>NC_138776.1:127193405-127793405 GCF_965119305.1 Pelophylax lessonae | reverse complement strand
GATAAAGCACTACGAAAATGTGCATGTAGCATGTATTGCAGACCGTACTTAAGAAAAAAGAAAATTTAATTAAAAACAAAAAAAAAAAAAAACACACACACACACACACGAGATCACTTTCAACAGAAAATGAAAGAAATAACATTTACAACTGAGGAGTGATCAAATGCCAAGGAGGGATTTTAAACCTACTTTGACTGCTGGCTGTTCTTCAGTGCATTGATACATTTGCCAAGAATCAGTAACGAAGTGTTTATGTTCCCACTCTCTTTTAGCCTTTCACCTTCATTTTGAGTTTTTGTGCATCGCTCAGAACCTGCCAGATCACACAATGCCAGTCTATAAAATGCATTAAAAGAAAAAAAAAATAAATGTTGTTTATTTTGTGAAAGTGAGACTTCTTTATTTAATATATTATTTTCAAAAGATTAACAAAAAAAAAGGACAAAATCAGCTGTATATTTAAAGTGATTGTAAAGGCAACATTTTTATTTAAAAAAAAAAAAAAAAAAACAAACATACATGTCTATACTTACCTGAACTCTGCTGCGAATCTCCTCTTTTCGGGTCCTTCCCCAGCGCTCCTGGCCCCTCCCCTCTGTCCAGTGCACCCATGGGAAACCAATTTCTATGAGGACACTCATGCGTGCTCGCACCCAAGCCCCACTGCTGTGTCCATTGACACAGATAGCGGGACTCAGCCCCGCCCCCTTGTCCCTGGGCTCTCAATAAAGCCAGAACCGGCGCAAACACCTTGGTGAACACCCGCGGAGCCTGAAGCGAGACCAAAGGGTAACGCCACGATTTGGTAATGATCCTCCGCAATGGCGAATCGAAGGTACCTCTGGTGACCCCCGAAAACAGGGATGTGAAGGTACGCTCCTTTCTGGGCACAGTGAACAGATTGGAATAGAAACCCCGAAATCTGTCCCGATGAGGCACCAGGACCACCACTCCCTGGGCCCGCAAGTCCCGCACCGCCAGGTGCAGATCCTGCAAGCGCTCCGGAGATAGCTGAAGATTTGAGGGAAAAAATCTGCATGCTGGCCGAGAGAGAAACTCGATCTTGTATCCTGATCGAACGATTTCCTGAACCCACCAGTTCCGAACGCGGGCCAGCCAGGGCTGAAGAAAAACGAGCAAACGTCCCCCCACCCCAGAACTGGGTGAGGGCGCCCCTTCAGGCCGCAAAGTTATGGGCAGCGGACCCGGACTGGCCGGACTTCTGCTTACCCGTCCACAGCTTCCTCTGGGAGCCTTGGCCTTTGAAGGGCTTGCCCTCATAGTATGACCAAAAGGCACGAAAAGACCCCTGAGAGGGTCGAAATGAGGTAGTTTCCCTACCACGAACAACCTTAGACTTGGGAGTCTGGGGCAAGAGCGTGCTCTCACCCCCGGTAATACCCTTTGTCAGAGTATCCAAGGAGTCACCAAAAAGGCGAGATCCCGCATAGGGTAAATTAGCTAAAGTCTTGCAAGAAGCTTGGTCAACAGACCAACATGTAAGCCAAATCAGACGGCGTGTCAACACCGCCACGCTTTGGACCCGCGCAGCCAAAGGGACTAAATCTAAGTCCGCATCACACAAATACATGACACCCTGATGAATGTGATCCACCATAGCCAATGTTGTCGGCGGGGCAGAGTCAGCCACCAGGATGCGCCTGAGCACCTGCGTCCAATCCGCGACAGCCTGGGCTGCCATAAGGGAAGCAAAAAATGGATTTTTGTAAAATCTTACCGTAAAATCCTTTTCTCTTAGCTCATCGACAGACGTAGTCCTCGGTGATACACCACCTTCGGGTTATGTTACCTCCGCAGGAGCAGGACTAGACAGGAAATTAAAAAGCTCTGGCCACACCCTAGGGGCAGTCCCAGAGGGTATATCCTCTCTCTCTCTGCCTCAGCAAATCAGTTATGTGAAAAAGCAGTGCTTAGAGAATTTAACCCAACCCAACTCCAAAACAGAGGGGCGGGGACTACGTCTGTCGATGAGCTAAGAGAAAAGGATTTTACGGTAAGATTTTACAAAAATCCATTTTTCTCTAGCGCTCATCGACAGACGTAGTCCTCGGTGATACACCACCTTCGGGACGTCCCAGAGCAGTATCACAACTGAGGGGTGGGAAAATGGAAATCAAATCCCAATCTAGAAGGCCCAACCGGTGCCAACTAGAAGTTTACAATGCTCATCCTTAATGATGAGACTCAACAAAAAAAGAGAAAACAATTTTTTTTTTTTTTTTTTCAAACAGAAAAAAACCCTCGAGGTAGACCACCGGTCTCCTCAAATTGCGGCCTGCAAAACCTTGCGGCCAAATGAGGCATCCGCCGATGCCGTCACATCAATTTTATAGAATTTTGTAAAGGTATGTACCGACGACCAGGTGGCCGCCTTACATACCTGGACCACTGACGCCTGATGGCGAAAGGCCCAGGAAGTACTGAGCGCTCGAGTGGAGTGCGCCCTAACAGGGAACGGAGGACTCTGACCCTTAATAGAATAAGCCTGTACCACCGTTTGTCTAATCCATTTGGCAATGGTCGCGGCAGATGCAGGCAAACCCTTTCTGGGGCCATCCGTGATCACAAAAAGTGAATCCGTCTTACGGAATGATTCCGTAGATTTCAGGTATACCCTGATTGCCCGAACCACATCTAAGGAATGCAACGCATGTTCCCGATGATGCTTGGGCTGAGGACACAAGGAAGGTAGTACAATATCTTCATTCAGATGAAAATCTGAAACCACCTTGGGAAGAAAAGATGGCTTAGGATGAAGTACTACCTTATCCCTATGAATCACTAGGTATGGTGACTGGCATGATAATGCAGCCAGTTCTGACACCCTGCGAGCAGAAGTAATAGCCACCAAGAAGGCCACCTTCTGGGATAGAGTAAGCAAGGGAATCTCCCTGATGTTTTCAAAGGGAGGTTTCTGTAGAACCGACAAAACCAAATTAAGATCCCAGGGCGGTAAGGGCGCGCGGACTGGAGGAGCCAGGTGCCGCACCCCCTGGATGAAATTCCGCACCAAGGATTTGGTAGCTAAAGGCTTCTGAAAGAAGATTGCTAATGCTGAAACTTGACCCTTGATGGTGCTCAAGGCTAGCTTCTGCTCAACCCCTTGTTGCAAAAAGGCCAATATTCGAGTCACCGAATAGGTACGTGGAGGAAATCCTAAAGATTCGCACCACGCAATATAAGTCTTCCATGTGTGATAATAGACTTTGCTGGAAGTCGCTTTCCTTGCTTTAATAAGGGTAGGAATGACTGAAGTAGACAAACCTCTGTCCTTCAGTACTTGGGTCTCAATGGCCAGGCCATTAAAACCAGCGACTGTAAAGCACGAAGGTAAATTGGTCCTTGAGACCACAGACACTCCCTGAGACGAAGTTCCCACGGAACGTCTGCGACTAACATGTCCAAGTCGGCCAGGCCGGCTTGAGGAGGCCAGCCTAGAATTTCTAGGACCACTGGCGCTGATTGGATCTGAACCAGGCGTCCCTAGAGCTATCTGGCCCCGACCATCCGAGAAAGTCTGGTCGTTTTCTGTTCCCACACATTTATCAGATACCTGATAGTTATCAGGAAAGGTGATCTTTTCTGGTTGAACCTCAGGGACCGAAGTCACCCGACTAGAGGCTACTTGGCCTATCTGGTCAACCAGATCCGATTCCTGTGAGGTATCGGGACTAATCTTAGGAAAAGGTAAAGGAAAAGATCTTTTCAGGGAACGGTAACTACCGCTTCCTGTGGTACTTAAATGTTGGAAGGGAAGAATCGCACCGGTAGTAGTGGTTGATGCTCGATCTAATGTCCTGAATACCGGTGAAAACGTCCCCCCACCCTGAAACCGGGTGGGGGCGCACCTTCAGGCTGTGTACTCCTTTACTTCGGGTTTGGCTGGGTTGGTCCTCTGCTTGTCCGACCAGCCCTTCTTGAACCCTCCTGGAGGAGTCTTGCCTTTCCCGCTAGTACCAGCCGGGCGCCCTTTATGGGCGGTAAAGAAAGGTCCTCGCTTGTTGCGAGGTCCCTTAGCTTTTGCAGCCTGTGGCAAAAAAGTGCTCTTGCCCCCAGTGGCATCCTTAATGATTTCATCTAGGTTGACTCCAAATAGACGATTCCCCTGAAAAGGGAGATTGGTCAAGGTCTTTTTGGAACCTAGGTCAGCTGACCAGCATTTTAACCACAGCACACGTCTGAGGATCACTGCTAACTTAGATGCATGCCCTAATAGGGGAGTAGTGTCCAAGGCTGCGTCACAGATAAACCGTAGCCCTTGTATGATCTGTTCCATCAAATCAGATGTCTCCTGGGGAATATCTTTTCCCCTAAGATCTTGGCGTACCATTTTCGCCTATTCCGTAAGTGTCTGGGAAACTAGACCAATAACAATTACTGGTCTAAATGCTGACCCTATCAGAGAAAAGATAGTGCGGGACTCTGCTTCTATCTTTCGATCCACCGGATCCTTAAAGGACGAAGTGTCCTCCACTGGAATAACCGTGGCTTTATTCAGCCTGGAAATAGGCGGATCCACGATTGGTGGTACCGTCCATTTCTTAATGATGGATTCCTCAAACGGATAGCGTCTAGCAATACGCTTGGAAATAGTAAAGGTACGCTTAGAATGCTCCCATTCTCCTTTAATCTGATTACCAAAACATTTAGGTACAGGAAAAGCCTTCGCCGTCTTGATGGGCTTATTAGTACCAAAAGGCATCTCTGTTTCAGTTGCCTCTGCCGGTAAAGCCTCAAGTTTTAAGGTTTCTTGCACTGCCACAACTAGTGCGTCCACCAATGCTTCTTCCTGAATAATAGCAAGAGAAGAAGCGTCCTCCTCACTTTCTGAGGGGGCTTTACCTGGGATAGCAACCCTTGCAGAGGAACCTGCAACTGCCGTGACCATCTCTGAATCTGAGTCAGAGGTGTCAGATAGTATAGGGGTAGGCGGGGGTCGCTTCCTTGACCCCCGTCCCTGACAGGCCGCCTCCACCCGAACCACCATAGACTCCAAAATTGCTGTAAATGACTCTATACTCTGTGCACCGGCGGGTCCCGAGGCCCCCTCGAGGGAAACAGGTGGGGGAATATGTGTGGCAGGGTCCATGATAACTCCAGTTACTTCCTGGATAATATAATTCAAAAGTAAAGAAAAAAACTTTTTTTTTTTTTTTTTTTCTTTTCTGACCCCCAGCGCCACAAAAAAGCCCCTTAGTGTTACCTGCTAGCTATCGATCGAGAGAGAGAGAGATAGACCCCCAGGCTCACCACTTGATGCTCAGAGTTAAACTGCAACAGCTTACAGCGCTGTCTTGACAAACAGGAAGTCTTTTGGCTGGCTGCCCAGGAAGAAAGGAGGCGGCTCCGCCCCTCTGCACGCCTTCCGGCGCCTCCCCCAAGCTCCACGAGGTGTAGGATCACCTCAAACATGGCCGCCCCCATGCTGGAGACACGAGGCTACGCCAAAATGGCGGCTCGTGCGATCCTGCAAGAAAAAATGGCGGCGGCCTGCTGAATGGCGGTGTGCTGCAGGGCACACAACACTGTCTCTGCCTGGGGATATGGCGTGGTTGGCGGTATCGGCCCTGGCGGACCGCATGGCCGTTCGGGAGGCCTGCTAATAGCTGGAGATCTGATTTGGAAGGCAGTCTACATGTCCGTGGCTTCTGACTGGTAGGTAGCTTATACTTAACCCATAAGATTCCCAGAATGCCACAGATTACATCTTTTAAACATGTATACAATAGATTGTTAGCTCCCAAACCAAGCCTCCTGGCTTTTTGTACACAAAAAAATCACACTCAAAGTAGGAGGATCTGTGACATGTTATAGGATAGAAAGGACTCTTTCTTACCATACAGAGAGGGGCCCGCGTTCACCACAAAACCCGTCAGGGGGAAAGGGGGGAACATACTACTCACCATACCGGAACCAGGCGGGCACCAACTCCTGACAGTACCCCTCTCCACCGGGGCGGGAGGGCTGTCGACCGATACGAACGCCGTGACTCATGGTCTTTGGCGTTTCAGCGAGACGTTTAACTCGCGGGTTCAGTCCTTTTAATGGGACTTTGTCGCGGCCGACCCAGCGCGGAGCTATGGCCTGCACGCGCTCGTAGGCTGAACTGGGGTGACCACCGGATCTCAACATCCAGCCCGTCGCCCAGTTCAGCTTTCTTGCTTGAAGATCTCACAGGAACACTGGAGAAAAAGCTGTCTAGAAAAATCCTTTAAGAAAAAATTCTTGCCAGGACCTAAGATCCCAGCAAGGTGTCTAGGTCCTTACTCCTAACTAGACAGAAAATAACTGATTTGCTGAGGCAGAGAGAGAGAGGATATACCCTCTGGGACTGCCCCTAGGGTGTGGCCAGAGCTTTTTAATTTCCTGTCTAGTCCTGCTCCTGCGGAGGTAACATAACCCGAAGGTGGTGTATCACCGAGGACTACGTCTGTCGATGAGCGCTAGAGAAAATAGGTTTCAGCATTGAACCAGTAACCGCATAAGTATGGCGGGCAAGAGACTCTAATCTCCTGTCCGTGTGGTCCCGAAACACCAGGGTATCCTCCGCCGGAATCGCAGTGGACTTATTTAAAAACTGCCACTGCATGATCCACCGGAGGTGGTACACACCAAAGCTCATCAGTAGCGGACGTAAAGGGATAACGCAGCTTGAACCTACTCGGCACAGCAAAAGGCTCCTTTAAATTGCGCCATTGTTCATCAACAGCGCGCTGAAATTCCGCAGAGCAAGGAAAAACCTGCGATGTCTTGTGTTTTCCCTGCGACCCATAAGAGGACAGCAAGGCAGGAGGACATGGTTCATACTGCAAATGTAATGCTTGCTTGATAGAAGCAACCAACTCATCCATGAGTGCAAGCTCTTCAGACGAGCCAGGTGGAGAATTATCAACCACCTCTACCTCAGCCTCCCCCTCAGACCCCACAAGGTCAAGAGAGGAACAGGACCCTGAGAAGGGCACTCCAGCCATAGCAGCCCCATCGCCCTCTGACCAGAGGAAATTGATACTCCGGACCTTTTTGTGGAACGATCAGCCACCAGCATCTGCACCTGAGCAGCTAGGTTTGCCACAACAGTAGCCAAATCAGCCCCCCGCGGGGGAAGCAGCAGCCCCTTGGCCCCCCACTAAAGTGGGAGAATCCATGCCCCAGTGAGTTTTTAGAAAAAAAGGGGTAATGTCCCTTTAAGACCGCGGCGAAGCGTCTCCCACCGCACACAAACACATACACTGACCCCCACAGGGACAATGAAAAGACACTGGGTAAGGAATACAGAACAAAGGAGAGGTAAAAACCTGGAGATCACACAGGCTGCTGCTGCTACTGATCGCTGTCCCAGGGCAAAGGAAGTGATGCAATAACTGCCCGCCCCACAAGCCTCATGCAAGGCTACACAAACATGGCCGCTGAGGAATCCTCATGTAAATGGGGAGTGAGACTGACATGCAGTCCGGTCGATCGCCGCCAAAATGGCGGCGCTTGGCGCCAAAACTCCGCGCCCTGCTGCACAGGATCGTTACCAACATGTTGTGAAAAAAATGGCGGACCGCCGCAGCGGTCGCTGCATGGTATGGCACACACAAGCACCGCATGTCTCACACAGCCTGTCACACAGAACAGAGCAGGAGAGCCCCCCCCCTTCACAGCCCACAAAAAAGGCAGCAGTTTCCACAGGAATCTGACAGGGAGCTCAAAAGCCTTCACTGACATGCAGGGTCACACAGTCCCAGACTGACACCCAATACAGACAGGTCCCCACATAGAAATTTACTCACCATCCGGATGGCGTGGGGAGCCTTCCTTTGCGATCAAACCGCTGTACTGAGGACAGGGAGAGTCACAGCCAGGACGCAGTGAAACTGTGGTGCGAAACCGCAAATGGCGTCCGGTGAGGTAGCCACCTCACCGCAGCATCCCTGCAGTGAACAGGGATGGGTCGTTCAAATGCCAGGAAAACCTGAGCTGAACGCTCGATGGCAGGCTGGGAAGCCACTGGCCCACAACCTGCGACCCAGGGGGGCCAGCCCGAGACCCAGCCCGCACGATCATCTTCATCAGAAGAACTAACTAAAGTTGGAAATAAACAGCTAAGTAAAAGAAAGAGAAAAAACTTCAAATAAAATCAAAAAAGAGAAAAGTGGCTGAGACTAAGAGCCCCAGCACAAGGACAGCCTGCACTCCTGAGCTAGGCATATGAAACTGAGTTGGTATGCAGGAAGTGAGGAGGTATTGACTGAGGGGACCACCCCCTGGGGGTGGGATATGCTAAAAGCTTTGATATTAATATATTCTGTTGCCTAGCACTCCTACGGAGCAAAGGTCAATAACCCCATAGTGACGAATATGAAGAGGCGGCGACTGTCGGAGGACGTAAGAGAAAATAAATATTTCCCCTAGTTTGTAGCCGCGATAACTTTTGCGCAAACCAATCAATATACACTTACACACTTAATGGGATTTTTTTTTTTAACAAAAATACGTAGCAGAATACAAACTGGCCCAAAATGATGAAAAAAAAATGGATTTTTGTAAGAACTTACTGTAAAATCCTTTTCTCTGAAGTTCGACATACGCAGCTCCATATCTTCATTACCATAGGGTTATGCTCCTCCAATCAGGAATAGGTACTAGGCAGGAAAAATAAAATAATTTACCACGCCCATGGGGGCTGTCCCTGCAGGCATAACCCCACACACTCTGCTTCAGATTGCAGTTTCGTTGCAAGCAATGTTTAGAAGACAAAAACCCCATACACTCAAAAGTAGAGGGGCGGGTGCTGCGTCTGGCAATGAACTTCAGAGAAAAGGATTTTACAGTAAGTTCTTCCAAAAATCCAGTTCTCTATCGTTCATCCACAGACGCAGCTCCATATCTTCATTACCATAAGGATGTCCCAAAGCAGTATTGTCATGAGGGGTGGGAGAACAACGCAAAGACGACCGTAATTTCCCAAAGGCTAAACTTAGCCGACCAGGTAAAAAAGGAGCTCAACCAGGAAAAACATACACCCTCAAAGAGAACAAAAAAGATTCTCTTTAAACAGCAGCCTGCAAAACCTTGCGGCCAAAAAGAGGCAGCCGAAGATGCCAACACATCTACATTGTAGAACTTTGTAAAAAAGTATGCACGGACAACCAAGTTGCCACCTTGCAAACTTGTCTCAGACGCTTAATGGCGAAAAGCCCAAGAGGCACTCAGCGCCCGAGTAGAACGCGCCTTCACAGAGAAAGGAGGAATCTGAACCTTCAGTGAATAAGCCTGAACCACCATCTGCCTGATACATCTAGATATGGTCGCAGCAGACGCAGCCAATCCTTTACAACAGTGGTCCTCAACCCTGGCCTACAGGGCCCACTAACAGGCCAGATTTGCAAGATAACTGAAATACATCCCAGGTGATATCATTTGCTGCTCAGTGATTGCAGTACTCTAGTCTGCATCTCCCCAAGGTAATACCTAAAATCTGGCCTTTAGTGGGCCCTGTAGGCCAGGGTTGAGGACCACTGCTTTACAAGGTCCCTCAGTAAGGACAAAAAGAGCGTCTGATTTTCTAAAAGACTCAGTGGCCTCCAGATAAACCCTGATCACTCGAACCACATCCAAAGAAAGTAAAGCAATTTCCTTATATAGAATGCTTAGGCTTGAGAGTGTAAAGGCAACACAATGTCTTCATTCAAATGAAAACCAGAAATCCCCTTGGGAAGAAAAGACTGATTAGGTTGAAGTACCACTTTATCTCTGCGGACCACCAGATAGGGTGAATAGCAAGACAATGCCACCATTTCAGATATTTTGCAAGCAGAAGTGATAGCCACCAAAAAGGCAAAGTTCTGAGACAATGAAAGCAGAGAAAACTCCCAAATGTTCTCAAAAGGAGGCTTTTGAAGAACAGAAAATACCAAATTGAGATCCCATGGAGGTAGCAGGGAACGCCTCAGAGGAGCCACATGGCATACTTCCTAAAGAAAAGTACGAATTAAGGTATGCGTGGCTAACGGGCGTTGGAAATATATAGCCAAAGCAAGCACTTCATAGTTCTCAAAGCCAACCGCTGTTCAACCCATTTCTGTAGAAAAGGCCAAAACCCTAGCAATGGAAAACAAGCGAGGGTGCACCTTCAGCAAGTCCCTAGTCAAGGCAGAGTCCAAAGTCAGGACCAGATAATCCAGTCTCGTATCCTGGAAACAAACTGCAATCTGAAGCAGTGTGTGGGGTTATGCCTGCAGGGACAGCCCCCATGGGCGTGGTAAAGTTTTTTTTCCTGCCTAGTACCTATCCCGGATTGGAGGAGCATAACCTATGGTAATGAAGATATGGAGCTGCGTCAGTCGATGAACGATAAAGAAATTCCATTTTTTAATTTTTTTTTTTTATTGGAAAGGTTATAAAGCCGAAAGTAAAAAATATATATATTTTTTTTTTTTGTTTCCCAGAATTGTTGGTCTTTTTTTGTTTATAGCACAAAAAATAATAAAATCACACAGGTAATCAAATACCACCAAAAGAAAGCTATTTTTGGAAAAAAAAGGAAAAGGAAATTAATTTTTTAGGGTACAGCATCGCATGACCGCGCAATTGTCAGTTAAAGTAACGCAGTGCCATATCGCAAAACATGGCCTGGTCATTATGGGGGTAAATCCGTCCGGTCCAGAAGTGGTTAAACATGTTATCTGAAGATTAATTAAGAAAAAATTCCAGAATCCTCTTGATTAGAGGTGCTTAGGCACAACCAATAGAAAATGTCAGGCAATATTTACCTCTTTTGTTAAAGTAAATTTTAGTTTAACCCCTTCACGACCAAAAGGTCTAAACAAACTAACGCTCAAATACAATTTTGCAAACTACACATCATCGGAATTACTGTATCCTGGGGAATTATAGTTTTCCAGGACAAATTGGGCTTTCATTAAGTGGTAAATATTAAAAGAACGTCTTTAGATTTGTTTTATTATAAAAAAGAAAACCAATCCAAAATAGATAGTATAATTTTTTTTTTTTTTTTTTTTAATTAAGCGGTTTTTAAATTAAGCTGTTTTTTGTATGCAATTACTAAGACACATCACCAAAAAATAAATGCAACATAACATTTTCCTGCTCCTATTGCAGAAATCCCACATGTGCATTATTTTTTTTATCCAAAAGTAGTAAGGGAAAAAAAAAAATGCAAAATGGGTTGAGAGAGCAATAATACTTCCTCCCATCTATGCCCTGGCCAGTGACATACAACACCAATTCCAAAAAAAGTGCAAAAGCTACATAAAAACAAAATCTTGATTTGCAAATCTCATAAACCCATATTTTACTCATAACAGATAATCGTAAACATACGGAATTTTATAGAAAATGTTTTAAGAACAAAATAATGAGATTTTTGACTTACCGTGAAATCCATTTCTCTGATGTTTATTGGCGGACACAGCTGCAGTCCGCTAATTCTTGACAATTGGGTTATGCTGCCTCCTACAGGAGGACACCAGGCAGAAAAAAAACTTCTGGCTACACCCATGGGCAGTCCCAGGGGTTATACAAGCAGTGCCAGGAGAATTACAACTCCAGAGGTGTGGGTGCTGTGTCCGTCAATGAACATCAGAGAAATGGATTTTACGGTAAGTCAAAAATCCCATTTTCTTTCGTTCATTGACGGACACCGCTCCTGTCATTCTCAACCATTGGAACGTCCCAAAGCAGTGTCAAACATGAGGGGTGGGAAACGGCAAAAAAATTCTCAAGGCTAAAAGCAGTAGCCAACCAGGTGACAGGGGCTCAACTAAAACTGGAGCCCACCTGAAAAAACAATGCACCCTCAAAGAGGATCAGGTCCTCTTGACCACTTGCCGACCGCTCCACACAGATTTAATGTGGCAGGAAGGCTCGGCTGCGCATAATTACTTAGATCTACGGTATTATGTGCACGCGGCTTCGGCTGTAAATAAGACACAGATCTGTCTCTGTTCAATCCACCCCCCACAGTTAGTAAGAATATCCAGGAAACACATTTAACCCCTTAATCACCCCGAGTGTTAACCTCTTCCCTGACAGTGTCATTTATACAGTAACATATTATTTAGCACTGATCACTGTATTAACCACTTTACCACCAGAGGATTTTGCTGTCTTACGTTCAGGCCACTTTTTGCGATTCGGCACTGTGCGACTTTAACTGACAATTGCACGGTCATGCAACGCCGTACCCAAATGAAATTTACGTCCTTTTTTTCCTGCAAACATAGCTTTCTTTTGGTGGTATTTGATCACCTCTGCGCTTTTTATTTTTTGCGATATTAATAAAAAAAATATACAAAAATTTTGAAAAAACAACATTTTCCCACTGATAATGGGGTACTTTGACGCAGTGGTGGGCTTGAGCACTATATGGCCATATGGTGGGACCAAATCCCCATTTTTATTTATGGATTGTTTTCAAATTTGGTAATTTCTTTTGCATGTGTGCGCTATTCTTTTTTAATAAACAATATTTTTCTACTTTGACAGTTAAAAAATATCCAATATATTCAATTTCTGTCATATATTGAGGCCAAAATGTATTTAGTTACATGTCTTTGACAAAAAAATTCTCAATGAGCATTTTTTTAACCGCTTTAAGACCGGAAGATTTAACCCCATTGCTGACCAGGCCATATTTTGCGATTCGGCACTGCGTTATTTTAACGGACAATTGCGCGGTCGTGCCACGCTGTACCCAAAATTTTTCCCAACAAATAGAGCTTTCTTTTGGTGGTATTTGATCACCAATGCGATTTTTACTTTTTGCGCTATAAACAAAAAAATAGCGACAAATTTTGAAAAAACAACAATATTTTTCACATTTTTTTATATGAAATTCCCCCTCAAAAAAAATGTAAAAATCAAAATTTTTTAACATTGTAGGCCAATTTGTTTTCTGCTACATATTTTTTGTAAAAAAAAATGCAAAAAGCGTATTTTGATTGGTTTGCACAAAAGTTAATCGCAGCTACTAACTATGGGAAATGTATGTCATTTCTATTGTTTTTTTTTTTTTTTTTTTTTTAACTAGTAATAGCGGTGATCTGCAATTTTTTTTGCAGGACTGCGACATTGCGATGGTCAGATCGGACCCTTGACTGACATTTTTTTACACTTTTGGGGGTACCAGTCACATTACTACAGTAATCAGTGCTATAAATATGCACTGTTACTGTAAAAATGACACTGGCAGGGAAGGGGTTAATTTTTATTGGTGATCAAGGGGTTAATGTATGCCTGTTGCTTACTAACGTGTGTGGGGGGAGGGGACTGAGTGACACAGGGACAGATCGCAGGTTCAGCTATGCTGAATCCTGCAATCTGACCCTGTCTGTCACTTAGGAGATCCGCCCGCTTTGTTTACACAAGCGGGCGGATTTCCACACACGATCCCCAACGATCGGGGAAGAGCGGCGGTGATCACCGCCGCTCCTCCCCTGGCCTGACTCGCGCTGTGACTGAAAACAGCGGGAGCGAGCCTCCGGCGGCGCACGTGCGCCGCCCATAAGGGGACGAGTCCAGCGAGTCGCTGGACAATATCGAGCCACTTTGCCGCAGTACGGTCAACGTGACCGGTCGGCAAGTGGTTAATGTCACTGGTCCCCAAAAAGGGTCACTTAGTGTCAGATTTGTCCGCCGCAATGTCGCATTCCCAATGAAAAGCGCTGATCGCCGCCATTACTCATAACAAAAATTGTAAATGCTATAACTTTTGCGCAATCTAATTACATGCTTTATGGGATTTTTTTTTTTTTACCAAAAATATGTAGCAGAATACAATTTGGCCTAAACTGATAAAAAAAAAAAATTTTGATTTTTTTAAATTTTATTGGGAATGTTTTATAGCAGAAAGTAGGAGAAATTGTGTTTTTTCAAAATTGACGCTTTTTTTGTTTATAGCGCAAAAACGAAAAACCGCAGGGGAGGTGATCAAGTACCACCAAAAGAAAGCTCTAATTTGAGGGGGGCGGGGGGGGGGGGGATGGACATCAATTGTATTTGGGTACGGCATTGCACGACCGCGCAATTGTCAGTTAAAGCAACGCAGTGCCGAATCGCAAAAGATGGCCTATTCATTAAGGGGGTAAAACCTTCCAGGGGGCTGAAGTGGTTAAACAGAAGCCTGCAAAACCTTGCGGCCAAAAGAAACATCCACAGATTCCAACACATCCACTTGTATGTGGATGTACAAACTTTGTAAAAGTGTGCACCGACGACCAGGTGGCTGCCTTGCAAACCTGCATCACTGAGGAAGGCCCAGGAGGCACTAAGCGCCCTAGTAGAGTGCGCCTTAACAGGGAAAGGAGGAACCTGACCCCTGATGGAATAGGCCTGAACCACCGTCTATCTGGTCCATCTGGAAATGGTCGCAGAGGAAGCGGACAACCCTTTGCAAGGTCCATCAGTGAGTACAAAGTCTGACTTTCTGAAAGACTCCGAAGCTGCTAGGTACACCCTAATTGACTGGACCACATCCAAATGAAAGTCAGAGACCACCTTAGGAAGGAATGATGGACAGGGGCAAAGCACCACCTAATCCTTGTAAATCACCAAAATTAGTTAAGCGACAGGATAACCAACAACCTGCGCGCAGAAGTGATAGCCACCAGAAAAGACCACCTTCTGGAACAGCCGGAGGAACCAAAATGTCAGACACCCTGAAGAAAAAGTATGCACAGGGAGCGTGCGGCCAAAGGTCATTGGAAAAACACCACCAAGGCTGATACCTGGCTCTTGATGGTACTCAAGGCCAATTTCTGTGCACCCCCCCCCCCCATGTTGAACGAAGGCTAAGATCCGAGCCCCTGAGGAGCGAGGATGAAGCCCAAGAGACTCATACAATACAATTTACGTCTTTCACGTACAATGGAAGATCTTCCTAGAGGTAGATTTCCTAGCTTTTAACAAAGTAGATATCACAGACTCAGACAAACCACTATCCTTTAGCACCTGGCGTTAAACAGCAAACCCGGCAAAGCCAGCGACTAAGTGCCGGTTCACACTTCCGCGTGTGCGGTGATCGCATGTAATATCGGAGCGCACTACTCCTTTATTACATGCGATCGGATGTGCAGTGCGAATTCAGCCATACACTTTGTATGGCTAAATTCGCACTGCACCCGCACAAAAGTCGCAAATGAGGCATTTTTTCAGCCGCATCAGGATCGAATCGCACAGTGGTTCACACTTGTGTGATCCGATCCTATGCGAACTGTCAGATTGCACTGCGATATGCGATCAAACTGGGGGTGTTGTTAACATTTCATTGACACCCCCTGCGTATCGTATATGGCAGTGTGAACTGCCAGATGTGCGTTTGCGATGCGGGAACAGGCTGCGAATTCGCATCCTTCCCGCATCGCACAAGTGTGACCCGGCACTTCCACAGTCCACTTCTTAAGGAGGGACTCCTCATAGGGGTAAAGCCTAGTAAAGCGCTTAGGAACCCTACGGGGACGCTTTGCTCGTCCCCACTCTTTACAAACAATTATGCCAAAATAGGCGGGGAAAGGAAACACTTTGCCGCTCTGGGTGGTTTGTTAGTGCCAAAGGTTACCTGCGCTTCCGTCGCAGCTTCAGCTGCGTCCTCCATGTTCAGAGTCCTAGGCACAGATACATTTAGTGCATCTACCAGAGCCTTTTCACTCGCGGTCACAGACATGGAGGAATCATCCACAAATTTGCGGTGGCAAAAATCAGATTCAGGATCTGATGAGACAGAGTAAGGCAGGGGGCGCTTTTTGCTAGCACATAGGCCGCAAGCCGCCTCCACCCAGGACTTAAGGGACTCCAGGACCACCGTCAGTGCATGGATGGATGATTGGGACCCGGAGGGCCCTGTAGTCTCAGAGGGGATCAGATGGGGAAACATTCTCCAAAAGACTCCATAAGTCACCAGGGGGACCCCACAAAAAAAAGTGTAACACACTGCTTTGGGACAACCCCCACCATGCTGGGAGCACCACCTGGTTGCCAAGCACAAGGTACAGAGCGATTCCCGGCAGAGAGGGAGAGAACTTCACCAGAGTCATCACCTGCCGACAGACACCTGCAACCACCAGAAGAATCTGCACTACACGTGCGGCGACATCAGGAAGCGGAGTGATCCAGGAGTCAGCACCAGGGGAGGATAAGGAGGGGCTCCCACTGACGAAAAATGTCGCTCACAGGGCTCCACTCCGATGGCTGCCGCTATTTACATCGATAAACCACAAGAAAATGTTCGCCAGACTACACAAACATGGCTGCCGTGTATAGAAATGCACAAGCTACAACAAAATGGCGTCCCCAGGAGGCATAGGGACCCAGAATAAGGGGACCAGGCCTCAGGACAGATCAAGGCAGGATGGGGGGCCCTGGCACAGGTACAACCCCCTGCTCAATCGATCGTCCGGTCACCGGCGGCATACCCCTCCCCCCAAATTGCCATTAGCACCCTGCCCCCACCCAAAGAAAGCGACCAAACCACCAAAAAAAAAAAAAAATACATCACCAGCGCATTTGGAGGGGGGGGGGGTCAAGATGAGGAACTTGGCAAGGGGGGGGGGGGGTGTCTGCGGGAAGGAGGGGAACCTGGGGGTCCGACCATCCTAAGGAGGGGCCCAAGTCCACCCCAAAACCCTCCAGGGGTAGAGGGGGGGACAGCCACCACTCCAGACAGATCCTCCTCTCCATCGTAATTGGGAGGGCTGTCTGCCAGAAGGAACACTGACTCAGGCCAAGGCCAGGTCATATGCGACCTTGCGAGATGTTTAACTCGCAGGGCCAGCCCCCGTCCAGTGAGGCTATGTGGCGGCGGAGCGGAGGCCTGCGCATCCTTGCTGGCCAGACTGGGGTGATCACTGGATTCTATATTGTCCAGCAGTTGATTGTAGTACTCACCAGAAAATGTAGTACTCATCAAAACGTTTTCAAAAAGTTGGGACAGGGCAACAAAAAGCTGGCAAATTAAGTGGTACTAACAAGAAACAGCTGGAAGAACATTTTGCAGCAGGTTAGTAACACGATTGGGTAAAAAAAGGGCATCTTAGAGAGTTAGAGTGTCTCAGAAATAAAGATGGGCAGAGGCTCGCCAATCTGAAAAACTGCAGCTAAACTTTTTTGCACAATTTCAGAATAATGTACTTCAGCGTAAAATTGCAAACGTTTTAAATAGATCATCATCTATGGTGCGCAATATCAAAAGATTCAATGAATCTGGAGAAATATGTGTGCAAGGGACAAGGATGAATCAAAAATATTAGGTGCCCGTGCCCGGGCTCAGGAATACTTTCAAAAATCACTGTCTGAAGACAGTTTGCTGTGCCATCCAAAAATGCAAGTTAAGTCCCATCATGCAAAAAAAAAAAAAAAAAAGGGAGCAATATCTGAACATGATTCAGAAATGCTGCCAACTTCTCTGGGTCAAAGCTCATTTAAAATGGTCAGTTGTAAAGTGGAAGATTGTTCGGTGGTCAGACGAATAGAAATTTGATATTTTTTGGCAACCATGAGCACCGTGTCCTCCAAACTAGAGAGAGGGACATTCCACCTTGTTATCAGTGTTCAATTCAAAAGCCTTCATCTCTGATGGTATGGGGGTGCATTAGTGCATATGGAATGGGTAGTTTGAACATCTGGAAAAGCATCATCAATGCTTAAAGATCGTTTTTAGAGCAGCATATGCTCCAATCCAGATGTCATTTTTTTTCCAGGGAAGGCCTTGCATATTTCAGTAGGACAATGCTAAACATACTGCATCTATGACAACAGCATGGCTTTGAAGCAGACGAGTCTTAAGTGCCTAACCAGCCTGCCTTGCAGTCCAGACCATTCACCAGCTGAAAATATTTGGTGCATCTTGAAATGAAATACTGTACAACAAAGACGAGCCAGGACTGTTGGGCAGTTAGAATCCTATATCAGGTAAGAATGGGACAACATCCTCTTGCAAAACTCTAGTACCCGGTCTTCTCAGAGGTTTAAAGAGTGGTTAAAAAAAAAAAAGTATAATACTAATATTATTATTAACAATAGAGGGGGATTTGACACTGTAGTAAACATGGCCCTGTCCCAACTTTGAGATATGTTGCTGCCATCAGTTTCAAAATTGCCTTTTTTATATCTTAAATTGATACATTTTCTCAGTTTACATGAGTTTGAGATTTGAAAATCATTGCATTCCGTTTTTATGGAGATTTTACTGTGTCACAATTTTTTGAAACTGGGGTTTTATAAGACGATTTTTTTATTTTTTTTTCAGTACTGTTGGCAACGCTGCCCAAGAAAACTCAAGCAGCTGATAAGAGACATCACACCTGCACACCCAAGGATCACTTCCAACATGTTTTGTGCTGTGAGGTTTACGTTTCTTTTTGTTTCTATACTTACTCACTGACTCTGACAACTCTTGGAACTTCCACATCTTCAATTTTTAATAGGCGAACAGTAAATATACTGTGACTGAAAAAGATAAGAAAAAAGAATTAGAAAGATTAGAATTTAGGCATCTCCTTTTACGTCCGAAACCATATGTAGGGATGACAAATAAACACAAAAGCCTGAGGATAGAGAATGAAATGGAATGACAGCCAGTAGCCCCTAGCAATGTGTCAGATCACTAAAGGAAGTTCTAATTTGTTTTTAACTATAAAATCCCTGGTTTCAAACCTAGTGCAATATTAAATTTCACTGCAATTGTGTGCATAACAGGGTGTGGCAGGATAGGACTGATTAATGGAAAATACATAAGGTGCCACTAGAGATCCTGAAAAGGCAAGTCCTGAGCAACTAGGTAGATTCAAACCATTTGCCCTGGTGAAAAAGCACTTTTTTTTAATGTTTTTTGCCCTGGTGATACTGTCAGCAAGGCAGATCATAATGAAAAATCCAAAATATTGCAGTAGTTACCAGAAAAAAAAAAAGTGTGGAAGGGGTAGAGGGTGGGCTGAGGGAGATCTTCCAAAGACAACTGCCTAAGGCTACATGTACATGGGACATTTTTAAAAAGTCCCTTGAACGTTGGAATTTAAAGGACGTTTAAAACGTCCGTTGTGTCGCGCTCGCATGCCGCGTTTGGACGCGTTTAGTGGGTGTTTGCACTCAGAACCGTTTCTAGAGGTCAAAAAATCATTCCCCTTTAAAATGGAAAAACGCGAGCGCTAAACGCGGGTGATCGCGTTCGGTCGTGTTTGAAACGCCGGTAAACACAAGTTCTGCACATCCTGAACGCAAAAAAAAAAAAACGACACTGAACTCAACAGACTGTAAATGACCCTGTGTACATGGACAGATAAGATAACATAGAGGTGGGTTCAGGGGTTTCTTAAAAAAATAAAAATGCCCACTGCTCCTAAATGGCCGTTTACAAGTTGCAGTGTACATGGACCCCAAGATGGAAAATACCCCATTGTGTCTCAAGGAAGACAATGAAGGTAAATCTCACCATTAAAAACACAGCGCAAAAAAAAAAAAAAATTATATTATAATATATATATATATATATATATATATATATATATATATATATATATATATATATATATATATATATATATATATATATATATATATATATATATATAGGATTATAAACCTTCCTTTTTCAAAGCAAAAAAAACAAAACAAAAAAACAAACAAAAACCACTAACACAAAACATACATAGTTGAAAATCAAGAATTCTGTAATATTCAGACATTGTGGCCATCATATCTAAATGGGACCTTGAGTGCCGGTTCACACTTGTGCCATGCGGGAAGGCTGCAAATTCGCAGCCTGTTCCCGCATCCGCACAAGAGGCAGTTCACACTGCCATATGCGATACGCAGGGGGTGTCAATTAAATGTTAACGACACCCCCAGTTTGCATATCGCACTGCGATCTGACAGTTTGCACAGGATCGGATCGCACAAGTGTGAACCACTGTGCGATCCGATCCTGATGCGGCTGAAAAAAAGGGTCCTGTGCGTCTTTTGTGCGGGTGCAGTGCGAATTTCAGCCATACAAAGTGTATGGCTGAATTCGCATCCGCACAGGAGATCACATGTAATGAAGGAGCAGTGCGCTCCGATATTACATGCGATCAGCGCACCTGCAGTAGTGTGAACCGGCACTGAAGGCGAATACCATTTCAATATGATAATCCAAGTTCCAGTACAATCAAAACATAATACATCTATAATGTTTAGAAGCGACCTACCTTCTGCTGGATGAACTATTTAGCTTAGTAAAAGCAATACTTTGGAATTTTTTCCCCAAAGCCAGAATTCTGCATGCCTCTTTTGCACTGGAAACCTGTATCCACTGGAGATCTGCAGAAATTGTTTTAATTAAAATTCCAACAGGGCATCATGACATAACCTTCCTGTATTTGTATAAGCATTCCACAAATTATTCCATCAAAGAGGCAATTTTCCATTAAATTGTTTGCAAATACATATTTATATTATTGTCACATCTACCCAGAATGTATGTTAGAATTACAGATTACCTCCCCTACCAATTTGAACAGATTATACAAATGTCTATGGCTGGGGTTTACATATGCCATGAGACCTGCTTACCTTTAACAAAAGAGAATCCTTTAATGTCTTGAGCAAGCTTTAGAGTTTTCCTTTTATAAAATTTGTCACCCGACACCGGATCCAGCAGATCAAAAATGCACTCATTATAAATTTCACAGAATGAAACCCAAACGGAAAACTTTGTTGCCTCATCAACATCCAAGGTGAAGCCTTCTGATTCTCTTAACTGTTCTTCATACTCAGACAGGATACGGGAAGAGAGTCCTCCGGTGCCTTCAGGGAAATTTAAAACAAAATCACTCCAAAAGATGCCAAAAGGATCAGTTTCAACCAAAATGATTCCACTAAAATAGACTAAAATTCAAGAAAACAATTCTGTCACAAACTATACCTGGCTGGTTTAAAGCAACCAAACTTTCCAGATTTTAGGGTATGTAAAAAAAAAAAAGAAAAAAATAAATAAAAAACACACACACACAATGATAGATAAGATAAAATAAGGAAAACTGACTGGTTATTATAAGCAAAAAACAATAGTTCTTCCTTATGGGGATGGAAGGGACACAGCTGTCACTGAGATGGGAAGGCAGTGACAGCAGTCAAATACTGTCACAGTTCTAACTCTTCACCACTATTCCAAAAATGGGTTTATGTTTGCGTGCCTGTTGGAAGAAATTTTCCCTTGTTTTCTATGCTGCGAAAGATGGAAAATATATTATATACAGTGGGTACGGAAAGTATTCAGACCCCCTTCAATTTTTCACTCTTTGTTATATTGCAGCCATTTGCTAAAATCATTTAAGTTCATTCTTCTTCCTCATGAATGTACATATAGCACCCCATACTGACAGAAAAACACAGAATTGTTGACATTGTTGCAGATTTATTAAAAAAGAAAAACTGAAATATCACATGGTCCTAAGTATTCAGACCCTTTGCTGTGAAACTCATATTTAACTCAGGTGCTTTCCATTTCTTCTGATCATCCTTGAGATGGTTCTACACCTTCATTTGAGTCCAGCTGTGTTTGATTATACTGATTGGACTTGATTAGGAAAGCCACACACCTATCTATATAAGACCTTCCAGATCACAATGCATGTCAGAGCAAATGAGAATCATGAGGTCAAAGGAACTGCCTGAAGAGCTCAGAGACAGAATTGTGGCAAGGCACAGATCTGGCCAAGGTTACAAAAAGATTTCTGCTGCACTTAAGGTTCCTAAGAGCACAGTGGCCTCCATAATCCTCAAATGGAAGACGTTTGGGACGACCAGAACCCTTCCTAGAGCTGGCCGTTCGGCCAAACTGAGCTATCGGGGGAGAAGAGCCTTGGTGAGAGAGGTAAAGAAGAACCCAAAGATCACTGTGGCTGAGCTCCATAGATGCAGTCAGGAGATGGGAGAAAGTTGTAGAAAGTCAACCATCACTGCAGCCCTCCACCAGTCGGGGCTTTATGGCAGAGTGGCCCGACGGAAGCCTCTCCTCAGTGTAAGACACATGAAAGCCCGCATGGAGTTTGCTAAAAAACACCTGAAGGACTCCAAGATGGTGAGAAATAAGATTCTCTGGTCTGATGAGACCAAAATAGAACTTTTTGGCCTTAATTCTAAGCGGTATGTGTGGAGAAAACCAGGCACTGCTCATCACCTGTCCAATACAGTCCCAACAGTGAAGCATGGTGGTGGCAGCATCATGCTGTGGGGGTGTTTTTCAGCTGCAGGGACAGGACGACTGGTTGCAATCGAGGGAAAGATGAATGCGGCCAAGTACAGGGATATCCTGGACAAAAACCTTCTCCAGAGTGCTCTGGACCTCAGACTGGGCCGAAGGTTTACCTTCCAACAAGACAATGACCCTAAGCACACAGCTAAAATAACGAAGGAGTGGCTTCACAACAACTCCGTGACTGTTCTTGAATGGCCCAGCCAGAGCCCTGACTTAAACCCAATTGAGCATCTCTGGAGAGACCTAAAAATGGCTGTCCACCAACGTTTACCATCCAACCTGACAGAACTGGAGAGGATCTGCAAGGAGGAATGGCAGAGGATCCCCAAATCCAGGTGTGAAAGACTTGTTGCATCTTTCCCAAAAAGACTCCTGGCTGTATTAGATAAAAAGGGGGCTTCTACTAAATACTGAGCAAAGGGTCTGAATACTTAGGACCATGTGATATTTCAGTTTTTCTTTTTTAATAAATCTGCAACAATGTCAACAATTCTGTGTTTTTCTGTCAGTATGGGGTGCTATGTGTACATTCATGAGGAAGAAGAATGAACCTAAATGATTTTAGCAAATGGCTGCAATATAACAAAGAGTGAAAAATTTAAGGGGGTCTGAATACTTTCCGTACCCACTGTATGTGTATGAGAATAGTGATTTATTGTTGGGAGGGCATTGTGATATGAAGGGACTGATATGAAGAGCTTTGTCTGTGACCAGTATATTCCTGCCATTAGTGATATTCCGAAATGCATCCAACACAAAATGTGCAGAAACCAGATTATTAAAAAAAAGTCAGACATGGTGCTGCACTGTACAGATGAGCTAAAAACTTCCCAACAAAACTTGCTTCCCCAAAACATAAAACTGGATACATTACCATCATCAGTGAGCAAGTCTGTAGTGTCTGCAGAGGTAGTGCTATTGTTGCTCCTAATGCTACACTGAGAATCAACCTAAAAAAAAAAAATTATATTAGAATATATATATATATATAGTTTAGATGTAAGAAAGCCATTAATAGAACATACAAAACGACAGAATACAAAATTCTAGAAAGGCTCTTCCATAGCCATTGAGGTACACCGTAATTCAGATAGTCAAATGGACTGCCACCTAAAGGATTGGCAAACTGAAAAATCGTAAACCAGCCCCAGTATTACCCTTCTTCTGCTCAGCATGTTTTTTGCTAGAGAATTAGGAGGATGGACATCTTTTCTTCAGATATGAGAAAACTAACATTTTTCGACTATTTCTCCTTGATTTCCCCATCTCCAACTTTTATCAAGATTGCTTACAACACCACTGCTTGAGCTGATCTCTACAAAGCTTTCCGAAATGGAGTTTTCCCACCTTGACTTTGGAAAGCCATACCCAGATCCTGAAGGACTGGACATGTAAGGGCTAACATGGAATGTGACCTTTCAAGCAATGGGTCTTAGCATAGTGAAGCTTTCCAGAACTTTACTGCACTAAGTTAGCCATGTCACAACCTCTACTTTAGGAACTGCACCGAATGGAAATTTTGGTGCCGAAACCAAAAATGCAGGATATACTTGGCCCGAAAAGGACAGTTTTTTTTTTTTTAAATATATGTTTATATAGGATTGTATTATATTCAACTTTTTAATTAAGATCATGAATTTTAATGAAAATTAATTTGTCGGCCATTATTGGCAACTTTAGCGCAAGAAAAATGTAACCCTTAAAATTTAATGTACGTTTCACACAGGCCCGTTGTGGCGTTAAAAATCCTGCTTGCTGCATTTTTTGTCAGTGGAAAAAAAAAAAAAATTGCAAACCACACCAAAAACACACCTCCATGAAGAAATTTACTGAACACGCAGCAAGAATGCATAAAAAACGCACCCGTGTTACATTTTTTGACCTATAAAAACACACCATAAGCACAGGAAAAATCGTGATCGTGGAGAAATCAAGTGGGTATTCGGTGCCATTATCTGCACTTTCCTCTTCTCTGCAAAATGCTGATCATCTTTTGGCTGCCAAAAGTTCGGTACAGCGCTACTCTCCTTCCTACCATTTGGCATATTAGTAGCATATGGTTGCTTCTCCTGCTTTACAAGCACTATGTGGAACGCCAATCTCTGGTCTGTTCCTACTACTAGTCTACAGTGACTTGGTCAGCTCAGGCCACCTTGACCTTGTTCAGCATCAGCTGCCTGGGTTGAGGAGTATCAACGCCCTTGCCTCACATATTTGACCTAGCTGTGGTACTGCTACATGGACACATGTTTGCATATAGACACTTCTGCTATGGCTGACCCAAGCCCATACTACACTAACTGATCGGGGGGGGGGGTTTACTCTGTATTTTCTGGGGAAAAGGATGAGTGCAATCTAGAATCTGGTTACCCTATAGTTGGTTATAGGGTCTACATCAAAGGAGTCTCCAGCTCTATCGAGTAAGACAGTCATTTTGTCTGGGAGCTTAAGAGCTTCTGTAGCCAGTCATCCAATTCCTCACAGAAACTGACTAAAGAGGCTTTAAAGCATGTTCCAGCACTACCCCCTTCTTAAGTCTAGTACGCACCATCGGGTTTTTTTTTACCCCCACCGTTCAACCCAGCAGGCTGAATGAAAAAAACGAAACAAAAACTGAAGAGCTTGGGAGGAGATCCCATACTAACAAATCGGATGTTAGCACAGCAATCTCCCCGCTGAGCTATTGTGCTGTGGTCTTCCTGCCAGAGCACAACCGTCAGCATTCTCAGCAATTGGTTGAGAGAGCTGATCAAATGCTGATCTGCTGGCTTCTGTCAGACTGGCTGCTGTACACACAGGCCGAATGTCAACCAGTTTCTATTGCATCGGTCTACACCACCCGGTATTCAGCCTGTGAGTTAGGGGCTTTACTCGGACCTTCCAGAGGCATTTCAATAGGTTGGGCTACTGGTCACTGTGATCATCTCTAAATCAGATTCCCAACAGTCTTAACTCAGAAAAAGACTGTCCTTGAGACACTGCAGTCTCCTGCCTTCACTTTTGTATTAAAAGGGTTGCTTAACCACTTAAGAACCAGGTCAAAAAGACCTCAGATCTCACATCTACACTAAAAACCAAATCATTGAGAAAAAAAAAAAAAGGACCGTTGAGAGGAAGAAACGTAGGACATTGCTCCGGTCCTCCAAGACCATAGAGTCGAGTGGGGGCCAGCTCCAGTTGCAAGAACACATAGCTAGCATTCAACAAGGACTTGAACTGCAATCATTTGTAGCTTTAGATAGTCATGTATCGCCTGAAGTACAGCACAGAATAACAAGCAACACAAACAAGGACGTATCTAAAAGGCATTTGGATTACTGAATAGCACAAGACTCCATCACCCACTTGTGAGTGATGAAGCTATGTTAAGTTTTCCTGGATGGTGGAGTTAGCAGAAAGCTCCATCACCTCTCAGAAGAGTCAGAACTTTGGCACTGGGCCATGACTGCAGGTTTTTGAGGCTCCAGCAGTTCAGAGGCACTCCAAGTCTTAAATTATTAAAATTTAGTCTTTACAAGATTTATACTGATAACTTTATTTAGGTTCCAGGAGTTAGAGGTGAAAGGTCAAATGAAGGGTTAAGGGCCGTACACACTTAGAGAAAAATCGGACGAAATATCCTCCGATTTTTCTCTGTCTTCTCAGCATTCATTACCGTTTTAGTAGACAGTGCATAAATGTTCACGAAATTTCTCGTCCGATTTTTCTTTTTTTTTTTTTGGCACATTTGTTCCTAGACTTCCGGGTTGTCAGCAACTTCAGATCATGCGCGGTCTTTCGTATCCGATTTTTCACGGACGTACTGCATACACATTAAACGAAAATCGGTCGTCTAGGGACGGACGAAAAAAATTTTGGTGTTTGTCCCTCCGTTTTTTTTTCGTTGAAAATGTCGGCATCGGCTGCTGAAAGTTGTGTACACACTAGGAGAAAATTGGACGATCTCACATCGGGCGGGAATTTTCGGCAGATTTTCTACTAGCGTGTACCCCACTTTACCAGGCTTGTTCTGTCAAGTGACTTTATGTAAAACATCACATAATAGCTGCATAATTGAATCAAGTAAACAAGCCCTGGATTAAAGATAATTTACCACTCCAGCCATCGCACAATATACCTCTTTTGTGTGACGAAGTACACTATTTTTGAATGCGACTTCTGTTTTTATCTGCTCTTTGGTCAACCGTATATAATCTCTGCATCTGTGAGGTTTTATGTCCATCTTGGAATATACTTTTCCTTCAATAGTATTAAAAAGCATTTCCATTGATCTTGGTAGGATGCCCGCATCACATTTTGTACCTGTAACAAAAAAAGTAGGTGGTTACAAGTCAACATACAAAAACTAAAAAACTTGAACTTGACAAGAAGAAAGAAGAAGAAGAACCGACAAGCTGACTGTCATTCAATCCGATCTGCTAGACCGATGGGGGAACAGATCACCCATCCGTTTTTAGCGGATTGGATCAGATCAGATGTTGGCCAGTGTCAACGGACACGTCCGTTTACATACACCTAGAGGGAAACTGATGGTTTGATCAGGTCCACCTGTGTGAAAGGGGCCTTGAAAGAAACACCATTTGGGTTAAAAAAAAAAAAACACAACTCAATAGTTTAGGAGGGCATTTGTCAGGAAAGCAGTGAAGAGATCAATGAAGTGGTCTTCTGAGGACAAAGTACAGCAGTGCAAAACATGTTATCACGGCAACCCTGAGGCTTTCCAGGCTGGGTCCCAAAGCTTGCTGACGTCACCTCCGGGTAGTGGCCTCCGCTGTGGATAGCTCGGGGTGGCTGCTCCGCGGCACATCTACACTGCTCCGGTGCGAGCAGCCACACTATTGGGTGGGAGGAAGCCACGTCACCCTACCGGCTGGTCCGGTCTGCTTTTGACACATAAGATCCTTCTCCCTCCTGCCTGGTTCCCTGTTGTGATCATCTACACAGTTCCGGCTCACCATGAGGCTCGGTCATCCTGTGACCCCCCCCAGCAACGACACAGATCTGGTTTGGAACACATTCTATTATGTTTTAATCATCACTATATATTCTTTATGAATAAACTTTTCAAGGTTTTCCATCAAGCCTGCCTGAGTTACATTGTAGACTTTGTACCGTGGGATAGCGCTGCTGCCCCTCCACCCCATGCACTGACTTATGCTGAATCCGCATTAATTAGCAGCAGCACCACACGGTAATTTGACTTTATTCATTCCTGAGAGTGAGAGATATCACAGTTAGCGCTGGAAGTCCCTTTGTTTTTCTGAATCCCTGTCTGTCTGATCCATCTGGAAATGGTCGCAGAGGAAGCGGACAACCCTTTACGAGGCCCATCTGCGAGCACAAATAGCAAGTCTGACTTCGTGAAGACTGCATACCTGCCAGGTACACCCTAATTGCTGGACCACAACCAAGGCATGCAAGGCAATTTCCTTCAGATGTTTAGGGCTGGGCCACCAGAAAGACAACACAAAGTCTTCCTTCAAATGAAAATCAGAGACACCCTTTGGAAGGAACGACGGACAGGAGCGAAGAACGACCTCATCTCTGAATCACCAGGTAAGGTGAACGACAGGATAACGCCGCCAGTTCAGACACCCTGTGCACAGAGGCAGTAGCCACCAAAAAAGGTCACCTTCTGAGACAGTGTAAGCAGAGGAATTTCCTAAAGATCCTCAAAGGGAGGCTTCTGGAGGGCCAAAAGCACCAAATTGAGGTCCCATGGCGGCATCAGAGACTGCACTGGAGGAACTAAATGTCAAGACACCCTGAAGAAAGGTACGCACCACAGAGTGTGTGGCCAAAGGTCGTTGGAAGAAGACCGCCAAAGCCGACACCTGGCCCTTGATGATACTCAAGGCTAATTTCTGTTCAACCCCCTATTAAAAAGGAAGGTCAAGATACAAGCCACCGAGAAGGAACGAGGAGGAACCTCAAGAGACTCACACCACGAAATGTACGTCTTCCACGTACAATGGTAGATCTTCCTAGGAAGTAGATTTCCTAGCTTTCAACAGTGTAGGAATCATCGACTCAGATAAACCTCTATCCTTCAGCACCTGGCGTTAAACAGCCAAGACGTCAAAGCAAGCGACTGTAAAAGCAGGATGGAAGATCAGTGCTTGGAACAGCAGATTCTCCCCGAGAGGAAGCTTCCAAGGAACGTTGGCGACCAGCCGCACCAGACCAGCGTACCAAACCCGGTAAGGCCAGTCTGGAGCCTCGAAGATGAACAGAATGTCTTAATCCTAGTAGTAGTCTTGGAAGAAGCTTGAGAGGAGGGAAGGTGTAAATCAGACGATACTGACCCCACAGAACAACCAGCACATCTGTGGCGTCCGCCAGAGGATCCCGTGTCCGAGCCACAAAACTCTGCACCTTTCTGCTGAGCCGAGACGCCAATAGAACCGCCTCGGGATGCCCCCCCCGGGGATGCCCCCCCAGAGACCAAACTGAAACACCTTTGGATGAAGGGACAACTCCCCTCTTGCAGTGTCCAGATCCCCTGAGCAGAATGCTTGCCGAGGAGGCATCCCCAACCGGACAGGTGGTGACCACTGTCCAAAACAGGGGGGAGGAAGGATTTGGCCAGCCGAAGCGTCGGAAAACAAAACCACCATATCAAGGACTCCTTCGTTCCCCGACTCAGCCGAATCCGATTGTCCAGAGACTGCAGAGTCTTGTCCCATTTGGCCAGAATCTCCCAAAATCCCACTGACGCAGGGATGCCACCACCGTGCAAATGGACAAAATTCTGAACTTTCTGCACCTGCACAAAGCAGTTCAGCGCCTTGAGGTCAAGGATTGGACACACTTTGCCTTCCTTTCTGGGAACTGTAAACAGGTTTGAGTTAAAACCCTGAAAACGTTCTGAAGTCGGAACCGGGACAATCACCCCTTGAAGCAACAGGTCTTGTTCCGCCCCAAACAGACCCTGTAAGCAGTCCAGGGACAGGCGCAAGTTGGAAGGAAAGAACCTTGCCGGGGGGACAAGAACAAAACTCGATCTTGTAGCCGGACCAAATTACTTTGTGGACCCACTTTTCTACCAGGGAAGTCCACGAGTCCAGAAACCAGCAAAGATGTCCCCCCACCCCCGATACGGGTAAGGGCACACCTTCATGCTGAAGGAGCTTTGTCCACGGGACTGGAGAAGACCGCTCTCAGTTTGCCAGACCAGCAATGGCGAATACCTGCCTCTGTGCCAAACCAGTCAGAGTGTACATATTGCAGACCACAGCCTCTGCCTTCCTGTCAACCAGATCCTTAAAGGCCAGGGACTCTTCAACCGGAATCATGGTTGCCTTGTTCAATCTGGAAACCGGACGGTCCACCACCGGTGGCACAGTCCACTTGTTAATAAGGGACTATTAATGGGGTAATGCCCAGTAAGGCGTTTAATGACCCTAAGGGGATGCTTTGGTCATCCCCACTCTAAACGACAATTCTGTCAAAATAGGTGGGGAAAGGAAACACCTTTGCCGCTCTGGATAGCTTGTGAGTGTCAAAGGGAACCTGTGCCTCCGTCGCAGCTGCATCCTCTATCGTCAAGGTCTAACGCACAGATACAATCTGCGCTTTCACTAGAGCCTTTTCGTGCGCAGTTGCAGACATGGAGGAATCATCCTTACTATCAGAGGATTTCGGACATGTGGTTGTAGACCCAGCAGGGTGACCAATGTCCGCGGCGGCCGAATCAGATTCAGCATCTGATGAAACAGGGAAGGTGGGGGGCGCTTTTTGCTAGCTCATCGCCCGAAAGCCACCTCCACCCGGGACACCAAGGATTCCAGGACAGCCGACAGTGAATCGATGGATGGTTGGCACCTGGAGGGCCCCACAGCCTCGGAGAGGGGAGCAGGTGGAGAGATGTGCACCAAAAGACTCCACAAGTCACCAGGGGAACCCCACAAAACAGGTGTAAAACTGCAAGGGACACCCCACACCGCACTGGCATCACCACCCAGTCACCAGGCACTGAGCACCAAGCGATCCTCAGCAAAGAAGGAGAGAACCCCACCAGACTTACCACCCAGCAGAAACAGGTACCTGCAGCCTCCAGGATAATCTGCACTGCACGCACGGTGATCAGGAAGTAAAAGGATCCAGGAGTCAGCACCAGGGGATGAGGAGGGGCTCCCACCGATGAAATGGCCACCGGACTACACAAACATGGCCGCCCTGCATCGAAACACAGGCTACAACAAAATGGCTGCACCACAAGGCTTACAGGGACCCAGGAGGGAGACCAGGCCTCAAGGACAGATCCAGGCAGAAGGCGCTGGTTGCCGGTGGCACACCCCCCAGCCCTTATCACCAGTTAGCACCCCTCCCCCCAGCCTAGGAAAGTGGCCAGACCACCCAAATAGCCCCAGCGTGGGGGGGGGGGGGGGGAGGGGTGCCTGCGGGAAGGAGGGGAATCCAGGGGTCCAACCATCCCAAGGAGGAGTCCACGTCCAACCCCAAAACTCTCTGGGGGGAGGGGGGGAGCAGGGAACAGCTACTCACCATACCAGGAACCAGACGGGCACTGCTCCAGACAGAACCCCTTTCAATCTAAATGGGGGGGAGCTGTCGACCAGAAGGAATGATGCGCCTCGGGCCGAGACCCGGTCGTATGCGACCTTGTGAGGCATTTAACTCGCAGGCCAGCCACTGTCCAGTGGAGTCATCTCACGGCCGACCTAGGGCGGAGCTCCGGTCTGCGTGCACTCGCCAGATTAGGGTGACCACTGGGTGTAATTATCCAGCCCGTCGCCCAGTCAGGCAGTTGATTGAAGATCTCACAGGAAATATCCAGGAGAAAAAGCTTTCTATCTAAGAAAAAATTTGCCAGGACCAGAGATTCCAGCAAGGAACTAAGTCCTTGCTCCTGACTAGGCAGAAAAAAAAATATATGTACACCTATAGCAGAGAGAGGGAATATATTCCCTGGGACTGCCCATAGGCGTAGCCCGACTTTTTTTCTACCTAGTGTCCCACTCCTGTAGGGGGCAGTATAATCCAGTGGTTAAGAATATCAGGAGTTGTGTCTGTCAATGAACGAAAGACATTGCTGTTCAAGCTAAAAACAATGAGGTTTAAATTGCGCTTCAAATAGAAGAGGAATCTAAGGGTTTAAATCAGTTTTTAGGACAACCCAAGGCATTTTAACGGAACCAAACATCAATTGACGAATTACTTGTCTAGCGCCACCCCTGAAGGAGCCGCGTAGTAATTTGGGGTTCTTTGTTCTGCCCCTCTGGTACACCTGGTTAAATGTTAAAAAAAAAAAAAACACTGCAAACACAATTAACAAGTGAGAAATTCACTTTCTCCTGGCTGTGGGGTATTGCCAACAAAAAGTTACCCAGCTGTTTAGTAGTAAATACACTTAATCTATTAATAAGTAACAGGTTAAACAGACTTAAACATACAGCAGGAAAGTTAGGACAAACATAAAACTGGGTAATTATAATCTTATACTGGGTTTTGAGTGCACTCAAATGAATAGACAGGGGCAGGGTACCTCTTTAACTAGCAAATGATCAAGGCCCTGGGATAGTTACGGTTAAGGGCAGTCTTTGTCCGAAGTCTTCACCAGCCGACGTTGGTGCTCATTGGCACGCGTTGTGGCCATCAATAAAGGCTGCAGGCAATGTTAGCACCATAAGATGGCTGGTTGGGTAGATCCTAACAGCTCAGTCTTTTGTGGCTATAGCAAATATTGGCCACAAGGCCCTCTCACCAGACCCAGCAATAACGATTGCTCTGATCAGAAGTCCGCCCGCTCTGGGTTGTGACTTCGGTGAGTAACGCCCAGACTTGTGTTCTGGCAGGGGCTCTGTTCCTTTCTTCACCAGGGATGGCGCTGGGCTGTTCGGCTTTCCCTTTGGTGAGCAGGCCAGTGAGGTTTTCTCCCCCTGTGGGCGCATCCTCCCCCTAGAGGACCTGGGTTGCACCGATTGGGCATGTTCTCTTTCCAATCTCGCCCTTAATCCTTCCCCACAGCCTCTGGCTCAAGGCTGGGGCTGTGGACTGCTATCCATTAATTCCCATGGAGCCAACAGTCTTACTGTCATCTTCCTCACTGCTGAAAGGGAAAGGGGGGGGGGGGGGTAAGACACTGACAGTCGCTCTGTCTTCCTATGCAGCAGCAGCTGTTTACATTCTGCCTGCGGGAGGGGAAGGTTGGGCCTTGGCAGTACCCGCTACACTTAAAAGTAAATCAGTCTTCAAAATGTTGTTTTGTAATTTACCGTAGAGGTTAAAAAAACAAATCTACCTTATGATCAATACCCCCCACCCCCCTTTCCTGAGTGTAGTCCACAAAGAGATCCTCATCGCTTCATTGTGCGGCCCAGCACAGCCTTTCATGCGCAGTATGAAAAATAATCTTTTGCAAGAATTTCATAGTTCAATTCCTTCCTATAGGAACCTTGCTCTGGTAGATCATTGAAGGCCGGCATAAGCACAACTCTCCCACAGTAACGAATAGAGATGCACTTGCTGACCGCCTGTTTGTGTACGTCAAGTTTTTTTTACGGTAAATACCGGGGTTATGGCAGCAATTAGCTGCCATATCTTTTTTTTTTTTTTTAGGCGGCCGGCTTTCAGATAAAAGCAATCCTGGTGGCGGAATTGCTACGGGATCACTTTTATAGGCGGCAGGGGAGGTGCTCCCACTGCTTCCTGGTTGTTTCTGGGTTTACCAGAGCTGGCTTATTGCTAAGCAGGAAGTCAAGATGGCCCTTACTTGGCTCTATGCCCTTGGAGGACCGGAGAAACCCCTGATGTCACTTCCAGGTCTCGGCCAATAATTTTTTTTCCCCCTAAAGAAAAAAGGTTAAAATGAGAGATCTTGGGTCTTTGACACCAAATCTCTCAATAAAGAGGACCTATCATCATGCTTATTTCTATTACAAGGATTTTTACATTCCTTGCAATACAAATAAAGTGATAAAACAAAAAAAATAAAAGGGATAGGGTGAAAAAAAAAAAAAAAAAAAAAAAAAAAGCGCCTCATCCTTCCGTGCTCGTGTACAGAAGCAAATGTATACGTGAAAAGTGTTAAAACCACACATCTGAGCTATTACTGCGATTATTTGAGCGAGAGCAGTGATTCTAGTGCTAGACCTTTTCTGCAACTCTCAACAGGTAACCTGTAAAAAAAAATTTAAAGCATCGCCTCCTGAGATTGGATACCGTAGTTTGTCGCCATTCCACGAGCGTGACATTAGGTATTTATTTATTCGGCGTAACATCTTTCACATTATACAAAAATAAACAAAATAATTGGGCTAACTTACTGTTTTTTTTTTTGAAAGTATATTCTTTCCAAAAATAAAATGCGTTTGAACGACTGCTACGCAAATACAGTGTGACAAAATATTGCAACGACCGCAATTTTATGCTCTAGGGTCTCTGCTAAAAATATTATATAATATATATATATATATATTTTATGTTTGGGGGTTCTGAGAATCTACAAAAAGGTACAGTTGTGTTTTAAACCCCAATTCCAAGCATACAGAAAAAAATAACTTCCCCCATAATTTAATCAGAACACTTACAGTTCACCTTTAGAATATCTTAAGTTTCACCCATTTTTAGGGTGTACCATTTAACATGTTCCAGCACACACCCCTATGCCCCCTGTGACAGCGGCCCTCCCCAGTAGCCACTGTCATATTTAAAATAAGTGTGGTAGTGCGGGGCCCTTGCCACTCAGCTGTATCATACATTCATAGATCTGTGAATGAAGCAAAAAGTGCCATCTGCCAACACGGCAAACACTCATCGTTTTTAATGACTACAAGTGCAATGATCAGCATGGTGGTAGTCTATTCATACTTCATCTAGCCTTCTAACTTAAGGCCCTGCAGGAGGAGAAAGCTGGAGGGAGATGGTGCAGGAGTTCGACATTGCACCCATGATCTACTAATTGCAGTTGCAATGCTTTGCAGACTCCTGTGGAAAAGCATAGAAAGCACATTTTTTTCCTGCAAAAAATGTGTTAGCATTTGTTATTTTTGCTTTATTATTTCCCTATAGGTGAACTAGGGCTGGGCAAAAAAAAAAAAAAAAAAAAAAATCGATTTTTTAGTGTGAAACGATTTTTATTTTGCAAACTCGAGTTTTTTTGCCACAATAGTTTTTCCCGCGTTTCGTCCTTGTGCAGCCAGCCCCCACCCCGCGTAACTGACAGTACACACACACACCTGGGGCTCCAGCCAGCATCTAGTCTGCTGCACACCGCACAGCCAGGAACTCCCCAGTAACGGACCACCGCCGCGCCTAGATGTGACGTCAGCTGCCGGGAGAGGAAGCGGGCGGTGCGTCTGTACAGGGGCTGTGATAGGATAGGTACAGACAGAGACTAGCCACTCATGTACAGCGCTTCTTCTCAGTCCTCCACACAGGTGTGAGCCTTCCCTCCCCGCTCAGCGCGATATGAGCCAGCCCCCGCCCCCTCGTCTTCTTTTACTGTCTATTAAAAGAACACAGTCAAAACAACATGGCAGCGTGTAGTACTAGCAGAGAACTACTTCCAAAGAAAGGCACAGGTAATTCCGTAATTTGGAACTGGTTTGGTTTTGATGCAGCAGACAATACACAGACGAAGCCTTGCTGCAAAATATGTTTCAAGGCTGTTGCTACTGGAAGCAGCAGTACAACAAATCTTTTCCAGCACCTGAGGAATAAACATCGCGAAGAATGGGAGAAGTGCAGCCGGCTCCGTAGTGAAAACGGCTCCTCTAGCACACCTGCTATTGCTGCTAAAAAGCAAACTACACTTCCTGAGAGCTTTATAAACTGTGTGCCTTACGATAAGAACAGAGCACGAAGGAAAGCGATTACAGAGGTGATCACGTTTTATATTGCCACAGACATGCTGCCAATTTATTCTGTCGAAAAGCGAGGCTTTAATCACACGCTGAAAGTATCCCCCAGTCGCAAGTATTTTGCCGATGTAGCGCTGCCTCACCTGTACAATACAACTCGGGAAAAGATGCGCAGTGAGCTGGAGGAGATGCAGTTTTTCTTAGCCACAACGGACCTGTGGTCCAGCCGGATGATGCAGCCATATCTGAGTCTGACGGTTCACTACATCAACACTAGTTGGACTCTGCGTAGCATCTGCCTTCAGACAGCCTCGGCTCGTTCACGGAGGACCCGATGTCCGCCGGTCACTCGCCGATCGTCGGTAGAGCGGGAGAAAGGCAGAGCGGCTTATGTAAACAAGCCGCCTGTCATTCTCCCCTGTGTAAAAATGGAGATCAGACGGTTCTACTATGTAGAACCGTTGATCTCTGTTTTTACACTAGTAGCCATGTCCCACTACAGTTAGAATCACGCCCCTAGGACACACTTAACCCCTCCCTGTCCAATACAGTTAACCCCTTCCCTGCCAGTGTCATTTTTACAGTAACAGTGCATATGTATAGCACTGATTACTGTAGTAATGTCACTGGTACCCCCAAAAGTGTCAAAAATGTCAGTCAAGGGTCCGATCTGTCCGCCGCAATGTACATATGTAGCATAAAACAAATTGGCCGAAAATGTTAAAAAATTTAGATTTTTACATTTTTTGGGGGGGAATTTCATATAAAAAAAAATATTGCTATTTTTGCAAAATTTATGCTTTTTGTTTATAGCTCATGATCAAAAAAAAAAAAAAACCCCTGGTCAGAAAGGGGTAAAATCTTCCGGGGCTTAAGTGGTTAAAAATCGAAGATTTTTTTTTTTTTTTAGGCAAAATCGCCCAGCCCTAAGGTGAACTTTGCCTTTACTGTGATCTCCAGTTCTGCCTTCTTTGCCATTAGTTTCGGATGTGATGACCGATTTCCCAAAAACTGCACTTCTTGACATCTTCACATACAATGCAGGACAAGCTTTAATTTGGGCTGGCACACAGACCAGTGGCCACATTCCATCCTGAGGACATGGAAATGGCCCTTCAATGTTTGTGATTTTAGCATGAGGGGTGGCAACAAGACTGTCAGAGACCAGACAGGAAGTGAAACAAAGCACTGTAGATAAAGGCAAGCATTGCTCTGTGTCTGTGCCTTAGACTGGCATAAATCAATTTTGTTAACACAGGAACCATTGAAAACCCCACAGATGAGCTATGTTTTTAGCACACCCCAACCACCCACCTTTTGCTGCTGAGGCAGGGGCTGGGATGCTTTGCTTTTAAGGTCCTAAATTTTACCTCGTTGTGCTTGGCAAACGGTATCACCTGCTTAGCACAACCTATTCAAGTGAGTAGGGACGTATTGCAACCACCCCAGAACCACACACGGTTTGCAATCTGGTTGTCCGGTATTTAAAGCAGGCAGTGAGGAGGCGATATAACCCCCTCCTCACTGCCTGTCAAATGCTCTCTGAAGAGGGACCCAAACAGATCACTCTTCGGAGAACAAAGCATAAAACTAGCCTTAGGCTTTAAAATGATTAACAACCTGCATTTGGAGGACATTAAAGCCCCGTACACATGTACCAATTGTCGGCCGTAAATATTCGGCCGACGACCGATTGGCCGATTGTAGGCTTGTTAGTATGATGCTTCCGACAGCGCATTTTCGGCCGAACAGAATCTGTCGTGCTGGCATTAAAATTTTTGTATGCCAACACCAGAACGGCCGATTGTTCGCCAGTCAGTACAGATTCCGGCCGACAGACAGCAGATTTGCAAGACTGGGCATGCTCAGAAAAGAAAAAAAGACAAGGAAAGTTAACCATCACATGACATCACTTCTGCAGTCGGCTGTTGGCCGACAAAATTTGTGTGCAGTCTTTTGCAGTTTTCAACAGACACTACAACCCTGGACAAAAGACGGCCGATCGTTCGGCCGACGATCAGTACGTGTGTACGGGGCTTAACTAAACAGGCATAACACTTGTAAGGATTTCTCCATGGTGTCACCTGCTTTAGATGCAATCAGTTTAGCCGTGAATAGAAATGGACTTCTGTACATCCCAGATACAACTTAGAAACACTAAAACGCACCTTAAATTGCCTTAAAGCAGGCATGTTCAACCTGGGGACCATGCGGCCCAGAGCCCCAGGCAATGCGGCCCACTGCCCCCTGAAAAATTTATTTATTTTTTTTGATGGGGAAGAAGGAAGTCAGGTCGGGGGGCACGGCCACAGCGGCTTCCAACTAACTGTAGGCAGAGGCTGCCTCGGAAGGGATCATCCTCTAGTTGTGTTAAATTAGTGCTGGGGGAGCAGCAGCGCGGGAAGGGCGCTGCAGCGTTTTATTACTTATATACCTTAACTACAGTTTATATGCGGCCCGAGAAAATTTCTCTACACTCAATGTGGCCCAGAGAAGCCAAAAGGTTGGACACCCATGCCTTAAAGCAAGAAAATCTAAACTCAGGAAAAATGTGATCAGGGAAGCATAAAAGTTTCATACTTCCCAGGTAATTCCTGCTTAAAATGCTAATAAATTCATAAATCAAAATTGGGGGTGTCAGTGTGAAGGAGGCCTAAAACTAGACAGTTTCTGTTCCCAGGAATACAGGACATACGAATTGGTGGCTTTATAGCAGCATCTAGTGGTGAAACAACAAAGTGACCTAAAATTAAAACCAGTCTAAAAGTGTTTATAGCGATCAGTTTACAGTGACGAGAAAACGAATGATTAGGTTGTGAATGCAAACAGAGAAATCATGTCTGGCATCATCAGGAAAAGCACGGTTTTTCAATATTTCAGACAAGGCACCCTTTAGAATTGTGCACAATCATGAGGCATACCAGTCTGAGGTCTCATTTACACAAGCAGGTGCATCTTGAGTGAGAGCACTTTTTTTTTGCACGTTCCCATGTATTGAGTTTTTAATATGCTACTCTGCTCATGAAACACGCAAAAAGGTGCTGGTATGATTTTTAAATTGCGCCCCACCAAAATGCATGGTATTGCAGTACCATACTTTTTAGAGGGCGCAAATGTATATGCAATTGGCGGATGTGTGGGAGTGCAATTAAGAAGTAATGGCTCCCCCACGCATCTGCAAAAGGCAGCACATTTTTGTGGGGAGCAGGAAAACGTTTGATTTCATACGCATTACCGCATAATGAAAAAGAAGTAAAATGTAGTTTGTAAGGCAGAGTTAAGTGGTCTTTATGTTGTAAATCCCCCCCCCCCCAATCCCCCCATCCCCTGCAGGGAAATTGTGCAGGGTTAGATTACTGCCCCCACCAATGGGACACGAGTAGCCTTGAGAGGAGATAGTGGGGTGGGCCTCAATCAAGTCATAATAGGGTTATTCTGTTAACATTTGTGTACAGATAGGAGGGAAACATCTGTGTACAGAGAAGGAGAGAGAGACCCCACACCTCCCCCGGCTCTCTCCTCTACGCCATTATCTGTACTCTTACTGGTAAAACTCAACACTGTGCAACCCATCCAACCCGTCCTTCGCAACCGAGAACGTCATCAGTTGGCAGGACTCGGGCAGGCAGCTTGCACAGCTTTTAGTTTTACCAGAAAGGGGACAGATAGCAGTGTAGAGGAGGAGAGAGCCAAGGGGAGCTGCAGAGTGAGCTCTTGCCCTCCTCTCTCTACACAGACATTAATCCTTTCATGGTCTGACTGTAAAGGGCTATATGGCATTTTGAAGGGGCACCCTTGACTCTTTGCAGCACTGTTTGAAAAACCCTGATGTAAAGAACATAAAACACAGAGAAACATCTGCCACAATTCACACCTTAACACAATTCAACAACAGCAGTCACAAAATATAGCAGATAAAAGTGGATTACCTTGGAATGTAAATGTTTTTCCAGCATTGGTAACACCATATGTAAAAATCAAGCGATTCTGTCCTTTCATAAAATCAATCATTTGTTTCTTAATGGTACCCTCAAAAAACTGACTCTGCGTGGTCTCAGGGCCAAATACCTGTGAGAAAAAAAAACAAAAACACATGCAGAGAGACATAAGAATTTGGTTATAACACATAGGCGCATTATAGAGCATCTAGGTAAAATATTAGGAGGATTTCAGACTAGAGTCCTCCACATCTGGGACTAATATTTTAAAGCAGATGTAGGTGGTGCTCTCAAAAGCAAAATTCAATGTCAGCTTTTATTTCCACCCCATTATGAAATACGAGAAACGAAATGCACTTGGTTGGGGAAATTTCTCTTTTCCAAATGAATGCTTTAACCCCTTTGTGCCTGCACCTTCCAGCACTTCAAGGAATTTCAGATGCTGGGAGGCAGGACTTATAATCATTTGACCGCTGTGATTGGCTGTCATGGAGGGGACAATCAGAAAGTGTCTTGTGATCGGGAGCTTTCAGTTGGCCGCCAGTAACTGTGTCGGGAGTGTGCAGAGGGCACGCTCTTTGCGCAGCTGGGTCTGCTAATTGGTATGCAAATATGAGGCCCATACGCCAAGATGCTCCATATTTGTGTACTGCCGGCCCCTAGGAGTTAAAGGAGAAGTTCACCTTTGGGAACATGTTACATGTTCCACCTGTTTTTAGGGTGTAACATGTTTCAACTGCTGCAGCCACTCGCTGATCTTCTCTCTCCCTACGACATAAGTACATGGAGAAGTGCCCTGTACCAGCTGTCACCTTTTGAAAAGTGTGGTTGTGCAGGGCTCCATCCATATGGCTGTATCATTCATTCACAGAGTTGTGTGAATGAATCAACTACAAATACGGTCATCCTTTGCGGATGTAGGCTTGTTATTGAAATGAGGTGGCCCACCATATGGATGTATTAGAGGAAGGGAGGGGGCTAGGACACTATATGGAAGTACCAGGCACTTTTAGATGCTTGTAGTCTACTACATCGGTCAGTACCTTTTTTGTCTCCCCCCTTTCTGTCAAAGCGACAGATACAAACAATGGCTAAGTGAGGAAGTAAGCCATAGAAAAAAAAAAATCCAAAAATTGTAGTTTACAATATAGTGAAGACGGTTCTGGGAGTTTATTTAGAATTGTTGCTGTGGATTAGTACAAGGTCCACTGCCGTTAGCAAACACATGATTTTTTGCAGAAAATATGAAGCAGACACTGTAGACTCCATTCAATTCTTACATGAGTAAAGGTGAATTTTTGAGCCACTGAACCACCGCCTTTCTCGCTTAGCCGACAAGCCTGTGAATTGTGTGGTGCCTTCACTAGGACACTGCAGGCATCTGGGATGCTGACACAATCCTGAAAGAGAAAAAAAAAAAAAAAAAAAACACACCCCCCAAACATTAGGTTAGAGCATAAAGTTCAGAATACAGGCAACATTTCTAATCAAGGAAATATGGCGGTAGTCATTATGGAACTCTGAGGAAAATTGTTTTTCTAACCATCTTACTAAACCAATGGTTACAGTAACTTCTGAACCACTGGTCTGGAATGTGTATACAGGAGTTCCAGTCTGGGGGGGAGGGGGGTAAATAAAAAAAAAAAAAGTCAGCAGCTACAAATAATGTAGCTGCTAACTTTTATTATAAAGACCCTTACCTGTCCAGGGATCCCACAATATCAGCATCCCAAGCCGATTCGTCCATCAGCTTCGGGTTCAGGCATTGCAAGTAAGGAAAACTGGCAGTGAAGCCTTTAGTCACGCTGCGCTTTCTGAATGGTCCACCGTCTTCTGGGGTGCACACCACACAGGTCCCAGAAAAGGGGAGGGGCGGATATGATGTAGATCACCGTGCGACAATCTTACCAGGAAGTGAGAGCAGGTGGGGGGGGGGGGGGGGGGATGGGTGCGAACGAGTGGAGCTTCCCTTTTCGGGTGGGGCTTTAACTCAGGCCCCACTCACATTAGAGCTTCTGCGTTTAGCATTGAGGGCCAATTCCCACTATGTGTAATAGCGGACGTTTTACCGCAAGGTTAAATGTCCGCTACAGCAGGGACAGTCAGGAAACAATTGTTTCCTATGTGTCCCATTCACACTGCAATGCAGCGTGCGGTAATAATGCAGACATGCTGCATTTTTTTACAGTGCAACGGGTTGAATTGCATGGCAATGTCAGGCAGTGCAGCGCACCACTCGACATTGTAGTGAATGAAGTGTACAATTTGCACATACATACACAAAAAAAAAAAAAAAAAACACACAACACACACACACACACACACACCACCCCCCCCCCCCCAATCGTTTTGGCTGCTTTGCAATTTCACGCAGCGCAAGTGTGAATTTGCCCTTATAACTTTCAGGGGACTTCTCCATTTAGAAAATCTTCATGCCCCTCAAATTCTTTTTGCCTGCGTTTAGATGGTCCTTGTTCAACCACTTGACTTCCAGAAGGTTTTACCCCCTTCATGACAGGGGCATTTTTTTTTTGCTATTCTGCACTGCACTACTTTAACCACTTGCCGACCAGGCTATAGCCGAATGGCGGCTACAGTGTGGTTGTCCAGTTCTGTTCATATGACAGCCTCCCATGATCGTGCCCACCTGCGGCACGCTCTGTTCCCAGTGCCCTCCGGACACTGCCGAACACAGAGCCAATCAGTGGCTCTTTACCATGTGATCAGCTGGTGTCCAAGCACAGCTGATTACGATGTCAACAGAAGGCGGTTATCGGCTCTCTTCACTGCTCCTTCTCACGCTGTCAGCTTGTGGAGGAGAGAAGAAAAGAGCAGATAATCGGCTTCTGTAAAAGTGCTGCCAATCAGTGCCCACCATCTGCTCCAATGTCACCTATTAGTCCTGCCTACCAGTGCCGCTTACCAGGGCCACCTCATCAGCACACATCAGTGAAAAAATGTTAAAAAATAATATTTACCGGTTTTCAAAATTAGCTTTTTCAAATTTATTGGTGTTTATTCTTTTCTTTACCAAAAAAAAAAAAAAAGAAGTGGTGCTTAAATACCACCGAACAAAGCTCTATTTGTGTGAAAAAAAAAAAAAGGACAAAAATTGTTTGGGTAGTGTTGCATGACCACGCAATTTTCAAAGTGCGACAGCGCTGAAAGCGCAAAGTTTACCTGGTCAGGAAGGGGGTGAAAGGGCCCAGTGGGCAAGTGGTTAACCGACAATTGCTCGGTCACGCAACACTGTACACAAATTAAATTTATATAATTTTTTTTTTCCACACAAATAGAGCTTTTTGGTGGCATTTGACCATTTTTTTTTTAAATATACTAAAACAACAACTTTTAATATAGAATGTACTATATACACACACACACACACACACCGTCCACTATAATAGGTACACCTGTTCAATTGCTTGGTAACACAAATTGCTAATCAGCCAATCACATGGTGAAGACGACTTGAAGTTCAAACAGAATGGGGAAGAAAGAGGATTTCATTGACTTTGAATGTGGCATGGTTGTTGGTTCCAGATGGGCTGATCTGAGTCTTTAAAAACTGCTGATCTACTGGGATTTTCACACACAACCTTCTCTAGGGTTTACAGAGAATGGTCCGAAAAAGAGAAACTATCCAGTGAGCGGCTACCTATCTGCGCAGTATGTATGTATGTATGTATGTATGTATGTATGTATGTATGTATATATATATATATTATATACATACACACACACACAAAAACCTAATTAACCACTTCTGGACCAGGCCTTTTTCTGACACTTCTTATCTACAATTAAAATCAGGTTTTTTTTTTTTTTTTTTAGAAAAAATTTCTTTGAACCCCTCAAGCATATCTTTTTTTTTTTTTTTTTTTTAGCAGAGACCCTGGAGAATAAAATTTGGAATAAATTCCCTATTTCAATTAAAAAATAAGAAAACAGTAAAAGTTAGCCCAATTTTTTTTCCTAAAACATGAAAGATAATGTTACACCGAGTAAATAGATACCCAACATGTCATGCTTCAAAATTGTGCACGCTCGTGGAATGGCGAAAAACATTGGTACTTAAAATCCCCATAGGCGACAATTTAAAAATTTCTACAGGTTACCAGTTTAGAGTTACTGATGAGGTCTAGAGCTCAAATTATTGCTCTTGCTCGCTCGGTCGCAGCGATACCTTATATGTGTGGTGTGATCACAGTTTACATATGTGGGCGCGACTTGCGTATGCGTTCGCTTCTGCGTGCGGGCTAACAGGGACAGGGCGCTTTAATTTTTTTTTTCCCCCCCCATTTATTTTATCTTTTAAATAGGATCTTTAAATAAGATCTTTACTTTTAAATCTTTTGTTTCTAATGTAAACAACCCTTGTAATAGAAATAAGCATGACAGGACCTCTTTAATGTGAGATCTGAGGTCAAAAAGACAATGCCCACTAATCAAAACGGAGTCCGTCGGGCGCACCGCCCGTGTGAAAGGAGCCAAAAATAAAATAAGTCATTCTTTTTCAAGATGGAAAAAAAAAAAATGGGCTCTTTAAATCCGTTTCTAGGAAGCGACATATGACGTCGCTCTGGTCCTCCAAGGCCATAGAGTCGAGTGAGGGCCATGTTGTCCTCACTCGTCTTCCTGCCTGAGAGGAGAGCGGACCAGGTCGTTTTCCCTGCTACCGGCGGGTGCAGTAAGTGGGGAAAATGACTGGGAAGCGGCGGGGGGAGGTGTATGTCGGGGAGTGATGACACCTCTCCCGCGAATCCGCCGCTGGGACCACCCTTATGTTGAGCAGACCGCCCGCCGTTCAAAAAAAAAATACTGGGGACCGACGTAAATACACAGTGGCCGGTTTGTAAGTGTTTAAATACACTATTGTAACAAAAAAAAAAAAAAAAAACACCTAATTTCTTCATTCATTTCTTCAATTGAGGCCAAAATGTATTCTGGTACACTTCTTTGTGTATATTAATTGGTTTGTGTGAAAGTTTTAGGTTCTACAAACTATGGTATATATACTGGAATCCACGCAGCTCTGACAGTATACTAATAATAGCAGTAAAGCTGCACGATCATTTAAAAAAACACAAAAAAAAAAAAAACACACACACAACACACACACACACAACACACGTGTTCTCGATTCACCCCAGCTCACGATCCTAAAAAGCAGTTTCCTCGATTCATACAGAGCACAGCAGTTCTCCACTCACTCACAGCTGTCAAAAAATAAAAAAATTCTCCTGCAAATATTTATCAACATTGCTTAGGCTGGGAGTTAATTATAAACACAATGTATCATTTTGTTTTTTTTTTTAGATCAAAGGAACGAACTTCTGTCTGTGAGGCTGCATTCACATGTCAGCTTATAATCGCGGGCAGAACCGCCGCGGTTCCGCCCGCGATTCGGAGATTTATTGCAAATCGCGGGACGCCTAGCGTTGCCCGTTGATTTGCAATAGCCCCCCAAACGCCGAGCGATGTTGCCGCGATTTACGCCCGCCGAATCGCGGCAACATCTCGCAAACAAAATCGCGGGACGCAATACGCTGCAAAAAAGTACAAGAGCTTCTTTGGAGCGTATTGCGTCCCGCGATTTTGTTTGCGCGTTGTTGCCGCGATTCGGCGGGCGTAAATCGCGGCAACATGGCTCGGCGTTTGGGGGGCTATTGCAAATCAACGGGCAACGCTAGGCGTCCCGCGATTTGCAATAAATCTCCGAATCGCGGGCGGAACCGCGGCGATTCGGAATGCAGCCTAAGTGCCGGTTCACACTCTTGCGGCTGCGGCGATCGCATGTAATATCGGAGTGCACTGCTCCTTCATTACATGCGATCAGCTGTGCGGTGCGAATTCAGCCATACACTTTGTATGGCTGAAATTCGCACTGCACCCGCACAAAAGTCACACATGACCCTTTTTTTCAGCCGCATCAGGATCGGATCGCACAGTGGTCCACACTTGTGCGATCCGATCCTGTGCGAACGGTAAAGATCGCACTGCGATATGCAAGCAAACTGGGGGTGTCGTAAACATTTCATTGACACCCCCAGCGTATCGCATATGGCAGTGTGAACTGCCAAGGGTGTGTTTGCGATGCGGGAACAGGCTGCGAATTCGCAGCCTTCAGGCATGGCATAAGTGTGACCCGGCACTAAATGAAGGCAGTTTAACCTCGTAAAGACTAAACCTTTTTCTGGCACTTGTTGCTTACAAGGTAAAATCAGTATTCTTTGCTAGAAAATTACTTGGAACCCCCAAACATTCATACGCACACACAATCTCACAAAATTGAGTACACCCCTCACATTTTTGTAAATATTTTATTATATCTTTTCATGTGACAACACTGAAGAAATGACAATTTGCTACAATGTAAAATAGTGAGCGTACAGCTTGTATAACAGTGTAAATTTGCTGTCCCCTCAAAATAACTCAACACACAGCTATTAATGACTAAACCGCTGGCAACAAAAGTGAGTACACTCCTAAGTTAAAATGTCCAAATTGAGCTCAAAGGGTCAATATTTTGTGTGGCCACCATTATTTTCCGGCACTGCCTTAACACTCTTGGGCATGGATGTCACCAGAGTTTCACAGGTTGCCACTGGAGTCCTCTTCCACTCCTCCATGATGACATCACAGAGCTGGTGGATGTTAGAGACCTTGCCCTCCTCCACCTTCCGTTTGAGAATGCCCTACAATAGGGTTTTGGTCTGGAGACATGCTTGGCCAGTCCATCACCTTTACCCTCAGCGTCTTTAGCAAGGCAGTGGTCGTCTTGGAGGTGTGTTTGGGGTCGTATTCATGTTGGAATACTGCCCTGTGGCCCAGTCTCTGAAGGGAGGGGATCATGCTCTGCTTCAGTATGTCACAGTACATGTTGGCATTCATGGTTCCCTCAGTGAATTGTAGCTCCCCAGTTCCAGCAGCACTCATACAGTCCCAGACCATGACACTCCCACCACCATGCTTGACTGTAGGCAAGGCACTCTTGTCTTTGTACTCCTCGCCTGGTTGCCGCCACACACGCTTGACACCATCTGAATCAAATAAGTATCTTGGTCCGATCAGACCACAGGACATGGTAGCCTGTCTTCAGCAAACTGTTTGCGGGCTTTCTTGTGTATCATCTTTAGAAGAGGCTTCCTTCTGGGAGGACAGCAAGGTAGACCAATTTGATGCAGTGTGCGGCGTATAGTCTGAGCACTGACAGGCTGACCCCCCCCACCCCTTCAACCTCTGCAGCAATGCTGGCAGCACTCATACGTCTATTTCCCAAAGGCAACCTCTGGATAGGATGCTGAGCACGTGCACTCAACTGCTTTGGTTGACAATGGTGAGGCCTGTTCTGAGTGGAACCTGTCCTGTTAAACCGCTGTATGGTCTTGGCCACCATGCTGCAGCTCAGTTTCAGGGTCTTGGCAAACTTCTTATAGCCTAGGCCATCTTTTCGTAAAGCAAAAATTATTGTTTTCAAATCCTCAGAGTTCTTTGCCATGAGGTGCCATGTTGAATTTCCAGTGGCCAGTATGAGAGAGTGAGAGCGATAACACCAAATTTAATACACCTGCTCCCCATTCACCTATTCACACCTGAGACCTTGTGACACCAACGAGTCACATGACACCAGGGAGGGAAAATTGCTAATTGGGCCCAATTTGGACAATTTTCACAGGGGTGTACTAACTTTTGTTGCCAGTGGTTTAGACATTTCTGGCTGTGTGTTGAGTTATTTTGAGGGGACAGCAAATTTACACTGTTATACAAGCTGTACACTCACTACTTTACATTGTAGCAAAGTGTAATTTCTTCAGTGTTGTCACATGAAAAGATATAATGAAATATTTATAAAAATGTGACCGGTGTACTCGCTTTTGTGAGATAGTGTGTGTATTGCAGTCACTAAGTGGTTAAACCTGTATATATTCAGCTGCTGTTTACATAGAGCAACCAGTGCTTTGCATCACTCACCTGTGACTCATTTTGCTCAATCTCAGGTGCAGTAAGTGGTCGCACACGAAGATATACATGCATATGTTCTTTAGGCTCGTTAGCGCTTTTCTGAAATGAAAAAAAGAGAACCTTACGAACTGAGACACATTCAAAAAACATTTTATAACAGCTGAGAGGAATTCTGCAGATGTAACTATAGTGTACAATTGGTTTTTCTCCAGGCAGTCGGCTTACTTTCCACATCTACCCTCAGAAAATGCATACTGGTAGGTAAAAGGATAAGCCCATCCAACAATGAGTAGATGTGGCTATTTTACTTGCACACTGGCCTGCTCACACTTTGCCTGGTATTTCAGTGGCCTTACAAGATTTGCCAAAAAATACATGGAGAAGCCAGCACAGCCTGAGAGACTATTGCATCTTAAGCAAGACAGAAAAGGCCTAGCAAGTATGGGGTAGATTGTAAGAGATCTCTGAGCAAGCCAGAAAATGCTTTGCCTTTACATACACTTGAAGGTGACCTTGCCCATTGAGAGCAAAGTGATGGCATCTTGTAGACCGTAACCTGTGATCTACTTATACCTACCTTCACATCACTCCTTCCTTAGTCGCAGCAACCACAAAATAAGCTGTGTAAGCTGTGTCAATGTTTACACAAGGGTTTATATAGTCAACTCCCTTTGTTATTTGTCAGAGTTAAAAGATAAGTTCACCTTTGCTAGGGTGGAACATGTTCCCAATGATATGGAGGTCCTTCTATGGCAAATTCCTTGAGGCTACAGCCTTTACTCTATTGTAAGCAATTCCATTTAAAACAACATATTTTTAAATGGGTGTCCATACTACCAGATACATTGTGATTTCCATTGTTTCTCCCCTTTATAGTTAATTCATTGCACCAGCTCCTGAGGAAGTGTTACAAATACACGAAACGCGTCGAGCATACATGATGCAATTACTATGGAGTATCTACTACTTTGTTACGGAATGTTTTAGAATCCAATTTATACTTTTATGCTATGTAATTGATTGTGATATGCTATGTTATTGGGATTAATGAATGTCATTATTGCATTTATTATGTTACCACTGTGCATGCAAAATAAATCAGATTACATGTGTACTCTTCATGTTTTTTTTTTTTTTTTTTGTTTGGACATGTATGCACATATATTTTTCTATATATACAATCTTTATGGTCATCTCAACCACACGCCTCATTCAAAGTCCCACACAATCCCCCTTTGTTTCAATGTTCCCAATGCTGCAGTCGCTGTCCGTTCCCCCCAGCCCTCCCTGTGACAACAGTATGGGGAGAAATTCCCCGTACTAGCTGTCAGTTTTTTAAAATCAACACAGCCATGCGGGGCTCCACCCACACAGCCACATCATTTATACACAGAGCTCTGTGTGTAAATGAACTAAAAGTCCTGACATCCTTTGCGGCTGTCGGCTTGTAGTTCTCAATGAGCTACCAAGGCACTGTGGAGTGCTGTGGCAGTTCACCAATTCTTCCTGTCAGTGTATCTGCTTGTCTGTACGGGCACACAGATACACTGACTGGTCTGCAGGAGACCTGCATGGCACCAACGATCTGCTTATTGCTGGTGCAATGCTTTAAAGGCTCCAAAAAAAAAAAAAAAAAATGATAAATGCATATTTTTTACTAGTAAAAAGTATGCAATTATTTATTTAATTTTTTTCCCCAAAAAGTGAACTTATCCTTTAAGTCCTGGCTACTCAGGGAAAAGCAAAGCATATTAGGAGGAGGTCACATGCTTTTACACGCCAGGAAGCACTGAGAATGTTTGGATGGCTGCGGCAGAAAAAAAAGCAGCGGGGGGGGGGGGGCTTTGTGAAGTCAAGTATCAACGAAAGAATGGTGGGCTGCAAAGTGATCACTTTCCCCCTAAAGCCTCATGAATGCAGGACATTTAAAAAACGCCAGGGCTGCTGCCAGGTAAAAGCAGCTGTAAAAACTTGTTTTAAGCCACGTTTTTGACTAGCATTAATGGGCGTTTATGCGCTTTTTTTGGCAGTAACTTTTTGGGCGTTTTTAAAAAACACTCCCTATAAAAGTAAAAACTTCTAAAAATGCCAAAAGCGTCTAAAAGCTTGTTACAGCATTTAGCAGCGTTTTTTGGCATTTTTACAACTCAACAGCCTGTGCTCCTGGATGCACAGGCTGTTTTTTTCTACTGCCCCTAAACGTTTATGCCTCCAAAACACCTCTGAAAGTTTGCGTGTGCCTGGACACATAGGCTAACATGGAGGGAGTTTAGAGGTAGTTAAACACACATCCGACACCCCTAACAGCAGCTGTAAAAACGTCCTGCGTGCATGAGCCTTAAGTCCCCATTCACACTGGGGCGACCTGTCAGGCGACCTGGTCGTCTGACAGGTCGCCTTCCATAGAGAAGCTGCGGACCCGTTCTAATAGGAGCGACACAAGTCGCTCCGACTTAGAAAAAGGGTCCGGAGCTTCTTTGGGGTGACCCGGAGCAACCTGCATAGACTTCAATGTTATGAAGTCCGTGCCGGCCGCTCCGAGGTCACGGTGCGAGCAGCGCGCCGCGACCTATGAGGTCGCCCCGGCAAGTAGCGTCGCCCCAGTGTGAACGGGGCCTAAAAGGGCAACATGACAATCTTTTTATTTAGATGGCTTTTACACAATTAAACAGATCACTCTCAAAGTGATGAGTATTTGGGTATTAAAGAAAACTTTGGTTTCTGTCTCACCTGGGAAGTGTCAGCATCTCCAATCAACGAAAACTTCTCGGAGAGATTTGTTCTGATATCATCAGTCTCTTGTGGTTCGCCTCTTTCTGGATAAGTTATTCCTGCCCCAACATAGGATGGCCTTGGATGAGGATGATGATCTTCGTTTGGATTCATACTTCCTAAACATAAAAAGGACAGCGTTTTTTTTAAAGAGTGAAATATTAGGTCATATGGTGCCCTTTGGTTTTTATGCACTCCACTATCACACACACGCACGCTGATTTTAGAGCAGGGGTGGGGAACCTATGGCCCGCGGGCCGTATGCAGCCCCCAAAGCCATCTGATCCGGCCCTGCCATTGGGCTGCCTCCGGAGGGGAAGCACCTCCTGATTACACACAGAGCGGGTTCCTCTGCTTACCCGGCGTGGCCACTGTCATACAAAGTCACGCCTCCTACCTATGATAGACAGCACAGTGGTGACGTCTATCATAGGAGTCGGTCCAGGAGGCGTGACTTCGTATGAGAGCGCCCGCGCCAGCTAAGTAGAAGAGCCCTGCTGTGTGTGTAATCAGGAGGCACTCTAATCCCCATGCGCTCTGCATTGATGGGGGGCACTCAATACACTCTGCATAGATGGGGGGCAAACCTAGAAAACCAGTTGCCAGTAGCAACATCATCAGTGCAGACTTAAGCTGGCCATATGTTCTACAATTTTCTTGTTCAATTTCCTTTAGATTTACCTTTAACTATGAAAGTGTTTAGCTTTGACCTCATATTATATGGTTTTGGTAAATCTAAAGGAAAAAAAAAGCTCAAGAAAATTGTATAATGTATGACCAGCCTTAACCGCTTGCCGACCGCCGCAAGTACATATACTGCGGCGGTCAGCCCCTCACAGGCAGAGTGACGTATCGGTACATCACTAGCCTGTGAGGCTCTGGGGAGCAAGCGCGCGCCGCCGGCTCCCGCGCAGTCACGGACCCCCCCACTCTGCGATCGTCGGGGGAGAGGGAGAAAGGCAGGCGGCTAGTGTAAACAAGCCGCCTGTCACTCTCCCCTGTGTAGAAACAGTGATCACACGGTTCTACTATGTAGGACCGTTGATCACTGTTTCTACAGCTCAAGCCACAGCCAATCACAGTTAGAATCACGCCCCTAGGGACACACACAGCCCCTCCCTCTCAAATAAAGTTAACCCCTTCACTGCCAGTGTAATTTTACAGTAACAGTGCATATGTATAGCATTGATTACTGTAGAAATGTCACTGGTAACCCCAAAAGTGTCAAAAATGTCAGTCAAGGGTCCGATCTGTCCGCCGCAATGTCGCAGTCCCGAGAAAAAAAAAAAAAAAAAAAAAAAAAAATCGCAGATCGCCACCATTACGCGTTAAAAGAAAAACAAAAAAAAGACAAAAATCTTTCCCTTTGTTAGTGAACGCGATAACTTTTGCGCAAACCAATCAAAATACGATTTTTTTTACCAAACATATGTAGCATAAAACAAATTGGCCTAAAATGTTAAGAATTTTTGATTTTTACTTTTTTTTTGGGGGGAATTTTATATTAAAAAAAAAAAATGTGAAAAATATTGTTATTTTTGCAAAATTGACGCTCTTTTTTTGTTTATAGCGCATTATCAGAAAAAAAAAAAAAAAACAGGTGATCAAATACCACCAAAACAAAGCTCTATTTGTGGGAAAAAAAAGGACGTCAAATTAGTTTAGGTACAGCGTCGCACGACCGCGCAATTGACCGTTAAAGTCACGCAGTGCCGAATCGCAAAATACCCCCTGGTCTTTTAGCAGCCAAATCCTCCGGGGCTTAAAGCGGTTGTAAACTCAATAAAAAAAAAAATAAATAAAAAAAAAACCTGCAAGACAAAGGCATAATGAGCTAGTATGCAACGCATACTAGCCCATTATGTGTAACTTACCTGAAAACGAAGCCCCGACACGGACCCCCGGACATCGCTGCGGGCGCTGCCATGGTCCCTCGTCGTCTCTTCCGGGTTCGGCGGCTCCAGCACGCTGATTGGCCGGAAGAGACGGCTCCGGCGCGATGATTGGCCGGAGCCGCGATGACGTCACTCCCGCGCATGCGCACGGGAGTGATTTTTCCGGCAAGCTCCCGGCAACTTAATTGAAGGTCCCCCTGACCTTCAGAGCGCATGCGCCGCTCGCACGAGCGGCTGCATGCACTGTAAATATCTCCTAAACCGTGCCGGTTTAGGAGATATTATTTGTACCTACAGGTAAGCCTTATTATAGGCTTACCTGTAGGTAAAAGTGTCAAAAAGCGGGATACTACCGCTTTAAGTGGTTAAGCTGATATGGGTATCCAGTGCAGTGCTGCTTAACTGAAATGCTTGGTTTTGGGTTGTTGTATGTGAGGTTGTTTAGCTCAATGCACTGTTTGTACACAGCAAAGTTAGCTTGGTACACAGGTACCTGGTGATCAAGTACACATTCTGCAACGCTAAACTGAACTAACTCTGCTGTTGGTTAATCTTGCACTTGCACTGCTGTTGTCTGGACTATAAACTTTACACTTTACTACAGTATACGGTTTGATATCCCATCCCTGACATTTTAAAGTAGTACATCAAGTAAAATAGCGAAATACACGTATGCAATCTTCTTTACCTGGTTACCTGGTCAGTCAGTCTTGTTATTTACACACCACTATCACAGAGTGCAGCCAGGTAGGTGACACCTCTATTTTTCAGCTTGGCATGCAGTGCAAAGATGATTAAAGGGTAGACGTGAAATATGAAATAGAATTTGCAGTTTGGAAAAGGTAGGCAAAATTTAGAAGGCCTTATAGGCATACATGTATGTAGTGGGTCAGTGATTAGGGCCGTTCACACCATATCATCTGAAGTTTTAATAATTTGTACAGACCAATGTGTGCAAGGGCACATAGAAAACAGCTTTTCATGTGCCTGCCTCCACCATAGCACTGCGTAGAGGTGGGTGGTGGCATAATGTTTAAAAACAGACATGATGCATTTTTATATAACACTACTCTCTGTGTTGTGTTGCAGTGTCCTGTGGTACCTAGAATTGAACAAATTGTCATTTTGTGATTCTCTGATAATGATAAAAGAATAGCAGGTGTTTTAAAGTAGAAGTTTGGGCTGACATTGCGGGAGCCCTGGACAGGTAAGTTTCTAATATTTAAAAGTCAGCAGCTACAGTCTTTGTAGCTGCTGACTTTCATTTTTTTTCCTTGGGGGGGGGGGGGCTTAACTCCTCTTTAAGGTAACAACAAGAAAACTACAGCTAAATTTTTAAAAAAATTTCTATTTTTTTTACTATTTTGGGGCAGAAAAAAAAAAAAATAAATAAAAATCAGGAGATATCCATTTCCATTTACCACCAAAACAAAACAAAAGCCACGTTTTCTGACACATGTCAAAGTTGTAAAATTGTGTTAAGACATTAACATTTGTTATACCCTCAGTCACTAAGGGGTTAAAGCAGTAGTAAACCGCGCTTTTTTTTAAACCCTGAAAGCAAAATGACATAATGTGCTAGTATGCATCACATACTAGCACATCATGAAAAATTTACATTAGAATGAAGTGGCGTGCTGTCGCCGCTGACAGGGCTTCCATCTTCACCCGCTTTTCCTTCCAGGTTCGCATTCTCCGGCCACGTCGTGATGACGTCACTTCCATGCATGTGCACGGGAGTCAGGGAGTGTGGCATGGAGCTCTGAAGGGACAGCATGGGTATGCCATCCTTTTTGAGCGCTTGCACCAGTGAAGTCACCGTGTGCATGCAGTGTGCGTTTAGGAGATAATCACTGTACCTACAGGTAAACCTTATTATAGGCTTACCTGTAGGTACAAATTAAAAATAAATAAATAAAAAAAGGGTTTACTTCCACTTTAAAGAGGAACTAAACTCCCAGGAATACTCAGCACCTCATTCCAGCAATGCTGAACTTGTAATGAGTTCATCATGATGGCACGGCCAGAGTGTGCTGGGAATGTAGGCTGAGCGGTGCACGTGCAGATCGGTGTGCATTAACCACTTAAGCCCCGGAGGATTTTCCTGCTAAACGACCAGGGGGTATTTTGCGATTCGGCACTGCGTGACTTTAACGGACAATTGCGCGGTCGTGCAACGCTGTACCTAAACGAATTTGACGTCCTTTTTTTCCCACAAACAGAGCTTTCTTTTGGTGGTATTTGATCACCTGTGCGATTTTTACTTTTTGCGCTATAAACAAAAAAAGAGCGTAAATTTTGCAAAAATAACAATATTTTTCATTTTTTTATATGAAATTCCCCCCAAAAAAAAATGTAAAAATCAAAATTTTTTAACATTTTCGGCCAATTTGTTTTATCCTACCTATGTTTGGAAAAAAAAAAAAAAATCGCAAAAAGCGTATTTTTATTGGTTTGCGCTAAAGTTATCACGTTTACTAACAAAGGGAAAGATTTTTGTCATTTTTGTTGTTTTTTTTTTTAACGCGTAAAGGCGGCGATCTGCGATTTTTTTTGCGGTACTGCGACATTGCGGCGGACAGATCGGACCCTTGACTGAAATTTTTGACACTTTTGGGGTTACCAGTGACATTTCTACAGTAATCAGTGCTATATATATGCACTGTTACTGTAAAAATACACTGGTAGTGAAGGGGTTAACTTTATTTGGGAGGGAGGGGCTGTGTGTGTCCCTAGGGGCGTGCTTTCTACTGTGATTGGCTGTGGCTTGAGGTGAAAGGACACTGATCAACGGATCTACATAGTAGATCTGTCTGATCAGTGTTTTAACACCGAGGAGAATGACAGGCCGCTTGTTTACACTAGCTGCCTGACTTTCTCCCTCTCCCCCGACGATCGCCGAGCGAGCGGCGGACATCGGGTCCGCCGGTCACACGCGGGGGGGGGGTCCGTGACCGCGCGGGAGCGCGCCTCCGGCGGCGCGCGCTCGCTCCCCAGACCCTCCCAGGCTAGTGACGTTAATTAACGTCACTCTGCCTGGCAGGGGCTGACCGCCGCAGTAAATTTACTTGCGGCGGTCGGCAAGCGGTTAAATAGAACAGTGGTTCTCAACTCCAGTCCTCAGGGCACACTAACAGGCCAGGTTTGCAAGATAACTGAAATACATCACAGGTGATATCATTTGCTGCTCAGTGATTGCAGTATTCTAGTCTGCATCTCCCCAAGGTAATACTTAAAATCTGGCCTGTTAGTGTGCCCTGAGGACCGGAGTTGAGAAACACTGAAATAGAAGATTGCAAGAGCTGCCAGCTTGCAGTTTTTTTATTAGGCAAGTTTAGTTCCACTTTAACCACTTGCCTATTGGGCAATTAAACCCCCTTCCTGCCCAGGCCAATTCTCAGCTTTCAGCACGGTCGCACTTTGAATGACAATTGTGTGGTCGAGCAACACTGTACCCAAATTAAATTTTTTTCTTTTTTTTTCAAAGAAATAGAGCTTTCTATTGGTGGTATTTAATCACTTCTGGGGTTTTTATTTCTGCTAAACAATAAAAGACCGAAAAAAAAAAAAAAGTTTTTATAGTTTGTTATAAAATTTTGCAAACCAGGTAATTTTTCTCCTTCATTGATGTGCGCTGATGAGGCGGCACTGTTGGGCATATGATAAGGTGGCACGGATGGGCAATGATAGGTGACACTGATAGGCAGCACTGATGATGGGGGACTAATTGGTACCGATAGGTTGCACTGGTGGGTGGCACTGGGGCACAGATGATCCTCTCCTCCTCTGGACCGATGTCCCTCTGAAAGATGCCGGCGAATCTGCATTTTTTTGCGTGAGAATAAAAAAAGCTGATCTCCACCCGCTGTTTACATCATGTGATCAGCGGTCATTGGCTGACAGCTGATCACGTGGGAAGGGGCTGAGATCGGCCCCTTACTCAGATCTGTGATCAGCCGAGTCTCATGGACTCACTAATCACAGAGCACACAGGCAGCTCATGTACGGGAGGACGTGGATATTTGCCGGGAGGGCGTCTAAGGTCTGCTTTGTAGCAGTCTTTTGGCTACAGCGCAGACAGGAAGTGGTTAAGGCCTTGTTCACATGGGTGCTCTACAACATATGCCCATGGGAGGGCCATGTTTACCTGCACAGGTGTTCTGTTTATCCCAGTGCAGGCAGTCCCATTCATGTCCATTGGGATGCAGCAGCAGCTGCACAGACGCAGCTCCCAATCTGACGTGTCTGCGCACACACAGGTATCAGATTGGAAGCAGTGCTTGTGTCTGTGAAGCTGCTGCATCCCAACGGACATCAATGGGACACCTGTGAAGGTAAGTACAGCCCTTCTACTGTAGTACTCCTGTGTGAATGAGGCCTAGAGGGGCGCTGGGAGGTGGTGGGAAGGGGTTAACAATGCATCACACTGCCCCTCACCAGCATACACTTGTCCTCACCCTTCCCTCATGTGGTGTAATGGAGCCTGAGAGTCCAAGCCCATGTTCACATTGGTCCGATTTGACATGTCAAATCAGAGCCAATGGCCAGCAATGGCACCGTCCCAATCATAGTTTCTGTATTACTTTTGGTGACTTCATGGAGCGATTTCAATAGACATCTGAGCAGGAACCCGCACAGATGTCTGTAAAATCGCCCCCGAAGTCGGACCGAAAATACCAGTTCAAAATCGTGTGAGTTCAGCTACACACTTTTAAACCGGCCTCAGTGTGAACCTGGGCTTAGGATCCTTTGACACGGCTGTCCAATCAGGTCCGCCTGTCAGTTTTTCAGGCAGACCAGATTAGACCCTGCAGTCTCCTATATAGAGCGGCGGATGTCAGCGGTGACATGTCCACTGACACCAACCGCTCTGCGATCCGATGTGCAAAGTCCAGACAGATAGTGGTCCTATTTTCCATCTGTCTGGCAGATCGGGTGGGATCTGACAGACGGTCTGTTTCCACCTGATTTCCCCATAGAGGAGAGCAGGACTGTGTCCACACTGCATAGCGGAGCAGACAGGACCTGTCATTTGCCTGCTCAGCAAAGCAATCCATCGCTGGCCAATCCCCTGATGGGAAATCCATCGCTGGCCAATCCCCCACTGGGCAATCCATCGCTGGCCAATCCCCCACTGGCCAATCCCCCACTGGGCAATCCATCGCTGGCCAATCCCCCACTGGGCAATCCATCGCTGGCCAATCCCCCGCTGGCCAATCCCCCGCTGGCCAATCCACATATGTTCCACGGAGGCGCCAGTGTAAAAGGGGCCTTACTGTTGCCCTTGAAAACAGAACAATACTGTTCAGCAGTCACATGAACCACTGATAAGTATTCTTCCATCATAAATATTTACCAGAGGTTTCCTCCATACACTTCCCACACTAAGAACCAACCCCCCCCCCCCCCCTTCCCGAACCAGGAAGGTGCAGCCATCCTACAACCCATCATATTCTTCTTGTAGAACTAAACTTGTCATTTCATTTTTGTATAAAGTAAGGGAGTGTTAGAACCCCAGCAAGGCTTATTTTTGCCATCTGTGTCCCACTGGGGAGATTTCCCTTCACTTCCTGTCTTCTAGCCCAACAGGAAATCCCAGGGTCACCAGAACTAGTGTCCCCTTTGGAAGATTTCCCCCTCTATTCCTGTTCGGGTGTCAGCCAAAAGCGTTTTGTTGTTTCACTTTAAATTGAATGAGAATGTTAAACAGGACAAATAGAGTGACTGTCCCTGATGGGGACACTGACAGGGGTTCTATTCCCTCTCCCCTCTATACAAAGCTGGAAAACAGGTGTCTTCAGTTGTACTTTGATATAGAGACTGACCCTCCATCCAGTACTGAGTGACCCCAAGGAGCACTGCACACAGGGGACACCCTCCATACACAGGACTAGGGGAGGGGCCCTATGACACAACACCCGGAATAAATTCTGGGACCTGTAGTCCCCCCGCCTCCCCACACACCAGCACATACATCCGAGCTCACCACTCTATACAGACAAGGCGCTCTCCTTAATAAATCCCCGGGACCGCCGGCCACCATTCACCGTTGCCGCCACCGTCTCTTTTAAATTCCTCCAATCCAGAGTCGCTGTCGGCCGAACTGTATTATGGGAAGAGGCGTCCCAGCTTTCAGTAGAAACCTTGCTAGAGTTACCGCGCACGCGCAGTAACTCAAAGGTATCGAAGGCGAGGGAAAGACTCCTCCCACACTGTCAATCATCTCTCTTGGCACGCCTAAGCCCATCCTAGCATTCCAGCTAGCCAGCCGTTTTTTCCTGCTCTCTATATCCCGCCTACGTCTCCAAAACACCGCCTACATTGGGATTGATGTCCGCCAATGAGCGCGAGTCGTCGGTTGCGTTGTTCTTCTCTGTTATAAACACAGCGCTCCTTACACATAGACCACCATCAGCCCATAGACTGTTCCGGCTGTCATTCTCATACATTACCGCTACACGGCGCTGTACTATGTGCAGGAAGACAGGCATATAAAGAGACCCTGTCACTGCACTGAATGAGCAACCATTGACCTCCTGAAGCCCAGAACCCCTGAGCAGCAGTAAATCATAAAGCACAACAGTTACATTCCTGGAATGCTGAGATTAATAACTGTCACATGTGCATCCTCAACCTAACTGTAACACCATAGTTACATAGGGAGGTGGAAAAAAGACACCAATCCATCCAGTTCAACCTATGATGTGTGTGTGTGTATGCTGTTAACCATACATTGTATACCCCTGTATGTTGTGGTCTTTAAGGTGCCAATCTTATAGTTTTTTGAAACTATCAATGCTGCCTGCTGATACGACTGCTTGTGGAAGAGAGTTCCACATCCTTACCGCTCTTACAGTGAAGAACCCCTTACGCAGTTTACGGTTAAACCGCTCCTCTTCTAGTTTTAGTGAGTGGCCGCATGTCTTATTGAATTCCTTTTTTGCTGAATAGTTTGTTCCTTATGCTCGGGTCACCAGTACAGTATTTGTACATTGATATCATATCCCCCCTCAATCGTCTCTTCTCCAGAGAGAATAAGTTCAGTGCTTGTAGTCTTTCCTCATAGCTGATGTCCTCCATTCCCCTAATTATTTTTATTGCCCTTCTCTGGACTTTCTCCAGTTCCAGCACATCCTTCCTGAGGACCGGTGCCCAGAACTGGACAGCATACTCCAGATGTGGCCGGACCAGAGTCTTGTAGAGTGGGAGAATAATCTCTTTATTTCTGGAGTGAATCCCCTTTTTTATACATCCCAGTATTTTGTTGGCTTTGCTTGTAGCGGCTTGGCATTGCATGCCATTACTGAGCTTGTCATCTGCTAGGACCCCCAGGTCCTTTTCCATCTTAGATTCCCCCAGAGGTTCTCCCCCTAACTTACCCAGAGGTTCTCCCCCCTAAATCCCCCAGAGGTTCTCCCCCTAACTCACCCAGAGGTTCTCCCCCCTAACTCACCCAGAGGTTCTCCCCCCCTAACTCACCCGGAGGTTCTCCCCCTAATGGCGCGTTTCCACTGAGCTTTCTGGTACAGTTCGGTTCGGTACGGTACGCTTTTTATGCCGTTTCCATTATGAATGGTACCCGAATTCTGAACCGTACCGTACCACTTTTTGGTACCCTTTAGTTGGGGTACCAAGCACATTAGACCCGTACCAACTGGGTGGAGCTACACTCTGCAGAACTTTGATTGGTTGACAGAGAATCGTCTATCACAGCTTTCCTGCTGTGACCAGCTACACCACGCCTATCTATTGGCAGTGGAAACGCAATGTGTACCGTACCAAACCGTACTGTGCTGAACCGAACCGTACCACTCAGTGGAAACGAGGTATAAGTCACCCAGAGGTTCTCCCCCTAACTCCCCCAGAGGTTCTCCCCCTAACTCCCCCAGAGGTTCTCCCCCTAACTCACCCAGAGGTTCTCCCCCCTAACTCACCCAGATGTTCTCCCCCTAACTCCCCCAGAGGTTCTCCCCCCTAACTCACCCAGAGGTTCTCCCCCTAACTCCCCCAGAGGTTCTCCCCCTAACTCCCCCAGAGGTTCTCCCCCTATCTCCCCCAGAGGTTCTCCCCCTAACTCACCCAGAGGTTCTCCCCCCTAACTCCCCCAGAGGTTCTCCCCCCTAACTCCCCCAGAGGTTCTCCCCCTAACTCCCCCAGAAGTTCTCCCCCCTAACTCACCCAGAGGTTCTTCCCCCTAACTCCCCCAGAGGTTCTCCCCCTAACTCCCCCAGAGGTTCTCCCCCCTAACTCCCCCAGAGATTCTCCCCCCTAACTCCCCCAGAGGTTCTCCCCCTAAGTCACCCAGAGGTTCTCCCCCTAACTCCCCCAGAGGTTCTCCCCCCTAACTCCCCCAGAGGTTCTCCCCCTAACTCCCCCAGAGGTTCTCCCCCCTAACTCCCCCAGAGATTCTCCCCCCCTAACTCCCCCAGAGGTTCTCCCCCTAAGTCACCCAGAGGTTCTCCCCCTAACTCCCCCAGAGGTTCTCCCCCTAACTCCCCCAAAGGTTCTCCCCCCTAACTCCCCCAGAGGTTCTCCCCCCTAACTCCCCCAGAGGTTCTCCCCCTAACTCCCCCAGAGGTTCTCCCCCCTAACTCCCCCAGAGGTTCTCCCCCTAACTCCCACAGAGGTTCTCCCCCCTAACTCCCCCAGAGGTTCTCCCCTCTAACTCACCCAGAGGTTCTCCCCCCTAACTCCCCCAGAGGTTCTCCCCCCTAACTCCCCCAGAGGTTCTCCCCTCTAACTCACCCAGAGGTTCTCCCCCCTAACTCACCCAGAGGTTCTCCCCCCTAACTCACCCAGAGGTTCTCCCCCCTAACTCCCCCAGAGGTTCTCCCCCCTAACTCCCCCAGAGATTCTCCCCCCTAACTCCCCCAGAGGTTCTCCCCCTAAGTCACCCAGAGGTTCTCCCCCTAACTCCCCCAGAGGTTCTCCCCCTAACTCCCCCAAAGGTTCTCCCCCCTAACTCCCCCAGAGGTTCTCCCCCCTAACTCCCCCAGAGGTTCTCCCCCTAACTCCCCCAGAGGTTCTCCCCCCTAACTCCCCCAGAGGTTCTCCCCCTAACTCCCCCAGAGGTTCTCCCCCCTAACTCCCCCAGAGGTTCTCCCCTCTAACTCACCCAGAGGTTCTCCCCCCTAACTCCCCCAGAGGTTCTCCCCCCTAACTCCCCCAGAGGTTCTCCCCTCTAACTCACCCAGAGGTTCTCCCCCCTAACTCACCCAGAGGTTCTCCCCCCTAACTCCCCCAGAGGTTCTCCCCCTTCCATCAAATGGCAGGTGTCATAACCAGGGCCAAAGATAAGGGGGTACCACCAGACCTCCTGTATGGGGCTCAGGCCAGCAGGGTGAATTGGATGTGGGCAGGCAGGGTGATCGACACGGAAGGGGGGCAATTACTGGAACCAATCTCCTATATGGGGCCCAGGCCAGCAGGGGGGTCTCAGGCAGCAGGGTGAATTGGATGTGAGAACAGGGTGATCGATACGGCAGGGGGGCAATTACTGGAACCAATCTCCTGTATAGCTCCCTCTGCAGCAGATGAAATGCGGCTTCTTCTCATCTCCCTCCTGCTGGGTTTCAGCTGCTGCAGAGGGAGCCATACAAAGGATCCATGCTAGTGATTGCACCCCCCCCCCCAAGGAATACCCTCCCTGTGTACCATACATTTACCCCTGCTGCCCACGCCCCCCCCTGTGTGCCCCTGCCCCCCGCAGCGATGCTGGCTTCCCTTTTCTTCCCACTGGCAAGACTGAGAGCGGGGGAAGAGTAAGGTAAATACGTCATATTTACCAGCCCCCTCCTTTCCTGAATTAACACAATGAGTGATTGGTACCAATCAGCAACTGTGTTCATTAATAACCAAACCATTGGCTGTATGGGGCCCTGGGTCTGCTTATCTGTATGGGGCTCTTTGGTTTCTAACAGTCATAACTGATCACATGTGCAGCACCATGGCAGTTGCAGATCAAACAGAAGCAGCTTCCTTGGTTGTAAAGGATGGGAGGGTTTAATTCTGCTTCAAGGCTGTCATTAGATCGGCCTCTACAAACTCTGCATTGCCTAAAAATAGGAAGCATCTGAACATGTGCAGAGCAGGGTGAGACAGTCTATTGCTGGATTTTAAACAGTATAGGCATTTATGTTTAATGTTTTACATCAAAGCTACTGTATACCTGTAAAATGGGACAGCCTGAAGCGAGCTAGTAGGACCTAAAGTAGAACTCTAGGCAAAACTTTTTTTTTATTTTGGATCGAGCAAAGGAGGGTTATCACCCCTGTTAGATTTTTTTTTTTTTTTTTTGCCATCTGTGTCCCATTGCAGGGATCTCCCTTTACTTCCTGTCCCATAGCCAAACAGAAAGAGAAAGGAAATCCCTGCAAATTAAGGGAATTCCTTGGGGACCCCCAGGTCACCTGAACTAGTGCCTTTTTTGGAGATTTCCCCTCTATTACTTTTCTGGGGACAACCCAAAATTTGGGATTTTCTTTTACTTTTACCGGTACTTTCATTTTCAATGATCATAGTAAACAGGAAACATAGGACGAATCTCTAACTTGGAGCACACACAGCAACAAAAACTGTCAGTCGCTCTAATCCATCTCCACTCTATCCAAAACCTTAGAGCGGAATTACACCATCCTATCCTGTACAACCAAGGAAGCTTCTTCTGTTTGATCTGCAACTGCCATAGTGCTGAACATGTGATCAGTTATGACAACAGCCATTTGATGGTTTGACAGTTTGGTTGAGAGCAGCACAAGCAGATGTGACAGTTAGGAATACCGGCATTCCAGAAATGTAACTGTAGCACTGCCCCCGTAGGGACTGCTTGATATTCACTCTATAGGTCCCCCCCTGGTTACCAGCACCCAGCCATGAGTAAAGACAAGTCCTTGATTCTCCTTGGCTCACACTCCAATAACCAATCCAGGGGTATTTGGTTGTTTTGTGGTTTATTGTAAAATGGGGATAGAAGGAAATAGTGGGATACTCCAACTTTAACTCTTCACAGTGATTGAGGACTCCTATCTTCTCTGCTTTACAATAGATTTTGAACAGCCAGGCTGTTGATTCCTCCTGCCGCTTCGGATGAATGTGGATTAAGCCTCTTAACCTTCCAGCCTCACCCCCTCCCCCTCCAAAAATTTAAAGTCAGCAGCTACACATACTGTAGCTGCTGACTTTTAATATCAGGACACTTACCTGTCCTGGAGTCCAGCGATGTCGGCACCGCAGCCGATGTTTCCATCAGCTGTCGGGTGCTGCCGCTGCCATTGCCGGTGAGGGAACTTGGCAGTGAAGCCTTGCGGCTTCACAGGCGGGTCCCTAATGCGCATGCGCGAAGCGCGCTGCACATTTGGATCGGCTCGGCAGCGGGGAAAGGAGGGGGGGGCAAACGTCCAAGTGACAGCGCCACTGCGCCGTCTCCCGGAAGTAGGGAAGGGTACCTGTCAAAAACAGGTACCCGATCCCCCCTCCCCACTGAAAGGTGCCAAATGTGGCACCAGGGGGGGGGGGGGGAAGCAAATGAGCAGAGGTTCCACTTTTGGGTGGAACTCCGCTTTAAGATGACTTGGTGAAAAACCAGTTATCTTCAGGACACTCTCCCTAGTATCCTCTCTCTCTCTCTTCCTCGGCTGACTCCCATCCACTGACTGTCCTACCAGCAGGGATGGCCCCCCTCAGGTCAGACCCATTGACACGAGTCTCTGTATTCACGATATTGTAGTCCCAGTGTCTCCCCTCTCAATCAGCTTTCCTATATTTAGACAGTTTTAATATATTTTTAACTTTCTGCTATAAAACACATCCAATAAAAAAATGTAAAAAAATTTTATTTCTTCATCAATTTAGGCCAATATGTATCCTGCTACATATTTTTGGGGGAAAAAAATCCCAAATAGCATATATTGATTGATTTGTGAAAAAGTTAAAACATCTACAAACTATGGGATATATTTTTGTGATTTTTTTTTTTTTTTACTAGTAATGGTGGCGATCAGCGACTTATAGCGGGACTGCGATATTGCGGCGGACAAATCGGACACTAAGTAACATTTTTGACACTTTTTGGGGACCTGTGACACTAATACAGTGATTAATTTAAAAAAAAAAAATATGCACTGTCACTGTACTAATGACACTGGCAGGGAAGTGGTTAACATCAGAGGCAATCAAAGGGTTAAATGTGTTCCTAGGGAGTGCTTGCTAACTGTGTGGGGGATGGGCTTGTACTGTGGGAAACCTTTGTGCTGCAGGTGAGCATGACCTGCACACAGAGGTGCCCCAGCAGGTGGAAGGACTTGGCATCAAGCACTGTATATTTGTTTGGATTGGAGAGGCACTTGTGGAAACAATCACACTTTTTTTTTGCTAGTAGTGAACAGGCACTGCATGTATTGATGAGAAAAAGAAGGGAGAGGGGAGGCGCCTCTAAGTGTAGTAATACGAGATTTATTGGTAAATAAGCATAAAACCGCTCACAAATTCAGAGGAGTAAGTAAGCCTGTGATAGATGTCCAGTGTGAATCGTCAGATATCCTCAGGCAAGGGTAAAGAACGAGGGAGGGAGTCCATGCTCTGTGATGGAAATTCCGGCTGAATCGGTAGCAGAGACTTCCCAATAGATGTTGGCTGGTTGGAGGATGAGCCGATATCGAGGCCTGGATCGCAAACACCGTGCTGGAGGAGGAGGTGAAGTCACTAAGAGCTGGAGGAGGAGGTGACGTCACTAAGAGCGACGCGTTTCGGAGCTGGCTGGCTGCGATGATGTATGCAGCGGCGCTCCTTCTTCAATAGTGAGGACAATAAACTTTATTGTCCTCACTATTGAAGAAGGACTCCCTCCCTCGTTCTCTACCCTTGCCTGAGGAAATCTGACGATTCACACCGGACATCTATCACAGGCTTACTTACTCCTCTGAATTTCTTTGTGAGCGGTTTTATGCTTATTTACCAATAAATCTCATATTACTACACTTAGGCTCGATTCACATTTGTGCGATGCGGGAACGCTGCGAATATGCAGCCTGTTCCCACATCGCATCCGCACATCTGGCAGTTCACACTGCCATATGCGATACGCAGGGGGTGTCAATTAAATGTTAACGACACCCCCAGTTTTATCGCATATCGCAGTGGGATCTGACAGTTCGCACAGGATCGGATCGCACAAGTGTGAACCACTGTGCGATCCGATTCTGAGGCGGCTCAAAAAATGCCTCCTGTGCGAGTTTGCTGCGGATACAGTGCGAATTCAGCCATACAAAGTGTATGGCTGAACTCGCACCTGCACAGGAGCTCGCATGTAATGAAGGAGCAGTGCGCTCCGAATTACATGCGATCTCGCAAGCCGCACAAATGTGAACCGGCACTTAGAGGAGCCTCCCCTCTCCCTTATTTTCCTCTACAGCATTGGGGACTTCACTTCAGGTCCCCTTGGATGGCTGCCTTTATACCGTATGTACGGACTACTGATTTTTTGGACTTTTAAATTATTTATATTTATTGTTGCCTCATCTTCCATTTTTTTATTTTCTGTTTCCACAAATGCAATGTTCATGCTTTAGGGTTTATACAGTATTATGGTCTAGAGCACTTGCGCTCATGTTCTAGTGTCAATGTACTGATGATGAGATCATGTACTAATTATAGATCATCGCTATTTGATTTGAATAATACTTATGTCATTTACTTTGGATTTAATGTTTTAAGGAGGCACTTTTTATACAATTTTTGATATATATTTTGGGATATAGCACTTATATATATGAATAGAGCACCACTAATATTTATACACATTACTGATTATCTCAAGCGCATGAGTACTTGAACATGGTGGGAGCAGCAATTCACATCACTTAGTACCTAATATCACTGACTGTGGGAACTTCACACTGGACCTCATGCAGCTTGGATTTTGTGCCTCTCGGTTCTTCCTCCAGATTCTGGGGCCTTGATTTCCAAATGAAATGCAACATTTTCACAGTCTGTGATGATTTGGGGAGCCGTGTCATCTGGTGTTGGTCCACTGTGTTTTATCAAGTCCAAAGTCAGCGCAGCCCTCTACCAGGAAATTCTAGAGCACTTCATGCTTCCCTCAGCTGACAAGCTTTATGGAGAGGCTGATTTCACTTTCCAGCAGGACCTGGCACCTGCCCACACTGCCAAAAGTACCAATACCTGGTTTAATGATCATGGTATCACTGTGCTTGATTGGTCAGCAAACTCGCCTGACCTAAACCCCATAGAGAATCTGTGGGGTATTGCCAAGAGGAAGATGAGAGACACCAGACCCAACAATGCAGATGAGCTGAGGGCCTCTATCAAAGCAACCTGGGCTTCCATAACACCTCAGCAGTGCCACAGGCTGATCGCCTCCATGCCACACAGCATTGATGCAGTAATTCATGGAAAAGGATCCCCAACCAAGTATTGAGTACATACTATACTGTACATGGACATACTTTTCAGTAAGCCAACATTTCTGTAATAAAAATCCTTTTTTTTTTTTTTTTGGTCCTATGTAATAATCTAGTTTTCTGAGATACTGCATTTTGGGGTTTCTCTAGCTGTAAGCCATAGTCATCAACATTAAAAGAAAGAAATGCTTGAAATATATCACTCTGTGTGCAATGCATCTATATAAAATATTTTAGTGTTACTTTTTCAATTGAATTACTGATATAAATAAACTTTTTGATTTTATTCTAATTTTATGAGATGCACCTGTATGTAGCACTACCCCCACAGCGTTTCCGTCATTCGATACAACTCAAAAAACAGTAATTGGCTTGTTTTTTTTGTTTTTGTTTTATTAGAGGATGATAACTTGGATGGGGTGAACAAATATGGGAGGCCCAACTTGAACAAGTCCAAAACACTGAACCAGTTAGCCAATAAGGAGAGAAAGGGGGTGGGGCCGATCAGCACTCCATGTCTGAATGGACACACGGAGCTGCAGCTCGGCTCGGGTGCCCCAATAGCAAGCTTCCTGCTGTAGGGGGGTGGGGGAGGTTAATCGACAGGAGGGAGGGGCTAGGAGCAGAGAAGAGGGACCCGAGAAGAGGAGGATCCAGGCTGCCCTGTGCAAATCCACTGCACAGAGGAGGGAAGTATAACATGTTTGTTATTTTTATTTATTTAAAAAAAAAAAAACAAGACTTTACAATCACTTTAATTCTGACTTTCTTTGTTACATAAAGCTCCGGGTTTTAACTGTGAAGCACTATAACTATGGGTACCATGCAGGCCAGCTGTTGGCATTATAACAACTGTAATATCATGGGTATTAAGGAGGATGTCAGTGCCTGAGGATGTCCTTGTTTTCCCTTCCCCTGCCCTTCGCTGTTAGCACTGGGGTTACATTATCTGGATGAGGGAGAAGAGAAACATTGGAATACTAGTCAGTACCAGTGTGCAAAGGTGTATTGGCTTTTTCTAATTTTTCTTTTTTTTACATTTTGGAATAGGGTGCCTTGAGATTGTATAGAATTTTAAAGGTTGAGAAACAATAATCTGGACTGCAACATTGAAACATTGTTTTAATCATTTGTTCAATTTGAATTGTTCAGAATTCAGACAGATTTACTTTGAAATGGCAAAAATAGTGTGTTTTCAATAACCACATATTTTGAGCTATTATAACCATAATTACTGTAGACATTTTTATATGACACTAACATTTCTACATGCTTGGTCTGCCATACTTTCACTTACATAATATGAACAGTGATTTGCAGATTAGCCACTAGAGGGAGCAAGCACTCAATTTACAGTCACTACTCTGTATTAAAGCAGTTCTTCGCTTTAGAAAAATAAAACATTAATATCCCAGAGGTATCTTCCCACCTGAACAGACTTATACATATGATTTGTATAGCTGTGATGTGGACGGTTGCCGTGCATTGGAAAAACACAGAAGTCCCAATCCCACAGGTATTGAATAGGATCGAGGAAATTAGGTCTATGGAAAATCTCCACCACACCATTACTAATTCTAAAAAGATTTTCAATAAAAAAATGGACACCTTGGTATTTGTATAAATGCTCATTAGTTGCATAAAACACATATGGAAATTATGCTCTATGTCATGAGCAGAGTACATTAAAATATATCCTAATATAGTATTAGAGCATCAATTCGTTGTTGATGTCTACTGTTACCTTCACTCGAAAAATGAGATAAGATGGTATTAAGTTATCGTATTATTTATTTTCTTATACTATTTTATTATTTTTGATCTCTTTTTTTATACAAGTGGAAAGTTGTATAAAAAAGTTGTGGAAAGTGGAAAGAATGTCATGAATCTATTTCATATTTCTGAAATATTCAAAGCAAACTATATTTTTGTGAATTTATAATCTTTTTCTGAGATTGAAAATTGTATGTATGAATAATTAATTTTCCCTTGTTTTCTACATTTGTACAATGTTTGTATCTGAATTCTCTTCAATAAACGTTTTTAAACAAAAAAAATTAAATATTAAAAGTCAGCAGTTACAGTGCCTTGCAAAATTATCCCCCCCCCCCCCCTTGACATTTTACCTATTTTGTTACATTACAGCCTTAAGTTCAACGTTTTGTAATCTGAATTTTATGTGATGGATCAGAACACATTAGTCTAAGTTGGTGAAGTGAAATGAGAAATATATATACATAAAACTATTTTTTAGAAATAGAGAAAAGAAAATTGGCATGTGTTCATGTATTCACCCCCTTTGTTATGAAGCCCATAAAAAAACTCTGGTGCAACCAATTACCTTCAGAAGTCACATAATTAGTGAAATGATGTCCATCTGTGTGTAATCTAAGTGTCACATGATCTGTCATTACATACACACATGTTTTTTGAAAGGCCCCAGAGGCTGCAACACCTAAGCAAGAGGCACCACTAACCAAAAACTACCATGAAGACCAAGGAACTCTCCAAACAAGTAAGGGATAATGTTGTTGAGAAGTACAAGTCAGGGTTAGGTTATAAAAAAATATCCAAATCTTTGATGATCCCCAGGAGCACCATCAAATCTATCATAACCAAATGGAAAGAACATGGCACAGCAGCAAACCTGCCAAGAGACGGCTGCCCAACAAAACTCACGGACCGGGCAAGGAGGGCAATAATCAGAGAGGCAGCACAGAGACCTAAGGTAACCCTGGAGAAGCTGCAGAGTTCCACAGCAGAGACTGGAGTATCTATACATAGGATGACAATAAGCCGTACGCTCCATAGAGTCGGGCTTTATGGCAGAGTGGCCAGAAGAAAGCCATTACTTTCAGCAAAATACAAAATGGCATGTTTTGAGTTTGCGAAAAGGCATGTGGGAGACTCCCAAAATGTATGGAGGAAGGAGCTTGGGTCTGATGAGATTAAAATTGAACTTTTCGATCATCAAAGAAAACTCTGTGTCTATGTCTGGTGCAAACCCAACACATCACATCACCCAAAGAACACCATCCCCACAGTGAAACATGGTGGTGGCAGCATCATGCTGTGGGGATGTTTTCCAGTAGCTGGGACTGGAAAACTGGTCAGAGTTGAGGGAAAGATGGATGGTGCTAAATACAGGGATATTCTTGAGCAAAACCTGTACCACTCTGTGCGTGATTTGAGGCTAGGACGGAGGTTCACCTTCCAGCAGGACAATGACCCCAAACACACTGCTAAAGCAACACTTGAGTGGTTTAAGGGGAAACATGTAAATGTGTTGGAATGGCCTAGTCAAAGCCCAGGCCTCAATCCAATAGAAAATCTGTGGTCAGAGTTAAAGATTGCTGTTCACAAGCGCAAACCAATCAACTTGAAGGAGCTGGAGCAGTTTTGCAAGGAGGAATGGGCAAAAATCCCAGTGGTAAGATGTGGCAAGCTCATAGAGACTTATCTAAAGTGACTTGGAGCTGTGATTGCCGCAAAAGGTGGCTCTACAAAGTATTGACTTTAGGGGGGTGAATAGTTATGCACATTGACTTTTTCTGTTATTTTGTCCTATTTGTTGTTTGCTTCATAATAAAAAAAAAAAAAAACATCTTCAAAGTTGTGGGCATGTTCTGTAAATTAAATTATGCAAATCATTAAACAATCCATGTTAATTCCAGGTTGTGAGGCAACAAAACACAAAAAATGCCAAAGGGGTGGGTGAATACTTTTACTGCACTGTACAAATACTGCTTGTAACTTTAATACAAGGACACTTATCTGCCGTCCAGCGATCCAACTCTATTCTCACCTGGGCTAGCTGTTCACTAGTCTTTGGGTCCCCAGTTCCAGCATCTTTAGTGTGGCACGCTGTCTGCAACAGCTTGCGGCTTCACTGCTTGTTTCCTACTGCGCATGTGTGAGCCGAGCTGCGCATTGTGAATGGTCCCACAGCCTTCTGGGACCCGTGATGTGTCCCAGAAAGCTACGGATGAAGGGGGGGGGGATGTAAAAACTAGGCATCTGCTCCCCCTCCAAAAAATGTGGTAGAAAAAAGGGGGGGGGACTTAAAACCAACTTTCCCTTTTGGGTAAAGTTTTGCTTTAAAGTCAACCTATACTCCAAAAGGTTTGCACAGTCAACAAGACGCGTGCGTAGAGGAAGGACACGCTCCCTGCCAGGCCCCCAGTTACAGGGCTCATGAAGAATTATTAAGCAAAAATGTTTTCTCTAAACCGGCAAGTGCTTTTTTCATCACTATGCTTCTTATTCACTGAATTCTTTTTTTTTTTTTTTTTTAAACAGAATTTGATAACAAATGACTTTGTGTGAAACAGGAGCGTATATGCACAAGGGTCACAATTGTCACAATTGCAACCCAGCCCAAGCCTGTAGACCTGGATAGGAGGGGCGGCGGGGTACAGCAAATAAATAGAAATGATCCCCTCCATTTCCTCATGCAGCCTGTTCAGCGGCTGAAGGAGGAAAATGGAGGGGATCGATTCCCCTACATGCTTCCCCTCCTATCCACCTCCTACTGCCCCAGGCTCCTGTGTACTCTCCTGGACCCCCTTATGGCCGGCTGCACCGCACGGTTCTCCCCTCCCCTCTCTCGCCACCTGCTGCAGGGGATCTGTCAGGATAGAGAGCAGTGAAGGGGCGGGTAAATGTGTAATTTACTGGTCCATTCATTGTCATAACCAATAGTCAGTGATCTGTACCGATCGCTGACTCTGTCCATTCATAACTGAAGCATAGTAAACTGTGTTCATTTCAATATTCATTCTGAGCAGCTGTTTAGACCCTGATATCTCACTAAAGCCCACTAATGGGGCTCCTAAAATTTTTTAAAAAGTAATATAAAAAATAAAATTGTAAATAAATTAATAAAATAAAATCGTAACAAAGAATTAAAAATAAAATAACAAAAAAAAAAAAGTACTGACATCAGTGTCGGAACTACCAGGGTCACTACCATGCCTTTTGCATGAGCAATGGGGAGCTGGCAATGAGACTTCAGGATGTCACAGCCGGATTCCATATCCAAGATGGTGGGGCAGAGAGCTGAATCCTGGCGAAGAACCCTGCTCCAGTAAAGTTCTTCTATAACACATACAACTCAGTGTTTTTAGAGAGAAAGACACCACCAGATAAACTGAATACTGATATGAATGTTTCCATCCACATGAATAATAAGCACAATAGCACGTGACAATACAGTTTTCAGATTTTCACAGACTCTAAACACCTGGTGCCCAACCTGCGGCCCTTTGGCACTTTTTGTGCAGCCTTTGGTGCCCCTGCAGACGCTGTTTTCCTCTTGCCCTATTATAATAGTGAGTTCTAGTCGCCTCTTGTAATATATCTGCAATCTGTGATTGTCTGCTGAAGTCTCCAACATCTCTTATTGCATGTTCACAGTCTCTGGCAGCATCCTACCATCTCTTGTCTTTGGCTCTGAAGAAGAGGGTTCTCCCTTGAAACACGTTAGACATCCTATAAAGATGCCATCTGACCTCCTTGCAGCATTGGAATAGTCCATGTCCTGGAGGAGATTTATCCATACAGTGCTTTGATGTGCATATTGAACACTTGCATTTGTGAATATGATGAATGACATTGTTTTACTTTTCAATAAATGCTTAATGCAGTGGGTCTTCAAACTATGGCCCTCCAGTTGTTCAGGAACTACAATTCCCATCATGCCTAGTCATGTCTGTGAATGTCAGAGTTTTACAATGCCTCATGGGATGTGTAGTTCCACAACAGCTGGAGGGCCCTAGTTTGAGGATCCCTGGGCCCTTCTCTTGTTTTTGATATCTCTTGAATTATGTCCAGTCTCTAATCATCTAGTATCATGCCCATAGTCCTGTTGTGTATCTGCACTTTTAATGAACATTTGCTGAACTTTATGTGCGTCCCTAAGAATGAATACAGACATAAAAATGGTGGCTAAATAGTGGCATCTAGTGGTGACACAAGAAAGTGAATTAAAGCACACCAGTCCATCACCCTAAATCTAACAACCTGTTTCAACAGATCTGGATTTTTTTTTATGTCTGAATGCAAACAGAAGGAGAAATCATATCTGGTAGGGTTGAGCGGACACCTAGATGTCCGTGTTCGACGGGTTCGGCCGAACTTTAAAAAAAAGTCCGGGTCCGTGTCCCGGACTTTTACCGAACTTTTCCCGGACACCGAACCCCATTGAAGTCAATGGGGACCCGAACTTTAAGGCACTAAAATGGCTCTAAAACACCAAAGGAAAGGGCTAGAGTGCTGCAAATGGCAGCAAAACGTAATTAAGAGCATGGCAAGTGCTCTGCAAACAAATGTGGATAGGGAAATAACTTAAAACAACAAAAAAAAACAGAAAAATAAAACAATGTTCTTCTTCATCTCTGAAGGACGAGGCCCATATGGAGTAGGAGGGAGGTTGAGGTGGTGGTGGATGTGGCGGTGACATAGGCGTGCGCACAGGGTGTGCTGGGTGTGCCTGGGCACACCCTAATCACCTAGGGCACATAGCATTGCCAGTGAGGAGATGGGAAAGATCTCCCTGGGACCTGCTCTGCTCTATTTCTCCTTGCCTACAGGTACATGGCCCCGATACATTACTCTCCCTGCTGGCAAACACATGCATGTGTATTTCAACTTTGGGGTGCACACCTTAATGCAATAGGCTGCGCACACCTATGGGCGGTGTAGGTGGAAGCGGCGGTGGAGGAGGACCAGGGCCGGATTAACAGCATCATGGGCTTGGTGCTGAGGATTTTGAAGGGCCTTAAGGGCCGTGCCTTGCCATGCACCCAGAGGAGGAAGGGTGCAGCCATGCATGCCTAATTCAACATGGGATGCTGTCTCTGAAGCCCATAAACACATCCATGCATCGCCAACTGTCCCTCCTTGTCCGGCCTTCACGCTGTGTGGGGAGGTTCTGAGGGTGCTGCCTGGGGAAGCGAGCATAGAAGCCAGACTTCTGTGTTTACAAGTGACAGAAGAGCGGTAACAGTGAATATGGCCAACCCGGGGCCTATATAAAAGGTAGGGGCCTGGAGCTGCAGCTCCAATAGCCCCTACATTAATCTGGCCCTGAGGAGGAGGACGAGGTAGCCAACACTGCTTCTTTTCAAAAATTTTAAATGAGGGTACACCCCAAAAGAGTGAGAAAGAGCAAAAATGGAACAATGGGTGGGTAAGGTCGGTATCCATTGCTATTCTGCATAAGGTACGGAAAAGTCCCGTGGGATCCATGCCTGGTTCATTTTAATGAACGTGAGCTTGTCCACATTGTCTCTGGACAGGCGGCTGCGCTTGTATGTTATAACGCCCCCAGCCGTGCTAAATACCCGTTCAGATAATACACTGGCTGCAGGGCACGCCAGCACCTCCAAGGCGTAAAGGGCAAGCTCAGGCCATGTGCCCAATTTGGAGACCCAGAAGTTGAAGGGGGCAGACCCGTCATTCACTACATGTAGGCGTGTGCACACATACTGCTCCACCATGTTGGTAAAATGCTGCCTCCTGCTAAGACGTTCCATCTGAGCTGCTGGTGCTGCTGTTTGTTGTGGCGTGCTGACAAAGCTTTTCCACATTTCGGCCATGCTAACCCTGCCTTCTGAGGTGCTGGCGGTGCCCTGGTTGCGTTGGCGACCTCCTCCTCCTCCTCCTCTGCCTTGTGCTTCCACTGTGGCCCCGCTGTCAGATGGGAATGCCAGCAGCATGGCGTCTACCAGCGTGCGCTTGTACTCGCGCATCTTGCGATCGCGCTCCAGTGAGTGAATTAAGGACGGTACGTTGTCCTTGTAACGGGGATCCAGCAGCGTGGCCACCCAGTAATCAGCACAAGTTAGAATGTGGGCAACTCGGCGGTCGTTGTGGAGACACTGCAGCATGTAATCGCTCATGTGTGCCAGGCTGCCCAGAGGCGACGAAAGGCTGTCCTCTGTGGGAGGTGTATCGTCCGTGTCCTCTGTATCCCCCCAGCCACGCACCAGTGATGGCCATGAGCTGGCCTGGGTGCCACCCTGCTGTGAACATGGTTCCATCTCCTCCTCCAGCTCCTCCTCCTCCTCATCCTCCTCATCCTCCAGAACTGTGCCCCTGCTGGACAATTGCGTCCCTGGCGTTTGCGTGTGCAGGAACCCACCCTCGGAGCCCCTTGCGAATGACTGCCCTGAAAGCCTTGGAAATGTTACCTCTTCATCCTCCTCCTCCTCCTCATCCTGTGCCACATCCTCTTCCATCATCGCCCGAATTGTTTTTTCAAGGAGGCATAGAAGTGGGATAGTTAAGCTGAGAACGGCGTCATTGCCACTGGCCATGTTGGTGGAGTACTCAAAACAGCGCAACAAGGCACACAGGTCTCGCATGGAGGCCCAGTTATTGGTGGTGAAGTGGTGCTGTTCCGCAGAGCGACTAACGCGTGCGTGCTGCAGCTGAAACTCCACTATGGCCTGCTGCTGCTCGCACAGTCTTTCCAGCATGTGCAAGGTGGAGTTCCACCTTGTGGGCACGTCACATATGAGGCGGTGAGCGGGAAGGCCGAAGTTACGCTGCAGCGCTGCCAGGCGAGCAGCAGCAGGGTGAGAACGCCGAAAGTGCGCACAAACGGCCCGCACTTTCTGCAGCAGCTCTGACATATCGGGGTAGTTTTTAAGGAACCTCTGCACCACCAAATTCAGCACATGCGCCAGGCAAGGGATGTGCGTCAAACCGGCTAGGCCCAGAGCTGCTATGAGATTTCGCCCCTTATCGCACACCACCAGGCCGGGCTTGAGGCTCGCTGGCAGCAACCACTCATTTGTCTGCTGTTCCATGCTCCTCCACAACTCCTGCGCGGTGTGTGGTTTGTCCCCCAAACAGGCAAGTTGTAAAACTGCCTGCTGTCGTTTACCCCTGGCCGTGCTGAAGTTGGTGGTGAAGGTGTTACGCTGTCCGGATGAGGAGGCGGTAGAGGATGAGGAAGCGGAGTAGGAGGAGTTAGGAACAGGAGGCAAACTGAAGCGCCCTGCAATCCTCGGTGGTGGAAGGACATGCGCCAAATTGCTATCCGCCTCAGGCCCATCTGCCACTGCATTTACCCAGTGTGCCGTTAGGGAGATATAACGCCCCTGACCGTGCTTACTGGTCCACGTATCCGTAGTTAGGTGGACCTTGGCACAGATGGCGTTGCGCAGTGCACACCTGATATTTTCCCCCACTTGGTTGTGCAGGGAAGGGATGGCTTGCCTGGAAAAGTAGTGGCGGCTGGGCACGACGTACTGTGGGACAGCCACCGACATAAGGTTTTTAAAACTGTGCGTCTCCACCAGACGGAATGACAGCATTTCAAAGGCCAATAATTTTGAAATGCTGGCATTCAGGGCCAGGGATCGCGGGTGGGTAGGGGGGTACTTCCTCTTCCTCTCAAGTGTTTGGGAGATGGAAAGCTGAACGCTTCCACGGGACATTGTGGAGATGGTTGTTGGTGACCCAGGTGGTGGTGTTGCTGACAGATCGTCTGTTTGCGGGGTGGCAGGTGCCGGTATCACTACAGATGTGGCTGGAGCGGCCGAGACTGCAGCAGAAGAGGAAGCAGGATGAGCCAGAGACGTTTCTTGGTTTTGAAGGTGTGTACTCCACTGCAGCTCGTGCTTTGCACTTAGATGCCTGATCATGCAGGTTGTGCTCAGGTTGAGAAGGTTTATGCCTCGCTTCAAGCTCTGATTGCACAGGGTGCAAACCACTCGTGTCCTGTCATCAGCACATTTTCTAAAGAACTTCCACGCTAGAGAACTCCTTTGAGCTGACTTTGGTGCGCTCGTTCCCTTGCTGCGTTGGGCAGTAGCGGGCGTAGTGTCTAGGGCACGGCCGCTCCGCTTCTGCACCCTGCTCCCTCTTCTGCTGTGCTGGTGGCTCTGTGCGACCACCGCCTCTTCCTCCAAACTACTCAGGTCACCTGCATGACGTTCATTCCATGTGGGGTCGAGGACCTCATCGTCCTCCACATTATCTTCCACCCAGTCTTCACCCCTGCCCTCCTTGTCGGTCTCCACAATGCTGAACGCCGCAGCAGTTGGCACCTGCGTTTCGTCATCATCGGAGACGTGCTGCGATGATCCTTGCATGTACTCATCTTGAGAAATAAGTGGTTGGGCATCGCTGCACTCAATCTCTTCCACTTCTGGGGCAGGGCTAGGTGGATGGCCCTGGGAAACCCTGCTGACAGAGTCCTCAAAAAGAATAAGAGACTGCTGTATGGCTTGGGGCTCAGACTGCTGGCCTGATTTGCAAGGGGGTGAGGTGAAAGACGGTTGGACATTGGCTGCAGGTGCCAACTCTGACCTTTCTGCAGTAGACTGGGTGGGAGACAATGTGAAGGAACTGGAGGCACTGTCAGCAGCAAACCAATCTACTATCGCCTCAACTTGTTCTGGCCTCATCACTTCTAGGGGCGTTTGATGCCCTACCAAATACTGATGCAGGTTCTGTCGCCTACTCACACTTGAGGAAGGTGTTTCACTTGTGCGTGTAGCTGGCACAGATCGACCACGTCCTCTCCTTGCAACAGGAGCTCTACCAGCAGCACCACGACCCAGGCCACGGCCCTTATTTGACGGTCTCCTCATATTTCTGTAATTTAAGATCTTGCCCTAGAAAGGTTTTTATTGAATAGCGGAATAGGAAATATGATCCAAAAAAGTGTATGTATCTCGCACGTACAAAACCACACTAGGCCCCAATTACTATTGTTTCTACCCCTAAAAGGATGGATGAGGAGTAGGAGGAGTATGGAACAGACAGCACCCTCAAATCTTCAGAAGTATGAGATGAACCCCAAAAACTTGGAAAGGTGGATCTCACACGTACCGACACAGACTATCCCGCAATTCAATTGATCCTCAAAGGTTTTTATTGAATAGCGGAATAGGAAATATGATCAAAAAAAGTGTATGTATCTCGCACGTACACAACCACACTAGGCCCCAATTACTATTGTTTGTACCCCTAAAAGGATGGATGAGGAGTAGGAGGAGGAGTATGGAACAGGCAGCACCCTCAAATCTTCAGAAGTATGAGATGAACCCCAAAAACTTGGAAAGGTGGATCTCACACGTACCGACACAGACTATCCCGCAATTCAATTGATCCTCAAAGGTTTTTATTGAATAGCGGAATAGGAAATATGATCAAAAAAAGTGTATGTATCTCGCACGTACACAACCACACTAGGCCCCAATTACTATTGTTTGTACCCCTAAAAGGATGGTTGAGCAGTAGGAGCAGGAGTATGGAACAGGCAGCACCCTCAAATCTTCAGAAGTATGAGATGAACCCCAACAACTTGGAAAGGTGGATCTCACACGTACCGACACAGACTATCTCGCAATTGAATTGATCCCCAAAGGTTTTAATTGAATAGCGGAATAGAAAATATGATCAAAAAGAAAGTGTATGTATCTCGCACGTACACCACCACACTAGGCCCCAACTACTATTGTTTGTACCCCTAAAAGGATGGTTGAGCAGTAGGAGGAGGAGTATGGAACAGGCAGCACCCTCAAATCTTCAGAAGTATGAGATGAACCCCAAAAACTTGGAAAGGTGGATCTCTCTCACACGTACCAACACAGACTATCCCCCAATTTAACTGATCCCCAAAGGTTTTTGATTAAATAGCGGAATAGAAAATATGATCCAAAAAAAGTGTATGTATATCACACGTACACAACCACACTAGGCCCCAATTACTATTGTTTGTACCCCTAAAAGGCTAGATGAGGAGTAGGGGGGGTATGGAACAGGCAGCACCCTCAAACCTTCAGAAGTATGAGATGAACCCCAACAACTTGGAAAGGTGGATCTCTCTCACACGTACCAACACAGACTATCCCCCAATTTAACTGATCCCCAAAGGTTTTTGATTAAATAGCGGAATAGAAAATATGATCCAAAAAAAGTGTATGTATATCACACGTACACAACCACACTAGGCCCCAATTACTATTGTTTGTACCCCTAAAAGGCTAGGAGTAGGGGGAGTATGGAACAGGCAGCACCCTCAAACCTTCAGAAGTATGAGATGAACCCCAACAACTTGGAAAGGTGGATCTCTCTCACACGTACCAACACAGACTATCCCCCAATTTAACTGATCCCCAAAGGTTTTTGATTAAATAGCGGAATAGAAAATATGATCCAAAAAAAGTGTATGTATATCACACGTACACAACCACACTGGGCCCCAATTACTATTGTTTGTACCCCTAAAAGGCTAGATGAGGAGTAGGGGGAGTATGGAACAGGCAGCACCCTCAAACCTTCAGAAGTATGAGATGAACCCCAACAACTTGGAAAGGTGGATCTCTCTCACACGTACCAACACAGACTATCCCCCAATTTAACTGATCCCCAAAGGTTTTTGATTAAATAGCGGAATAGAAAATATGATCCAAAAAAAGTGTATGTATATCACACGTACACAACCACACTAGGCCCCAATTACTATTGTTTGTACCCCTAAAAGGCTAGATGAGGAGTAGGGGGGGTATGGAACAGGCAGCACCCTCAAATCTTCAGAAGTATGAGATGAACCCCAAAAACTTGGAAAGGTGGATCTCTCTCACACGTACCAACACAGACTATCCCCAAATTTAACTGATCCCCAAAGGTTTTTGATTAAATAGCGGAATAGAAAATATGATCCAAAAAAAGTGTATGTATATCACACGTACACAACCACACTAGGCCCCAATTACTATTGTTTGTACCCCTAAAAGGCTAGATGAGGAGTAGGGGGGGTATGGAACAGGCAGCACCCTCAAACCTTCAGAAGTATGAGATGAACCCCAACAACTTGGAAAGGTGGATCTCTCTCACACGTACCAACACAGACTATCCCCCAATTTAACTGATCCCCAAAGGTTTTTGATTAAATAGCGGAATAGAAAATATGATCCAAAAAAAGTGTATGTATATCACACGTACACAACCACACTAGGCCCCAATTACTATTGTTTGTACCCCTAAAAGGCTAGGAGTAGGGGGAGTATGGAACAGGCAGCACCCTCAAACCTTCAGAAGTATGAGATGAACCCCAACAACTTGGAAAGGTGGATCTCTCTCACACGTACCAACACAGACTATCCCCCAATTTAACTGATCCCCAAAGGTTTTTGATTAAATAGCGGAATAGAAAATATGATCCAAAAAAAGTGTATGTATATCACACGTACACAACCACACTAGGCCCCAATTACTATTGTTTGTACCCCTAAAAGGCTAGATGAGGAGTAGGGGGAGTATGGAACAGGCAGCACCCTCAAACCTTCAGAAGTATGAGATGAACCCCAACAACTTGGAAAGGTGGATCTCTCTCACACGTACCAACACAGACTATCCCCCAATTTAACTGATCCCCAAAGGTTTTTGATTAAATAGCGGAATAGAAAATATGATCCAAAAAAAGTGTATGTATATCACACGTACACAACCACACTAGGCCCCAATTACTATTGTTTGTACCCCTAAAAGGCTAGATGAGGAGTAGGGGGGGGATGGAACAGGCAGCACCCTCAAATCTTCAGAAGTATGAGATGAACCCCAAAAACTTGGAAAGGTGGATCTCTCTCACACGTACCAACACAGACTATCCCCCAATTTAACTGATCCCCAAAGGTTTTTGATTAAATAGCGGAATAGAAAATATGATCCAAAAAAAGTGTATGTATATCACACGTACACAACCACACTAGGCCCCAATTACTATTGTTTGTACCCCTAAAAGGCTAGATGAGGAGTAGGGGGAGTATGGAACAGGCAGCACCCTCAAACCTTCAGAAGTATGAGATGAACCCCAACAACTTGGAAAGGTGGATCTCTCTCACACGTACCAACACAGACTATCCCCCAATTTAACTGATCCCCAAAGGTTTTTGATTAAATAGCGGAATAGAAAATATGATCCAAAAAAAGTGTATGTATATCACACGTACACAACCACACTGGGCCCCAATTACTATTGTTTGTACCCCTAAAAGGCTAGATGAGGAGTAGGGGGAGTATGGAACAGGCAGCACCCTCAAACCTTCAGAAGTATGAGATGAACCCCAACAACTTGGAAAGGTGGATCTCTCTCACACGTACCAACACAGACTATCCCCCAATTTAACTGATCCCCAAAGGTTTTTGATTAAATAGCGGAATAGAAAATATGATCCAAAAAAAGTGTATGTATATCACACGTACACAACCACACTAGGCCCCAATTACTATTGTTTGTACCCCTAAAAGGCTAGATGAGGAGTAGGGGGGGTATGGAACAGGCAGCACCCTCAAACCTTCAGAAGTATGAGATGAACCCCAACAACTTGGAAAGGTGGATCTCTCTCACACGTACCAACACAGACTATCCCCCAATTTAACTGATCCCCAAAGGTTTTTGATTAAATAGCGGAATAGAAAATATGATCCAAAAAAAGTGTATGTATATCACACGTACACAACCACACTAGGCCCCAATTACTATTGTTTGTACCCCTAAAAGGCTAGGAGTAGGGGGAGTATGGAACAGGCAGCACCCTCAAACCTTCAGAAGTATGAGATGAACCCCAACAACTTGGAAAGGTGGATCTCTCTCACACGTACCAACACAGACTATCCCCCAATTTAACTGATCCCCAAAGGTTTTTGATTAAATAGCGGAATAGAAAATATGATCCAAAAAAAGTGTATGTATATCACACGTACACAACCACACTAGGCCCCAATTACTATTGTTTGTACCCCTAAAAGGCTAGATGAGGAGTAGGGGGGGTATGGAACAGGCAGCACCCTCAAACCTTCAGAAGTATGAGATGAACCCCAACAACTTGGAAAGGTGGATCTCTCTCACACGTACCAACACAGACTATCCCCCAATTTAACTGATCCCCAAAGGTTTTTGATTAAATAGCGGAATAGAAAATATGATCCAAAAAAAGTGTATGTATATCACACGTACACAACCACACTAGGCCCCAATTACTATTGTTTGTACCCCTAAAAGGCTAGGAGTAGGGGGAGTATGGAACAGGCAGCACCCTCAAACCTTCAGAAGTATGAGATGAACCCCAACAACTTGGAAAGGTGGATCTCTCTCACACGTACCAACACAGACTATCCCCCAATTTAACTGATCCCCAAAGGTTTTTGATTAAATAGCGGAATAGAAAATATGATCCAAAAAAAGTGTATGTATATCACACGTACACAACCACACTAGGCCCCAATTACTATTGTTTGTACCCCTAAAAGGCTAGATGAGGAGTAGGGGGAGTATGGAACAGGCAGCACCCTCAAACCTTCAGAAGTATGAGATGAACCCCAACAACTTGGAAAGGTGGATCTCTCTCACACGTACCAACACAGACTATCCCCCAATTTAACTGATCCCCAAAGGTTTTTGATTAAATAGCGGAATAGAAAATATGATCCAAAAAAAGTGTATGTATATCACACGTACACAACCACACTAGGCCCCAATTACTATTGTTTGTACCCCTAAAAGGCTAGATGAGGAGTAGGGGGGGTATGGAACAGGCAGCACCCTCAAACCTTCAGAAGTATGAGATGAACCCCAACAACTTGGAAAGGTGGATCTCTCTCACACGTACCAACACAGACTATCCCCCAATTTAACTGATCCCCAAAGGTTTTTGATTAAATAGCAGAATAGAAAATATGATCCAAAAAAAGTGTATGTATATCACACGTACACAACCACACTAGGCCCCAATTACTATTGTTTGTACCCCTAAAAGGCTAGGAGTAGGGGGAGTATGGAACAGGCAGCACCCTCAAACCTTCAGAAGTATGAGATGAACCCCAACAACTTGGAAAGGTGGATCTCTCTCACACGTACCAACACAGACTATCCCCCAATTTAACTGATCCCCAAAGGTTTTTGATTAAATAGCGGAATAGAAAATATGATCCAAAAAAAGTGTATGTATATCACACGTACACAACCACACTAGGCCCCAATTACTATTGTTTGTACCCCTAAAAGGCTAGGAGTAGGGGGAGTATGGAACAGGCAGCACCCTCAAACCTTCAGAAGTATGAGATGAACCCCAACAACTTGGAAAGGTGGATCTCTCTCACACGTACCAACACAGACTATCCCCCAATTTAACTGATCCCCAAAGGTTTTTGATTAAATAGCGGAATAGAAAATATGATCCAAAAAAAGTGTATGTATATCACACGTACACAACCACACTAGGCCCCAATTACTATTGTTTGTACCCCTAAAAGGCTAGGAGTAGGGGGAGTATGGAACAGGCAGCACCCTCAAACCTTCAGAAGTATGAGATGAACCCCAACAACTTGGAAAGGTGGATCTCTCTCACACGTACCAACACAGACTATCCCCCAATTTAACTGATCCCCAAAGGTTTTTGATTAAATAGCGGAATAGAAAATATGATCCAAAAAAAGTGTATGTATATCACACGTACACAACCACACTAGGCCCCAATTACTATTGTTTGTACCCCTAAAAGGCTAGATGAGGAGTAGGGGGGGTATGGAACAGGCAGCACCCTCAAACCTTCAGAAGTATGAGATGAACCCCAACAACTTGGAAAGGTGGATCTCTCTCACACGTACCAACACAGACTATCCCCCAATTTAACTGATCCCCAAAGGTTTTTGATTAAATAGCGGAATAGAAAATATGATCCAAAAAAAGTGTATGTATATCACACGTACACAACCACACTAGGCCCCAATTACTATTGTTTGTACCCCTAAAAGGCTAGGAGTAGGGGGAGTATGGAACAGGCAGCACCCTCAAACCTTCAGAAGTATGAGATGAACCCCAACAACTTGGAAAGGTGGATCTCTCTCACACGTACCAACACAGACTATCCCCCAATTTAACTGCTCCCCAAAGGTTTTTGATTAAATAGCGGAATAGAAAATATGATCCAAAAAAAGTGTATGTATATCACACGTACACAACCACACTAGGCCCCAATTACTATTGTTTGTACCCCTAAAAGGCTAGGAGTAGGGGGAGTATGGAACAGGCAGCACCCTCAAACCTTCAGAAGTATGAGATGAACCCCAACAACTTGGAAAGGTGGATCTCTCTCACACGTACCAACACAGACTATCCCCCAATTTAACTGATCCCCAAAGGTTTTTGATTAAATAGCGGAATAGAAAATATGATCCAAAAAAAGTGTATGTATATCACACGTACACAACCACACTAGGCCCCAATTACTATTGTTTGTACCCCTAAAAGGCTAGGAGTAGGGGGAGTATGGAACAGGCAGCACCCTCAAACCTTCAGAAGTATGAGATGAACCCCAACAACTTGGAAAGGTGGATCTCTCTCACACGTACCAACACAGACTATCCCCCAATTTAACTGATCCCCAAAGGTTTTTGATTAAATAGCGGAATAGAAAATATGATCCAAAAAAAGTGTATGTATATCACACGTACACAACCACACTAGGCCCCAATTACTATTGTTTGTACCCCTAAAAGGCTAGATGAGGAGTAGGGGGAGTATGGAACAGGCAGCACCCTCAAACCTTCAGAAGTATGAGATGAACCCCAACAACTTGGAAAGGTGGATCTCTCTCACACGTACCAACACAGACTATCCCCCAATTTAACTGATCCCCAAAGGTTTTTGATTAAATAGCGGAATAGAAAATATGATCCAAAAAAAGTGTATGTATATCACACGTACACAACCACACTAGGCCCCAATTACTATTGTTTGTACCCCTAAAAGGCTAGATGAGGAGTAGGGGGGGTATGGAACAGGCAGCACCCTCAAATCTTCAGAAGTATGAGATGAACCCCAAAAACTTGGAAAGGTGGATCTCTCTCACACGTACCAACACAGACTATCCCCCAATTTAACTGATCCCCAAAGGTTTTTGATTAAATAGCGGAATAGAAAATATGATCCAAAAAAAGTGTATGTATATCACACGTACACAACCACACTAGGCCCCAATTACTATTGTTTGTACCCCTAAAAGGCTAGATGAGGAGTAGGGGGAGTATGGAACAGGCAGCACCCTCAAACCTTCAGAAGTATGAGATGAACCCCAACAACTTGGAAAGGTGGATCTCTCTCACACGTACCAACACAGACTATCCCCCAATTTAACTGATCCCCAAAGGTTTTTGATTAAATAGCGGAATAGAAAATATGATCCAAAAAAAGTGTATGTATATCACACGTACACAACCACACTAGGCCCCAATTACTATTGTTTGTACCCCTAAAAGGCTAGGAGTAGGGGGAGTATGGAACAGGCAGCACCCTCAAACCTTCAGAAGTATGAGATGAACCCCAACAACTTGGAAAGGTGGATCTCTCTCACACGTACCAACACAGACTATCCCCCAATTTAACTGATCCCCAAAGGTTTTTGATTAAATAGCGGAATAGAAAATATGATCCAAAAAAAGTGTATGTATATCACACGTACACAACCACACTAGGCCCCAATTACTATTGTTTGTACCCCTAAAAGGCTAGGAGTAGGGGGAGTATGGAACAGGCAGCACCCTCAAACCTTCAGAAGTATGAGATGAACCCCAACAACTTGGAAAGGTGGATCTCTCTCACACGTACCAACACAGACTATCCCCCAATTTAACTGATCCCCAAAGGTTTTTGATTAAATAGCGGAATAGAAAATATGATCCAAAAAAAGTGTATGTATATCACACGTACACAACCACACTAGGCCCCAATTACTATTGTTTGTACCCCTAAAAGGCTAGATGAGGAGTAGGGGGAGTATGGAACAGGCAGCACCCTCAAATCTTCAGAAGTATGAGATTGTGTTCACTGTACCCCACAAAGATTGAGTTCACTGCACCCCACAATGATTGTGTTCACTGCACCCCACAAAGATTGTGTTCACTGCACCTCACAAAGATTGTGTTCACTGTACCCCCCAAAGATTGTGTTCACTGCACCCCACAAAGATTCTGTTCACTGTACCCCACAAAGATTGTGTTCACTGCACCCTAAAAGGATGTTGTTCACTGCACCCCACAAAGATTGTGTTCACTGCACCCTAAAAGGATGTTGTTCACTGCACCCCAAAAAGATTGTGTTCACTGTACCCCCCCAAAGATTGTGTTCACTGCACCCCACAAAGATTGTGTTCACTGCACCCCAAAAAGATTGTGTTCACTGTACCCCCCAAAGATTGTGTTCACTGCACCCCAAAAAGATTGTGTTCACTGTACCCCCCAAAGATTGTGTTCACTGCACCCCACAAAGATTCTGTTCACTGTACCCCACAAAGATTGTGTTCACTGCACCCCAAAAAGATTGTGTTCACTGTACCCCCCCAAAGATTGTGTTCACTGCACCCCACAAAGATTCTGTTCACTGCACCCCACAAAGGATTGTGTTCACTGCAGCCCAAAAAGATTGTGTTCACTGCACCCCAAAAAGGATTTTGATCACTGCACCCCAAAAAGGATGTTGTTCACTGCACCCCAAAAATGATTTTGTTCACTCCACCCCAAAAAGATTGTGTTCACTGCACCCCACAAAGATTGTGTTCACTGCACCCCAAAAAGATTGTGTTCACTGTACCCCCCAAAGATTGTGTTCACTGCACCCCACAAAGATTCTGTTCACTGTACCCCACAAAGATTGTGTTCACTGCACCCCAAAAAGATTGTGTTCACTGCACCCCAAAAAGGATGTTGTTCACTGCACCCCAAAAAGGATGTTGTTCACTCCACCCCAAAAAGATTGTGTTCACTGCACCCCACAAAGATTGTGTTCACTGCACCCCAAAAAGATTGTGTTCACTGCACCCCAAAAATGATTTTGTTCACTGCACCCCAAAAAGGATTTTGTTCACTGCACCCCAAAAAGGATGTTGTTCACTCCACCCCAAAAAGATTGTGTTCACTGCACCCCAAAAAGATTGTGTTCACTGCACCCCACAAAGGATTTTGTTCACTGCACCCCAAAAAGATTGTGTTCACTGCACCCCAAAAAGGATGTTGTTCACTGCACCCCAAAAAGGATTTTGTTCACTGCACCCCAAAAAGATTGTGTTCACTGCACCCCACAAAGGATTTTGTTCACTGCACCCCACAAAGATTGTGTTCACTGCACACCAAAAAGGATTGTGTTCACTGCACCCCAAAAAGATTTTTTTCACTGCACCCCAAAAAGATTGTGTTCACTGCAGCCCAAAAAGATTGTGTTCACTGCAGCCCAAAAAGATTGTGTTCACTGCAGCCCAAAAAGATTGTGTTCACTGCAGCCCAAAAAGATTGTGTTCACTGCAGCTCACACACAGAAAAATGGATGTGGATCACTGACACCTGCCTATCTCCAATCCCACACCACACAGCAATATCGATTGTAGTTTGTAGAACACAGTTTCCCTAAAATTCAGCAGACTCTGTCCCTAACAGGATTGAGAAGAGATCGTAGATCAGGATTGAGTGCAGATTCACCCCACCCCCCACACAGCAATATCGATTGTAGTTTGTAGAAGACACTGACCCTATAATTCAGCAGACTCTATCCCTAAAATGCCTACAACTCGCCCTGCCTAAACACTCCGACCTGTCCCTCAATTCTATCCGGACACAAATGGTTTTTTCCTGCCTATCTTTCCCTAATCAGCAGCCAGCACATTGATGTGTGCTCTGTCCCTTAGCTAAGCAGCAGAATGACGCTGCTGCGGCGGCTGCCTCGAACTTATAAAGACTTGGTCACATGCTTCAGACGGCCAATCACAGCTACTAAGACATTTGCAGGCATGGCTGGGATGGCTTAAGGCACACCAGTTAAACGATTGTTGATTGGCTGTTGAAAGCCCGCCATGAAAAGAGCGCCAAAGCATGCAAAACCCGGAAATAAAACGACCGAACACGGATTTTTACCCGAACATACAGTAAAGTGTCCGTGTCCGTGTTCGGGTAAAAAAAATCCAATTATTCGGTACGAACACGAATAATACAGTCCGTGTTCGCTCAACACTAATATCTGGCCAGCACAATTCACATGTGAAGTGATTTTCTCAAACAGCAACCCCAAATTATAACTGAGAATTACCTTGAATATTTACTTGTTTTTTAGCATTGATAAACCCAACCCATATCAGTTAATTCTGACCTCTCATAAAATCAATAACTTGTTCCAACCTGAATTATTTCTGTCCCATCTGCTTTTGTGTCTTGGTGCAAAACAATTGTGCCTTCGTGGTGATACCTCACACGTGTGGGATGATCACTGTTTGCGTGCAGAACCAAAGCGTTTTTTTTGTTTTTTTTTAAGTATTTATCTATTTATTTTACACTGTTGCTTTATTTATTTATTTATTTTGATCACTTTTATTGCTTTTACAAGGAATGTAGACATCCCTGAACAAGCAATAGGAATGTGACAGGTTATCTTTATAGAGAGATCTAGGGACTTTAGGACCTCAAATCCGTCCTCTACACTTAAAAGCATTTAAAATACCAAGAACTGTGTTTCTTAATGCTTTTCATTTTTAAAAAATGGTGCCGATTGTTTCCGAGTAAACTGGAAATTATTTCATGTCGCTTCCAGTTTACTGTTGCAATTATGTTTTATTTAAATGTTATATAGTCATGCTTAATTGAATGATTGGAGTTATGCTTTAACTTTTACATTTTAATGAAAATCTCTCTCTTTGTAACATTTTTGCTGTTGAGGATGTTTTTTGTTTTTTAGTTGTGAGAATATTTTTTGGTTGCACAGTATTTTGCTATTTGGAGATGTTTCTTTCCTGAGTTTGCTTTCCTGTTTTGTATACATCTGTTTCCTACTATGTATAAGTTATGTCCATTGTGCTTAAATATTATATGTATATTGGTCTGGGAAAATAATGTTGTCTCCCCTTTATGAACTCTATATAAGCTGTCCTGATCTGAATCCAGTCAAATACAGACTGAAAGATCATACCTGTCTTGATGTCTTATTTCCGAGTGCTTGTACTTTACAGGTTGAAGGGAGGCTGGCCAGCAGAAGTGTACCTACCATGGAATATTACCTTTCAGTTACTGTTACGAACCTCATCAAATAAGATACCAGCTTTGCTTGGCTAATCAGCCAGCTGGCAGATGCGCCGGCTGGTCGCTCGGGTCTCAAGGTAGGACAGAAGAGCCTGAGAGAGCAGCGGAAGGCGGTGGGAGGGGGAGAAACGTCCCCTTGCTGCTTGTAATAGCAATCCGCTGGCTAATTAGTTGCCCTGATTGCTATTACAAGAGAGCTGACCGCCAGCTCCAAAAAATAACCACTGTAAGTCCAGTGATATACAGGTACATCGCTGGATGGGAAGTGGTTAAAGCAGTTGTAAAGATTCTTTTTTTTTCCTGAAAATAATTAACATGTTATACTTTCTGCTCTGTTCAGCTGTGCTGTGCTATAGCTATGCAAAGAGCGTCCCCGAACCTCCTCCTCTCTGGGGTCCTCTGCCAGTGCTGTCCACTCCTTTTCTTCTCTGAGTGCCCCCATAGCAAGCCAGCTGCTATGGGGGGCGCTCATGTGGGCACGCACCTGAGCCGGGCTGTGTGCAACTATAGGGGAAACACAGACAGCACTGGATCGCGATTGTTCTCAGGTAAGTGATTAAGTGGAGCAGAGCTGCTGTAATATATCACAGGGCCCTATTACAGCCTACCTGACAAGCCCCCCCCCCCCCCCAATAATATCCAAACAATATTTTCACCATAAATTTCACTAAAATCGTTATTTAGCAGACACAAACATTACATGCCTTTTGGCATTTTTTGCCATAACCAAGGATTGTAAGTCACATTTTCTCACTGTTTTTCATACTTTTTTCCATTTAGATTCTACTGGGCTCTCATTCATTCTCTCCTTACTCTTTGTTTCTGCACATTTTAACCACTTGCCGACCACCGCACGACTATCTACGTCGGCGGTCAGCCCCTCACAGGCAAACTAACGTAGGGCTACGTTGCTTGCTTGTGAGGGTCTAGGGAGCGAGCGCGCGCCGCCGGAGGCGCGCTCCCGCTCCCGTGTGGTCACGGACCCCCCCGCGCGTGTGACCAGCGGACCCGATGTCCGCCGGCCACTCGGCGATCGGCGGGGGAGAGGGAGAATGTCAGGCAGCTTGTGTAAACAAGCCACCTGTCATTCTCCTCGCTGTAAAGACACTGATCACATGGATCTACTATGTAGATCCATTGATCAGTGTCCTTACAGCTCAAGCCACAGCCAATCACAGTAGAAAGCACGCCCCTAGGGACACACACAGCCCCTCCCTCCCAAATAAAGTTAACCCCTTCACTACCAGTGTATTTTTACAGTAACAGTGCATATATATAGCACTGATTACTGTAGAAATGTCACTGGTAACCCCAAAAGTGTCAAAAATGTCAGTCAAGGGTCCGATCTGTCCGCTGCAATGTCGCAGTACCGCAAAAAAAATCGCAGATCGCCGCCATTACGCGTTAAAAAAAAAACCAACAAAAATGACAAAAATCTTTCCCTTTGTTAGTAAACGCGATAACTTTTGCGCAAACCAATCAAAATACGATTTTTGCAATTTTTTTTACCAAACATAGGTAACATAAAACAAATTGGCCGAAAATGTTAAAAAATTTTGATTTTTACTTTTTTTTGGGGGGAATTTCATATAAAAAAATGTGAAAAATATTGCTATTTTTGCAAAATTGACGCTCTTTTTTTGTTTATAGCACGTGATCAAAAAATCGCACAGGTGATCAAATACCACCAAAAGAAAGCTCTGTTTGTGGGAAAAAAAGGACGCCAAATTCGTTTAGGTACATCGTCGCACGACCGCGCAATTGTCCGTTAAAGTCACGCAGTGCCGAATCGCAAAATACCCCCTGGTCGGAATGGGGGTAAAATCTTCCGGGGCTTAAGTGGTTAACTTAGTTAGGCTCAATCCTTATTGCATGTGCCCTAGCACCTTTTGTACCATCATACTCCTTTACTTATTTTTGGGACCTCACATACAAGCAGCACTATGCACTATATTTAAGCCTATACCACTGCTAATTCCTAAGGTAAGCTTGTATGCTGCTGAGCTTATCATTAATGATCACCACCTTTTATCTTTTCTCCCAGTTGTGCCATGCCCGTACCCTTGCTCGCCCGCTTTTTTGCGCCCCCACAGCTCCTGGGTGGGATGTATCTTCGGCCGTGTCCAGCATTTATGTCAGCATGTTTTGCAGGAGTTGAGCTATGTTGTAAGTTGATTGGAGTTGTTTTTTCCCCTCTCCTTTAACCAGTATACCACATTGGTATTTCTTTGATATACATGTTTTTTGCAGATACGCATCATATACTTTCTCCTGATGAAGTGGAATACAGTCCACAGAAACGCGTTGGGCCTATTTTGATGCAGTTCTATGATATATATGTATCTACAGTCATACTACTTTATTACTGTGCGCAACAATGTTTGTATTTGTGATTCTGGAAAATGTATACTAGCTCATATCTTTCAATTTATTACCAAGATTTTTATATTGATTATATGTCATATGTATTACTATTGCAACAATAAACATGCCATACTCCGTATCACACGCCTAATTTAAAGTCTCAAATTTTTCTTGTTTTCAAACATTACATAACTTACAAAAATCCTGCTAAATCTAAAGGATAAAATTGTATTAAGTTAATAAAGTTATGTGTGTAAAGTTATGTGTGTAAATGAGGTTTTTACATTCACATGTGTGCTGTGGCCTGTACAGTGTGAATCTGCTTTTTTTTTTTTTATGTGACTATTGTTTTGTGCAGACAACCTATGTTACGCTATTGGGATGCAGCAGCTGTATGCTGTCTAATTTGACAGTATGCATTCGGGGCTACTCACCCATACCTGGACACCTATTAAATTAGAGTTCATGTTGCCGCTGCATTCACATAGAGTAACAGGCGGCAACAAACCACTCGATCAACCTGTGTGAATAAGCCCTTCATTTTTTTAATGATTCTCTACAATTTAAAAAATATATATTTTTTACTACCGTATTTGTTTTTTTTTTTTTTTCTTTTTACTTTTTTAAATTATTTTTTACATGTTTTTTCAAGGCTGTTGGGGGAGGGGGGCTTGGGCAAAATATCAGGCAATATACAGACCCCTGACATCTCACCTTTGAGACAGAGAAAGGAATTAAGGACACAGATTCTTCAATTCCTTTCTCAGCAGCATCAGCATTGAAGATGAATGAACAGGAGACAGAGGCTCCAGTTCATTCATAAACGGAAGCATAGTAAACACAGGAAGGGGCATCAGTAAATTACAAATATACCGGCCCCTTTCCCTGCTCTCAGTTATAACAGCCGACATTTCACCATGTGTACTCGCAGCAGCCAGCGGGAGAGGAAAGCAAGCAGTGCTGTGAGGAGGGCACAGGAACATGGGGGGATGATGATCAGATGTGGGCAGGACAAGGAGGAGGATCGGTGTGGCCAATTACAGCTGGCTGATAGCTGGCAGGAAGAAAAAGGGGGAGAAACCGGCTTTCAGCTGCTGCAGGGAAAGATACAGTGCATCATTCCTGTAATTGGCCGCACCAATCCTCCTCCCTGTCCAGGCCCCCCTGTGTGCCTGGGCCACATACAGTAGGAGCCGTGGTCCCCCCCATTTGTGGCCCTGAAGGGGGGGCTGGAGGGAGCAACTATGAGACTGCATTGAAGGTTAAAACCTTTTGCCTTTAAAGTGTTTCTAAACCCAAAACGGTAAAATCAGTCTGTATATGCAGTAAAGAAGGCTTGTTATACTCACTGTGGAACCCAAGGGATTAATCCTCTGCATTATGTAAAAAGGCACAGATCCTTCCCTTCTTGCATTGTCCCCATAACATGTCTGGATAAGACAGAGTTACTGGAGTCAGGCTGCACATGCTCAGTTTGGTGTGTATTGCTACAGAGTTTTTTTTTCTTGGGAGAATGCATATGATCAGCACAGGGCCAATCAGCACTGTTCAGACAGAGGGCCAGGGGTCAAGTGCAGTATGAAAACTCCTCCTACAAGCTTTAACCAGGCACTGATAGAAGTGACAAGACTGCTACTGTATATACTGCTGTTGAGAAAAGGTATTTAGAAGTTTAAATTTACTAAAATGATTGTATTTCCATGTTCTGTGTAATGTGGGAGAACAGATAATGTGAATGCAGGGTCCTGGGTTTAGTAACATTTCAAACCACTTTAATTGTCCCCCCCTTTCTTCACAACGGTGTGTCTCCATGTTTTCACTGAAGGGCATTACAGTAGACACGCTTCCTGTCTGCACATAGTCAGCCTCCCACATGACCCACTAACTGTCTTAGATACACCCCTTGGGGTGTCAGTCACTTTTGCTGTGTGCCATGCAGTATATACAACTTCCACAGAGTAGGTTTCATCTGGATGAATAAGAGATACTGCGGAGCCTTATGTACACTTAGGTGCAAGCTTTCATTTCTAACCTCAATGAGGTTTTCAGGATGGCCTCCATGGGCTAATACAAGTTGCACTGCCTTTACCAAATAGACAAATGGGTATTGTCAATAGAACATTTGAAGCTGACACTTCAAACCTCATCCAATTCTGTTCCTGGCCCTGCAGTTGAAGGAGAAAATGATGTCATCCCAAGAAACAGCATTGTATGTGGGGGACCTGTCCTAGGTAGGGGCACCGCCAGCTTTATTATCATACCCAATCTTCCACTTGGTTCTGGTTCTCTTATTTACCTACAGATTTATCACAATATCTTGTTTGGGGTGGCCATTTATCATAACTCCCCCAAAAGAGGGCTGCACTAGAAAGAATGAATTCACAAAAAAATATAAAGGTAAGGGAAAGAAAACTTCTTACATAAGTCAAGGTGGACTTTTGCACCACTGAACCACTGCCTATCTCACTTAGCCTGCTAGCCTAGGAATTATGCGGTGCCTTCATTAGGACAATGCAAGCATCTGGGATGCTGATACAATCATTAACAGAGAGAAGAAAAAAAATACTGCTATGCATTGGGCTTGATTTACTAAAACTGGAAAGTGCAAAAACTGGCCCAGCTCTGCACAGAAACCAATCAGCTTCCATGTTTTTTTTTTGTTTGTCAAAGCTTAATTGAACAAGCTGAAATTAGAAGCTGATTGGCTACCATGCACAGTTTCACCAGATTTTGCCGTTTACAAAATAAATACATATATAGGTGTGTAGAGGAGAAAGGGTTAACAACTCTTCATTGCTATACCAGCCTAAATACTGGCAGGTCACCCGCCCACAACAAGGTAATAGAACCAATATATAGAAATGAACAGGGCATATACAAAATGCGTATGATAGCACTGCAATCAGATTTACTATATATACAGTACTAATGTCAGAAGTATGGGTTGGGAGCAATTCCAAGTCATAGGGTATCATATATGTTCCAATCCAAACTACTATACAGCAAGTGAAAAGTACATTTCATACATCTAATTCTATCACAGGAATATTTTATTAGCACTGGAAACCAAGCAAAAGAAAAGGAAGATTGCTGATGACTAGCCTAGTCTCACACCAACAAAAGGCAAAAGCCAGAGCCAACACTAACTTATATAATTTCCAAGGTACATGAGATAGATTTACCCATAGAACTCAACAATAAAGTGATATTAAAGGCAAAAGAAAAAAAAATTACAAACGTCATACCTACCTGCTCTGTGCAGTGGTTTTGCACAGAGGAGCCCTGATCCTCCTCTTCTGGGGTCCCCCGTCAGTGCTCCTGGCCCATCCTGTTGAGTGCCCCCAAAGCAAACAGCTTGCAATGAGGCACCAAAGCAGGTGCGCTCCTGAGCCACTGCTGTCCATTCAGACACGGAGCCAAAGCTTGGCCCCGCCCTGCCCCCTCTCCCTCCTCATTGGCTCACTGGCTGTGATTGAAAGCAGCGGGAGCCAATGAGTCCCTGGAGAACCGAGCCTCTGGTGCACATCGAAAGGGAGTTCAGGTAAATATTAGGGGGGGGGGGGGGGGCTTCTGCACACTGAAGATTTTTTACCTTTATGCATAGAATGCATGAAGGTAAAAAACCTTCAGCCTTCAGAACCACTTTAGTATAAGAAACTATAATACCATCCATCCGTGTATGCAGAGTCACCACATACCTCCAAGCTCTCGACACATGCTGGTTTTGTACTCGAACAGGGAGGCAGAATGGCGGTCTGCCTACAGGGAAGCCATCAGAAATGTTGAGGCCCCTTACACACCACCAGGTTATATCCTCCTCCTCCTCTGCGGGGGCCTGTGAATGCATATGATTGGCTGCTAGGATGCCAGGAGGTCCTAGAAACCAATCATTTTGACAGCGGTGGCCAGCGGCAGGATGGAAGTCAGGAGCCAGTGCAGCGGGTGGCACCAGCAGGAGTCGGGACTGCCTGTCAGTGTAGGGGAGGTAAGGAATAAAAGAGGAGGTGCTAACTTGGAGCCCGGGGCATCCCTCGGGAGTGGGCCCCTCGGGACACCCGGGCCTCTTACATCTATATGGACTGTACCCCCCTGATGGCGGTCCTGTCTGCCTATGTAAACAAGGAAGATCGCTGTTCTGACAGGAGAGAAGGCATGAATTCTGTGTCTCTCAAAAGCAGGGACTAGGATCCATATCTTCCCTTAGTAAAAGCACCTCCCACAGTTTAGTAAAACACATGTTAGGCACACAGTTAACCCTTTGGTTGTCCCTGATGTTAACCCCTTCCCAGCCAGTGTCATTAGTACAGTGACAAAGCATATTTTTAGCATGATCATTGTATTAATGTCATTGGTCCCCAAAAAATGTCAGTTAGTGTCAGAATTTCCCCTGCAATATCACAGTCCTGCTATAAGTCGCTGATCGCCGCCATTACTAGTAAAAAAATAAATAAAAATATCCCATAGTTTCTAGATGCTAAAACTTTTGCACAAACCATTCAATATACACTTATTGGGATTTTCTTTACCAAAAATATGTAGCAGAATACATACTGGCCTAAATTTGTACAGAAATTAGATTTTTTTTCTATTTTCTTTTAGATATGTTTTATAGTAGAAAGTGAAAAATATATATATACTTTTTTTAAATTGTCAATCTTTTTTTGTTTATAGCGCAAAAAAAAAAAGCAGGGGTGATCAAATACCAACTCGCATGACCGCACATTTGTCAGTTAAAGTAATGCAGTGCCGTAGCGTAAAAAATGGTTAGGTCACAATGGGGGGTAAATCTTCCAGAAGTCAAGTGGTTGAACTGTTCACTGTTCTATGCTGTGCTGCGTGTGACATCACATCCCTGCCTCCTTACTTCTGGAGATCAGAAATGCTGTGTAAACTCTGTACTTTAAATGGCTGTGGGGAAGAGAAGACTGCAGATCAGTGGCGGCCGGTATATAGGGGGCGCAGGGGCGCCGCCCCCCCCCCCCCAATCTGTTGGCAAATAAAAAAAAAGAAAACAAAAAAAAAAATCCCATCTTCAGCCCACTAGGGGCGCCGGACTGACTGGTGGCTATGGGGGGGCTTGCACCCCACGTGAGTGCAGCAGAGGCGCCAATTGGCGGCCCTCTGGGGGTCATCGGGGCGCAGAGCAATGTGCCCCGACACTCCCCTCTTTAGTGAAGTCCTGGCTGTGACCAATCATAGAGGACATCCCGGGTGACGTCGCGTGGGGGGTGGTGCGTGCGTTAGTAAGAGGAGGGCAGTGGCGCGCATGCGGAGGTCGAGGAGGAAGCAGACGTCCGAGTCCGACCGAGTCTCCGAGGAGCGGAAGAAGAAGACATCCGAGACCCACCGAGTCTCCGAGGAGCGGAGGAAGAAGACATCCGAGTCCGACTGAGTCTCTGAGGAGGAAGAAGACGTCCGAGTCCGACCGAGTCTCCGAGGAGGAAGAAGACGTCCGAGGCCCGACTGAGTCCCGAGCAGCACGCCAGGCATGGTGACGGCACCAGTGTGAGGTAAGTGAAGTGATGCCTCAGGGGGGGTCACACACTGCTTTGAAGGGGGCACGCACGCACGCTGGTCTCTGCATTGAAAGGGGACATGTATACTGGTCACTACATTGAAAGGGGCATGTATACCGGTCACTACATTGAAAGGGGCATGTATACTGGTCACTACATTGAAGGGGGCATGTATACCGGTCACTACATTGAAAGGGGCATGTATACTGGTCACTGCATTGAAAGGGGGCCTGTACTGTGGGGTTTGTGCTAGGGGGCCTGTACTGTGGGGTTTGTGCTAGGGGGCCTGTACTGTGGGGTTTGTGCTAGGGGATCTGTACTGTGGGATTAGTGCTAGGGGGCCTGTACTGTGGGGTTTGTGCTAGGGGGCCTGCACTGTTAGATTAGTGCTAGGGGGTCTGTACTGTGGGATTAGTGCTAGGGGGCCTGTACTGTGGGGTTTGTGCTAGGGGGCCTGTACTTTGGGGTTTGTGCTAGGGGGCCTGCACTGTTAGATTAGTGCTAGGGGGTCTGTACTGTGGGGGTTGTGCTAGGGGGCCTGTACTGTGGGGTTTGTGCTAGGGGGCCTGTACTGTGGGGTTTGTGCTAGGGGATCTGTACTGTGGGATTAGTGCTAGGGGGCCTGTACTGTGGGGTTTGTGCTAGGGGGCCTGCACTGTTAGATTAGTGCTAGGGGGTCTGTACTGTGGGATTAGTGCTAGGGGGCCTGTACTGTGGGGTTTGTGCTAGGGGGCCTGTACTTTGGGGTTTGTGCTAGGGGGCCTGCACTGTTAGATTAGTGCTAGGGGGTCTGTACTGTGGGGGTTGTGCTAGGAGGCCTGTACTGTGGGGTTTGTGCTAGGGGGCCTGTACTGTGGGGTTTGTGCTAGGGGGTCTGTACTGTGGGATTAGTGCTAGGGGGGCTGTACTGTGGGGTTTGTGCTAGGGGGGCCTGTACTGTGGGATTAGTGCTAGGGGGTCTGTACTGTGGGGTTTGTGCTAGGGGGTCTTTACTGTGGGGTTTGTGCTAGGGGGTCTTTACTGTGGGGTTTGTGCTAGGGGGCCTGTACTGTGGGGTTTGTGCTAGGGGGCCTGCACTGTTGGATTAGTGCTAGGGGGTCTGTACTGTAGGGTTTGTGCTAGGGGGTCTGTACTGTGGTATTAGTGCTAAGGGGCCTGTACTGTGGGGTTTGTGCTAGGGGGCCTGCACTGTTGGATTAGTGCTAGGGGGTCTGTACTGTAGGGTTTGTGCTAGGGAACCTGTACTGTGGGATTAGTGCTAGGGGGTCTGTACTGTGGGGTTTGTGCTAGGGGGCCTGTACTGTGGGGTTTGTGCTAGGGGGCCTGTACTGTGGGGTTTGTGCTAGGGGGCCTGTACTGTGGGGTTCTTGCTAGGGGGCCTGTACTGTGTGGTTTGTGCTAGGGGGTTTGTGCTTGAGGGGTTTGTGCAGGGTTTGTGCTTGAGGAGTTTGTGCTGGGGGGGTCTGTACTGTGGGGTTTGTGCTAGGGGGTTTGTGCTTGAGAGGTTTGTGCTGGGGGGTCTGTACTGTGGGGTTTGTGCCACTCTCAGTCAGTGTATCCCATAATAGGGTGTCTCTCACAGTATATCCCATAATGGGGTGTGATATATTGGGAGAATTTGTTCACGCAAGCAAAATACAGGGGACAAAATGGGTGGAGTCTAAGGGGTGGGGCTTCTGAGAAATGGGAGGGGTCAAAATGGAAGGACGGGGTCTTGCGCCCCACCATCTTAAAACTTCACCAGCCGCCACTGCTGCAGATAATTAGGTACAGCTTATGTAGGAGGATTTGTTTCATCTCTGTGTATCACCTGAGGCTACTCACGTCATAGGGTATATGCGTAGCAATGTTTCCAGGCCTGTGGCCTGATGTGGGTCTGCCATTAGTACCGGTACTCTCTCCAGCCCATGTGAGCTGTGACCCTGGGTGTGACAACTGAAGCAGCGACAACTCCGGCATCTTTGTTTGTGGTTTTTTTTTTTTTTTGATTAAAGGGGATGGGAGAAGTACTCACGTCCTGTGTAAGCTTTCCTGGGACTGGACCCCTCTCTCTCTCCGCAGGCTCTCGGCACACCGGATCCCCTCAGCTCACTCAGCATCCTCTGGACACTCAGACGACACCCCAAGACATCCACCTTCCTCAGACAGGAGGAGAGACAGCCACACTCTCCTTCCTGGGACTCTGCTCCCGCCAAAGACATTGTGTCATGTGCCACCCCCAAACTTATACCCACTCCCAGAATCCTTTGCAGCACAATCTGCCTCCTGGGGTAGTTACAAGTCTGGATGTGTCCCCTGATTGGGTTTCCTCCACCGCCCTATGAGAAGCCTCTCACAGGAGCCAGTGGGGAGACTCCCCCTTCAGCAGGCACACGTGGAAACCATGACACCCTGACTATTAAATCACAGCCCTGCTGTTAAGCAGACAAGGCCCACTATACATTTACCTAGCACCTACCTGTAGGGTGCTACATATGTGTGGGTTTACAACCACTTCAATCTAGGATGCAGTAAATGGCCTTACATGACGTACATGCTTCCTTAGACTCTGGTTCTTAAGACTCTGCATTGCTTTTCTGAAAAGAAAGGAGAGCTTACATTCTGGGACACCCTAAATACTCTTTATAACAGCTGATTTGTTTGTTTTTTTTCCATTTGTTCCCACAGTATATATGTGGGTTTCCTCCAGGCAGTCTGCATTCTTTCTACATTCTTTATACTGGTAGGTAAGGGATAAGTCTACCCAGCAATGTGGCCACACCGGCTTGCTCTTGTATATAAAATATCAGATTTTGACTAGCATAGCAGAGACTTCTAGCAAGATGAAGAATGCCTGGCAAATTAGATTATGTGTAGACATTTGACAGTTCCTACCGCCCTCTGAAAATGGATCTACATTGGTGAAAAGAAGAGCAGAAAAGATTTGTCATTAGTGAGTCCTACGGTAGAGTAAGAAACTGTACATTACTTACATCATCTGGCCCCCATACTTCTGTCTGGGAACCTGCAAGCGTCCTGCTATGAAGGCAATGGCAATTCTCTGCTAGTCTTTTAGAAGATTAAGGCCCCTTTTACACAATCGGTTCCGCCTGCATGTGCAGTGTTGCTACCACAGCTGCAAAAGTTTCATCAATCACCTTTGGCTTGTTTACTATGCTTCTGTTTGATCCTTACCTGCTAAATGTGCTACTGGACTCCAGCTTGCTAACCTCCTAGTGGGGCAATCCTGAGGGCCCCGACCTGGTACTAACACACAGCTAAACCCATCTCCACCATCAGACGCTCTGGTGAAAAGAGGTTAGTACATAGACTTCGGACCTCAGGTGAGCCTTTGTTATATGCCAGGGTGACCTGCTTGTATATCAATCATGCTGGTTGGTGGGAGTCCTCCTACTGCTATAGCTACTGGTCTCCAAGCCTGACCACAGACTATGACACTTATTTTTCTCTTATTTTTCCTATTAACCAACATAGCCTCCCTATTTTTAGATCCAATATGGGAAATATCCAACTCCAAATGCTCCTCTTGGCTTGGACATCAAAATCCTTCACCCGAGAGCACTTACGTCTACGCATAAATTGGCTATTGTGTACTGATTGCAGCCAAGACCAGTTATAGCAACTATCCATGAAGCTGACAGAGTTGCAATCTGTGAATTAAAAAAAAGTGCTGGTAACTAGATTGTTATTCGTCACCCTTAGTTTAAGATCTAGAAAAAAAATCTCCTCTAAACGCACCTCATATGAGAGGAAAATACCATGATTGTTCAAATTCAACTCTCATTCACATCTCCAGGGATTCCTCATCACCTTTAAAGAGGATGAGGATGTCGTCTATAAACCTAGCCCTTCGGTTGTCTTGATTGGCCGGTTTAGGATGACGTCACTACTGCAGGAGTCCAGACCATCCCACCAAACAGGCAGTGTATTGGATTGTGTTGTAGATTTTTTTGGAAGTACAGGTACAGCTACCTGTCCCTAGTTAGTCAGTGAGGCCAAATTGGAAGACATATCCTACACTATGGTAGATCAGACACAGAAATCCAATATATGCTGGAACTGTCTTGGTTTATTACAGATTTGACATGTGTATTTTTGACAGAAAAGATGCAAGTCATGCACTCTTTGGTAATTAGTCAGATGTTTGATCGGATACTGCTGATTATAATCAGGTGTTGGTGACGATTGGTCATCATTTTAAATGACTTCATGAATGATTTTCCGCTGGACTTTCCCCCCCACTGTTTGGATATATTTTAAGTATATGTTTATGATGTAATATCACCCGATTTTGCACTGATCCCTTGTGGTTACGGGTTACGACACTCAAATGTTTATGTACAATAAACAGAAGAAGAAGTAAAAGCAGACTTTAGTTTCAGTAACTATCTTAAAAAATCATCAGTAGTTATTTTTAAGTTTAAGTAAAGGCAATTTTTTTTTCTTTTTTAATTTTGAATAAAGTGGAGAGGGATTAGAACACTTGTCAGATTTTATTAATCTCCATGCAACGATCAGGAAGATTCACCCTCTTAAATCTCACATTTTGGGTTGACATCAGAACAATAATAGAGGGGAAATCATCCAATGGGGACACCAGTTCTGGTGATCCTGGTAACATGCCAGGATTCCTTCTCCCTGCTTTGGCTATGAGACCAGTATCAAAGGGAAATCTCTCTAGTGGGACACAGATGGCAAAAAAAAAAAAAAAAAAAAACTAACAGGGTTTATATCCCTTCCTTTCTTTATTCAAAACATAAAAAAAAGAAAAGTTTTACTTTTAGTTACACTTTAAGGGTATACAACGATATATCAAGGTATGTAAAGGTATATCCTGCCACAACACCTTCTGTTCTGGACATTTTATAGACAGGCATTTCCTATCCTCACATTGATCTGTTTTATTTGATGCAATTGAAGGCTTTTATACACATGATTACATAGGTATCATAATAATATTACAATTGTACTTTTATGGTTACAAGGGGCATAACATACGCAGTCTAAATCTAATCGGGACTCGAAAAAAATGCAAACATTTACAGGGAGTGCAGAATTATTAGGCAAATGAGTATTTTTGAGGATTAATTTTATTATTGAACAACAACCATGTTCTCAATGAACCCAAAAAAACTCATTAATATCAAAGCTGACTATTTTTGGAAGTAGTTTTTAGTTTGTTTTTAGTTTTAGCTATTTTAGGGGGATATCTGTATGTGCAGGTGACTATTACTGTGCATAATTATTAGGCAACTTAACAAAAATCAAAGATACAGTATACCCATTTCAATTATTTATTTTTACCAGTGAAACCAATATAACATCTCAACATTCACAAATATACATTTCTGACATTCAAAAACAAAACAAAAACAAATCAGTGACCAATATAGCCACCCATCTTTGCAAGGACACTCAAAAGCCTGCCATCCACGGATTCTGTCAGTGTTTTGATCTGTTCACCATCAACATTGCGTGCAGCAGCAACCACAGCCTCCCAGACACTGTTCAGAGAGGTGTACTGTTTTCCCTCCTTGTAAATCTCACATTTGATGATGGACCACAGGTTCTCAATGGATCAGGTGAACAAGGAGGCCATGTCATTAGCTTTTCTTCTTTTATACCCTTTCTTGCCAGCCACGCTGTGGAGTACTTGGACACGTGTGATGGAGCATTGTCCTGCATGAAAATCATGTTTTTCTTGAAGGATGCAGACTTCTTCCTGTACCACTGCTGGAAGAAGGTGTCTTCCAGAAACTGGCAGTAGGACTGGGAGTTGAGCTTGACTCCATCCTCAACCCGAAAAGGCCCCACAAGCTCATCTTTGATGATACCAGCCCAAACCAGTACTCCACCTCCACCTTGCTGGCGTCTGAGTCGGACTGGAGCTCTCTGCCCTTTACCAATCCAGCCACGGGCCCATCCATCTGGCCCATCAAGACTCACTCTCATTTCATCAGTCCATAAAACCTTTGAAAAATCAGTCTTGAGATATTTCTTGGCCCAGTCTTGACGTTTCAGCTTGTGTGTCTTGTTCAGTGGTGGTCGTCTTTCAGCCTTTCTTACCTTGGCCATGTCTCTGAGTATTGCACACCTTGTGCTTTTGGGCACTCCAGTGATGTTGCAGCTCTGAAATATGGCCAAACTGGTGGCAAGTGGCATCTTGGCAGCTGCACGCTTGACTTTTCTCAGTTCATGGGCTGTTATTTTGCGACCCTGTTGATAATTTTGAATGAAATGCTTGATTGTTCGATGATCACGCTTCAGAAGCTTTGCAATTTTAAGAGTGCTGCATCCCTCTGCAAGATATCTCACTATTTTTGACTTTCTGAGCCTGTCAAGTCCTTCTTTTGACCCATTTTGCCCAAGGAAAGGAAGTTGCCTAATAATTATGCACACCTGATATAGGGTGTTGATGTCATTAGACCACACCCCTTCTCATTACAGAGATGCACATCACCTAATATGCTTAATTGGTAGTAGGCTTTCGAGCCTATACAGCTTGGAGTAAGACAACATGCATAAAGAGGATGATGTGGTCAAAATACTAATTTGCCTAATAATTCTGCACTCCCTGTAATGAAAACATTATTAGGGCCGTTTGCACAATTATTGCAGTGTGCAATACATACAAAATAAAATACAATAATATACAGGATGTACAAAGTTCCTTTACAATCTCTCCTCTTTTGATCAATATTTTGATCAATATTTTGATCACTAACCATACCTACTATCACCTTTAACCTGGAACCTCCACACGCTTAGGTGGAAGTAATCTTGGCCAAAGAGGCAAACTCCATTGTGGAGAATAATAGCTGAGAGCAGCTTTTTCATTACAAAATGACTTCTCATTGTAAAAAACGATTGATAAAAAATATTTACAGAGTAATTGGCTGTACACTCCTGTGGCCAGAATGGCTTTCTAGCTTAACTGTGGACATGCTGACTTATTAGCATAGGTAAACACAGACAATTCTACAGAAAATGGAAGACGTATAGAAGACAATATGACTTCAGCATGACTGAACAACTTTTCAAATCACATTAAATATACTGTATATATTTATATTACTTACAATCAAAGCATTTGAATAAATAGTACCCCAAACTGTGATTCCAAGAGGAAAACAAATCAAACACAGAAATACTTTCATTCAGTCATTTTTGGAGTGGCTCCAGGTGACTTTTCCTTCAAGTTTTGTAAACTTTACTTGAAATAGACGCTGTATTGTGTCTCAACACATTTTCTTATATATAAATGTCTCTTAACAATCCACAAGTCACCTGGCTTTAGTTTATGAGATCCTTCCAAACTTTCAAGGATCTGGAATTGGGGAGAAAACACATAAATGAGTTTGTCAAAATCTTAAACGATTAGCAACATTCTCGGTGAGATCTGAGTGGTGGCCTTCAGCTGCTGAGACAAATACAGTGCCTTGCGAAAGTATTCGGCCCCCTTGAACTTTGCGACCTTTTGCCACATTTCAGGCTTCAAACATAAATATATAAAACTGCAATTTTCTGTGAAGAATCAACAACAAGTGGGACACAATCATGAAGTGGAACGAAATTTATTGGATATTTTAAACTTTGTTAACAAATAAAAAACTGAAAAATTGGGCGTGCAAAATTATTCAGCCCCTTTACTTTCAGTGCAGCAAACTCTCTCCAGAAGTTCAGTGAGGATCTCTGAATGATCCAATGTTGACCTAAATGACTAATGATGATAAATAGAATCCACCTGTGTGTAATCAAGTCTCCGTATAAATGCACCTGCACTGTGATAGTCTCAGAGGTCCGTTTAAAGAGCAGAGAGCATCATGAAGAACAAGGAACACACCAGGCAGGTCCGAGATACTGTTGTGGAGAAGTTTAAAGCCGGATTTGGATACAAAAAGATTTACCAAGCTTTAAACATCCCAAGGAGCACTGTGTAAGCGATAATATTGAAATGGAAGGAGTATCAGCCCACTGCAAATCTACGAAGACCTGGCCGTCCCTCTAAACTTTCAGCTCATACAAGGAGAAGACTGTTCAGAGATGCAGCCAAGAGGCCCATGATCACTCTGGATGAACTGCAGAGATCTACAGCTGAGGTGGGAGACTCTGTCCATGGGACAACAATCAGTCGTATACTGCACAAATCTGGCCTTTATGGAAGAGTGGCAAGAAGAAAGCCATTTCTTAAAGATATCCATAAAATGTGTTGTTTAAAGTTTGCCACAAGCCACCTGGGAGACACACCAAACATGTGTAAGAAGGTGCCCTGGTCAGATGAAACTAAAATTGAACTTTTTGGCAACAATGCAAAACGTTATGTTTGGCGTAAAAGCAACACAGCTCATCACCCTGAACACACCATCCCCACTGTCAAACATGGTGGTGGCAGCATCATGGTTTGGGCCTGCTTTTCTTCAGCAGGGACAGGGAAGATGGTTAAAATGATGTGAAGATGGATGGAGCCAAATACAGAACCATTCTGGAAGAAAACCTGATGGAGTCTGCAAAAGACCTGAGACTGGGACAGAGATTTCTCTTCCAACAAGACAATGATCCAAAACATAAAGCAAAATCTACAATGGAATGGTTCACAAATAAACATATCCAGATGTTAGAATGGCCAAGTCAAAGTCCAGACCTGAATCCAATCGAGAATCTTTGGAAAGAACTGAAAACTGCTGTTCACAAACGCTCTCCATCAAACCTCACTGAGCTTGAGCTGTTTTGCAAGGAGGAATGGGCAAAAATTTCAGTCTCTCGATCTGCAAAACTGATAGAGACATACCCCAAGCGACTTACAGCTGTAATCACAGCAAAAGGTGGCGCTACAAAGTATTAACTTAAGGCTGCTGAATAATTTGCACGCCCAATTTTTCAGTTTTTTATTTGTTAAAAAAGTTGGAAATATCCAATAAATTTCGTTCCACTTCAAGATTTGATTATGTCCCACTTGTTGTTGATTCTTCACAAAAAGTTAGTTTTATATCTTTATGTTTGAAGCCTGAAATGTGGCAAAAGGGCAAAAAGTTTAAGGGGGCCGAATACTTTCGCAAGGCACTGTATATGCGTGTGAGCAACACACTTCCTAACTAAATCTCATAGGGAGAGAGTTCAATATCCCCTTATGGGTAAAAAAAAAAAATATATAGACATTCAGGCAACAGTTTTCTATTCTCTTACTCTACTTTTTCCACTACATTGTAGATAGTAAGAGGTGTAAAATAAAACCTCAAAACCTTTTGTAAGGACTTTCCCATAAAAATAGTTCCTCTGTCACTCTCTCTAGCTTCTGGGGCTCTGTACATACAAACTACTGCTAAAAACACTTTGTACTGTGGCCTTTGCAATAGCATTTGCCATTGGCCAAAACTTCCTGCCATCCAGAAACTTCCATACAGATAAAATGCATACTTGTTAGATCCTGACTTAGGCATCTGGATATATATTTTTGTAATCTCTGGAAGGGATGTTCAGCTTTTGGTAACACCTTTGGTAATTGGTAAAACGAGAAATGGTCATTATAAAAACAACTGTGTTGAAATTTGGAACAATCCCACACTCATTTACTAACTGCCTTTGACTTATGACACCGTTGATGTGTCAAGCTGGAGGGAAATGAGTGGCAGGCAAACATGAAAGATCACTTTTTTCAAAGTCTTGTTTCATAAGAAGTTGCCCCCTGTGCACCACTTGTTCTTCTTGTTCTGGGGTCCTTAAAGTTAAAATATTATTCCCAGCTCTACTTGGCCAAAACTAGGGTGGAATCTGTAAGTTGCACAGACCCAGCAAGTGTCCGGGGCTGTAATGCAGCATTCTTAGTCGCCTGGTCTGCTTCCATGTGTGAGTTTTAATGTTAGTATGCCTACCTCAGCAAAAAGCTGGAAGGCTGAAGACAGCCAATCAATTAACCTAACATGTTTGATTGATTTACCTGCTGAAGTAAAAACAAACTTCTGGCCCTTCAAATGGAGCAAAAAGTTCTCTAAGGCTCCTTTCACGTGGTCCGCATTCCGTTGCGGACCGTTCTCTGCTCAGCGGGGATCGATCAGCCGATCCCCGCTGAGCAGGCAAGTGACATCTTCGTCTCCGCACTGTGTACGGGGAGGGAGGTGTCAGAGCCCCGCTGCTCTCTATGGGGAATCGGATGAGAGCGGACCGCCTGTACGATCCCCTGGACGGATGGAAAATAGGGTTTCCACATCCGAATTTCACGGACAGGATCAGATGCGGATGTTAGCAGGTGTCAGCGGACATGTCTCTGCTGACATCCGCTGCCCCATAGGGATGCATGGAGGATCCGATCAGATCCGCCTAAAAAACTGACAGGCGGATCTGATCGGATCGTTCGTGTGAAAGGACCCTTAATCTCTACTATCTATATAAATGTATACTCTTTTGCTAGGCAATAAGGTGGCTGGGTTCAAAGTACGCACTTTTCATTGTTTGATTTATACATAAACAATACAAATTCATATTTTGTAAATCTTTCATTAAACAAATATTTAGTTTGGCTGTTTGCAATATTTGTTGCACAAAATGTGGGACCTTAAAAGTTAAATAATTGACCAAAATAATGTCTGTAACTTTGTCCAGTAGAAATTTCTACTACTACTCTGATTTAGCTGGGTGAACCCTTCATTATTGGGTCCAGCTTGCGTGATATTACAGTGGCTTGTATTTTCTATCATGCTGTTTGTGTAAAAACTCCAGTTACATGTTTCAAAAATACAACCTTTTCCTGGCAATATTATAATTTCTCATTGCTTCTGCTTTTGTTAGTTTTAGCAAGATAACACAAGACCTTAGTTTCCATCTGACAACAATATAATATATTATATAACATAATAAATAATAACAATAGCGTGCAGTAATGCAGAAGCTTATCACTGCACTTACTAGGAAAAGGAACACATTTCACAATCCACACATTCTGCTTTGGAATTGTAAACAAATAAAAAAAAAAGTATACGAAAGAACAGAAAAATCATCAGCTAGATCAAAAACAATAAGGCCCCTTTCACACAGGCAGACCGTTCAGATCCGCCTGTCCGTTTTTTTGGCGGATCTGAACGGTCCCCCCATGCATCTCTATGGGGCATCGGATGTCAGCGGAGACATGTCCGCTGACACCCGATCCGATCCGTCAAATCTGGACGGATGGAAACCCTATTTTCCATCCGTCCAGCAGATCGGATCGGATGAGAACGGACCGACGGTCCGTTCTCATCCGATTCCCCCATAGAGATCTATGGGGCTGTGACAGCTGTGTCTCTGCACACAGCGCAGAGAACAGCTGTCATTCTCCTGCTCAGCGGGGGATCGATCCCCCCGTTGAGAAAAGCGGAGTCCATTTGACGGACTTACTGTGTGAAAGGAGCCTAAAAGAGCTTGGCTGCAGGTGGCATCTATCTGTAACGCTCATGCGTTTTTGTTAGTGGATGGATTTGCAGCTGCAGAATTGTCACACTCAGTAGTCGTGTAGAGATTCTGTTGAACAAACATATCCAACTCTCAGGACTTCATCACTGTGCACAGTCTGTTTATGCAATATACATACACTCAATCTGATGTTAATGGAGGGATAGTATATATGAGAGTATATAGGTGAGAGACAGGCTATAGTATGGTGAGCACCTAGGAGTAGTATTAGGAGAGTGTTTAGGTGATGGTAGTAAGCAGATAGGTTCTAATGTCAAGTATAGTGCAGATGGTAGGGGACAGCAGATGGAGTATACAAGACAGAGTAACCTAGTGCAAGGATAGTTGATGGTAGTCCCAAGAGCTAACAGTCTATGCAGATGATAGGAAATAGCTTAGATAGAGATAGTCCTGGTATATGCAGTAGATGACAGTAGAAGTGCAATCCCCCTGTGGGGTACTTATCACTAGATAGGTAGTAGTAACAAAGTTCAGTAGTGAGAGGTGATCCAGTAGCGAGATACGGATCGGCAGCGAGGTTCCGGTTCAGTTCAGGCAAAGGGAATAGCCAGCAGCTCCAGCTTCGCAAGAGAAGGTGCGGTGAACATGCGGTTTGAACGAGCAATGAGTGAGAGAAAGCCGGCGATTGAAATAGCCGCTCATAGCGGCGCTCGGCGATGATGTCATTGCCCTTAAAGGTGTATGCGTCCCATTTGGATAGCAAGATGGGACGCAATATTAAGAGAGAAATGTGGAAATAAGGGTACCAGAGGTACCAGAACATTACACTATCCTAACAGGGGGTGTGGACTTGATGTGATTGTTCTGTTATATTTTAAATGTTATTTTACTACTCTCACATCATGGACCACACATCAAGGTTGATCACACTTTAAAATGGATGGACTGATGTCTTTTTTCAACATCACAAGCTATGTAACTATCAACATACAGGGTTATACAATGTACGGTTAACAGCAAACACACACACATCACAGGTTGAACTGGATGGACTGATGTCTTTTTTCAACCTCACAAACTATGTAACTATGTAACTAAGTTATTATCAGACATTTGGATTTCATATTTTTTTTTAAATTCCAATGTATCCCATCCATCTTCGCTTTGTTCAGTATTATGGCAGCTGTATTATAATTATCAACCTCATCTTAATCTAAACTAACCCCATATTACAAGTTTTCCCAATAACCTGTATTTTATTTCAAACCAAAAGGTTGTCTAAATCAATTAAAATATATTTATAGCATTAATAAAATTGTTAGATTGCACCGCTATGAACACTGATTAATGCATCACAAAAAAGTGTCCAACGTGAGACAAACAAAAATATAAATGCAATAAAGTGTCCATTATTCATACACAAATGCTCCTAATGATGCGCTTGGCACGAAACGGCCATGGACCTTGGTGATATGCCTTAGGTCAAGCCGCCATTCTATGTTTAGATTGGCGGCATCAGATGGAAGTGTATTTTTGCACTGCCAAGTTCTCTATTGCACTTATTGGACCTTTTTGTTTTTACCATACTGCCAGTTTTTCCTGTTTGTTGTTTCTAGCATTTGGAGGATTGAGATTATGCTTTTTTTAGTTTGCTTTTAATTTTTGTTTTCCTAATAAATACTTGTAGTCATATCATGGGTGACCTTGCCACATATCACTAATATCTCATGCTAGTACATTCCTTTTATGAGAAAGAGTAAAGGGAGGGGGCAAGGGAGAGGATCACGTCTGCACAGAGTTAACATGACATACACACAAGATGTAGAACTAAGAGTTCCAGCATTCACACATATATGATTATCTCTCTAAAATTGCTTACATTTTTCCAATTTGTACACAACCCATGCATATCGTTTTTTCACTTTCTTTTAACTTATTTCCCTGCCTAAGTTAGTTTTACCTCCATAAAATCTGCTTTCCTTATTTTGTTCTCTGATATCCCTTGCATCCCATGTACTGTAATCCTGTACTTAACTTACCCTAGCTCCTATGATCAGAAGACGGGCAGCCATAATGCTCATCCCATGTTCCCTCTCTGACAACATATAAAGTATTTTGTTTTGAGCCAGGGCCAAAAATGATGTTATTCCTATACAGTTTGATTCTCATGTGTCTGTTTTGGGTTTTTCCCATGTTTTATAATTTACTAGTTGTAGTGCCTGATCCTAAATTCTTCACACAACTTACCATCAAAATTTTCCTTTATGTCGAGTGTTAGTTTGTCTGTCACCCTTCATCCATCCTGCTCAAATAGATAGCTGTCCTCTAGCTGTTTAATCTAAATGATGCTTAGTCCCCGTAGACTTTTTGGTAACCCTGTTACCCATTATGGATCCCTGTCCACTTTAACCATTTATCTAGGTGTCATGTACCTGATCCGAGGCCGAGATGCAGAGAGGGCTCCCCTCCCCGGCTGAGTGCGGCACACCCCTGGGGTTGAGACAGAGGGTGTAGCGCCCACAGAAGCACTGGTTGCCGGCAGGGTCCTGATGGTAGACAGGCGGTCTCTAGCAGAGTGCTGGGCAGGAGTACACCAGACAGTCCAAGGAGGAACCAGAAACAACCAGGCAGTGGGTGTAAGACCGGCTGGGGGTCAAACACAGGGCTCGGCAGGAATCTGCAACAGTTGCAAGCCAAAGGTATAGCAGGAAGGGCTGGAGCAGACAAATCCGTGGGAAAGCCGAGATCAAGTATTGGAGGGCAGGTAGACAGGAAGCAAGTCCGTGGGCCAAGCCGAGGTCAGATAACAGGAGAGCCAAACTGGAGCAGGGATGGTCAGATGAAGCCAAGGGCCAAAGCCAGGAGAGAGAGCAGACAGGTCAGGAACAAGCTGGGTCAAACTGGAATCCAGGAAGTAGCAAAAGCTCAGGACACAGGATGAGCTGAAGACAATCCAGCAATTTGATGGGCTGAGCAGAGTCCTTTTATAGGCCAGTGAATGAGTCCATGGCCTGAGTCCATTGCGGCCATGGGAAGTACTGGCGAAGTTGCCAGTTGTAGCACAGCCATTACTCTGACAATGAGTCTATGGCTTGAGTCCATTGTGGGCCATTGGAAGTACTGGCGAAGTTGCCAGTTGCAGCACGGCCATTTCTCTGACACTAGGGCTCAGTATAGGCGAAACCGCACCTTCAGTTCATATATTTTCTAGAGCTCCTCTTGCGCTGGGCTTTTTTGAGGGTCTCTTACCCTTCATTCCTTTACCTAATTAAATGCCCATAAAGACTGGACAGTCTTCTCTCTTCTCTCCTTGTGCCTATACCCTCTTGCCTCTAAACTACTATTACAGCAGATGCGTGCTTCCTATAACCTGTTAACAGCAATTTCCTTTACTCTATTCAAAACATAAAAAAAAGAAAAATGTTTTACTTTTAGTTACACTTTAAGGGTATACAACGATAAATCAAGGTATGTAAAGGTATATCCTGCCACAACAAGGTACTCCTTCCCACCACAGAATGTAAATGAAGCTGCACTTGCGCAGCTTAATGTAAATTTCAAAGAAGACTACGAACAGGCAGGTAGGTTTATTTTACAATACTTTAATGTACAAGGGGATTGCGAACAGGCAGATAAGTGTATTTCACTGCAGAAGAGAAATTCCATGTCTCTTCTACAATAAAGAGCCTACCTGTTCACAATTTTTAATTTTAACTCCACTTTAAGGTCCCAGCGGTTACATTTGGGAGGAATAATAATGCCAGGATAAACTGGAAGAAGAAACTGGATACTGGAAATGCAAAGGTCCAGTGAAGAAAGAATTGCAAGCTGATCTACTGAGAAAGGAACACAACTCTGAAGATTTATTTGGTCCCTATCTTTCTTTATATCTCTATATTTTTTCTTTGCCAGAATCTCTCTCTGCTAGATTCTTCAGTCTGTTCCTCCAACTCTTGTGGGGGAATAGACTGAACCCAAAAAAGGGGGTTAAATACCTTCAAGAAAGAGGTTGGGTTGGATATGATGAATTCTAGGGAGTTTTGGTTGCCTGGACTCCAATGTTGGTTCTCTGTGGGTAAGTATTATCGGGGCCTGGAGAGTGCAAGTTCTGGATTCGAGGTAGCTATCTAAGGAAGAAGAGGAGAACTCAGGGTTACTTCTCACCATTTCTGAACTCAGCTCTGAAGTCTCCAAAGAGTTAGGGTGTCAGGGCCCAGATCTGAACCTGCAACCTCTGATGTGTCTGGCAGTATCTCTTCTTGCTTAGCAACCTGAGATGCTGGACAGGTGAACCTTGAACCCTTTGCTCTTCCCATGAACCTCCTATTTAAGCCATGCCTTTGCACTTATTGTTTGCCAGATTATTGTACACTCTCCAGCCAATATCTCATTCTTGTCACTCCTTCTACTGTCTGTATCTGGGATGCACTCTCGTTCTGTAATGACGTCATATTACGGCACCCCAGAATCGCCACTCTCGCGCACCCGATAATGCAGCTCTTTACCCATGTGATCGGCTGTGTCCAATAACAGCCAGTCCCATGTAAACAAGGAAGTGCTGTTTATCGGCTCTCCTCTGCTCACACTGACAGAGTGTGTGGTGAGGAGAGCCAATCAGCGGCATCTCCTCGCAGGGGAGTCCTGTAAAGGTAATCAGGGCACTGATCATCAGTGCTCTGATTACAGTACAGCCCCAGCAGTGCCCATCAGTGACACCAATCAGTGCCCATTAGTGATGCCAGTCAGTGCTGCATTTCAGTGCCTGCTCTTTAGTGCCCATCAGTGCCGCCCATCAATGCCACCTATCCATGTGGCCTATCATTGCCCACCAGTGTCACCTATAAGCACCCATCAGTTCCATCTATCAGTGCCACCTATTAGTGCCTCCTCATCAGTGCCACTTAATCAGTGCCCTTCAGTGCCACCTCATTAGTGCCCCCTTATCAGTGCCCATCAGCGCAGCTAATCAGTGACCATCAGTGTCGCCTCATCAGCGCACATCAATGAAGGAGAAAAATTACTTTTTTACAAAATATAATGTCAGAAACTAAGAAAAACATTTTTTTTCAAACTTTTTGGTCTTTTTTAATTTTTTTAGCTAAAAATAAAAAAAACCCAGCAATGAATAAATACCATCAAAACAAAGCTCTATTTGTGTGAAAAAAATGATAAAAATTACATTTTGGTACAGTGTTGCATGACCGCTCAATTGTCATTCAAAGTGTGACAGCACTGAAAGCTGAAAATTGGCATGGGCAGGAAGGGGGAAAAAGTGCCCAGTAGGCCAGTAGTTAACCATTTTTTTTTTTGCTTTAAATACCTTTTTTCTCCTACACTTCCTGTTTTCACTTAAGGCAGTGGTGTTGTAGCCCGGGCCACACAAATGCCCCCCAGGAATGGAACTTCACCATTGCCTTTAGGTACATACTGTACAGAAACCTGTCAGTATTGTCATACTATGCATGCGCAAAATGAAGCGCATAGCATAGGCTAGAGCCAGGTAGTTAGAGGTCTGGTTGCATGTCAGAATAGAAAGACTAAGATGCAGAGTAGAATTCCAGTGCCATATGATGCTCTCTGCTGGTGAGAAGCTGTGTTCCAGGCTGGTTGGAAATCCCTTGGAGTATCTCCTCATCACCACTGACCTTGTGTTTAAGTCTCCGACACCGAGACAGACGCTGCATCACAATCATCCTCAGGGGACCCAGTAACTGGACTTTGCTGCAAAGGAGCAGCTCTATTAATATAAACTATATATAGTGTATCTGGGTATATGTGCACAATATCACCAGCACCCTTTGCTGATAATACTTGTTTGTACATTGTATGTACTGTATGTATTATTATTAAACTCTTTTTATATGAAACTTATATTCCTCCTATACTGGTGTGGATCTATTGTATACAGTGCATCCAGAAAGTATTCACAGTGCTTCACTTTTTCCACATTTTATGTTACAACCTTATTCCAAAATGGGTTAAATTATTTATTTTCCTTAGAATTCTACAAACAATACCCCATAATGGAAATGTGAAAGAAGTTTGTTTGAAATCTTTGCTAATTTATAAAATAAAAAATGTAAAAAAAAAAGCTAAAAAAAAATCACATGTACATAAGTATTCACGGCCTTTGCCATGACACTTAAAATTGAGCTCAGGTGCATCTTTTTTTCCACTAATCATCCTTGAGATGTTTAATTAAAAATGAAAAAACAAAAAATAAAAACCATGTATATAAGTATTCACAGCCTTTGCTCAATACTTTTTTGAAGCACCTTTGGCACCAATTGCAGCCTCAAGTCTTTTTGTAGAGATGGTATTGGCCAAGTGATGAGCGGTGCCTGGTTTCCTCCAGACATGGCGCTTGCCATTCAGGTCAAAGAGTTCAATCTTTGTTTCATCAGACCAGAGAATTTTGTTTCTCTTGGTCTGAGAGTCCTTCAGGTGCCTTTTGGCAAAAAGCAGGCTGACTGTCATGTGCCTTTTACTGAGGAGTGGCTTCCGTATGGCCACTCTACCTATACAGGCCTGATTGGTGGAGTTCTGCAGAGATGGTTGTTCTTCTGGAAGGTTCTCATCTCTCCACAGAGAAATACTGGAGCTCTCTCAGAGTGGCCATCAGAATCCCCCTGACTAAGGCTCTTATCCCCCAATCGCTCGGATTGGCGGCCCGCTCTAGGAAGAATCTTGGTGGTTCCAAACTTCTTCCATTTATGGATGATGGAGGCCACTGTGCTGATTGGGAACTTCAATGCTGCAAAAACATTTTTGTACCCTTCCCCAGATCTGTGCCTCAATACAATCCTGTTTCTGAGGTCTACAGACAATTCCTTGGACTTCATTGCTTGGTTTGTGCTCTGACATGCACTGTTAACTGTGGAACCTTATATAGACAGGTGTGTGCTTTTCCAAATCATGTCCAATCGACTGAATTTACCACAGGGGACCTCCAATCAAGTTGTAGAAACATCTCAAGGATGATTAGTGGAAACTGGATGCACCTGAGCTCAATTAAGTGTTATGGCAAAGGCTGTGAATGCTGGAATGGTGTAAAGAGTGATGGGCGCCTCCCTTTTAATTACAAACTGTGTTGAGCTGCTCTCAATTTAAGCGTGTGTTACTTAAATGAAAATCAGGTGGAGTGTGAGGCGCTAACACCTATAGTACATTATTCTAAAACACAACCTCAGTTAGTGAAGGAAACAATATGAATGGGGTGAGTATCACCAATGAAAAAGTGCTAAAGTGACTGTGCACAAATAAATTACCTATAAAGATAGGTGATAGTGCACATATGAGCAAATTGTAAACATATAATAAAGTGCTGGTGCTTAATCTTACACGGTTCACGTGTTGGGATTATAAGTGCTACAATAAATACATAATAATATAATTCATGCAATAAATAAACACCAATCCGTGACACACCATATAATGATTACACAATAATGCGTTTGCCAAGACAGTTCATAAAAAAATATATAATGTGAATATTCCCAAAAATGCGTAGTGCTTTGTTGTCCCTTTTTTTTTCTCTCTTTATTGGTGGGGTGCCAAAGTGACGCAATGGGTGTCTGATCCTTCATCTAGTGAGTAGTGATGTCGCGAACCTAAAATTCGCCGTTCGTGAACGGCGAACGCGAACATCGGCAAATGTTCGCGAACCGGCGAACCGGGCGAACCGCCATAGACTTCAATAGGCAGGCGAATTTTAAAACACACAGGGACTCTTTCTGGCCACAATAGTGATGGAAAAGTTGTTTCAAGGGGACTAACACCTGGACTGTGGCATGCCGGAGAGGGATCACGCAAAAAAAGGTTCTTAAAAATTATAATTTTTTGATAGAGAGCCAATTATTGGAAAAATTTAAAAAAATAAAAATAAAAAATTTCTTTGGATTTAGCATCTGGGGGGTCTAAAAAGTGTACCTGTCAAGTTTCAGCTCTGTAGCATGTCTAGAACCCCTAAAAAACAGCATTTTTCTTATATTTTCAGGAATACGGCTTCTCTGCGGCTGGCTTTTTCTCTTGCAGGCATTTAGCGGGCATTTTTTTAGGCAGGCATGTCATTTTTTGTATTTAGTGTCTGGGGGGTCTAAAAAGTGTACCTGTCAAGTTTCAGCTCTGTAGCATGTCCAGAACCCCTAAAAAACAGCATTTTTCTTATATTTTCAGGAATACGGCTTCTCTGCGGCTGGCTTTTTCTCTTGCAGGCATTTAGCGGGCATTTTTTTAGGCAGGCATGTCATTTTTTGTATTTAGTGTCTGGGGGGTCTAAAAAGTGTACCTGTCAAGTTTCAGCTCTGTAGCATGTCCAGAACCCCTAAAAAACAGCATTTTTCTTATATTTTCAGGAATATGGCTTCTCTGCGGCTGGCTTTTTTTCTTGCAGGCATTTAGCGGGCATTTTTTTAGGCAGGCATGTCATTTTTTGTATTCAGTGTCTGGGGGGTCTAAAAAGTGTACCTGTCAAGTTTCAGCTCTGTAGCATGTCCAGAACCCCTAAAAAACAGCATTTGTATTATATTTTTTAAGTAATACGGCTTCTCTGCGGCTGGCTTTTCCTCTTGCAGGCATTTATCGGGCATTTTTTTAGGCAGGCATGTCATTTTTTGTATTTAGTGTCTGGGGGGTCTAAAAAGTGTACCTGTCAAGTTTCAGCTCTGTAGCATGTCCAGAACCCCTAAAAAACAGCATTTTTCTTATATTTTCAGGAATACGGCTTCTCTGCGGCTGGCTTTTTCTCTTGCAGGCATTTAGCAGGCATTTTTTTAGGCAGGCATGTCATTTTTTGTATTTAGTGTCTGGCGGGTCTAAAAAGTGTACCTGTCAAGTTTCAGCTCTGTAGCATGTCCAGAACCCCTAAAAAACAGCATTTTTATTATATTTTTTAAGTAATACGGCTTCTCTGCGGCTGGCTTTTCCTCTTGCAGGCATTTATCGGGCATTTTTTTAGGCAGGCATGTCATTTTTTGTATTTAGTGTCTGGGGGGTCTAAAAAGTGTACCTGTCAAGTTTCAGCTCTGTAGCATGTCCAGAACCCCTAAAAAACAGCATTTTTCTTATATTTTCAGGAATACGGCTTCTCTGCGGCTGGCTTTTTCTCTTGCAGGCATTTAGCGGGCATTTTTTTAGGCAGGCATGTCATTTTTTGTATTTAGTGTCTGGGGGGTCTAAAAAGTGTACCTGTCAAGTTTCAGCTCTGTAGCATGTCCAGAACCCCTAAAAAACAGCATTTTTCTTATATTTTCAGGAATATGGCTTCTCTGCGGCTGGCTTTTTTTCTTGCAGGCATTTATCGGGCATTTTTTTAGGCAGGCATGTCATTTTTTGTATTTAGTGTCTGGGGGGTCTAAAAAGTGTACCTGTCAAGTTTCAGCTCTGTAGTATGTCCAGAACCCCAAAAAAACAGCATTTTTCTTATAATTTTTAGTAGAAAACTAATGCAGTGTCTTTCCAGCTGTCTTTTTTTCTTTCTGGCAAGCTGAAATATGATATGCCAAGGCAAACATGCCTATCAGTTGAGCTATGACACAGACAACACTGCACACATGGGGAAATATGTAAAACAAAAAACAGGAAAAGGAAATTAGGTGACGGTCACAAAACATGATATTGTGATTGGCCAAATAAAAAGTCGCCTCGCGATGAGGTCGCGCCAAAGTCGCGCTAAGTCGCGCCAAAGTCGCACTGGAAGCGACGCTACTTTAGTGGTAGCGGCAGTGTAAACCAGCACTAAAACATCCAGTGTGTGAATACGATCAGGTATGATGTTTTATCGGTCAAGTAGTGTAAGGGTTACGCCCGTCGCCCGCTTCACAGTGACAGACCAAACTCTGACAGACCAAACTCCCCGTTTAACAGTCAGTCAGTCCATTTGCACAACCGCAAACTCCCCATTTGCACAAGGTTGGATACCAAGCTAGCCATGTCCCGTTCCTTGTCCTCACTGACATCATTGAAGGTCTCTTCCTCCACCCAGCCACGTACAACACCAAGGGTCCCCGAAAGGTGACAACAAGCCCCCTGGGACGCCTGCTGTGGCTGGTATTCCACCTCCTCAAAGCCAACATCCTCCTCTGACTTCTCTTCTTCAGACTCCTCTCTCTGCGTTGCCACAGGTCCAGCAATTGACAACGACAAGGCTGCTTTTGGTGGTGATGGGGACCACAACTCTTCCTCTTCATGCTCATCTACAGCCTGATCCAGTACTCTTCGCAGGGCACGCTCCAGAAAAAACGCATATGGGAAGAGGTCGATGATGTTGCCTTGGGTTCGACTGACCACCAGGGTTGTCACCTCCGCAAAAGGACGCATGAGCCTACAGCCATTGTTCATGAGCATTCAGTAACGCGGCCAAAAAATACCCAGCTCCGCAGAAAGAATGAAAGAAAATGAATGTTTTTTTCTATGAAAAATTATCCTGCGGATCGCTTTTGGTCTGTACACAATGAAGCAACGACCTTATCATCTGGGGTGTGCCAACACAATCCTAGAGGTGATCGCTTCATTGTGATATGCAAGCCCCTTCTCCACGACAAGGTAACGATCACGAAGGGGAATTGACACATGTATGTGCCTTTTTTTTTTTGTTTTTTGTTTTTTTGCAGCCACAGTGTAGCACCAGAGGCCAGAAAAATTAGGCATGTACACATGCATGAAAAAGCAGGTATTGTTGCAGCCGCTGCTGTAGCAGCGGCCTGAAAAATTGAGGTTTTAAGGCAGAAAGTGCACTAAAAAATTGCGGCTTGAACCGTAGTTGGTGGCGGAGACGTCACGTAAGTCATCCGGCATGCAGAGAATGATTATATACAGCAGCGTGTGGACCATTTTTAGGCCAAGGCATCTCAGTCATCACCAGGCCTTTTTTAGTCAAATGCATCCCCCACTGTCAGTCCCTTCGGGATCCATGCCTCATTCATCTTAATAAACGTGAGGTAATCAAGACTTTTTTGACCTAGGCGACTTCTCTTCTCAGTGACAATACCTCCTGCTGCGCTGAAGGTCCTTTCTGACAGCACACTTGAAGCGGGGCAGGCCAGAAGTTCAATGGCAAATTGGGATAGCTCAGGCCACAGGTCAAGCCTGCACACCCAGTAGTCAAGGGGTTCATCGCTCCTCAGAGTGTCGATATCTGCAGTTAAGGCAAGGTAGTCTGCTACCTGTCGGTCGAGTCGTTCTCTGAGGGTGGACCCCGAAGGGCTGTGGCGATGCATAGGACTAAAAAAGCTCCGCATGTCCTCCATCAACAAGACGTCTGTAAAGCGTCCTGTCCTTGCCGGCGTGGTTGTGGTGGTAGGAGGAGGATTACTTTCACCTCTTCCCCTGTTGGATTCCCGTTGTGCTGTGACATCACCCTTATATGCTGTGTAAAGCATACTTTTTAACTTATTTTGTAGCTGCTGCATCCTTTGCGACTGCCGGTAATTGGGTAACATATCACAGACTTTCTGCTTATACCGGGGGTCTAGTAGCATGGCCACCCAGTACAGGTCGTTCTCCTTCAGCCTTTTTATACGAGGGTCCCTCAACAGGCATGACAGCATGAAAGACCCCATTTGCACAAGGTTGGATGCCGAGCTACTCATGTCCAATTCCTCGTCCTCACTGATGTCATTGAAGGTGTGTTCTTCCCCCCAGCCACGTACAACACCACGGGTACCAGATAGGTGACAACGAGCACCCTGGGATGCCTGCTGTGGTTGGTGTTCCTCCTCCTCAAAGCCACATTCCTCCTCTGACTCCTCTTCCTCACACTCCTCTTCCAGTGTTGCCGCAGGTCCAGCAATCGATGGTAAGGCTGTTTCTGGTGGTGGTGATGGTGACCACAACTCTTCCTCTTCCTCTTCACGCTCATCTACGGCCTGATCCAGCACTCTTCGCAGGGCACGCTCCAGGAAAAAAACATATGGGATGATGTCGCTGATGGTGCCTTCGGTGCGACTCACTAGGTTTGTCACCTCCTCAAAAGAACGCATGAGCCTACAGGCATTGCGCATGAGCGTCCAGTAACGTGGCAAAAAAATACCCAGCTCCGCAGAGGCTGTCCTAGCACCCCGGTCATACAAATACTCGTTGACCGCTTTTTCTTGTTGGAGCAGGCGGTCGAACATTAGCAGTGTTGAATTCCAACGTGTCGGGCTGTCGCAAATCAAGCGCCTCACTGGCATGTTGTTTCGCCGCTGAATATCTGCAAAGTGCGCCATGGCCGTGTAGGAACGCCTGAAATGGCCACACACCTTCCTGGCCTGCTTGAGGACGTCCTGTAAGCCTGGGTACTTCTGCACAAAACGTTGCACAATCAGATTCAACACATGTGCCATGCACGGCACATGTGTCAACTTGCCCAAATTCAATGCCGCCAACAAATTGCTGCCGTTGTCACACACCACTTTGCCGATCTCCAGTTGGTGCGGGGTCAGCCACTGATCCACCTGTGCGTTCAGGGCGGACAGTAGTGCTGGTCCGGTGTGACTCTCTGCTTTCAGGCAAGTCAACCCCAAGACAGCGTGACACTGTCGTATCCGGCATGTGGAATAGCCCCTGGGGAGCTGGGGGGGTGCAGTTGGTGTGGAGCAAGACGCAACAGCAGAAGAGGACTCAGCTGAGGAGGTTAGCAAAGAGGATGGAGTAGGAGGAGTAGAGGAGGTGGCAACAGGCCTGCCTGCAAGTCGTGGCGGTGTCACCAACTCCTCTGCAGCAGAGCCACGCATTCCATGCTTGGCAGCCGCCAGCAGGTTTACCCAATGCGCAGTGTAAGTTATATACCTGCCCTGACCGTGCTTTGCAGACCAGCTATCAGTGGTCAGATGGACCCTTGCCCCAACACTGTGTGCCAGACGGGACATGATTTCCTTTTCCACAATAGAGTACAGGTTGGGGATTGCCTTTTGTGAAAAATAATTTCGGCCGGGTACCTTCCACTGCGGTGTCCCAATAGCGACAAATTTTTTGAAGGCCTCAGACTCCACCAGCTTGTATGGTAAAATCTGGTGGGCTAAGAGTTCCGACAAGCCAGCTGTCAGACGCCGGGCAAGGGGGTGACTCTGTGAGATTGGCTTCTTACGCTCAAACATTTCCTTGACAGACACCTGACTGTGGGCAGGTGAGCAGGAACTGCTGAAGGTGAGAGGCGGAGGGGCGGGTTGTTGATAGGGGGCATGGAGGACAGCAGTGGTTGACGTGGCTGAAGATGCTGGACCAGGAGGAGGATGGTGGCTTTCAGTTTGTGTGCTGCTTTTACTCATGTGTTGATCCCATAGGCGTTTGTGATGTGAGATCATGTGCCTTCGCAAAGCAGTTGTACCTAGGTGGGTGTTGGACTTCCCACGACTCAGTTTCTTTTGGCACAGCTTACAAATGGCATCGCTGATATCAGAGGCAGACACACAAAAAAAATGCCACACTGCTGAGCTTTGCAAGGACGGCATTCTGGTGGTGGCAACAGCTTGCGTTGATTGGCGTGCTGTCTGGCTGACCCCGGGTGCCGAATCTACATGCTGTCTGACTGCGCCACTAGCTCCTTGCGATGACCTCCTCCCCCTGCTTCCAACTCGTCTCCTCCTCCTCCTCTCTGTCTCCCCATCTGAACTTTCCCCCTCTTCTTCTGCTCTTCGAGCAGGCACCCAGGTGACATCCACAGACACATCGTCATCATCAGCCGCTTCACTTGACAACTCAGCAAAGGCAGCAGCAGGTACAACATCATCATCATCACAATGTACGTCCATGTGTATAATGCTGCCTGACTGAGACATATCCCCGTTATCTACATCCTCTGGCACTAATAGTTGCGCATCACTTATTTCTTCCAACTGATGTGAAAATAACTCCTCTGATGGATCAAGTGAAGCGGCTGTGGTGCTAGTGTTGGTGGTGGTGCCGGCGGGCTGGCGAGTGGTAAATTGAGAGGTGCCCGAAGCTGAGCTGGAGGAGGATGGTACATTAAGGTTCCGAGCGGAAGCTGTAGATGATTGGGTGTCCTGTGTAAGCCAGTCAACTATGGCCTCAGAATTTTTTGAGTTCAGGGTCTGTGGTGGCCTCTGAACACTGGGCATTATTCTAGGGCCTAAGGAAATCACAGCACCACGACCACGACGGCCCTTGTGGGGTGGCCTGCCTCTGCCTGTCATTTTTTTTAATGTGTTGTTACTGTTGTACTATGAGTGCAAGCTGCTGTGCCACCTTATATATCAGTGGTGGGTGGGCAGTGGCACAGTACACTCTCTGTGGACCTGACAGCAGTCACTGGCACCCAGGCAACTGCAATTTAAAAAATATATATATTTTTTTTTTACTTTGCAAGCTGCTGTGCCACCTTATATATCAGTGGTGGGTGGGCAGTGGCACAGTACACTCTCTGTGGACCTGACAGCAGTCACTGGCACCCAGGCAACTGCAATTTAAAAAATATATATATATTTTTTTACTTTGCAAGCTGCTGTGCCACCTTATATATCAGTGGTGGGTGGGCAGTGGCACAGTACACTCTCTGTGGACCTGACAGCAGTCACTGGCACCCAGGCAACTGCAATTTAAAAAAATATATATATTTTTTTACTTTGCAAGCTGCTGTGCCACCTTATATATCAGTGGTGGGTGGGCAGTGGCACAGTACACTCTCTGTGGACCTGACAGCAGTCACTGGCACCCAGGCAACTGCAATTTAAAAAAAATATATATATTTTTTTTACTTTGCAAGCTGCTGTGCCACCTTATATATCAGTGGTGGGTGGGCACACAGTGGCACTGCAGTGGGCACAGTACACTCTGTGGACCTGACAGTCACTGGCAGCCCAGGCAACTGCAATAATAAAATTTTTTTTTTTTTTTCAATTTATTGCAACAAGATGCTGTGCCACCGTATATATATCAGTGGTAGGCAGTGCACTGCAGTGGGTACAGTGCACTCTGTGGACCTGACACAGCACTCACTGCAATTATGACAGAGGAAAAAAAAAATATTTTTTAAAATGCCAGGTACTGTGCCTGTGCCACCCGAAATGAGTGTGGTGTGCACACAGTACAGTCTGTGGTAGGTCTGTGGCCTCTCACACACAGCGGGCAGGCAACTGCAGTCACAGTGTACAATATATATATATATATATATATATATATATATAGAGAAAAAACTCTATTACCTTACCAGCCCTTAAAAGGGCTTTTGGGGACGCTAAATATATATATATGTATATATATAAATAAAAATAAAAAAAACCTCAATTACCAGCCCTTAAAAGGGCTTTTGGGGACACTAGATAGATAGATAGATAGATAGATAGATATATATAAGAAGAAACAACTCAATTACCAGCCCTTAAAAGGGCTTTTGGGGACGCTAGATATATATATATATATATATATATATATATATATATATATATATATATATAAAAATTACACAAATACCAGCCCTTAGAAGGGCTTTTTGGGGTGCTGTCCTTACAGCAGTATTGGACCAAGAACACTGCAAGACCAGGAACACTGACTAACTGTCCCTAGCTTAACAGCAGCAGCAGCAGCAGCAGCTCTCTCCCTACTCTCACTACACACACTGCTTCAGAATGGTCTAAGATGGATGCTGCCCTTGCTTATTTATAGGAGGTGGGAGGGTGTGGGAGGGAGGTATGCTGATTGGCTGGAAATGTGTCTGCTGACTGTGAGGTTCAGGGTCAAAGTTTGCCTCAATGATGTATTATGGGGGGCGGACTGAACATCGCATATGTTCGCCCGCAGCGGCGAACGCGAACATGCGAAGTTCGCCGGGAACTGTTCGCCGGCGAACAGTTCTATACATCTCTACCAGTGAGCCAGGGTCACTTACCAGATGCACCCAGGCCTCAAAGGACCTATGGTGCAGGTAGAGCTCTTTAAAGGATCTTTCAGAGACACCCTCTTCCTAATTGGGGATTCAGGGGTGATTTTCCCTCAGAATGGATGGCTCAAAACTCCTGTTTAAGTGGCTCAGATTCCAAGTGGCTCAAGAAAATGACAGGGAGAAAACCTCATGGTGCAGTATGTATTTATTAAGTGAAAGTATGCAGAAGAAAACAACTCACATTTTCTGGTGCCACACAGGCACTTGACATAGGCAGTATAAAAATGCAGGCAGGGGAGCCGCTATGCTGTAATTACCGCAAACCGGATGTGACGTCGCACGTCCGACGTCACATCCGGTTTGCGGTAATAACAGCTTGGAACACGGAAGTAAGGAGCGGCTTCCTGGTGATCAGCATAGTGGCTCCCCTGCCTGCATTTTTATACTGCTTATGTCAAGTGCCTGTGTGGCACCAGAAAACGTGAGTTGTTTTCTTCTGCTTACTTTCACTTAATAAATACATACTGCACCATGAGCAGATAATATTGCTCGAAACACTTCAGAATTCATCCTGCTGCTTTTGTCAGCAGTCACATCAACAATAAATACAAGAGAACCAGTTTGATTGGCAGCCATACATGCCCACACCATGACACTACCACCACCATGCTTCACTGATGAGGTGGTATGCTTTGGATCATGAGCAGTTCCTTTCCTTCTCCATACTCTTCTCTTCCCATCACTCTGGTACAAGTTGATCTTGGTCTCATCTGTCCATAGGATGTTGTTCCAGAACTGTGAAGGCTTTTTTAGATGTTGTTTGGCAAACTCTAATCTGGCCTTCCTGTTTTTGAGGCTCACCAATGGTTTACATCTTGTGGTGAACCCTCTGTATTCACTCTGGTGAAGTCTTCTCTTGATTGTGGACCTTCACACACATACACCTACCTCCTGGAGAGTGTTCTTGATCTGGCCAACTGTTGTGAAGGGTGTTTTCTTCACCAGGGAAAGAATTCTTCGGTCATCCACCACAGTTGTTTTCTGTGGTCTTCCGGGTCTTTTGGTGTTGCTAAGCTCACCGGTGCGTTCTTTATTTTTAAGGACGTTCCAAACAGTTGATTTGGCCACACCTAATGTTTTTGCTATCTCTCTGATGGGTTTGTTTTGTTTTTTCAGCCTAATGATGGCTTGCTTCACTGATAGTGACAGCTCTTTGGATCTTGTATTGAGAGTTGACAGCAACAGATTCCAAATGCAGATAGCACACTTGAAATGAACTCTGGACCTTTTATCTGCTCCTTGTAAATGGGATAATGAGGGAATAACACACACCTGGCCATGGAACAGCTGAGCAGCCGATTGTCCCATTACTTTTGGTCCCTTAAAAAGTGGGAGGCACGTATACAAACTGTTGTAATTCCTACACCTTTCACCTGATTTGGATGTAAATACCCTCAAATTAAAGCTGCAAGTCTGCAGTTAAAGCACATCTTGTTTGTTTAACCACTTAAGCCCCGGAGGATTTTCCTGCTAAACGACCAGGGGGTATTTTGCGATTCGGCACTGCGTGACTTTAACGGACAATTGCGCGGTCGTGCGACGCTGTACCTAAACGAATTTGACGTTATTTTTTTCCCACAAACAGAGCTTTCTTTTGGTGGTATTTGATCACCCGTGCGATTTTCACTTTTTGCGCTATAAACAAAAAAAGAGCGCACATTTTGCAAAAATAACAATATTTTTCACATTTTTTTATATGAAATTCCCCTAAAAAAAAATGTAAAAATCAAAATTTTTTAACATTTTCGGCCAATTTGTTTTATGCTACCTATGTTTGGTAAAAAAAATCGCAAAAAGCGTATTTTGATTGGTTTGCGCAAAAGTTATCGCGTTTACTAACAAAGGGAAAGATTTTTGTCATTTTTGTTGTTTTTTTTTTTAACGTGTAATGGCGGCGATCTGCGATTTTTTTTTTGCGGTACTGCGACATTGGGGCGGACAGATCAGACCCTTCACTGACATTTTTGGGGTTACCAGTGACATTTCTACAGTAATCAGTGCTATACATATGCACTGTTACTGTAAAAATACACTGGTAGTGAAGGGGTTAACTTTATTTGGGAAGGGAGGGGCTGTGTGTGTCCCTAGGGGCGTGCTTTCTACTGTGATTGGCTGTGGCTTGAGCTGTAAGGACACTGATCAACGGATCTACATAGTAGATCCGTGTCTTTACACCGAGGAGAATGACAGGTGGCTTGTTTACACAAGCTGCCTGACATTCTCCCTCTCCCCCGCCGATCGCCGAGTGACCGGCGGACATCGGGTCCGCTGGTCACACGCGCGGGGGGGGTCCGTAACCGCGCGGGAGCGCGCCTCCGCGGGCGCGCGCTCGCTCCCCAGAGCCTCACAGGCGAGCGACGTAGACCTACGTCACTATGCCTGTGAGGGGCTGACTGCCGCAGTAAATATACTGTGAGCAGTCGGCAAGCGGTTAATTTCAAATCCATTGTGGTGGTGTATAGAGCCAAAAAGATTAGAATTTGTGTCGATGTCCCAATATTTATGGACCTGACTGTATATATATATATATATGTTTTGAGTTCATGTTATATGCTGGTTGCAGTAGTTCCTCTCCTCCCAATGAGAATGACTTTGATCCCTGGTTCATTTTCCTGGAAGGAAACCCCCTCTGTCCTGGATGGATGCACTGCCAACATAATTCCCCTTAGTGAAGGCTCTGCTTGTCTTATTTACCTGCAGGTTTAGTGCAATATGTTATTCGGGGAGGCCATTTCTTATATCCCCCCACAGAGGGTTACACATGCATTAGACATCTCCCTATACAGGGGTACTGCAGTGCTCAGCACCTAGGAGGAGACTGGGAGAGCCACACACAACGCTCACCCTTCATAGGATACACACACTAACCTAGGGGTTTAGCACATGGGCGGAGCGACAGAAATCACGTGATGTGTCACACAGTAGGGTATAGCAATTACATCACAGCTAGTCTAGAGGTTACTCGGAGTCGGTACGCTTCACCTTGTCACTTTGCTCGCTCACGTGCGCGCCCCCGCCCGCAGCTTACGCGCCTGCGCAGTATGCACTCCCGGGCAGCGAGCTGATAGGCTGGCTCCCGTGAAAAGAACCAGCCTCAGCCAAGCCCCCGCTAACGTCACTCACCCTCCCTCCCTCCGTCCACGGGCTCCTGTGAGCACAGTGACGCCCCCTCCCGGCTCCCGCACATTGTAGTGATGGGGGATTCTGCGGAGCCCGAGGCGGCCTGTGCTCCCCGCCTGCACAATGGCTTTCATCCCCCGCCGCTGCTGGTGAACGGGGAGAACAGCCGGGTCCCGGGAGAGCATGGGCCGCTCCGAGCACACCCGGACACTGCGCACCACCAAGGCTCCCCGGCTAAGAAGAGCAGAATGAGGAGGAGGATGGACTCTGGGAGGAGGAGCAGACCCCGTGAGTGTGACAGCTGGGAGCCCCGGGGGATGATTGTTCCCTGTCATCTCATGTCATCATAGGGACATCTAATGGTGCATCGTGGTGTCATTCATTCATTCTCATGTCATCATAGGGACATCTAATGGTGCATCGTGGTGTCATTCATTCTCATGTCCTCATAGGGACATCCTAATGGTGCATTATGGAGTCCTTCATTCTCATGTCATCATAGGGACATCTAATGGTGCATTCTGGCATCATTCATTCTCATGTCCTCATAGGGACATCTAATGGTGCATTGTGGTGTCATTCATTCTCATGTCATCATAGGGACATCTAATGGTGCATTGTGGTGTCATTCATTCTCATGTCATCATAGGGACATCTAATGGTGCATTCTGGCATCATTCATTCTCATGTCCTCATAGGGACATCTAATGGTGCATTGTGGTGTCATTCATTCTCATGTCATCATAGGGACATCTAATGGTGCATTGTGGTGTCATTCATTCTCATGTCATCACAGGGACATCTAATGGTGCATTGTGGTGTCATTCATTCTCATGTCATCATAGGGACATCTAATGGTTCATTGTGGTGTCATTCATTCTCATGTCATCATAGGGACATCTAATGGTGCATTGTGGTGTCATTCATTCTCATGTCATCATAGGGTTTCTAATGGTTCATTGTGGCGTCATTCATTCTCATGTCATCATAGGGACATCTAATGGTGCATTGTAGTGTCATTCATTCTCATATCCTCATAGGGACATCTAATGGTGCATTCTGGCGTCATTCATTCTCATGTCGTCATAGGGACATCCTAACGGTGCATTATGGAGTCCTTCATTCTCATGTCATCATAGGGACATCTAATGGTGCATTGTGACGTCATTCATTCTCATATCCTCATAGGGACATCTAATGGTGCATTCTGGCATCATTCATTCTCATGTCCTCATAGGGACATCTAATGGTGCATTGTGGTGTCATTCATTCTCATGTCATCATAGGGTCGTCTGATGGTGCATTGTGGGGTCATCTGATGGTGCATTCTGGCATCATTCATTCTCATGTCCTCATAGGGACATCTAATGGTGCATTGTGGTGTCATTCGTTCTCATGTCATCATAGGGACAGCTAATGGTGCATATTGGTGTCATTCATTCTCATGTCATCATCATAGGGTCGTCTGATGGTGCATTGTGGTGTTATTCATTCTCATGTCATCAGTGGCGGCCGGTGCTCAAAAAATGTAATAGGCATTGCTTTGCGGCAAAAAACGCTGTAAAAAATAGCGTGACTTTGAGGTCACAAAAGTGTGAAAGGGGCCTTCAGTAAATAAATAAGGTATAGTGTGCCCCCTTTCAATGCACAGGGACCAGCGTGCCCCCTTTCAATGCACAGGGACCATCGTGCCCCCTTTCAATGCACAGGGACCAGCGTGCCCCCTTTCAATGCAGAGATGCCAGCGTGCCCCCTTTCAGTGCAGAGATGCCAGCGTGCCCCCTTTCAATGCAGAGTGACCAGCAAGTCCTCAGTCCTCCCGCCTCCTCCTCCGGCCAATGGCATGGGGTTTGCCTTTCGGCCAATCGGGAAGCGGGAGGACCCGCTTCCTGATTGGCCAGGAGGGAGGATCCGTGTGACAATAGCGAATTTTCATTCGCTATTGTCACACAATGGGTGGGCTCGGGCGCACTGCTCTGCGCCCCGGGTCTACCCTTTGCTGAAGCCTATTAGAGCCTCTGGCTCTAATCAGGTGATTAAAAAAAAAAAAGCCCCATTGAACTCCATACGTCCGGCGCCCCGCATGTAGATTAGGGGGCCGGACGCATGGATGGGGGGGCAGCGCCCCCAACGCACTGGCCGCCACTGCATGATGGGGTCGTCTCATGGTGCATTGTGGTGTCATTCATTCTCATGTCATCATCATAGGGATGTCTCATGGTGCATTGTGGTGTCGTTCATGTCATCGTAGGGGCATTTGATGATGGATTGTGGGTGTCATTCATTCTCATGTCATCATCATAGGGCCGTTTGGTGCATTGTGGTGTCATTTATTCTCATGTGATCATCGGGACATCTGATGGAAGAAACTCACCCCAGTGCATTGTGGTGTCATTCATTCTCAGATCATCATCATCGTAGGGGCATGTTATGGTGCATTGTGGTGTCATTTATTCTCATGTCGTCGTCATCCTAGGAGCATCTGATGGTGCATTGTGGTGTAATTCATTCTCATGTTATCCTCATAGAGACATCTAATGGTGCATTGTGGTGTCATTTATTCTCATGTCATCATAGGGACATCTAATGGTGGATTGTGGTGTCATTCATTCTCATGTCATCATAGGGACATCTAATGCTGCATTGTGGTGTCATTCATTCTCATGTCATCATAGGGTTTTCTAACGGTGCATTGTGGTGTCATTCATTCATTCTCATGTCATCATAGGGTTTTCTAATGGTGCATTGTGGTGTCATTCATTCTCATGTCATCATAGGGTTTTCTAACGGTGCATTGTGGTGTCATTCATTCATTCTCATGTCATCATAGGGTTTTCTAATGGTGCATTGTGGTGTCATTCATTCATTCATTCTCATGTCATCATAGGGACATCTAATGGTGCATTGTGGTGTCATTCATTCTCATGTCATCATAGGGTTTTCTAATGGTGCATTGTGGTGTCATTCATTCTCATGTCATAGGGTTTTCTAATGGTGGATTGTGGTGTCATTCATTCTCATGTCATCATAGGGTTTCTAATGGTTCATTGTGGCGTCATTCATTCTCATGTCCTCATAGGGACATCCTAATGGTGCATTATGGAGTCCTTCATTCTCATGTCATCATAGGGACATCTAATGGTGCATTCTGGCATCATTCATTCTCATGTCCTCATAGGGACATCTAATGGTGCATTGTGGTGTCATTCATTCTCATGTCATCATAGGGACATCTAATGGTGCATTCTGGCATCATTCATTCTCATGTCCTCATAGGGACGTCTGATGGTGCATTGTGGTGTCATTCATTCTCATGTCATCATAGGGTTTTCTAATGGTGCATTGTGGTGTCATTCATTCATTCATTCATTCTCATGTCATCATAGGGACATCTAATGGTGCATTGTGGTGTCATTCATTCTCATGTCATCATAGGGACATCTGATGGTGCATTGTGGTGTCATTCATTCTCATGTCATCAAAGGAACGTCTGATGGTGCATTGTGGTGTCATTCATTCTCATGTCATCATAGGGTTTTCTAATGGTGCATTGTGGTGTCATTCATTCATTCATTCATTCTCATGTAATCATAGGGACATCTAATGGTGCATTGTGGTGTCATTCATTCTCATGTCATCATAGGGTTTCTAATGGTTCATTGTGGTGTCATTCATTCTCATGTCATCATAGGGACATCTAATGGTGCATTGTGGTGTCATTCATTCTCATGTCATCATAGGGTTTTCTAATGGTGCATTGTGGTCTCATTCATTCTCATGTCATCATAGGGTTTTCTAATGGTGCATTGTGGCGTCATTCATTCTCATGTCATCATAGGGACATCTAATGGTGCATTGTGGTGTCATTCATTCTCATGTCATCATAGGGTTTCTAATGGTTCATCGTGGCGTCATTCATTCTCATGTCATCATAGGGACATCTAATGGTGCATTGTGGTGTCATTCATTCTCATGTCATCATAGGGTTTTCTAATGGTGCATTGTGGCGTCATTCATTCTCATGTCATCATAGGGTTTTCTAATGGTGCATTGTGGCGTCATTCATTCTCATGTCATCATAGGGTTTTCTAATGGTGCATTGTGGTGTCATTCATTCTCATGTCATCATAGGGTTTTCTAATGGTGCATTGTGGCGTCATTCATTCTCATGTCATCATAGGGACATCTAATGGTGGATTGTGGTGTCATTCATTCTCATGTCATCATAGGGTTTCTAATGGTTCATTGTGGCGTCATTCATTCTCATGTCATCATAGGGACATCCTAATGGTGCATTATGGAGTCCTTCATTCTCATGTCATCATAGGGACATCTAATGGTGCATTCTGGCATCATTCATTCTCATGTCCTCATAGGGACATCTAATGGTGCATTGTGGTGTCATTCATTCTCATTTCATCATAGGGACATCTAATGGTGCATTGTGGTGTCATTCATTCTCATGTCATCATAGGGACATCTAATGGTGCATTGTGGTGTCATTCATTCTCATGTCATCATAGGGACATCTAATGGTGCATTCTGGCATCATTCATTCTCATGTCCTCATAGGGACATCTAATGGTGCATTGTGGTGTCATTCATTCTCATGTCATCATAGGGACATCTAATGGTGCATTGTGGTGTCATTCATTCTCATGTCATCATAGGGACATCTAATGGTGCATTGTGGTGTCATTCATTCTCATGTCATCACAGGGACATCTAATGGTGCATTGTGGTGTCATTCATTCTCATGTCATCATAGGGACATCTAATGGTGCATTGTGGTGTCATTCATTCTCATGTCATCATAGGGTTTCTAATGGTTCATTGTGGCGTCATTCATTCTCATGTCATCATAGGGACATCTAATGGTGCATTGTAGTGTCATTCATTCTCATATCCTCATAGGGACATCTAATGGTGCATTGTGGTGTCATTCATTCTCATGTCGTCATAGGGACATCCTAATGGTGCATTATGGAGTCCTTCATTCTCATGTCATCATAGGGACATCTAATGGTGCATTGTGACGTCATTCATTCTCATATCCTCATAGGGACATCTAATGGTGCATTGTGGTGTCATTCATTCTCATGTCATCATAGGGTCGTCTGATGGTGCATTGTGGGGTCATCTGATGGTGCATTCTGGCATCATTCATTCTCATGTCATCATAGGGACAGCTAATGGTGCATATTGGTGTCATTCATTCTCATGTCGTCATCATCATAGGGTCGTCTGATGGTGCATTGTGGTGTTATTCATTCTCATGTCATCAGTGGCGGCCGGTGCTCAAAATTTTTTTGGGGGGGGGGGCGCAAACAGAAAAATGTAATAGGCATTGCTTTGCGGCAAAAAACGCTGTAAAAAATAGCGTGACTTTGAGGTCACAAAAGTGTGAAAGGGGCCTTCAGTAAATAAATAAGGTATAGTGTGCCCCCTTTCAATGCACAGGGACCATCGTGCCCCCTTTCAATGCACAGGGACCAGCGTGCCCCCTTTCAATGCAGAGATGCCAGCGTGCCCCCTTTCAATGCAGAGATGCCAGCGTGCCCTCTTTCAATGCAGAGATGCCAGCGTGCCCACTTTCAGTGCAGAGATGCCAGCGTGCCCCCTTTCAATGCAGAGTGACCAGCAAGTCCTCAGTCCTCCCGCCTCCTCCTCCGGCCAATGGCATGGGGTTTGCCTTTCGGCCAATCGGGAAGCGGGAGGACCCGCTTCCTGATTGGCCAGGAGGGAGGATCCGTGTGACAATAGCGAATTTTCATTCGCTATTGTCACACAATGGGTGGGCTCGGGCGCACTGCTCTGCGCCCCGGGTCTACCCTTTGCTGAAGCCTATTAGAGCCTCTGGCTCTAATCAGGTGATTAAAAAAAAAAAAAAAGCCCCATTGAACTCCATACGTCCGGCGCCCCGCATGTAGATTAGGGGGCCGGACGCATGGATGGGGGGGCAGCGCCCCCAACGCACTGGCCGCCACTGCATGATGGGGTCGTCTGATGGTGCATTGTGGTATCATTCATTCTCATGTCATCATAGGGACGTCTCATGGTGCATTGTGGTGTCATTCATTCTCATGTCATCATCATAGGGACGTCTCATGGTGCATTGTGGTGTCGTTCATGTCATCGTAGGGGCATTTGATGATGGATTGTGGGTGTCATTCATTCTCATGTCATCATCATAGGGCCGTTTGGTGCATTGTGGTGTCATTTATTCTCATGTGATCATCGGGACATCTGATGGAAGCAACTCACCCCAGTGCATTGTGGTGTCATTCATTCTCAGATCATCATCATCATCGTAGGGGCATGTTATGGTGCATTGTGGTGTCATTTATTCTCATGTCGTCGTCGTCATCCTAGGAGCATCTGATGGTGCATTGTGGTGTAATTCATTCTCATGTTATCCTCATAGAGACATCTAATGGTGCATTGTGGTGTCATTCATTCTCATGTCATCATAGGGGCATCTAATGGCCGGAATCTCTCCCGTATGCATTGTGGTGTTATTCGTTCTCCTGTCATTATGGGGCATCTGGTCGGCACACTCCCATTGTATTGTGGTGTCATTCATTAGGGCTGAAACAACGAATTAGTTGTCGATTTAATCAATCGATTATGAACATAGTTGTCAACTATTTTTAATAATCGATTAGTTGGTTACTCGATTAGTTGAACTGCATGCAGAATGCATTTGTTTACATATCAGGATATATAGTGCAGCACACATACTCCATTCATGTCAGTATACACAGTGCAGCACACATACAGCTCAATACACCATCAATGTATGTCAGTATGCACTGTGCAGCACACATACAGCTCAGTACACCCTCCCATATATGTCAGTATACACAGTGCAGCACACATACAGCTCAGTACACCCTCCATATATGTCAGTATACACAGTGCAGCACACATACAGCTCAGTACACCCTCCATACATGTCAGTATACACAGTGCAGCACACATACAGCTCAGTACACCCTCCATATATGTCAGTATACACAGTGCAGCACACATAAAGCTCAGTACACCCTCCATACATGTCAGTATACACAGTGCAGCACACATAAAGCTCAGTACACCCTCCATATATGTCAGTTTACACAGTGCAGCACACATAAAGTTCAGTACACCCTCCATATATGTCAGTATACACAGTGCAGCACACATAAAGCTCAGTACACCCTCCATATATGTCAGTATACACAGTGCAGCACACATAAAGCTCAGTACACCCTCCATATATGTCAGTATACACAGTGCAGCACACATACAGCTCAGTACACCCTCCATATATGTCAGTATACACAGTGCAGCACACATACAGCTCAGTACACCCTCCATATATGTCAGTATACACAGTGCAGCACACATAAAGCTCAGTACACCCTCCATATATGTCAGTATACACAGTGCAGCACACATACAGCTCAGTACACCCTCCATATATGTCAGTATACACAGTGCAGCACACATACAGCTCAGTACACCCTCCATACATGTCAGTAAGCTTGTAAATGTGTAAGGAGCAATGCCTCATGGGACATGTAGTCCTGGCAAGGAGAAGGAAGGGATTTAAAGTGATTCTAAAGGCAGATTTGTATTTATTTTTTTACCTTGCTATAGGGGAACTCCATAGTATACTTTGAGGCTTGTTGTTATAGGGGCACTCTTAAGGCAGGAGGAGCAAGAAGCGCCGACAGGGCACCCCAGAAGAGGAAGTATGAGTACTGATACTTTCTCAAGTACTCCCCGATATCAATTACTGATCCCTATTTTAATGTCGTGACAGGTTTTTTTTTAAAAATGATTACCGTTCTTTATAATTATGAAGAACAGTTCTTCTCTGGCTTTGAAATTGCGCTACTTCAGCGTGATTTCAAAGCTGCAGATCAGTGCAATTTGGACCTCTGATTTTTTTGCATCTTGCGACTTCATTTAACAGAACTCAATGCAAGTCAGTTGAATCGTAAAAAAGGAATCGGTTTTAGTATTGGAGCATTTGCTCGGCACCAATACCGATATCTGTGCAACACTAGTGTGTGTGTGTATGTATATGTGTGTGTATGTGTGTGTGTGTGTGTATATATATATATATATATATATATATATATATATATATATATTAATCTATATCTCTCTTCTGTCTGTTATTGGAGTAGATTCGATATTTTGTTCCCTCACCTTCTGCACACTACTACACCCTTTCCAGCAAACTATACAATGAAAGACAGGGATATTTAGTTTACATATAGCCCATCCAGATTTTGTAGTGTTAATATGTGGTCACACCCCTTTAGCACCTGATAGATTAAATACATGTACAAGCTTTTGGGATTTGCGCATAGTTATATCTTCTCTGTTGTAACGCAGGTCAGTGACCAGACCTGAACCTAGTAGATCTCCTTCATCTTGTGTCTCTATGCTCCATGTTGCCATGGTTTCCACTAGGGATTGACCGATTTTTGGCAATGCCGAAATATCGGGGGCCGATATGCACTTTCCCCGATAAATCGGAATCGGCCCCTGAGGTTGCCGATATTTCAGGAAAGTGCTGTACCGGAGTGATGCCTGCAGCTAGAGGCATCACCCCGGTACCGGCGTCCATAGCTGACGGTCGGCTGTCTTGTAATAACAACCGATGAGAAGCCACTCGCTGTCATTACAAGGAGCAGGAGGGGACTTCCCCACCCCCCCCCCTCGCTCCCCCCCCACCCGCCACCTTCCGCGGCTCGCCTGGGTCTCCCGTCCCACCGGGAGACCCGGGCATCCTACCTGCACGGCCGCCGAAGAGAAGACCCGATCAAAGCCACATTCGGCTCTGATTGGGTCTCCATGTAAAAAACCCGGAAGTGATGTCATGACAGGGTTCCGGGTACTCGGCTGCAAATTAAAAAAAAATGCCAGCATTCAAAACAGCCAAACTTGGCGTTTTGAATGCTTTTAAGTGCAGAGGAGGGGTTTGGGGTCTTTTGAAACCCCAGATCCCTCCACCAGAAGCTGTGCAGGAATGACGTGCCTGCACCGGACACGACGAGCGGGGAAGGTGCAGGGCATTCTGGGATGCGAAAGAGGACGCACTGGCTTCAGCTGCCCACACCTGAGATGGCAGCGCTGGACAAGACATTTTCAAGGTAAGCATTTCTTCTAAAAGGTAAATGCGACCTGGGACAGTTCAGAGGTTATCCATTGTGGAATGCACTAGCCCTGCCCTGACTGTCCCGGGGGTATTTTTAGTGAAAAATACTTTCCGAGGGTGGAACTCCGCTTTAAGGCAATGCAAAACATACTGGACAGATGTGAAAGGGCCTGTTTCTTCCAGTGCTGCACAATCACAGTAATGCATGTAACACACATTGGTGCGATGCAGCACTCTTCATTCTGAATGGCATCCCAGCGCACCTAGCCAACAAATGCCCCACATATATGAAAGGCTTTTGGCACATATAGCGGCTCCTTTGAATGTATCAGCTGACCTAAAGTGGTTGTGAACCTCAGACATGAAATATGAACAAAGCATATCCCTCTATAGTGTGTACTTGTCTCAATCCAGAGCAGTAAGTGTCTTTTCTGCTTTGTATCTCTACTTACAGCATGAATCACTTCTGACAAATTTTCCTGTCACCAAGAAAAAAGAGGTGACAGGAGAGGGAGCTCCAGCACACCGCCTGTGATTGACAGCCTCGGTTCTGTTCCTGTGTGGTGTGTGAAGGGGAGGGTGGCTGGGAATTTTCTTTTCTTTCTGGAAATGTTCTTTTCTTGCACTCATGCACTCACTTTACACTGCTCAGAAAATTGAAGTAACCCTTTTAAATCAGAGTATAGCATCGGATCAGTTAAACTTCTGAGATATTGATCTGGTCAGTTAAGTAGCAGAGGGGGTTGTTAATTTAATTAACACCAAAGCAGCTGAAACTGATTAACAGGTGCACTAGATGGGCAACAATGAGACGACCTCCAAAACAGGAATGGTTTTACAGGTGGAGGCCACTGACATTTTTTTCCCTACTCATCATTTCTGTTTTTCACTAGTTTTGCATTTGGCTAGGGTCAGTGTCACTACTGGTAGCATGAGGCAAAACCTGGACCCTATAGTGGTTGCACAGGCAGTCCAGCTCCTCCAGGATGGCACATCAATACGTGCCATTGCCAGAAGGTTTTCTGTGTCTCCCAGCACAGTCTCAAGAGCATGGAGGAGATTCCAGGAGACAGGCAGTTACTCTAGGAGAGCTGGACAGGGCCATAGAATATCCTTTACCCATCAGGGTGGCCTGAGGGCCTGACGTCCTGCCCGGCACAGTGGAGCTCAATTGGCATTTACCATTGAACACCAGAATTGGCAGGTCCGTCACTGGCGCCCTGTGGCGCCTGTGGAGAACATTTATGCTGCCTGGAACATCGTTCAGCATGATCTGTTTGGTGGTGGGTCAGTGACGGTCCGGGGAGGCATATCCATGAAGGGATACACAGACCTCTACAGGCTAGACAATGGCACCCTGACTGCCATTAAGTATCAGGATGAAATCCATTGTCAGACCCTACACTGGTGCAGTGGGTCCTGCATTCCTCCTGGTGCACAACAATGCCGGCCTCGTGGTGAAAGTATGCAGCCAGTTCCTGGAGGATGAAAGAATTTATACCATTAAATGGCCCCAATGCTCGCCTGACCTAAATCCAATAGAACCCCTCTGGTACATTATGTTTTGGTCCACCCGAAGCCGCTAGGTTGCGCCTCAGTCTGTTCAGGAGCTCAGTGATGCCCTGGTCCAGATCTTGGAGGAAATACCCCAGGGCACCTTCCGTCGTCTCATTATGAGCATGCCGACGTTGTCAGACATTCATACAAGCATGTGGGGGCCATACAAACTACCGAGTACCATTTTGAGTTGCTGCAGTAAAATTTCAGCAAAATGGACTAGCCTGCTGCGCTGCTGCATCGCTTTTTCACTTTGATTTTCGGGGTGTCTTTGAATTCAGCCCTCTAGGTTAATAATTTTCATTTCCATGAAACGATGTGGCATCCTTTCATTCCTAACACATTACCCAGTCCATTTCAGTATAGATATCCAGCATGATATTTTTCCCCTTTGAGATCTGATGTGTTTTTTAAAGTGTTCCTTTTATTTTATTTTGAGCAGTGTATTTGTCAGACGATTCTCCCATCATTGATTCGAAAATTGTTTTTTTTTTTTCAAAAAATTCCCAACATACCCAAACACTCAATTTCGATTGCCGCATGAAAATTGGCCATTGCTGCAGCCCACTAATGGTGTGACATTCGATTTAAAATTCTTAGATAAGATTTTGGAAAGAAAATTATTTTGGAATTGGACCCATGAATGAGCAGCATTAGGGTTCATGCACATGGCTGTACACTGCCCAGACCAGGGTTTGCATTTTTCCGGCAGTCAAAATGTTCCTATCTTTAATGCGAATCTTCTGCGTAGAAGCTCCTAAAATCTGGTAAAAGCCTATGTGTACATGGACACACGCTTTTATGGAGTTGAGTTTAGGACCTTTGCCAAAAGCTTCTAAAATCAAGTTAAGGAGCTGCCAGTGTACATGAAGCCTTAGACCGTTTGTCTGCTCTTCATCCATGACGGATGAAAAATGGACATCAATGCATCTCTATGGAAAAACAGATGTAAATGGATGATCATCCATTTACATCAGTTTACATCTGCTTCTGTCAACATCCATTTTTTTTTTTTTTTTTTCAACAAATCAATGCCCTATTTTTCTTCTGTTAAGAAAAACTAATCGGAAGAAAAACGTATGTAAACGGACAAACGGTGCAAAATTTTAAAGTAATTCCTCCCTCTGTCACTCAGCAACATGAGCATCTTGGCTTGGGGACAAATATAAACTCACAGGCCACTTTATTAGGTACACCCGTTCAATTACTTGGGAACACAAACTGCTATTCAGCCAATCACAGGGCAGCAACTCAATGCATTTAGGCATCTAAATGTAGTGAAGAGGACTTTCTTAAGTTCAAACCGAGCATCAGAATGGGGAAGAAAGGGGATTTAAGTGACTTTGAACATGCCATGGTTGTTGGTGCCAGATGGACTGGTCTGAGTATTTCAAAAACTGCTGATCTACTGGAATTTTCACACAACCATCTCTCGGGTTTACAGAGAATGGTCCGAAAAATAAAAAATATCCAGTGAGCGGCAGTTGTGTGGTTGAAAATGCCTTGTTGATGTCAAAGGAGAATGGATAGACTGGTTTAAAATTCTAGGCAATAGTAACTCAAATAACCACTTGGCACAACCAAAGTATGCAGAATACCATCTCTGAACTCGCAACACATTGAACCTTGAAGCCGATAGGCTACAGCAAACCACACCGGGTGCTATTCTTGTCAGCTAAGAACAGGAAACTAAAATTCACACAGGCTAACCAAAATTGGACAATAGAAGATTGGAAAAATGTTGCCTGGTCTGATGAGACTCGATTTCAGCTGCGACATTCAGATTGTAGGGTCAGAATTTGGCATAAACAACATGAAAGCATGGATCCATCCTGCTTTGTATCAACAATTCAGGCTGGTGGTGGTGGTGTGTGGGGGATATTTTTTTGGCACACTCTGGGCCCTTTAGTACCAAATAAACATTGTTTTAATGCCACAGCCTACCTGAATATGGTTGTCCATCCCTTTATGACTACACTGTACCCATCTTCTGATGGCTACTTGCTGCAGGATAACGCACCATGTCACAAAGCCCAGATCATCTCAAACTGGTCTCTTGAACATGACAATGAGGTCACTGTAATCCAATGGGCTTCATCAATCACCAGATCTCAATCCAATGCAGAACCTTTGGGATGTGGTGGAAAGGGAGATTTGCATCATGGATGTGCAGCCGACAAATCTGCAGCAACTGCGTGATGTCATCATGTCAATATGGACCAAAATCTCTGAGGAATGTTTCCAACTCCTTGCCACGATCTCTGCCACAAAGAATGAAGGCATTTCTGAAGGCAAAAGGGGGTCCAACCTGGTACTGGCAAGGTGTACCCAATAAAGTGAGTGCATATCATTTTTTGTAGGCCTCGTGTACACTGCTGCTGATAAACGAACGTTTAGGAGCAGTTGGCTGAACTCTCCTCTGTTATCTTATCTGCCCATGGACACTGAGATGTTTTATAGTAGGGATCGTCTGATATCGTTTTTTCATTGCCAATACCGATACTGATATTTTGGCCATCGCGAATTGGTATCGGCCGATATTTCTTTTTTTTTTTTTTTTTTGGACAGGTACTCTTGTGGAGGGATCTGGGGGTCTAAAAGACCTCAAACCCCTCCTCTGCACTTAAAAGCATTGGAAACGCCAAGTTTGGCTGTTTTGAATGCTGTCATTTTTTTAAATCTGATGCCAGTACCCGGAAGTGATGTCATGACATCACTTCTGGGTTTTTGCATGGAGACCCGATAAGAGCTGAATGTGGCTTTGATCGGGTCTTCAGCGACCGTGCAGGCTGGTTGCCCGGGTCTCCCTGTGGGACGGGAGACCCCGGCGAGCCGTGGAAGGCGGCGGGGGTAGGGGGCGTCCCTTCCCGCTCCTTGTAATGACAGCCGAGCGGCTTCTCAGCTCCTCTAGCTGCAGGCATCACTCTGGTACAAGCACTTTCCGAAATAGCGGTAATATTGGTCATCTTGGTGGCCGATTCCAATATATCGAGGGAAAGTGCATATCTTCCCTTGATATATTGGCTTTGCCAGTAATCGGTCGATCTCTAGTTTATAGTCCTTTTAGAGGCAGTGGAGTTTAACTGAAAGCAAAAAAATGCTTTCAGGCTGAAGTTTATTGGCATTTGAAGCGCCAAATGCTTGTAGCTGCGTGCAAACGCAACTAAACGTAGTAACTCACGTTCATAAGCATTTCGCTTATTGGTGTTTTCAATGGGGATACATTTCTGACCATTTTACAATGTAAAAACGATTCTAAATGCAAACGCCATAAACGCACGTTTTTAACCGTTGGTTACTGGCTGTCAAGTTCCAGCGTTCAGGAGAGGTTTTTTAACATCCCGTGCACATGAGGCCCTACGGAGTTACTTTTATTTGCAGTGCGTTCATGTTCTTCCATTATGTGCAAAAAAAAAAATATAGCACGTTTTTACTTCCTTTTTTTTATTTATTTTGTAGCACTTATTGGTGCATATGTGTTCATTCTGTGTTTTAGAACTGCATCTTGTGTACAGGAGCCCTTCGTTGTCACCCATAAACCTCAGGTTTATTAATAAGCAGAGTGATCTAGGATTGTGTTTGTAGAATATACAATGCAGATGACATGATTGCTATGCAGTGATCCAGTGTGCTAGCTGTGTACAGGGAAGCCTAGACATCCCAGATAAAAGCACATCATCCAGGCTGGCAGAGCTCCCCCCTCTCCCTGTGTATTGGGTGCTCCCCCCCTTCTCACTGTGCATTGGGTGCTCCAGCCTTCCCATCAGCAGCATACAAGCCGGGGGTGGATTGGTGAGAAGACAGTCAGTAGACTGCTTAAAATCAATGTGCTGTTAAATGCCAGACTGGTGCAGCCAATGAGGCAAGCAGAAAGCCGAACACACCTACTGACACCATGGGAGGCCGGGCTGCTAATCAGCCAATCAGCAGGCAGGAAGCATGGCTTTTGTGACTGCATTGTAAATAGCATGTAGAGAAGGCACAGTTCACCGGGCGTTTCACAATTTCTATGCAGGAAAAAAACCTGTGACCTTGTTCCTAGTGATTTCACAGCAGACAGTCTTGAAATGCGAAGGTCCTGGTCACATCTCTCCGGAATCTGAAGGCTTGGAAGAGAAAAGCTGCTACATCATACATATAACAATGAAGCTCATTGATGGCAAGAAGCATTGTAAGTACAGATGTGAATGCAGGCGACCGATTGCCCATGCCTGATGAGATTTGTAGGATTTCCAATAAGAGAGTCGCTATTTGTGTATGTATGTATGTATGTATGTATGTATATATATATGTGTGTGTGTGTGTGTGTCTGTGATGATGTATGGTAAAAGACATAGCCAGGGCGATGGCAGGAGAATGCATGACAACACCGGGATCTGATATGGTCAGCTGACACTTGTTGTAACATGGCAGGATGTGTATATACATATGTCTGTCTATACATGGCATGATGTGTACATACATGTCTGTCTATACATGGCAGGATGTGTACATATGTCTGTCTATACATGGCAGGATGTGTACATGCATTTGTCTGTCTATATACATGGCAGGATGTGTACATACATATGTCTGTCTATATACATGGCAGGATGTGTACATACATATGTCTGTCTATACATGGCAGGATGTGTACATACATGTCTGTCTATACATGGCAGGATGTGTACATACATGTCTGTCTATATACATGGCAGGATGTGTACATACATATGTCTGTCTATATACATGGCAGGATGTGTACATGCATTTGTCTGTCTATATACATGGCAGGATGTGTACATACATATGTCTGTCTATACATGGCAGGATGTGTACATACATATGTCTGTCTATACATGGCAGGATGTGTACATACATGTCTGTCTATACATGGCAGGATGTGTACATACATATGTCTGTCTATACATGGCAGGATGTGTACATACATATGTCTGTCTATACATGGCAGGATGTGTACATACATGTCTGTCTATACATGGCAGGATGTGTACATACATGTCTGTCTATATACATGGCAGGATGTGTACATGCATATGTCTGTCTATACATGGCAGGATGTGTACATGCATATCTGTCTATACATGGCATGATGTGTACATACATATACATGTCTGTCTATATACATGGCAGGATGTGTACATGCATATGTCTGTCTATACATGCAGTGATCCATCTTATATGTGTACGGTATTCTTCCTTTTATTTCTCATTTCACTTTATTTTATATGATTATTATAATAATAGTCTGCTCACATTTGCACCTAGGACTATGTAAATCTGCTGTAATAGGCAGTCACTCAGATTGTACATTTTGGCAGATGGCAATCTTGCTAACTAGAATTCTAGTAATTGTTAAGAAATGTTTACAGCGACGTAAGCCGCACTGCATACTGGACATTTGCCTTTTTTTTTTTTTTTCCCCCAAACAGGATTTATTGAAAAAATAATTTTCTGACCATACAGTACAGGAATATGTCAAGCATATTTTTATACATTTAATGTATTGCACTGCCTTTTTTATCTGTGTAAAAATAGCCTTAATTACAAGGGTGACAACAGATTCCCCTGCAGTGAAATCACCGCAGCGTTGTCACCTTTTTCAGTGCTGTTTCACCACACAAGTAGAGGAGGGGGGATCCCAGTGTTGTCACTGCTGAAAATCCTGCTATGCAAGGCCAGTTAGCATTGGCCATGTCTGTCTTCTACCTTGGCATTATATATCACCTGGAGAGAGAAGGGGCATAAGTGACACAGAGTAGTGGGCTTTGTCACGCGTTATGCGGTGATCAACATTTTCCCACACCGGATGGGTCACCACTGGGGCACATAGAAAATAAGTGTTTTCTATGTGCCCTGTTCATACCACAACGCTGGTGTGATGTGCATTGCAGTGCAGGAAAAATGCAACACGTCTGCACTTTTCAGCACCACACTAGATGGCGCCGCGTGTCACAACATGCTGCAGTCCAGTGACATGTGTGAAGTGTCACTACATGACAGTTCAAATAAAGCTGAAAGAAAAAACAAGCAGTGCGCCGAGACTCTCATCACACCGCTCTTTGCTGGGGCAATACTCTAGCCTGCATGGTAAAATGCGGCCTTGTACTGTGCAGGCCAATGTGAACCTAGCTTTAACCCTGGTACGCACTATTCATTTTTTTCTTTTCTTTTCATTCAACCCAGCGGGTTGAGTGAAAAAAAACTGTCAGGTCCGGAACGCACTATGCATAGTAAGTACAGCAGTCTCCCCCGCTGAGCTCTTGTGTTCTGATAGGGGGACAGCCCCCTGCCAAATCACTCCGATCAGCGCTCTCTGCCATTGGTTGAGAGCGCTGATCAGGAGTCGGCTGCAGGGTTTCCAGCATGTTCGTCCGACAGAAGCTGGCCGAACAGACAGACTGACATACACAGGGGCCAAATGTCAGCCATCTTTTTTTCTGGAATCGGCAAATGTCTCCTGACATTCGGCCCGTGTGTATCCGGCTTTAGATTAGAGCATTGTAGCCTCTGTGTTGACATATGAAGTGGATTTCTTGTGCACCTGAAATGGGAAAGTAAAGAGAAACTGCAGTTATGAAAGTGGGCAGCAAGGTGGGCGGAATATTCAAACTTAAAGTGGTTCTAAACCCACAACAGTAAAATCAGTCTGTAAATGCAGTAAAGCATGCTTGTTACACTCCCTGTTGAACCTAAGGGGTTAATCCTCTGCATTGTGTAAAAAGGTTTTTTGATCCTGTCTTCTCTGCTTTTCCCTTTCTTCCACTGTCCCCAATCCATCGCCTGATAGAACAGAGCCTTGGGGACAAGCTGCACATGCTCAATTTGGTGTGTATTGCTAGAGAGTTTTTTTGGGAGATTGCATTTGATCAGCACAGGGCCAACCAACACTGTCCAGACAGAGGGTCAGAGGTCCTGCAGCCTCATAGGACTGTTAGGGGAGAATGAAAACTCCCCCTACAAACTTTAACCAGTCCTCTGCTGGACTCTGATAAAAGTCACTGCTATATACTGCTGATGAGAAAAGGAATTTAACAGTTTATATTTACTAAAATAATTGTTTTTCCATGTAAATATATATATATATATATATATATATATATATATATATATATATATATATATATACAGTATCTCACAAAAAAGTGAGTACACCCCTGACCTTTTTGTAAATATTTTATTATATCTTTTCATGTGACAACACTGAAGAAATTACACTTTGCTACAATGTAAAGTAGTGAGTGTACAGCTTGTATATCAGTGTAAATTTGCTGTCCCCCCCCTCAAAATAACTCAACACACTGCCATTACTGTCTTAACTGCTGACGACAAAAGTGAGTACACCCCTAAGTGAAAATGTCCAAAATGGGCCCAATTAGCAATTTTCCCTCCCCTGTGTCATATGACTCGTTAGTCTTACAAGCTCTCACTCTCTCATACTGGTCACTGGAAGTTCAACATGGCACCTCATGGCAAAGAACTCTGAGAATCTGAAAAAAAGAATTGTTGCTCTACATAAAGATGGCCTAGGCTAAGAAGATTGCCAAGACCCTGAAACTGAGCTGAAGCACGGTGGCCAAGACCATACAGTGGTTTAAAAGGACAGGTTCCACTCAGAACAGGCCTCGCCATGGTCGACCAAAGAAGTTGAGTGCACGTGCTCGGCGTCATATCGAGAGGTTGTCTTTAGGAAATAGACGTATAAGTGCTACCATCATTAATGCAGAGGTTGAAGGGGTGGGGGTCAGCCTGTCAGGGCTCAGACCATACGCCGCACATTGCATCAAATTGGCCTTCCTTGCTGTCGTCCCAGAAGGAAGCCTCTTCTAAAGATGATGCACAAGGAAGCCTGCAAACAGTTTGCTGAAGACAAGCAGACTAAGGACATGGATTACTGGAACCATGTCCTGTGGTCTGATGAGACCAATATAAACTTATTACAGTTACTCTTTGAGTACAAAGACAAGGGTGTCTTGCCTACAGTCAATCATGGTGTTGGGAGTGTCATGGTCTGGGACTGTATGAGTGCAGCCGGCACTTGGGAGCTTCAGTTCATTGAGGGAACAATGAATGCCAACATGTACTGTGACATACTGAAGCAGAGCATGATCTCCTCCCTTTAGAGACTGGGCCGCAGGGCAATATTCCAACAGGATAATGACCCCAAACACACCTTCTAGACCACTGCCTTGGTAAAGAAGCTGAGGGTAAAGGTGATGGACTGGACAAGCATGTCTCCAGACCTAAAGATCTCTAACATCCACCAGCTTTGGAGGAGTGGAAGAGGACTCCAGTGGCAACCTGTGTCACCTCTGGTGACATCCATGCCCAAGAGGGTTAAGGCAGTGCTGGAAAATAATGGTGGCCACATAAAATATTGGCCCCAATTTGGACATTTTCACTTAGGGATGTACTTACTTTTGTTGCCTGTGGTTTAGACATTAATGGCTGTGTGTTGTCACATGAAAATATTATAATAAAATATTTACAAAAATGTGAGGGTTGTACTTATATTTGTGAGATACTGTATATACAGGACCATATAATTAGCAACCTGGGAGAACCAGTTATCTTCTAGTGCATAATTATCAGGGAAAGGTTACTGTTGACGTGTACACAGAGATGTTGGATACCTATTGTCTTATACCTAGAGATATTTGGTAGCTTTTGTCACATATATATGTAGAGATATTCAATCACTGTTGTCACATTCGTAGAAATATTGAACCACTTTTGTATTCATAGAGATGTTGGATAGCGATTGTTGCATTGCTAGAGATGTTGGATCGCCATTGCCATATGGCTAGAGATGTTGGATCGCCATTGCCATATGGCTAGAGATGTTGGATTTCCATTGCCATATGGCTAGAGATGTTGGATCGCCATTGCCATATGGCTAGAGATGTTGGATTGCCATTGCCATATGGCTAGAGATGTTGGATTTCCATTGCCATATGGCTAGAGATGTTGGATTTCCATTGCCGTATGGGCAGAGATGTTGGAACATTTCTGTGCAAAGCTTTTATGTGGAAAGCAATAGTATTTTCACACAAGGTTTCTGCAGCTATATATACATAGTGATATCATGTCAACGAAGCTCATAACGGGTTCTCGGGGGGTTGGACATTTTTTTGATGATTCGCTGTTTAACTTAAACTTTAGTCAAGACTTCTTTTCCTTTTCTTTTTTTCTCAGCGGAGAAGTGCCGGAACCTCTGTTGCTTTTGGTTCTTAAAGGGAAGCTTTCCATTGCTTTTGAATTTGGCAGTTGATTGGATACCTGGGATGAGGGCGCTGTGCATGGCGTTTATTGGATAAATATCCATATTTGGGCAGTGGAGGAAGAGGGGAGGACTTTCGTCTCCCAAGAATGCTTGCTTTGGGTGTGACTGCCAGGGTCTCGGAGGGCCCACTAGTACAAGTTTATTTCTAAACTGATCGTTACTGGCATGATCAAGCGGACATTGTCTTCTGTCTATAGACACCTTTTTTAAAGAGCAACTCCAGAGAAAGTAAAAAATTCAAGTCAAGGATTAACTGGTCATGTAGGTCTAAGGGAAAGAAAGGGGAAGCCTTCCCAACTGGGGGAAGACAGTGATTATTGCTAGCGGCTCTAGCATCTGCTATCGATAATTGCAGGTAATACCTGACATGCTGGTTGTACCCAAGCTGATCGATCGATCAACTTGGTACATTGAGCCTGCCCATGCAGTTCCTGCTGCAAGATTTGAAGCATGTACAGTGCCTTGCAAAGTATTTGGCCCACTTGAACTTTTTGACCTTTTGCCACATTTCAGGCTTCAAACATAAAGATATAAAACTGTAATTTTTTGTGAAGAATCAACAAGTGGGACACAATCATGAAGTGGAATGAAATTTATTGGATATTTCAAACTTTTTTAACAAATAAAAACTGAAAAATTGGGCGTGCAAAATTATTCAGCCCCCTTAAGTTAATACTTTGTAGCGCCACCTTTTGCCTGTGATTACAGCTGTAAGTCACTTGGGGTATGTCTCTATCAGTTTTGCACATCGAGAGACTGAAATTTTTGCCCATTCCTCCTTGCAAAACAGCTCGAGCTCAGTGAGGTTGGATGGAGAGCGTTTGTGAACAGCAGTTTTCAGTTCTTTCCACAGATTCTCGATTGGATTCAGGTCTGGACTTTGACTTGGCCATTCTAACACCTGGATATGTTTATTTGTGAACCATTCCATTGTAGATTTTGCTTTATGTTTTGGATCATTCTCTTGTTGAAGACAAATCTCCGTCCCAGTCTCAGGTCTTTTGCAGACTCCATCAGGTTTTCTTCCAGAATGGTCCTGTATTTGGCTCCATCCATCTTCCCATCAATTTTAACCATCTTCCCTGTCCCTGCTAAAGAAAAGCAGGCCCAAACCATGATGCTGCCACCACCATGTTTGACAGTAGGGATGGTGTGTTCAGGGTGATGAGCTGTGATGCTTTTACACCAAACATAACGTTTTGCATTGTTGCCAAAAAGTTCGATTTTGGTTTCATCTGACCAGAGCACCTTCTTCCACATGTTTGGTGTGTCTCCCAGGTGGCTTGTGGCAAACTTTAAACGACACTTTTTATGAATATCTTTAAGAAATGGCTTTCTTCTTGCCACTCTTCCATAAAGGCCAGATTTGTGCAGTATACGAGTGATTGTTGTCCTATGGACAGAGTCTCCCACCTCAGCTGTAGATCTCTGCAGTTCATCCAGAGTGATCATGGGGCTCTTGGCTGCATCTCTGATCAGTCTTCTCCTTGTATGAGCTGAAAGTTTAGAAGGACGGCCAGGTCTTCGTAGATTTGCAGTGGTCTGATACTCCTTCCATTTCAATATTATCGCTTGCACAGTGCTCCTTGGGATGTTTAAAGCTTGGGAAATCTTTTTGTATCTGAATCCAGTTTTAAACTTCTCCACAACAGTATCTCGGACCTGCCTGGTGTGTTCCTTGTTCTTCATGATGCTCTCTGCGCTTTAAACGGACCTCCTGAAACTATCACAGTACAGGTGCATTTATACGGAGACTTGATTACACACAGGTGGATTCTATTTATCATCATTAGTCATTTAGGTCAACATTGGATCATTCAGAGATCCTCACTGAACTTCTGGAGAGAGTTTGCTGCACTGAAAGTAAAGGGGCTGAATAATTTTGCACGCCCAATTTTTCTGTTTTTATTTGTTATATCCAATGAATTTCGTTCCACTTCATGATTGTGTCCCACTTGTTGTTGATTCTTCACAAAACATTACAGTTTTATATCTTTATGTTTGAAGCCTGAAATGTGGCAAAAGGTTGAAAAGTTCAAGGGGGCCGAATACGTTCGCACGGCACTGTATGGCCTGCTTTACAGTGGTTGTAACGGCAGAAGGTTTTTTTATTTGAATGCATTAAGATCAAAAGCTTTCTGTTTGCAGCAGCCCCCCTAATACTTACCTGAGCCCCATCTCTATTCAAGAGGTTGTAAACCTTTTTTTTTTTTTTTTCCTTTTTACCCTGAAAGACAAACCCATAATGAGCTAGTATGCATCGCATACTAGCTCATTATGAAATACTTACCTTAGAACGTGCCGCCCGCTTACCTGTATGACGGGCGACATGTCCAGTCGCCCGTCTTCCGGGATCGCGGCATCCGGCCATCTGATTGGCCGGAGCCGCGGTGACGTCGCGCACGCGCGCGGGAGCCGACGGTCACGGCACGAGTGGCCGTTCCTTCAGAGCGCATGCGCCAGTGACGTCACTGGATGCATCGAAGGTAAATATCTCCTAAACGGTACATGTTTAGGAGATATTTACAGTACCTATAGGTAAGCCTTACCATAGGCTTGCCTATAGGTACAACTTGCCGAGGAGGGTTTACTTCCTCTTTCAGCGATATCCACGAGTGCCTCAGCCTTCCAGGACTCTCTCTCTCCTGATTGGCTGAGACACAGCAGCGGCGCCATTGGCTCCCGTTGCTGTCAATCAAACGCAGCCGATCAGGAAAGAGAGGGGGCGGGGCCGATCAGGAAAGAGAGGGGGCGGGGCCGATCAGCAAGTCTGTGTCTGAATGAATACACAGAGCTGCAGCTCGGCTTGGTGCCCCCATAGCAAGCTGCTTGCTGTGGGGGCACTTGACAGGAGTGAGGGGGCAGGAGCTTTAGCCAGGAACCCGAAAAGAGGAGGATCCGAGATGCCCTGTGCAAAACAAATCAACTGCACAGAGCAGGTAAGTTTATTATGTTTGTTATTTTAATAGCAGCGCGCCGCGACCTGTGAGGTCGCCCCGGGAAGTAGCGTCGCCCCAGTGTGAACGGGGCCTTATTGTTAGTGTAGTCTACATTTGTAAACAAGATGCTTGCTTGCTGTGTTGGTAAATACACGTCACTGGGAAGATATTCCTTGAATGTTGTTCCTTTTAATAACCATGATGTGAAAGCTAAGACCCAAATACCACGAACAATCTCATTCCTCCTTAATTATAATCCTATTATATACAGGAAATAAACATGCCTTAACACATTCTTTTCCTAAACGGTTGTACCAAACACTTCTTGGAAGCAAACCAAAAAAAAAAATAAAAAATCCAGAAGCTTGGACAATATTGGGCTTTCTGGACCGTAAACTGCTACTGTAATCATTGGTCAATCATTCTCTATAGAATAGGGGCCTTCTTAAAAAACAATACAGAGCATTGTACCACCAGAGGCCTTTCTACCACTAGTGCCCATCCTCCTTCCTTTTTCCTTAATTGTAAAAAAAATGAATCTGGCATGATCGGTATTGATGGGCCCCAATGTTTTTACATGTTAGTGAAGTATAGGGCGTTCCAAAGGTCAAGGTGTTCTAAATCACTGCAGTTGTAAATTAACGTTGATTTGAACCCACTAACAGAAAATGGAATGAACGTACTTCAAATAAACACTTTCAAAGAAAATCTTAATAGTGGCCAGCTTTACTGTTGGGGTGTCTTAAAGCGATTTGTATACCCAGAATAAAAAAAAACCCTGCAAGACAATGCAGCACATTATGAAATACCTTTGCATGACGTTCCCCCGGCGTTTCTTCCGGGATCGTGCCAGAGCCCTCGGTTCCGGCACAATATGCTGGACCTTCATTATAGGCTTACCTGTAGGTAAAAAATTAAATAAAGGGGGGTATACAACCGCTTTAATACTAACAGAACCAGTTTATAAAAACATTTGAACACCTGTAATCTTTTGCACAGCCATGGTCAAAAGTTTTGAGAACACAAATATTAATTTTTGCAAAGTCCGCCGCCTCAGTTTTTATGATGGCAATTTGCATAATGTGCATACAATTTGCATAGAATGTTATGAAGAGTGATAGAAGATTCGCAAATTGAATGCCTCTTTGCCATGACAATGAACGTAATTCCATAAGAAAAATACATTTCCATTGCATTTGTGAAGAAGGCTTCAGGGCGCCCAAGAAAGTCCAGCAAGTGCCAGGACCGCCTCCTACAGTTTATTCAGCTGCAGGGTCAGGGCACCACCAGTGCAGAGTTTGCTTAGGAATGGCAGCAGACAGGTGTGAGTACATCTGCACCCACAGTGAGGGGAAGACTTTTGGAGGATGCCATGGTGTCAGGAAGGGCAGTAAAGAAGCCACTTCTCTCCAGGAAAAACATCAGGGACACAATGATATTCTGCAAAAGGTACAAGGATTGGATTGCTGAGGACTGGGGTAAAGTCCTTTCCTCTGATGAGTCCCCTTTCCGATTGTTTGGGGCATCAAAAAAACCTTGTCCAGAGAAGAAAAGGTGAGCGCTACAGCCCGGTGTCATGCCAACAGTAAAGCATCCTGAGACCATTCATGTGTGGGGTTGCTTCTCGGCCAAGGGAGTGGGCTCACTCACAATTTTGCCTAAGAACACAGCCATGAATAAAGAATGGTACGAAAATATCCTCCGAGAACCATCCAAGAACAGTTTGGTGAGGAACAATGCCTTTTCCAGCATGATGGAGCACCTTACATAAGGTAAAAGTTATAACTAAGTGGCTTGGGGAACAAAACATCGAAATGTTGGGTCCAAGGCCAGGAAACTCCCCAGACCTTTAATCCCCTTGAGAACTTGTGGTCAATCCTAGAGGCAGGTGTACAAAAAACTGCACAAACTCCAAGCATTGATTAGCAAGAATGGGCTGCCATCAGCCCGGATGTGGCCCAGAAGTTGATTGACAGCATGCCAGGGCGAATTGCAGAGGTCTTGGAAAAAAAGAGTCAACATTGCAAATATTGACTCTTTGCATGAACTTAATGTAATTGTCAATCAAAGCCTTTGACCCTAATGAAAAGGTTGTAATGATACTTCAGAATACCATAGTAACATCTGACAAAAAGATCTAAAAACACTGAGGCAGCAGACTTTGAAAACCAATATTTGTGTCATTCTGAAAACTTTTGGCCACGGCTGTATATGAGCACGTAATTATCAATAATAAATTTATGATTTGCAATGTTCTGGCCTTTTTTTGGAAGAAATTCTGGCAAGCAAAGGCACACTTACAAAGATTTTGGAATTTGTGTGTAAAGCCCAGTCCTTTGCCATTGAGTAGAGTAGAGACCATGTTCCTAGCATGTCATGTGCACCTCTTTCATCATTTGGCCATGTAATATGGTGGGATATAGGGCTTTAGTGACTTGTATTAGGATGACTACCCCCAACATTCTTAAAGTGGAACTGTATCTTCAAAAAACAATTGCGGACAGGCAGGATTTTTAATGTAGACAAGATAGCCTATGTCTCTTCTACATTAAAGTTACTTGCCTGCCCCCACTTTACCCAAAGCTACAGTTTAGTGTAAGAATTTAGACAATGCTAAGATGACCAAACTCGAGCGCAGGAGTGAGGGTGGGGAGCTCCAGCACATTGCAGAGCTGGAGGAGATATCTCCACTTTAAAGCGGAGTTCCGGCCTATTTTGCAACTTTAGTGATTCCTGAAGTGCTCGCTATGCTAATCAGCAATTGGGCATTTTCAATTTTTTTCGGGTTGTCCCTTACCTTATTTTCAGGGCATTTTTGATTGTACTTCCTCCTTCTCCCCCCTCTGTGGCCGCGGCCACCGACATCACTTCCGCCTTTGCATTGCATCCTGGGAGCTGTTTGTCATCACTCCCAGGAGGCTGGAATCAGGAAGAGCTCCCAGAACACTCCCTGGAATCAGGAAGAAGGACACAGCAGATTACACTGCGGCTTCAGATGCCCACATCCAAGATGGCCGCGCCCAGACAGCGTTTTTAAAAGTAAGATTTTGACTAAAATCCAATACCGTACACCTTGTAAGTATGAGAATAGCGGTTCTGTAAAGGGCGATGGATTAGTATTATAGGGGCATTTTTAGTTAAAAAAGGTATTTGAGGCTGGAACTCCGCTTTAAGGTGATATCTGCCTATCTTTTGGTGGGCTGACATTTGAGGCAGACCATACATGGAGCGAATTCCTTTCCTGCAACCCCTCCTGCCGAGCCATTGTATTCTCCTAGCAGGGGAAGCAGTGCCTGCTGGGAAAAGACAGTGATTTTTTGCTAACGACTATACCAGCCACTAGCGATAATCGCATGTAACATCCGGCAGGCTAGTTGTACCCAAACTGATTGATCAATCAACTTGGGTACATTCAGCCTGCCAATACCTGGTTCAATTCTCAGCCAGTTCCTGCTGAACTGGCCAAGATTCAAACCATCTATGGCCGGCCTTAGGTTTGTGGAAGCATCATTTGGTTACATCACTTAAATTTCTCAGCACATCCATTCGCAGGATTTCCTGTAGTATTTGTGTCTTCTGCCAAAGTCCTAATGAAGGTGTAACCCGCACAGTTGGAACTCTGAGGGGATGGTGATGCCATCATTTTGCTCGATAACAGCCATAGCAGTTGATTACATCTGGAAATTCTTGCATATCTTGCTCCTGAAGTTAAAGTAATGAAAAGCCACAATTTTATCCAGAACTCCAGCTACCACACAACTTTTTTTATTTTTTTTAAGAAATTCCTTATTTATAATCGGCAATGCAATTCCAATCAAGATAGATCATTTCATGACATTTGTGTCAATGCCTCGTGTGATAGAAGTCCACACCAAGTTGATGGCTGCTGTAGCTGTGATCTTGCGTTTCACCTTTGAATACCAGGACATTTATGAATGGACGTTTGGTAGACAAGTGTAACGTAAAGTCGGCCATACACATAACATTTCTGATCTATTTAGGTATGAACAATCTCAAACAAGAAATTCACCATTGATTTATATACTGAAGGATGCAACATGCACAATATTGTTCCACACTTGGCTGAAAATATCAGTTGAAAACACGATTATTCAGTTATAAATGTAAATGAGCTATTAAATATAAAGGTTTAATCGATCTTAATTACACAGTGATTTTGTTCAAATGATCAGAATGATAGTGAAATGCATGTGGCCTGCATTAGATAGAGTGAAGAAGGGTTAGAATTTCTGGTGGTGGTTATTGCTGCTTGGGTCCTAGTTAGGAACTTTGCCTTCACTTCTTGTCCACTGGCTCTGTGACAAATCCTCCACAATGGGGGCATTGTAAAATAAAAATACAAGAGAGGTACTACGCCTTTCCAAGGCTAGCTAAAGGGTAGGAAGAAGGTTTTCATGGATTTCAGCTTTCCCACTACACATTTTTCTTCTCCACTGATGTACCCCTATGCAGTTTTCTTTCAAGCGTTTCTGCAGTGCTTTTTGCGTTTTTTTTTTTTTTTCTTTTGCCGCATTTTGCGGTTTTTATTCTTCTTTTTTTTTTTTTTTTTTTGAGGGGCTTTTTTTTTTTTTTTTTGGGCTAATTAAACGCAAAACGCGGTAAAACACACTACATGCTTTTCTGCAGCTTCTCTATTGAAGCCTATTAAAGCAAAAAAAAAGCACTGTTTTTTTTTTTCCACTTAAAGTCTCTGGCCCTTTCGAAAACGCAGAGGCACAAAAAATGCATTGATGTGAACGTTTTCCATGGGAACCCATGTTATAAATAATATCCTGCGTTTCTGCAGAAAGCATTAAATATTCATTGATGTGAACTGAGCCTTAGTCCCAGGTCACATGTGGTGAAGTGCGATGACAGAAATCGCATGTGATTCGGAGCTCACTGCTCTGCAAATCACATGCTATGTCTGTGTGATTCAAATTCAGCCATACAGATTGTGTTGCTGAATCTGCATCCCATTCAGACACGACGCACACAGGACCCTTTTTTGGGTCCACACCAGAATTGGATTGCATGGGTGCTCACACCTATGCGATCCGATTAATGCCCCGAACTGACAGTTTACACTGCAATATGCGAACTGATCTGGGGGTGTCGCTAACTTCTGTATTGACATCCCCAGCGATTCGCTTATGGCAGTGTGAATTTGCAGGGTTCCCGCATCGCATACTTGTGAACTGGCACTTAAGAGCTGCACTTTGCATTCCTTGGCAACCAGTCCATCACAGTGCTGAATGTTAAGGCCAGAAGGATATCTAAAACGACTTGTTACTAAATAACTTAGTAACTTTTAGTGTCCTAATGCGATTAACCTAGTGGAATATATATATATATATATATATATATATATATATATATATATATATATATATATATATATATTGATCCTGTTGATGGAGCCTAAACTGTCTTGTTTAAAGTCAGTGGTGCAAGGAACTCTGCTCCTCCATATAGTAATGTTTTTAGTAGGACTCCAGAACAGTAACTAACTTTAAATAACTTTCCCATGGAAATAACTTTGTCATGGAAAGTGCCTATAAATGATGCTTGTGATTTCATAGCATCACTCAGAACAGCACAGTACACAGATGGGATACTTTCAAAATACATTTAGTGCTGGTTCACACTGGTATGATGCGGGAACCCTACGAATCCACTGCGGGTTCCCACATCGCACCCGACTCGAAGGCAGTTCACACTGCCATATGCGAACTGCTGGGAGTGTCAATACAACGTTAACACCCCCAGATTAGTTTGCATATCCCAGTGTAAACTGTCAATTCGGACAGGAATCTGGTCGCACCAATGCGATTCGATTCTGGTGGGAACCAAAAAGAGTCCTGCATGACTTTGGGCCAAATGCGATGCAAATTCAGCCGCACAATCAATCGCACAGATATCGCATGTTATTTGCAGAGCAGTGGGCTCCGAATCATATGCGATGTCTGACATCTCTATAGTGAGAACCGGCACTAACACCTTTTATTATTTGAAGAGCTAAGCACAGTGTCTTCTTCCCTTACCCTCTGTATTCACAGCATTTGCTGACTCCTTCAGTACAGAAGTGCAATAAAGAGACGCTATTCTCTGGCCTCATGCACACTGGACATTTTTAACACTGCTGTTAGGGGCATTTTTTTTAATGCTTTCAAAAGCCCCTGCATGTTAGTCTGTGTCCATGCACACATAAGCATTTGGAGGCAGAAAAAAAACAACCCCACTACTCCAAGCACACCCAGGAGAAGCAGTGTTTCAGCGGAAAAAATGCTTGACACACTTAAATACATTTTAATGCTAGGTGCTTAAAGCCTTAAAGTGGTTCTAAAGGCAGAAGTTTTTTTTATCTTATTGCTTTTTATGCGTTAAGATAAAAAACCTTCTGTGTGCAGCAGGCCCCCCCTAATACTCACCTGAGCCCATCTCTATCCAGCGATTGAAGAAACAAGAACTCACTGCTCAAGGTGGTGTAATTGCCTGATGACTCACACCGGTGCATGCCCCGGCTCGCCTCCGTGAAAACTTGATAAAGGAAAAGGAATTGGCAGCACTCCAGGTTGAGTCAAAATCCAGATTTATTGACTGGACATCCAAATATGACAATCGTGACAAGGTAGACGCGTTTCACACACTAACTGTGTGCTTAATCATTATTCAGCACACAGTTAGTGTGTGAAACGCATCTACCTTGTCATGATTGTCATATTTGGATGTCCAGTCAATAAATCTGGATTTCGGCTAAACCTGGAGTGCTGCCAATTCCTTTTCCTTTATCCAGCGATGTTGCCCAAGAATCTCGGCTGTCCGGGACTCTCCCTCCTCCATTGGCTGAGACACAGCAGAGGGGGCCATTTGCTCCCGCTGCTGTTAATCAATGTCAGTGAGCCAATTAGGAAAGAGAGGGGGCGGGGCCAAGCTGTGGCTCCATGTCTGAATGGACACACAGAGCAGCGGCTCGGGTGCTTCTATAGCAGGCTGCTTGTTGTGAGGGCACGCGGTAGGAGGGAGGGGCCAGGAGTGCTGGCAAGGGACCCAAGAAGAGGAGGATCGGGGTTGCTCTGTGCAAGACCACTGGACAGAGGAGGTAAGTATAACAATGTTATTTTCTTAAGGAGAAAAAAATGAGACTTTAATATCACTTTAAAGCTTAACTCCATCTTTTGTTAGACTTTACATAGTTGGTTTGAGCCAGCTTGGCCCAAACAAACTATGTTCCTCACTAACCTAAGGCTGCTAGATGTGTGGTAAAAACTGTAGCTACACTATGTTACCAAAAGTATTGGACGCCTGTTGTTACACACACATGAACTTTAATGGCTTCTCAGTCTTAAGCCCCGTACACACCCAACGATTATCGGCCGACCGATCGTCCGTCTTTTGTCCAGAGTGGTGTGTTGTTGGTTGGAATGTGCCTAGACTGCACACGAATTTTCTCGCCCGACAAAATTCTACTTCAGAAGTGATGTCATGTGTTGGTTTGCTTTCTTTGTGTTCTTTCTTCACTGAGCATGCCCAGACTTGCTCATTAGATGTTTCCCTGTTGAAATCAGTACTGACTGCATGAAAATCGGCCGTGTTTTGACGGCATTAAAAATTTTATAGCCTGCACACCAGATTTTTTTCGGCCGAAAAGTCAGAGTCGGTTGTCGGAAGCATCATACTAACAAGCCGAAAATCAGCAGATCGGTCGTTGGACGAAAATTCCCTGCCAATTTTCGACGCGTGTGTACGAGGCTTTAGTCCGTAGGGTTCAATATTGAGTTGGCCCACCCAGCTATAACCGCTTCAACTGTTCTGGGAATGCTGTCCACAAGGTTTAGGAGTGTGTCTATTGGAAAGTCTAACCATTCTTCCAGAAGTGCATTTGTGAGGTCAGGCACTCATGTGGAAAAGAAGGCCTGGCTCGCAGTCTCCTCTCTTATTCATCCCAAAGGTGTTCTATTGGGTTGAGGTCAGGACTCCTGTGCAGGCCAGTCAAGTTCCTCCACCCTAAACTCACTCATCCATGTCTTTATGGGCCTTGATTTGTGCACTGATGCGCAGTCATGTTGGAACAGGAAGGGGCCATCCCCAAACTGTTCCCACAAAGTCAACAGCATGAAATTGTCCAAAATGTCTTGGTATGGTGACGCCTTAAAGAGGAGATCCAGCCACCTATCAAAAAATAAAAGTCAGCAGCTACAAAAAGTTTAGCTGCTAACTTTAAAAAAAAAAAACACCCACTCACCTGTCTCACAGTCCACCGGTGCACTCAGCCCAGCCGTCTTTATCCTCTGTCCTCCTTCGGCGGTGCTGGCATCTTCACTATGGGCACCTGGCTGTGACAGCTTGCAGCTTCACAGCTGGATGCCCACTGTGCTTGTGCAAGTCGTGCTGCGCATTGTGAATAGTGGATGCAGTCTTCTGGGACCTATCGGTGTCCGAGAAGACTGCAGAGGGAGGGAGAAAGGCAAACTGAAGTGGGAAGTAGGTACCTGTCAGAATCGGGTACCTGCTCCCCCCCCCCCCCCCCGCTCCTCAAAAGTGCCAATTGTGCAAGAGGAGTGGGGGACTAGTCCTTAAAGTGGAACTTCCCCTTTTTGGTGGAGTTCTGCTTTAGGAGTTCCCTTCACTGGAACTAAGGGGCCAAGCCCAACCCTTGAAGAACGACCCCACACCATTATCCCCGCTCCACCAAATGATTTGGACCAGTGCACAAAGCAAGGTCTATAAAGACATGAATGAGCCAGTTTGTGGGGTTCAAGGGCGCCCTGACTGGAAAAAGGTTGGCAAACACAGCTTTATAGAATATGACTGTTTTAGCAGTGATCAGGCATATATGTAGGGCAAATTTGAAAGTGATTTTAAACCTTTTCTTTTTAAATACCAAACATGTCATACTTACCGGCTCTGTGTAATGGTTTTGCCTAGAACAGCCCCGATTCCCCTCTTCTCCGGTAACCGGTGGCATTCCTGGTGCCCCCCCAAGTGCCCACTGTAGCAAGCTGCTTACTATGGGGGGGGGGGGGGGCACTCGTGGGCTCACTTCTGAGCCAGCTCTGTGTGTCTATTCCTTTTCAATGGCACCTAAATGTGATGCCGTTTTTCCGTGATTATCAGTGTTAACTGCAACCGGAAGCTTGTCGGTCAAAAAGGAGCAGGAGCTTCTTTTGGGTGCAAAGCTTTGCGCTTTGCAGTTTGCCGCACGATTTATCACATGATCACAGCAAAACTGCACCGAGTTTAAGTGGCATTGAAAGAATGCCACCCAAACATTTTGTTTTGCAATTGCCATGTGGTTTTAGATCGTGGGCAGAATCGCAGCGATTCTGCCTAAGATCCCAAAACAACGAATGTGAACAGAGCCGTATGCTTGGCCATATACTAGCCTAAAAACCGTTCGAAAATCAGTCATTTGGACCGTTCATCCAATTATTGGGCACAAATAGAAAATTTGTTCTAATTTTTCAGAGCTGAAAAATCGAAGGAACAGGTTGTAAAGTTCTACCAAACGAACGATAAACTGAAAGTTCAACGTTTCCCACCAGAACTGTTTGCACTAAGCATATGTGACAAAACCAACGAAAAACGGATTCATTTACATCCATTGAACAATTTACCAATCAAAATTTGGTCATTACATGATGGCTGAATCATTTGCTCTCATGGCAGAGTGTTCGTTATTCGAAAATAAGTTTTGAACAATTTTTCGTATAGGCCAGTGTTAGAACCACTTTAATGTATGAATATACTGCCAACATTTTCCAGACATGGAATTTTTGCAGTTGCTGCATAGCATATTGCCTAAAACATTTTGTTTATAAATTCATTTTAAAATTTGACCTTTGCCTACTTGGCATTGTTCAGAACTGGGTGACCCAAGTCACCTTCTAGTTTTGGCATCTAATTTATGTCTGATGGGAAAGCTTGGCTGTATGGAGCTCTGACACGTGAGCTGCTTGTGTGCAGGTAAAGGCACAATAACTGCATATCACAGGTGTGTGGACAAGTCACCAGTTTAGTTAACCAGTTCAGCTTTTTGGACATACTATGTACGTCCAAAGAGTGAACCTTTAGTCACAAGCTGATGGCTGCAGCCATCAACCTGTGTGTTTTTGTTCAGCCGACTCCATAGCTGCCGATGACTTTCACACAGCTAGCAGCGCGCTGCCTCCCCCTTCTCCCGCTGGCAGCCCCCCTCCTCCTATGGTTTCCGGGCTCTCCTCCTTTCCTGGCCAGGGGACACATGGAACTAAACCACCAGTACAGCCAGGGGACACATGGAACTAAACCACCAGTACAGCCAGGGGACACATGGAACTAAACCACCAGTACAGCCAGGGGACACATGGAACTAAACCACCAGTACAGCCAGGGGACACATGGAACTAAACCACCAGTACAGCCAGGGGACACATGGAACTAAACCAATCTATGCTTGGTTAGATGGTGTAGAGGGCAGGGGAGACAATGGAGTCTATTGGGCACCTAATGTCTCCATAAAGGGTACCTGTCATCTGCCCAATGCATTCACATACATGTGATAGCAATCAAGTAAAAATAAAAAGTAAAAAAATTATAAATTAGGAAACATATTAAAAAATAAAAAAATTGCCAAAAGCCCCACACACCTGCGCAAAAGCAAATGCAAGCCCAAGGTGTCCACCTGCATGTAAACTGCAGTCGCACCACACGTGTGACATATCGCTGTGAACGTCAAGAGTGAGAACAATAATTCTAGCACTAGAGCTCCTAGTTACCGCTTAATGAATGAGCTGTAAATGATTTTATAGCATTACCTTTGGTGTTTTTTGGGTACCATAGTTTTTGGCGATATTGCGGGTGCACGCAATTTTAAGACATGGAATGTTTGATATCTATTTAGTCGAAGCAACCTTATCTTTTTATATTTTAAACAAAAATCGGTATTAAATTGTGTGCTTTTGCGCTAAAATTCATTTTATTATGTTTTTTTTTTTTTTTTCCTGAAAATTTACATTTAATAAACAGTTGCGCAAATATGTGAAAGAAAAGTTGGCAACTATCACTTTTTTTTCTTTTTCTACAGGGCCTCTGTTTTCAGAAAATGATTTAATGTTCTGAAGGTTTATTGTAACCAATTAGGATTTTTACATGTATGAGAAAAATGATTGCTCCTCAGGTATATGGATTTCACTACTAGACCTCATTTAAAAGAGAAGTATGGGGTTTGTTTGTTATCAGATTCATACTTACCCCGCTGGATGCGGCAACAGTCCCCTGCTGGCTCTAACACCAAGAACCAAGCGATCAGACACTACTAATCGCTCAGTTCTCACAGATCCTTGAGCAGAGAGCTGGTTACTTCTCCTGTGATCCACAGAAGAAGAAGAAGTACAGAACAACGAGCTTTGGCTGTACTTCTTTACGTTACTAGCGTCATCTGCTTAGTGAAAATATTGTACTTTACCATTGTTAAAGCGACCATACTTGGATTAAAATTTGTCTGGTTCAGCAGGGACCGGACACATTTTGAGCCAAGTGTGGGCAGACTGGTTGTACACAAGTCGATATATAGATCAAATGCTGTACGATCAGCCAAGTTGGGTTTTATTCCTGAATGATCAGTGCTGCCGGCTATAGCCAACAATCATCAGTGTGATGGTGGGGAAGTCTCCCCGCTGTCAGAATACAATGGCAATTTCCACCACCACCTCAAATCTGTAGATGAAGGAATCTGGTCTTTTTTTTTTTTTTTTTTTTTTTTTTTTATTCAACCCAGTGGTTGAGCAAAAAAAAAAAAATGTTAATGTATGGTCAGCTATAAAATATAATTGATACAGTATCATTCCTGCATATGGCCATTGTATGTTCCAAGCTACTTCTATTTTGTTAGACTGGTGGTAGGATTCTGCAGTGTTTGTTACATTTTATCTGTTTGTCTCTCCTAAAGACAATCAGTACAAAACATTCCGTTTTATAAAAACAGGTTGAACTTTACCTCTTTGCCTGAGACAGATGAGATACGTAGAGTATGTAAACTATGCATATGCTGTTATTAACTAGGACTGGCTAGGTCTGAAGCTATTCCATTTTGATGGAACATTACTGTGTATTCAGCTGACAGATGTCCATTCTTTTTGGCTGGCATGATCTGAATGGCACAGAATAGCAGCCCAGTCTTTGAAATTTGTCCATAAGGTGTATGGCTAATGCTGACAAAGATCTGACCTCATCCACTGGTTTGGATGAGTAACCAGATTTGTATGTGTATAGTGCGCTTAATTGCCTACAATTACCACTGCTTAACACAAAATCTGTTGCTGAATGTGGGTTATGCTGTATAGATCAAGAGGGATCCGTGACAAATGATCATAATTGTACACAATTATTACATCCTTCTAGGACTAGGTCACCAATAGCAGATTACTGGTCACACCAACTAGTCATCAGTGTAGTAGTGTATTCTTTATTCCTAGATGTATATCTGTTCACAAGGTGATCCTTGAATGGCATGTCATAGTCATTGTATTTTTTTGTATTTAAATACTTTGTATTTTATTTGTGGATTAAGGGTATACCGATTGCAATTTTAGATTGTATTTGCTTTTAATGCAAATAGACAGTTTATACTACTATTTTTGTGAACCGTTTTAGATCCTGTTCTCATCTACAGTGCATCCGGAAAGTATTCACAGCACTTCACTTTTCCACATTTTGTTTGGTTCCAGCCTTATTCCAAAATTGATTAAATTCATTGTTTTCCGCCAACATTCTACAAACAGTACCCCATAATGACAACTTGAAAGAAGTTTGTTTGAAATCTTTGCAAATTTAGGGCTCTTTCACACGGGCGTTCCGTATGTCCGTTTTTCATCCCATCCGTTTGCGGATGAAAAATGAACATAATGTATCTCTATGTAAATACGGATGTCATCGGATGATCATCCTCTGACATCCGTTTTTTGTCAGTTCAGTTCAGTTTTTTTGAACGGAGGAGAACCCTATTTTTTCTTCCTTTCAAAAAACGGAACGGAAGCAAAAACGGATGTCAGTGGTGTCATCCGCTGACATCCGTATTTACATAGACATGCATTATGTCAGTTTTTCATCCGCAAACGGATGGGATGAAAAACGGACATACGGACCGGATGACACAAGTGTCATCCGTGTCCGTTACGGAAAAAAAAAAAAAAGGACCTGATCGGGCAAAAAAAAAGGAACGCCCGTGTGAAAGAGCCCTTATTGAAAATAAAAAAAGGAAAAAAATCACATTAGTATTATCACAGCATTTTCCATGACACTCAAAATTGAGCTCAGGTGCATCCTGTTTCCACTGATCATCCTTGAGATGTTTCTATCAACTTGAATGGAGTCCACCTGTGGCAAATTCAGTTGATTGGACATGATTTAGAAAGGCACACACCTGTCTATATCCGGTCCCAAAGCATGTCAGTGCACAAACCAAGCCATGAAGTCCAAGGAATTGTCTGCCGATCTGTCCCTCCGAGACAGGATTGTTTTGAGGCACAGATCTGGGGAAGGGTACAAAAAATATTCTACAGCATTGAAGGTCCCAATGAGCACAATGGCCTCCTCCATCTGTAAATGGGAGAAGTTTGGAACCACCGGGACAGCCTGAGCAGGCTGCCCAGCTAAACTGAGCGATTGGGGGGAGAAGGGTTTTAGCCAGGGAGGTGACCAAGAACCTGATGGTCACTCTGACATAGCTCCAGCGTTTCCCTGTGGAGAGAGGAGAACCTTTCTAGAAGAACAACCATCTCTGCAGCATTCCACCAATCAGGCCTGTATGGTAGAGTGGCCAGACAGAAGCCACTCCTCCCATAAAAGGCACAAGACAGCCCATTTGGAGTTTGTCAACAGGCACCTGAAGGAGACCCAGACCATAAGAAACAATTCTCTGGTATAATCTTGCAAAGATTGAACTCTTTAGTCTGAATGGCAAGCGTCATTTGTCTGGAGGAAATCAGGCACCGCTCATCACCTGGCCAATACCATCCCTACAGTGAAGCATGGTGGTGGCAGCATCATGCTGTGGGGATGTTTTTCTGGGAGCTGGAACTGGGAGACTAGTCAGGATCAAGGGGAAGAATGAATGCAGCAATGTACAAAGACATCTTTGATGAAAACTTGCTCCAGAGCGCTCTGGACCTCAGACTGGGGTGAAGGTTCATCTTCAAACAGGACCATGACCCTAAGCACACAGCCAAGATAACAAAGGAGTGGCTACAGGATAACTTCCTTTCCTTGAGTGGCCCAGCCAGAGCCCAGACTTGAGCCTGATTGAACATCTCCTGGAGAGATCTGAAAATGGCTGTGCACAGACGCTCCCCATCCAACCTGATGGAGCTTGAGAGGTACTAAAAAGAAGAATGTGAGCAACAGCCCAAAAATAGGTGTGCCAAGCTTGTAGCATCATACCTTTAAAAGACTTGAGGCAGTAATTGGTGCCAAAGGTGCTTCACCTTTGGCACCAATTATTCACAGCAAAGGCTGTAAATGCGTACATGTGAATTTTTTTTTTTTTTTAAATTTGCAAAGATTTCAAACAAACTTCTTTCACATTGTCATTATGGGGTATTGTTTGTAGAATTTTTAGGAAAATAATGAATTTAATCTATTTTAGAATAAGGCTGTAACATAGCAAAATATGGAAAAAGTGTAGTACTGTGAATACTTTTCTGGATGCACTGTATGCATAGGCTATAATAAGTCTGAATGTGCCCTGGCAGGCATTGCTCATTTGTGCTTTGCAAGCATTTTGGGGGGGGGGGGTGCCTATTCATTCAGTGGGACCACAGTGCTTATGACACGCTAAGCAATGTATACACCAGTAGAATCTTGCATTGACATGGAAAAAGGGATCATGTGCATCTTTTTGGTGCATGGACCTGTGTTGAGGCCCCATAGTTAGTGGATGAGAACATACAACAATGTGCATTGATGCATCAAGAAACATGTTGCAGTATACGCTGTATAACACGCATTGGTGTATATGGTGTCTTAGGGTACATTGGGAAAACAATTGTGGGGGGCTGTACATTTTCTTTGACTAATGCTACAAAATTTTGTGCCTCAGTAGCTTATTTTCAGGTGTTAAGCCAGCTAAACATGGGTCGAAATTTGGCCGGGTCAGCAGGGACTGGATGAATTTTGACCCATGCATGGGCACTGAGGTTCTACAGAAGTTGATTACCAATCTACCTTTGTACAACTGCCCTGTCCCGACTCCGTCTGATTAGTGCTGCCGGCTATAGCCAGGAGCACTAATCCTTTTTGACGATGGGGGAAGTCTCCCCACTATCCAATTACGATGGGGGCTATTTACTAAACCTGCATGGGGCAAAATCTGGTGCAGCTCTGCAAAGAAACCAATCAGCTTCCAAGTTTTATTGTCAAAGCTTAACTGAAGAAGCTGAAGTTGAGAGCTGATTGGCCTCCATGCACAGCTGCACCAAATTCTGAGTGCACCAGTTTTAGTAAACCAACCCCAATAGCTCTGTGGGGTTGGGGCTGCTTTAGTCATCCTACATGAACCTATTATTTCAAGCGATTATGGAATTGTATTGCTTTGGCATTAACCATCCAACATACATTTATCTCTTTTAAATTAGCAATTGATAACCTATAAAGAAATAAATGTATATTTTAAGACCTTCTCAGAATTGAGACAAGTGTTACTGTGATGAAAGGTTGATTCGCATGCATGGTTTACTGTCTAATAAATTCAGTGGAGGACACCAAAGTTATTCCTTTCCCTGCCCAAGAGGCACCTTCATGTAAAACACATGAATATAGGAGGGAGGGAGAAAATTATTTTAAATGTCAATTAAGGCAAGTGGTTTTAGTTTTTTTTTTTTTTTTTTTAAGCTTGTAAGCTTTATTTTTATTTTCTTTAGTTTTACACTTGATCTAATTTTATTACTGTACTTCTTGTGTTGACATTTAGATTATTTGTCTTGTGGCACTGCTGATAATAGTTGAATTTATTAGGCTGTACCTGATATTGTGTCTCTTATATACTTGAGACCTTTCCCCTAGATAGTTATCGGCTAAAGAGGAGATCAGATTTCACCCTTTCAGAGAGCACCTGCTGGCTTGGCCATGTGATTGCGGAGTGCAAGCGAAGCGAGGTATGTAGAGCAAAGTTTGGTTTGTAGAAAAGGAAGGTTAGGCTTGTTTTTCTTCTAAATTTTCTGTTGTGGAATGGCTGTATGGTGACCTACTTTTAGTGCTAAGCTTAATAAAATATACTCCAAATTTTAGTCTTTTCAGTATAACATTGTGTTAAAGTGGTTGTTACGCCACTGTGTGATCCATACAGCGCCCCCTCTGTTAGATTACAAACTGCATCCTAGTGCCTGTGCTTTATTAAAAGAAAAGGCCGATTTCTACCTGTTTTTCACAGCTCCTATCGGTGATCACGTGACTCCCGGCTCTCTCCTCTCCCCAGGGGGCGGGGCCAAGAACTCCCTCTGACGTCAGCTGGGGAGGCGGGGAGGAAAGGAGGAGAGAGCCGGGAGTCACGTGACGGGCGAGCGGCGCTGTGAAAAATGGTAGGAATCTGCTGCTTTTCTTTTTTTTTTTTTTTTTTTTTTTTTTTGTTTTTTTAATAAAGCACAGGCACTAGGATACAATTTGTAATCTAAACGAGGGGATGATGTAAAGATCATAGTTTTGTAGCAGCGAGGAGGGGAGCAGAGCGGCGCTAGTGAGCTGACAGGCAGAGGGGGAGGAGGACAGAGGGAGACAGAGGAGAGCTGCAGATGACGGAGACACGTACACTGACCATGGTATCAGGGCTCAGCAGCCATGATACACCATGGTCAGTATACAGGGGGAAGGATAGAAACTAGCAGGATAAGGTGATACAGGGAGCCAGATTACACAGCACTGTGCTCTATTAAATGCTTAGGGGAACAGGATCTGTTTGTTACCCTAAAAAAAAAAAAAAAAAAAACGCTTTAACCACTTGCCGACCGCCGCACGACTATCTACGTCGGCGGTCAGCCCCTCACAGGCAAAGTGACGTAGGGCTACGTCACTAGCTTGTGAGGATCTAGGGAGCGAGCGCGCGCCGCCGGAGGCGCGCTCCCGCGTGGTCACGGACCCGATGCGTGTGACCGGCGGACCCGATGTCCGCCGGCCACTCTGTGCGATCGGCGGGGGAGAGGGAGAAAGTCAGGCAGCTTGTGTAAACAAGCTGCCTGTCATTCTCCCCTCTGTATGAGAGATGATCATATGGATCTACTATGTAGATCCGTTGATCACTCTGCATACAGCTGAAGCCACAGCCAATCACAGTAAGAATCACGCCCCTAGGGACACACACAGACCCTCCCTCTCAAATAAAGTTAACCCCTTCACTACCAGTGTTTTTTTACAGTAACAGTGCATATATATAGCACTGATTACTGTAGAAATGTCACTGGTAACCCCAAAAGTGTCAAAAATGTCAGTCAAGGGTCCGATCTGTCCGCCGCAATGTCGCAGTACCGCAAAAAAAATCGCAGATGTCCGCCATTACGCGTTAAAAAAAAAAAACAACAAAAATGACATAAATCTTTCCCGTAGTTAGTAAACGCAATAACTTTTGCGCAAACCAATCAAAATACGCTTTTTGCGATTTTTTTTTTTTTTTTACCAAACATAGGTAGCATAAAACAAATTGGCCGAAAATGTTAAAAAATTTTGATTTTTACATTTTTTTTTTGGGGGGAGTTTCATATAAAAAAAAGTGAAAAATATTGTTATTTTTGCAAAATTTACGCTCTTTTTTTGTTTATAGCGCGTGATCAAAAAATCGCACAGGTGATCAAATACCGCCAAAAGAAAGCTCTGTTTGTGGGAAAAAAAGGACGCCAAATTCGTTTAGGTACAGCGTCGCACGACCGCGCAATTGTCCGTTAAAGTCACGCAGTGCCGAATCGCAAAATACCCCCTGGTCGTTTAGCAGCCAAATCCTCCGGGGCTTAAGTGGTTAAGTCCTGCTAACTGGCTAAAGTATGGTGATGATGTTATTGCAGTTGGACTGTGTGACTGATCATTCCAAACTTGTTGGACATCACACACAAGCAGCACTGACATTTGTAGCTCTTTCCTACATATGGGGAGATACATTTATAATCCCAGTTTGTAGCACGGTGCATAGAGGCCTATGAACCATGCTGCTAAGACTCGCAGACCCCCCCACCTTCATTGGGAGTTGAGGCAGATACATTTTCTTAAAGCAGAGTTCCAGCCTTTTTTTTAAAAAAAAAGTAAAAGTCTGCAGCTACAAATAATGTAGCTGCTGATTTTTAATATAGGGACACTTGCCTGTCCAGGAATCCAGCGATGTTGGCCCCCCGAAGCTGATTCCTTCATCGGCTTCCGGTGCAGGCGCCAACATTGCAACTAAGGGAAACCGGCAATGAAGCCTTCAGGCCTTACAGCCGATTTCTTACTGCGCATACGCGAGTCGCGCTACGCTTTCTGGTCTTCTGGAACACACACGTCCCAGAAGGCAGAGGAGGGGCCAATGCGGAAATGACGTACCTTTGGCGAGGTTGGAGGGAAGTTCAGCCGGAGAACAACAAAAAAGGTACAAAACGACAAAAAAAAAATAAATAAATAATAATAGTAAAAAAAAAAAAAAAAGGATATCCAAAACGTGAGGGGGGTGCTCGATTTGTTCTAGATCTAGTTACATTTTAGCCTGGAACTCTGCTTTAAGCAAATATATATTTGTGATTTTTGTATGACAATTTAAAACCGTTTATTTATATTTATTTATTTTTACTCTGTATTTCAAAGGCTGTTTTTTTTATTTTGATCATGTGACTACCAGCACAGGACTAGAAGCTCCTGCTTATGTTTCCCTGCAGGCAGGTTGGGAAAGAGCTGGGTCATGTGACCACTGTATATTAATTAGGACAATGGTACTTAGATTTTTCTTTTTATAATTACAGTGCCGTCATTTACATACAGAAATGGAAGGGAAGGGACAGTGTAAATTAAACAGTGTGTTTATCACTTTAACTTTGTTTCTGCTCTGAGGAAACCTTTTACCTGACAGGAAGTGAGGGAAAATCTGCACCAGGGACACAGACAATGATAAAAAGCTGACAGAGCTTTCACTATTCACATGCTAAACGTACTAAAAACTTAGAAAAAACATTCTAAAGCGTTTTTTAATTCTGTCTGCGTTGTTGTTGTTCGAGAGATTTTCTCTCGCTTCTCTGACTTCTCTCCAACAGCGCCTTTGATGGCGGTAAAACCTGACGGGGTTCTAATCCTTCGCCACTCTATCAAAAACAAAAAAAGGTTTGGTCATAGATCTACTTTAACCTCTGCCTGGCCCTGCTCATTTGCATTGTTGGCACGTATCTGGACATGTATGGCCACCTTTAGATTTGCTCCCAGTGTCTTTTATTATTGTGTGCTGCTCTGATGGTTGGACATAAAGTCATCATGAGCTTAGAGAGAGAAGAGCTCCATGTGGTGATTATACCGTCAGCCTATATTTAGGATCACATCAAAACACTTGGCTGTTTTGTTGTAGTTGCCAAGTTAGCTGGGCATTGAGCGGCAGGGTGGGCTCGTTCAACATTTTTTTGAGCTGGTTGGCTCCTTTACAAACTGTGGAGCTCAGACCATGACTATTATGCTGCCAGTAGAGGTAGTGGAAACGGATTTGTCTGCACATGGGACAGTTATGCTTTTTCGTCTAATGCACTGTTATTTAAATGTAGTCAGAAATGGTTGTATCCATAGGTTTATTTGAGTAAGGCCGGCCATACACAGCCTGAGTAAGGCCGGCCATACACAGCCCAAGTGGTTGCTGGAACAAAATTTGCACGATTCCTCCACCAACACAGACATTGCTGACAGGGGAATCCTCCTGCTGAGCAATTGTCTGCTCCCGGTGGGAGATAATCGCAAGAGAATCCAGCAGGCTGGTTGTACCAAAGTTGGTTGATTGATCACCTTGGTACATTCAGATTGCTCATTAATGGTTGAAATCTCAGCTGGTTCCTGCTGAACCAGCCGACTTTCGAACCGTGTATGGCCGACCTTAAGCTGGTTACACACTATACAATTTTCATTAGATTTTTTCCTTCAGATTTATCAAAACTATATAATATGAGGTCAAACCTAAAGACTTTTAAATTTGTATGCAATCAGGTAGGCCCTTGCACTGCATAGTTGAAGGTAAATCTAAAGGAAATCTACCATCAAAGGTGGATAGTGTGTATCCAGCTTTAGTCAGTAAATTCCCATTACCAATTCTTTCTGGAACTTACAACCCTGTACAGGGCTTTCGAAGCTGAGAGGGTAATTTAAATAACCCAAAACTTTAATGAATATTCCTGTTATTTTACGTTTCCTAACTCTAAAGCATACCCTATTCTATAAACCCTTGCCCTACCTAAATACTTAGGCCTAAGGGCTACTAATTTATTTCATTACCAGCATATTGGGTTCATAGAGTGGCTAAATCTCCTAGTGGACTTACACTTTACCTACATTTACCTTTTGGAAAAAAAAAAAAAAAGCCCTTAAAATGGTTGTAAACCCTTACATATACCCAGTGAAGGAACTATCCTCTGGTGATACACAGAGATGAAACAAATCCTCCTGCACAAGTTGTACCTGTGTAACTACAGCCATCTTTGCCCTACATCTATTTAAAGTGCAGATTTTACACGGGGTCCCTCAGCTCTGAAAAGCAGGGGGTGGAAATATGAAGTTACATCAGTTAGAATTTTCTTGGTGTCAGGAAAACTTGTCAGAAATACAGATAGCAGAGGAACGAAGCAATGGACAGAAAATACACTTGGTGCTCTGTATTGGGACAAGCACACACTATACAGGGATATGTTTTTTGTTCATTTTTTTATGTCCGCTGTGTTCAACCAATTTAATGTGTGTGTGTGTGTGTGTGTGTGTGTGTGTATATATATATGTATATATATAATTATATTATATCAGTATGTGTTGTATCATGCCTCACCATATACAGTTGGAGCCTCTTCAGTTAGCCATTGGGCTGTCTATTTGATAGATTTGATCTATCAATTAATAGATTAATCCTCCCCATAAAGCCAGCCATAGATGGATCGAAATTTGTCTGGTTCCTGTTGAATCGGATGAATTTTGATCCATGTATAGACAGGCTGGATGTTCTGAAGTCGATCCATCGATTGACTAAAGTACAACCAGCCTGTTGGATTTTTTACATGCCGGCGGCTTTAGCCACAACACTCCTGCTGTCAGAATACAACAACTCAGTGGTTCAAAAAAAATCAAGAGATTTTTTTCCCTTTTTAACCTGTGGTTGCGGGAAAGAAAACTGGTTAATATATGGCCAGCCTTACAAACCAATGAACCATACTCCTTAAATTAAGCACCTTTTTAAAGGATAAGTTCACTTTTTAGAAAAAAAATAATAAATGCATAATTTTTTGCAGGTAAAAAAATGTGCTATTATTATTGTTTATTTTGGAGCCTGTAAAGCATTGCCACAGCAATCAGCAGATCTCCTTCAGATCTGTCAGTTTATCTGTGTGCCCATACGGACAAGCAGATCCAATCTGACAGGAAGAGTTAATGCACTAGAGAACTACAAGCCGACAACTGCAAAGGATCTTGAGGCTTGTAGTTCATTCATACTCAGAGCTGTGTAGATGAATGATGCGGCAGTGTGTGCGGAACCCGCGCGGCCGTGCTGATTTTAGGAAGTGACAGCTAGTACAGGGAACTTCTCCTTGTAATGCTGTCACAGGGGGTGCAGGGATTGGGCAGCAGCTGCGGCATTGGGAAAATGTTTCATGTTCTATCCTAAAAACAGGTGGAACGTAACATGTTCCCAAAGGTGAAGTTAACCTTTAACCCCTATCCTAAAACTAGTATCTCCTATCCTGAAAGATGAGAGTTCCATGCTGACAATTATCAAAAGAATGGTCCACCTAAGCACATGTCAGTAGGGGCTCTCAGAAAAATGACTCGGATTCATAATGAGCGCATTGGATGGGGCGAGGTTGGGTATCATTCCTCTGAAACACAACCATGAATACATTCTTCTTTTTGGTTGATTTTATTTGCTGTAAAAGTAGCTAGAGGGTTGTGTTCTATTCCACAGAGAAGTGAGAGTGATCCATATCTGGAGTAAGAGAGGGGAATTCACTATATCTTTAGGCTGAAAGTACGTGTTTAGGTAATGTGTGTGTCAAAGGTTTGATTTGTTTTTTTTTTTCTCCTTTCCTTTTTATAGCCTTCCCGTGGTTTGGTATGGATATTGGTGGCACTCTGGTTAAACTTGTCTACTTTGAGCCTAAGGACATCACAGCAGAGGAAGAACAAGAAGAGGTTGAAAACTTAAAAAGCATAAGAAAATACTTGACTTCAAATACAGCCTATGGTAAAACTGGAATCCGAGATGTCCATTTGGAACTGAAAAATCTGACCATGTGTGGTCGTAAAGGCAATTTGCACTTTATCCGCTTTCCCACCTGTGGTATGCACAGGTTCATTCAGATGGGAAGTGAGAAGAACTTCTCTAGCTTACACACTACACTATGTGCCACAGGAGGTGGGGCGTACAAGTTTGAAGAAGACTTTAGGACGGTACGTAGGGCGCAGTTTTTTGTTTTTTTTTCTATGTAGTCTGTTAACTCCGTCTCATAGTCCAGTTCAGGTAATACAATGCATACAAACAAGTGTGTGTGTGTGTATGTATGTATGTATGTATGTATGTATGTATGTATGTGTGTGTAATATATGGAAAGCTTGATAGTATGCTAACAAATGAGCGAATGCGCTTTAACCTGACGTTATTTTAAAAGTAAAGTGGGAAATAACAGTTCATGTCTGTCAATCTTTGTCCATCATAGGCTACATCTGTTAGTTTGTACATATCCTTTATAATTCTTATCAAGCAGTGTCTGTCAGTGCATGTCCTTCACTGTGTCTATCCGTCTTTGTTTCTGTTAGTGTGCTAGTTGTAGTGTTTTATAATGTCAACCTTAATTTATTTTAGGGGTGTGTTATATAAATCATGCAATAAATTAAGACTGCATCATGCATTTAAATGGCCGCTGACCTCCTCACATCTTTATCATTTATAGCAAAGGGTAGAAATTCCAAAATATAACTGGTTGACTATTGGCCTGGTGCTTCCCACTTTGATTTTTTTCTTCTTTTTTTTTTTTTTTTTCTTTAATGGAGGTGAAAGGAAAAAAAATGTACATAGGCCCTGTGGTCAATAGAAGGAGGAATAGTGTCCAATTATTTGTATTATTGAGAGGAACAGTGCCCCATCATTGGAGGAACAGTGCCCCATCATTGGAGGAACAGTGCCCCATCATTGGAGGAATAGTGCCCCATCATTGGAGGAACAGTGCCCCATCATTGGTATAATTTGGAGGAATAGTGCCTCATCCTTGGTATTAGTGGGGGGAATAGTTCCCCCATTGTTGGTATCAGTGAAAGGAATAGTGCTTTATCATTTTTGTCAGTGAAAGGAATAGTGTCCCATTATTGGTGTCAGTGGAAGGAATAGTGTCCCATCATTGGTGTCAGTGGAAGGAATAGTGTCCCATCATTGGTGTCAGTGGAAGGAGAAGGGTCCCATCATTTGTGTCAGTGGAAGGAATAGTGTCCAATCATTGGTGTCAGTGGAAGGAATAGTGTCCCCTCATTGGTGTCAGTGAAAGGAATAGTGTCCCATCATTGGTGTCAGTGGAAGGAATAGTGTCCCATCATTGGTGTCATGCCCCAGGATTGATGCCAGTGGAAAGAATAGTACCCCGTTGTTGGTATTATTGGGAGGAATAGTGCCCCATCATTGGTGTCAGTGGAAGGAACAGTGTCCCATCTATTGTCAGTGGGAGTGATCATGCCCCATGGTTGGTGTTAGTGAAATAACTAGTGCCACGTCATTGGTGTTAGTGGAAAAAATAGTGCACAATCTTGGTGTCAGTGAGAGGAACAGTGCCCCATTGTTGTGCCAATGGGAGGAAAAATGCCCCATCTTTGGTGTCAGTGGAAGGAATAATGCCTCATTGGTGGTATCAGTGGTAGGAAAAGTGTTCCAACATTTATATTGGTGGAAGGAAGTATGCCCCATTGTTGGTGTTGGTAGAAGCAAAAGGGACTCACCGTCTGTGTCAGTGAACAGAAATATGCCGCCTCAAGTAGATCACGCGGTGGGCGATTTTAAATAAATCCACTGCGATATCTGCTGAGGATACCCCGGTGTTCCGGGACCCGACGGACAGGAGATTGGAGTCTCTGGCCCGTCATGCTTATACGGTTGCTGGTTCTATGCTGAAGCCTATTTTTGCTTCCATTATGGCAGCCCAAGCTATTGCGGATTGGACGCAGGTGCTCAGGCGCACCCTGGTGGCTGGCTCTGCTCCGCCGACAACTTTGGCTATGGTGGATCAAATTCATCAGGGTGTCATGTATTTGTGTGATGCAGACTTAGATATGGTCCCTTTTGGCTGCGCGTCTTTCAGGTGTGGCGGTATTGAACAGTCGCCTGATATGGCTGAAATGTTGGTCTGTTGACCAGTCTTCTCGCAAGACTTTGGCTAATTTGCCGTACGCGGGATCTCGCCTTTTTGGCGAATCCTTGGATACTCTGATAAAGGGGATTTCTGGGGGTAAGAGCACTCTCTTGCCCCAAACTCACAAGAATAAGTTTGTTCGTGGTAAGAAGAATACCTCGTTTAGGGCCTCTCAGGGGTCCTTTCGTGCCTTTCGGTCGCACTATAAGGGCAAGCCCTTCAAGGGGCAAGGCTCCCAGAAGAAGCCGTGGGTGGGTAAGCAGAAATCCGGCCAGTCCGGGTCTGCTGCCCATAACAATACGGCCTGAAGGGGCGCCCTCACCCGGTTCTGGGGTGGGGGGACGTTTGCTCGGTTTTCTTCAACCCTGGCTGGACCGCATTCGGGACAGGTGGGTTCAGGAAATCGTTCGATCTGGATACAAGATCGAGTTTCTCTCTCGGCCAGTGGGCAGATTTTTCCCCTCAAACCTTCAGCTGACTCCGGAGCGATTGCAAGATCTGCACCTGGCGGTGCGGGACCTGCGGGCCCAGGGAGTGGTGGTCCCGGTGCCTCATCGGGACAGATTTGTCTAAACCAGTTACTAGATTGGATAACAGAGCTCACCACTGGGTATGGTTCCATTGTTCTTTTTCTTATTCACACGGTTATTTCTACTACTCAGATATCAGGTTTTAAGAATGATCATCCTTCTTCAAGGCCATACCTGAATATGTAGCCTATTGGCAGAGTATATGTGTGATATTAGTGAATTTGTTTGTAATCAATATAGGTATGGCTAGGTGAGATAAAGGAGATGGGGAAAGGGTATCACAGAACTAATGAGTTTGTTTATCAAGTGTACATAGCTGTAAAAGACAAGTGCATGTAAAATATCACACTTACAGATAAGCATTTGAAAGGTGTTTGACCTCAACACTTTTAAACATTACTATTGAAGTAGGTTTGTGAAGGATTAGAAATGAGATCACTACAGCATATACACTGATCAGTCATAACATTATCAACCCTGACAGCTAAAGTAAATAATATTGATTATGTCATTACAAGGGCATCTTAAAGTGGGTGGTATATATTAGGCAGTAATTGAACATGTTGTCCCTGAAGTTGATGTGTTGAAAACAGAAAAAATGGGCAAGCGTAAGGATTTGAGTGACTTTCGCAAAGGCCAAATTGTAATGTCTGGACAACTGGGTCAGAGCAACTCCAAAACTGCAGCTCTTGTGGGATGTTCCCAGTCAGAACCTACCAAAAGTGGTCCAAGGAAGGAAAACCAGAGAACCAGCAAAAGAGTCATGAGTGGCCAAGGCTCATTGATACACGTGGGGAGCGAAGGTTGGTCATAACTAATAAAAGAGTTACTGTAGCTCGAACGTTTTCATAGAAAGGGTTCAGAACACACAATGCATCTCAGTTTGTTGTGTATGGGGCTGCAAAGCTGCAGGTCGGTAGGGTGCCCATGCTGACCCTTGTCCGCAACCAAAAGCTCCTACAATGGACACATGGGCATCAGAAATGTACCATGGAGTAATGGTAGAAGGTGTCTTTGAGGTGTTGACTTGGCCTCAATTCTATAGATCCCTATCAAATCAAGCATCTGTGGGATTGGCTAGAAATACAAGTTTGATCCATGGATGCCCCAACTTGCAATTTAGAGGGTTTAAAGGACCTACTACTAATGGCTTGTTGCCAAATACCACAGCAAACCTTCAGACATGAGTGAAGTCCATGCTTTAAAGCGGAGTTCCACCCTAGAAAATCGAATGTAGCCATCACACCTAAGAGTTGGTAAACTGCAATATAATTTCTCTTACGTCCTCCGACAGTCGCCGCCTCTTCATATTCGTCACTAATGGGGTTATTGACCTTTGCTCCGTAGGAGTAGCTAGGCAACAGAATATATTAATATCAAAGCTTTTAGCATATCCCACCCCCAGGGGGTGGTCCCCTCAGTCAATACCTCCCTGCTTCCTGCATTTCCAACTCAGTTTCTAATGCCTAGCTCAGGAGTAGGTTGGGCTGTTCCTGTGCTGGGGCTCTTAGTCTCAGCTTCTTTTCTCTTTTTGATATTATATGAAGTTTTTTTTTCTCTTTCTTTTACCTAGCTGTTTATTTTCAGCGTTAGTTAGCTTCTTCTGATGAAGATGATCGTGCGGAGCTGGGTCTCAGTCTGGCCACCCTGGATCCCAGGGCTCAGGGCCAGGGGCTTCCCAGCCTGCCATCCAGCGTTCAGCTTAGGTTTTACCCTGGCACATTGAACGACCCATCCCTGTTCGCTGCAGGGATGCTATCGGTGAGGTGGCTACCTCACTGGACGCCATTGCGGTTTCGCACCGCAGTTCCACTGCGTCATGCTTGCAACACTCCCTGTCCTCAGTGCAGCGGTTTGGTCGCTGGAGCAGGCTCCCCACGCCATCCGGACTGGTAAGTGTAACTCTATGTGGGGACCTGTCTATTTGGGTGTCAGTCTGGGACTGTGTGACCCTGCATGTCTGTGTGGCTGCTGTGCTCCCTGTCAGTTCCTGTGTGGACTTGCTGTGAGGGGGGGGCTCTCCCGCTCTGCTGGGTGTAAGCATGAAGCAGTCAGATTTTGGGCATGCTGTGCGGCGATCGCTGCCGCGATCCGCCATTTTCTTGCGGCAAAATCATGGTGGCCGGTCCTGTGTGGTAATGCACGGCGTTTTGGCGCCAAACGCCGCCATTTTGGCGGCGATCGATCAGGCCACATGTCGGCGCCATTTTCTATTTGCCCAAGGAATCCTCAGCCGAGCGGCCATGTTTGTGTAGCCTTGCATAGGCTTCATAGGGGCGGTCAGTCTTGCATCACTTCCTTTTGCTCTGGGACAGCGATCGGTGGCAGCAGCCTGTGTGATTTCTCCAGGTTTTTATCTTCCCCTTTTTCCTGTATTACTTGCCCAGTTTCTTGTCCCTGTGGGGGTCGGTGTATTCAGTGGGTGCGGTGGGCTACGCTCGCCGCGATCTTAAAGGGGCAGTACCCCTTTCTTCCTTATCTGACTGGGGCATGGATTCTCAGGATTGCAAGTTTCCTCCCACCTTGGTGGGGGGCCAAGGGGCTGCTGCTTCCCCCGAGGGCAAACTTAGCTGCTCAGGTGCAGATGCTGGTGGCTGATCGATCCACAAAACGGCCCAGAGTGTCTATTTCCTCTGATTCAGAGGGCGATGGGGCTGCTATGGCTGGAGTGCCCTTCTCAGGGTCTCACTCATCTCTAGACCTTGTGGGGTCTGACGGGGAGGCTGAGGTGGAAGGGGTTGATAATTCTCCCCCGGGCTCGTCTGAAGAGCTTGCACTCATGGATGAGTTGGTTGCTTCTATCAAGCAAACGCTGCATTTACAGGATGAACCATGTCCTCCAGTTTTGATGTCCTCTTACGGGACGCAAAGAAAGCGCAAAACATCACAGGTTTTTCCTTGCTCTACGGAATTTCAGCGCGCTGTTGATGAGCAATGGCGCAATTTAAAGAAGCCTTTCGCTGTGCCGAGTAGGTTCAAGCTGCGGTATCCATTTACTCCCGCCACTGATGAGCGTTGGTGTGTGCCGCCTCAAGTAGATCACGCGGTGGCGATTTTGAATAAATCCACTGCGATATCTGCTGAGGATACCCCGGTGTTCCGGGACCCGACGGACAGGAGATTGGAGTCTCTGGCCCGTCATGCTTATACGGTTGCTGGTTCTATGCTGAAGCCTATTTTTGCTTCCATTATGGCAGCCCAAGCTATTGCGGATTGGACGCAGGTGCTCAGGCGCACCCTGGTGGCTGGCTCTGCCCCGCCGACAACTTTGGCTATGGTGGATCAAATTCATCAGGGTGTCATGTATTTGTGTGATGCGGACTTAGATATGGTCCCTTTTGGCTGCGCGTCTTTCAGGTGTGGCGGTATTGAACAGTCGCCTGATATGGCTGAAATGTTGGTCTGTTGACCAGTCTTCTCGCAAGACTTTGGCTAATTTGCCGTACGCGGGATCTCGCCTTTTTGGCGAATCCTTGGATACTCTGATAAAGGGAATTTCTGGGGGTAAGAGCACTCTCTTGCCCCAAACTCACAAGAATAAGTTTGTTCGTGGTAAGAAGAATACCTTGTTTAGGGCCTCTCAGGGGTCCTTTCGTGCCTTTCGGTCGCACTATAAGGGCAAGCCCTTCAAGGGGCAAGGCTCCCAGAAGAAGCCGTGGGCGGGTAAGCAGAAATCCGGCCAGTCCGGGTCTGCTGCCCATAACAATACGGCCTGAGGGGACGCCCTCACCCGGTTCTGGGGTGGGGGGACGTTTGCTCGGTTTTCTTCAACCCTGGCTGGACCGCATTCGGGACAGGTGGGTTCAGGAAATCGTTCGATCTGGATACAAGATCGAGTTTCTCTCTCGGCCGGTGGGCAGATTTTTCCCCTCAAACCTTCAGCTGACTCCGGAGCGATTGCAAGATCTGCACCTGGCGGTGCGGGACCTGCGGGCCCAGGGAGTGGTGGTCCCGGTGCCTCATCGGGACAGATTTCGGGGGTTCTATTCCAATCTGTTCACTGTGCCCAGAAAGGAGGGCAAGGTACGTCCGATTCTGGACTTGAAAGCTCTGAACCGCTTTGTGCGGGTTCGCAAGTTCCGCATGGAATCCCTACGATCAGTGGTGGCTGCCCTGGTTCCGGGGGAATTCATGGCCTCCGTCGACTTGAAGGATGCATACCTTCACATCCCCATTTTCGAGGGTCACCAGAGGTACCTTCGATTCGCCATTGCGGAGGATCATTATCAATTCGTGGCGTTGCCCTTTGGTCTCGCTTCGGCTCCGCGGGTTTTCACCAAGGTGCTTGCGCCGGTTCTGGCTTTATTGAGGGCCCAGGGCATTTCTGTCCTGGGGTATCTGGACGATATCCTGATTCGGTCCGCGACCAGTCAGGGCCTGGTGAACGACCTGTCCATCATGCTGCAGACTCTGCAGGAATTCGGTTGGACGATCAATTTTCCAAAGTCAACGTTGTGTCCGTCGGTTCGTCTTCCCTACCTGGGGATGATACTGGACTCTGTTCAAGCGAAGGTCTTCCTGCCGGAAGACAAGCTTCGGACACTTCAGTGCGAAGTTAGGTCCCTCGGGGACAATCAGTGCTCGTCCCTCCGGACGTGTATGAGGTGTCTGGGATTGATGGTTTCGGCCTTCGAGGCGATTCCCTTCGCCCAGTTTCACACACGGGAGCTTCAGGCGGAGGTCCTGGCCAAGTGGGACGGGCGTCCGCAATCTCTGGATCTGCGGCTGTCGTTGAGCCATCTCACCCGCAGGGGTCTTTTGTGGTGGCTCCAGTCCCCGGCGGTGTCGGGGGGCAAGTCCTTTCGTCCTTTGTCGTGGACGGTGATCACCACGGATGCCAGCCTGTCGGGCTGGGGTGGTGTTCTGGGCGTTCTGTCCGCCCAGGGAACTTGGTCGGAGGAGGAATCCTCCCTTCTGATCAACATTCTGGAATTGCGAGCGATAAATCTCTGTCTTCTGCTTTGGACGGACAGGCTTCAGGGCCATCCTGTCCGGGTACAAATGGACAATGCCACAGCGGTGGCCTACATCAACCACCAAGGGGGCACCAGGAGTGCCCGAGCGGCGCGGGAAGTAGCCGACATTCTGTCTTGGGCCGAGACGCACGTCCCGGCGATATCTGCAGTTCACATTCCGGGGGTGGAGAACTGGTAGGCGGATTATCTAAGTCGCCAGACCCTGGACCAGGGAGAATGGTCCCTTCACCCGGATGTCTTCCAGATGTTGTGCGCAAAGTGGGGGTCCCCAGGTGTGGACCTGTTCGCGTCTCGTCTAAACAACAAGGTGGAAAGGTTCGTGGCAAGGACGCGTGGTCCTCGGGCAGATGCCTCAGGCGCGTTAGTGGCGCCCTGGCATCAGTATCGCCTGATGTATGCCTTTCCACCGATTCAGCTGCTGTCCAGGCTCCTTCGCAGGTTAGCCTCGGAACCGCACACGGTGATTCTGGTGGCACCGGACTGGCCTCGCCGGTCTTGGTACGCAGACCTCGTGAATCTGGCGGTCGACGCTCTGTGGCGTCTGCCACTTCGAGAAGATCTCCTGTCTCAAGGACCGATATTCCATCCTGCTTTACAGTCGCTGGCTTTAACGGCCTGGCTGTTGAAAGCCAGGTCCTGAAGGATAGGGGTCTTTCCCCTGAGGTCATTCCCACTTTGATCAAGGCTAGGAAGGCCTCTTCGGGGAAGATTTACTACCGTACTTGGAAGGCTTACTTTGCCTGGTGTGAGTCCAGGGGGTATTCCCCTCACTCGTACTCGGTGTCGAGAGTGTTAGCTTTCCTTCAAACGGGCGTGAACCAGCGTTTGGCGTTGGCCACGATTAAGGGTCAGATTTCTGCGCTGACCGTTTTCTTTCAACGCCCTGTGGCGTCTAACTCTTTGGTTAGCACCTTTGTTCAAGGGGTGCGACATTTGGTCCCTCCTAGGAGGGAGCCTTTGCCTCCATGGGATTTGAACCTTGTTCTGTCCGTGTTGCAACATGCTCCTTTTGAAAAGATCAGGGAGATCTCGTTGCCTCTGTTGTCCAAGAAGGTTGCCTTCTTGGTGGCGATCACTTCGGCTCGCAGGGTGTCGGAGCTGGCGGCCTTGTCCTGCAAATCTCCGTATTTGGTGATTCACTTGGATAAGGTGGTCTTGCGACCAAACCCGTCTTTTCTTCCGAGGAGGATCTCTGAATTTCACCTCAATGAGGATATTGTTCTGCCTTTGCTTTGCGTGAAGCCTAAACATCCGAAGGAGGTGGCTTTGCATTCCTTGGATGTTGTTAGGGCGATCAGGGTTTACCTGTCATCGACTAAATCCTTTCGCAAGTCGGATTCTCTCTTTGTCCTTCCTGAGGGACCTCGGTAGGGCATGGCGGCGTCGGCGTCGGCTGCGACCATCGCCAAATGGATCAGACAGACCATCGTGCAAGCCTATGCTTTGAGGGGGAAGGTTCCTCCTTTTCCTGTGAAGGCGCACTCTACCAGGTCTCTGAGTATGTCTTGGGCCTATCGTCATCAGGCTTCTGTGGCCCAGGTGTGTAAGGCGTCGACTTGGTCGTCCGTTCACACCTTCTCCAAATTTTACAAAGTGGATGTTCAGGCATCGGCAGATGCTTCCTTTGGCCGTAAAGTTCTTAGTGCGGCAGTGCCTTAGGGTCCCTTGTTTGGGCCCTTGGCTGTTGGGGGTGTTTTTACCCCTAGGTTACTTGTTCTTTCCTGGGTTGTTGCTCCTGTTGAGCACATTTTTCCTGTTGCCAGGTTGGTTCTCTTACTTTGGTAAGGTTCCTTTCTCTGATGTGGGTACTGCGTTGCTTTAGGCGTGGCTGTTTTTTTCCCACCCCTCATGTCTACACTGCTATGGGACGTCCCCATTAGTGACGAATATGAAGAGGCGGCGACTGTCGGAGGACGTAAGAGAAAACGGAATTTTTGTAAAATCTTACCTGTAAAATTCCTTTCTCTGAGTCCTCCGACAGTCGCCGCCCCCGCCCCTCTTTTGGGGTTTATGTACTCTACTGCTATGCTACTGAAACTGAGTTGGAAATGCAGGAAGCAGGGAGGTATTGACTGAGGGGACCACCCCCTGGGGGTGGGATATGCTAAAAGCTTTGATATTAATATATTCTGTTGCCTAGCTACTCCTACGGAGAAAAGGTCAATAACCCCATTAGTGACGAATATGAAGAGGCGGCGACTGTCGGAGGACTCAGAGAAAGGAATTTTACAGGTAAGATTTTACAAAAATTCCGTTATTTGCTTTTGGGTGGAGTACTGCTTTTAATCTCCGCTTTAGATGCCATTCATACCTGTGCATTTTAGGTGCGGTCTGTTAAACAAAAATACTCTGCCTGTGGCATCTTTGACACGCTTTCATGAAAATGCACCTTTTATAGGGCTCAATGGTCACACACAGCACAGATGTGAACTGGACTGGCTTAGAGGATAGGTTTACCTTTTGGGAATAAATTTATAAGTGCACAATTTTTTGCAGGGAAAAAAAAGTGTATTTATTATTTTTTTCCCCTAAGAGGCAAGCATTACACCTGTGATCAGTGGAACAAGGGTGCAATACCAGACTACTGCAGACCAGCCCTACAGCTTTCAGCCCGTACCTGCATAGGGGGTGGCTGTTTACAAGCTGCAGGGCTTGTGAATGAACTACAAGGCTGCTCATCAGTGACCTCGCAGTCCATTCAGAACTACAAGCCGTCAGCTGCAAAGGCTGATGGCACGTGTAGTTCAAGTCATTCAAAGGAAACTGTGAATGAATGACGTGGCCATGTGGGCAGAGTGACAGCAGGTGCCAGGAAATGTTCAATGCCCACTGTCACTGGGAGGGGGAGGCTGCAGCTACTAGAACATGTTACATGTTCTTACCCTAAATATGGATGGAACATGCAACATGTTCCAAAAGGTGAACTTCTCCTTAAAAGCTCCATTCACATACTGGCGTATCAGAATCCGAGCAGAATTACCACAATTCTGCCCACAATCCTAAATCATTAGGTAGGTGTATAGATGAGCTAAACCCAGATAGTAAAAGCAGCACCTGAGTTCCTGAACCTATCGAATAAAAAATAAACTGATATGTGGAGGTGCGCTAATGAAAAAGGTGATTAAATACATAAACTATATAGTGACCCAAAAATGAATCATAGATTGCTACAATTAATAATTTTGTATTTTGCTTTGCAGCAATCTTTAATTCATTTTTGTGCCACTATATAATTTATATATTTGATCACCTTTTTCATTAGCGCACCTCCACATATCAATCCTAAATCATTGCAAATCGCGGGACGCTCGTGCCATTCCCATGACCTACAATTGCACCTGATTGCCATGGTTATCGCTCGTTGAATCACGGTAAAATCCCCTAAACAGAATCACAGGATGCTTGTCGCCCAAAAAATGTTCAAAAGCTTCTTTTGGGCGATGGGCATCCTGTGATTCTGTTTGCGCGATTTTACTGTGATTCTTAAGGCGACAATCGCTGCAAAATCTCGCCGCGCTTGGGGTGCCATTGCAAGTCTCAGGAATCGCACCGGTGTCCCATGATTTGCAATTATTCGGGATCGCAAGCAGAATTGCATCGATTGTACCCACGATCAGATACGCCAGTATGTAAACTGAGCCTTAGGGATTTCAGGGGGAAAAGATTTGCTTCCACCACCTTCATTAGCTTGCCTAGGTCCTTGTTTATTTACAGTTGTCATTGTCACTGAAGACAAGTGGACCCGAATATTTAGTAAACGTGGAACTACTGGTGATTGGCTATTCATAGAGGGGAAGAAAGAATACAGTGTTCATTGTTATTGTGCGTTATTGAGAATGACGCATCCACAATGTCGGGGTGTTGTCTACATTCATTAGAATAATCCTTTGCTTCTTATTGAAGACAGCAGTTCTCGCAGAAGCTTGTTGCATAGCAACAAAAAGAGCATGAAGGGCAAGTGAAACCGGCCTAGCTGGTTGATTGTATTTTTCTCAAGAATGACAAAGGAACCGTTTGGAACAGATCTAAATGGCAGCACAGTGAAGTACCAGAATTTAAAATAAAATGCAGCCACATTGCCTACAGTGATGAAGAGACATGGAATCCACTTTGACACCTTTTTATATTGGGTAGAAAAACCTGGATTAGAGCAAGACTTTTTCAACTGATGCCAATTGCCTTTATTAATAATGTAATTCATTAGCTATCCTCTGTCATTGACGGACCTCTCCGACGAAGGTGAACTTTGCTAGGTGGGAATGTCAGTAGGTCAGTGTTCCTTGTACTGTTTTGTTAAATGTCAGGAATCCCAAAAAATGTTTTCGTTTTCATTGCATTTAAAACTATTATGTCTGCCTGTATGCATCAACTTTCCTTCCTTATTTACAGTACATAGCTAGTAAATACCAGTTAATCTGCCATTTTCCTGGTCTTCCTTCTAATTGGCAATGCATCTAATCTTCTACAGCAGGGATCCTTAAACTACAGCCCTCCAACTGTTGTGGAACTACGCATCCCATGAGGCATTGTAAAACTCTGACATTCTCAGACATGACTAGACATGATGGGAGTTGTAGTTCCTGAACAACTGGAGGGCCATAGTTTGAAGATCCCTGTTCTACAGTATCTCTTGCATTGCCACTATCATTGTGCATGCTCAGGTTACCCTTTATGAGAAAGCTGTTAACTTCATTTCTCTCCTGGAAACTGCCCACAGATTCTTCTTCTTCCCAGCCAGCTGCCCATTGTGACTTTCTTCAGCAGCTTGTGGAAGATTGGCTGTGGCTCCTCCATGAGCCACCCTGTCATTTTTTTTATGTGACCATGGTAGCAGCATGCTCAGTAGGTAGACACGGGTTTACAAAGTTACTGATCACTATGTAGTACATGAAATATCTGTTTTTGATGGATGCTTCAGGGGATGTGGACAACGTTGAGATGAGATCCATATCTGGTGGTCTTGCCCACGTTTGTTGGGATTCTGGGTCTACGGCCTCCTCAACACTTTTTTTCATGTACCCTTCCACAAAGATGCCCGGCATGCACTTATCCACTGCCCCCTCCCAGGCCTCTTCTCATACCACCAAAAGCTGGCCACCTACCTCTTTATTACCGCAATGCGTGCTATTGCTAGAGCTTTGAGGAAGCCCTCAGTTGGGTTTGCAGAGGTGAAGAGCATTTTGACTACCCTCATTCTGCATGAGAAGATGACCAGTATACTTCATGACTCTCATGCTAAGTTCCTCAAAGTGTGGAATCCTTGGTGGTCCTATGCTCTCCCCACTCTGCCCCTGGGCAGCTTGGGCTAATATACTATCTAAGCCGCAGGTTCTGCGCTCTCTCTCCCCTTCTAAGCCTACATCTCCTTTTTTTTATTCTTGTCTTGACCATCTCCTCCTCTTCGTGCCTAGTTCTGCACCTTTTTTCTTTATACTACTCGGCTCTCCCCTTTTCTCCTCCTGCACCCTTCCACACCCTCTACTTCTCTATTCCACACCCCCCCATCTCTCCTTCACAATGGGATTATGGGATTACAACCGCCTTTGTCTCACCATGTCTTGGCCCCCCGTGCCTAGTTACTCATTACCACCTCCAACACTAGAGCCAGATTCTACTATTTGCTTTAAAATATTGGAAATGCGTTTTGTTGTATTCACAAGTACTTTAACCACTTCCAGAGTGCCTGCAGTATACAGACTGCGACAGGACGGCCTGGCCGCGCAAAATCACGTATATGACTTCAGGAGCGCGGCTTTCGCTATGATTGGACACAGCGGGAGCCAATCAGCGGGTCCGGCAGCCGCAATGGTTGCCGGGACCCGCCGATCGTTTGGTGGAATGCCAGAACTTTTGTTTACATAGGCAGACCGCTGTTCTGTCAGGGAAGTAAAGAGAGATCTTGTGTTTCAGCCAAGCTTTTTCTCTAGTACATCCATTGCCCCCACAGTTAGAAAGCACTACCTAGGAGCACACTTAACCCCTTTATTGCCCTTAGTGTTTACCCCTTCCCTGCCTGTGTCCTTTTATACAGTAACAGTGCATTTTTTTTAGCACTGATCACTGTATTGGTGTCACTGGTCCCCAAAAAGTGTCACTTAGTGCTAGATTTGTCCGCAGCAATGTTGCAGTCCTGCTAAAAATCGCTGATCACCGCCATTACTAGTAAAAACAATAAAAAAAAAAAATAAAGTCCATAAATGTATCCCATAGTTTGTAGACGCTATAACTTTTGTGCAAACCAATCAATATACACTTATTGGGATTTTATTTACCAAAAATATGTAGCAGAATACATATTTGCCTACTTGTATGTGGTGACAACACTCTGTTCATGTGTCCCAACTGTGCTCCTTTGTTGTCACTCTGTCACATGATGCATTTGAAGGAATGTAGATGTTGCCAAAGCGTTCATGTTCAGGCTGTGGAGGAGGAATTGAGACGTTTGGCTTTAGCGCCTGCGCACCCCAATCCCCCCAATGCAGGCTTATTTGGGGGAACACAATATTTATTAGACTAAATATTCTATTTTATTTAACAGAACAGTTCTGCTGGGCTGTATAAAGTTTCTCCAAATCAGAGAGAATGCTGCACAGACTCCTCAGAGGAGGAGCAAAGCTGTGATATAGGACACAGATAAAGTGTATTTGGGCTTTTCATGCCTATACAGGACTGCAAATGATAGTAAAGCTGCTCCATACACATTAAGGCCCCTTGCACACTATAAAATGCTGTTTATACATGGGTTTGGCATTTTTTTCTTTCAGCCTGTAGAAGCAACTCTGTTAGCCTATATGTCTATGCACATTTGGTCATTTACAGGCATATGCTGCAAAAAAATAAAACATCACAAGTGCTTGAGAGGAGCATTCAGGCAGAAAAACGTTTAACGCACCTAAACGCAGCGTTTTGGCGCGACAAGCGTTTTCAAGCGTAACTTTTTTTCTACCGTTTTGGAAAACAAAAGCTTATAAACACTATGCGCTTAAATGTATGCACAATAGGAACATTTTTTTCTGTCAGCAGTTCTAGCATTTTTCCTGCTGCCTAAGGTACATGGACCCTACATTACCCACTCCAGCCATTTTACTGTCTTCTAGGGGCATCAAAAGCTCAAATACACTTGATCTGTATCAAATTTTACAGCCTTGCACCACCCATAGGTAGCCTGTATAGCATTTTCTGTAGTTTAGAGTTTTCTGTCATTTAACAGAAATAATGAGGCCCTCTAAATGAAAATGGCTGGTGAGATAATATTGAGGTGTAGAGAACTTTCACCTGAAGTCCAAAGACTGGGGGAAGGAAAGATACATCAGCACTTACCAAGAACATGTTTATTGGGCCTACTAACCCTTTTTCTGGCACAACCGTCGGTTTTTGCACAATATTTTACATGCTAATTCAGAATCTGTTATGTTTATCTGTATTTGGCATTTCAGGATTTGCCAAGTGATAGATGCCCAAAGTGCAGAGCAGTCATCGTGTACTCTGTTTATATGTGTTATGCAATATCCAATATGTACAGGAGATCAAAGTGCTGTCAGATAGCTCTTTGCCCTTTATATTTGGAGAAATCGTCTCCTCTGCTCTACTTACACCTGCTTATTCATTAACTTTATGTTTCTCTCTGTCTAGATAGCTGACCTCCAGCTTCATAAACTGGATGAACTGGACTGCTTGATCCAGGGCCTTCTCTACATGGATTCAGTGGGATTTAATGGACGACCAGAGTGTTATTATTTTGAAAACCCAACCGATCCAGAGCAGTGTCTGAAGAAGCCATATTGCCTTGATAATCCTTACCCTATGTTGCTGGTTAATATAGGTTCAGGAGTCAGCATCCTTGCAGTGTATTCTAAAGACAACTATAAAAGAGTAACTGGGACCAGGTAATCTAATCTTTTATGAGCTATAACTTATTAGGATACTGTATATCAAAGCATACAAATTATTAGTAAAAAATAATGCCACACACCTCATTACACTCATCAGTTGCTTTATGACCAAGAGGATGTTGTACCCTAAGGATTCTGATCACATGGCGTTCATAGGGTTTTTGGTGTGACTCCCAGCTATATTACTATACACTGATCAGCCATGGCTTTATGACCACTGACAGGTTAAGTGAATAGCATTGATTATCTTGTTACAATGGCATCTGAAAGTTGGAGTGATATATTCGGCAGCAAGTAAACATGTTGCTCCTGAAGTTGATGTGTTGAAAGCAGAAAAAATTGGCATTACAATTTATTGTGTATGGGGCTGTTTAGCTGCAGAGCAGTCAGGGTGTCCAGGCTGATCTTTGTCCACAGTCCTACAATGGGCAGAGCTTTAGAACTGGACCACACAACAATGGAAGAAGGTGGACTGGTCTGATGAATCATGTTTTATTTTACATGGATTGCTTACCTGGAGAGGAGTTGGCACCAGGAGGTAGTATAGGAAGAAGGCCAGCTGGAGGAAGCTGTGTGATGCTTTGGGCAGTGTTCTGCTGGGAAACCTTGGGTCCTGCCATTCGTGTGGATGTTACTTGACACTTACCACCTACCTAAACATTGTTGCTGACCAAGAGCACCCCTTCATAGAGACAGTATTCCCTGATGGCAGGGGTCTCTTTCAGCAGGATAATGCGCCCTGCCAAACTGCTAAAATGGTTTGAGAATGGTTTGAGGTACACAACAAGTTTGAGGTATTGACTAGGCCACCAAATTTTTCAGATCTCAATCCAATTGGGCATTTGTGCAATGTGCTGGAAAAAACAAGTTCAATCTATGGAGGTCCTATCTCCCATATAACAGGACTTAAAATATCTGCTACTGATGGCTTGGTGCAAGATACCACAGCATACCTTTTGAGATCTATTGATGTTCATGCCTCAACAGGTTATGGCTGTTTTGGCTACAAAAGGGGGACCTATTCAGTATTGGGTGGGTGGTCAAAAATTATGGCTGACTGGTGTATACAGTCTAATGGAAGGACCAAACAAATGTATAAAGGTCCAACATTTTTAATGATAATGTTGGTTCAAGAAGAAAAAATCCAACACGTTTTGGGGGCCAACCAGACTCCTCCCTTTTATTGGGGCTGAGGAGATTTGACTGTGCCTAAATGGACTTGAGATAAATGGGATACCAAATTGATTTGCACTGTGGATTTCTGTTTGAATCTGTTTTGAAAGGCAAGTTATGGCAATATTAACAAGTGCAGCAAAGATGCCCTTTTTTTTATTAATAATTTTGGACTCTTGGACGTTTTTGTTTAACTCGCTCATTGGACCATGTATATGTGGATTCTCAATTCAAGGATTTCCCCCTGTTTATCAAGGGATGTTCCCCATTTCCTAGTTTCATAGTAGATGAGGTTGAATAAAGACACTGGTCCATCCAGTCCAACCTGTGTACTTGGTGTATGTGTGTCTATGTTGATAATAATTTCCCATATCCCTGTATAGTGTGTTCACTAAGATGCACGTCCAAGAGTCTTTGTATAACATTAGCATATCTCCTCTCAAGCATTTCTTCTCCAGAGAGAATAAGTTTAGTGCTTGTAGTCAAAATTGAGGTTCTCCAGTCGCCTTATTTATGTTGTTGCCCTTCTCTGGACTCCAGCTCCAGTACTTTGTGAAGTGCTGCTGAATATGTTTGGGGTTATTACTATTACTGTGGCTGTAAGTAAGACCATGAATAAATACTGAAAAAGTGTATACTAATAAAAACACTCATGGCATACTCCAACTTCTTTACACTATTGTGGGTAGTCGTTCTGTACATGGTCAGATATAGATCGATTTCCAAATGCTTTCAATGCCCACCTTATTGTAATATAGATCTTCTATCTGTGAACATTTTATAGGTATCTCTCAGTTCCAGACCTTAAGTCCCACTAAGGCCCCTTTCACATGGGTGTCCTGTTTGTTTCATGAGTTCAGTCATGTTTTTTCAAAGAAAAAAGGGATTCGGTTTACATCAGTATTTCATCAGTTTTCTTTTAACAGAAAAAAAAATAGGGCGTTGATCTGTTTCAAAAAACAGATGTTGACGGATGATCACCTGTTTACATCCGTTTTTCATAGAGATGCATTGATGTCCATTTTTTATCCATCTACAGATGGATGAAAGACTGACAAATGGAATACCTGTGTTCAAGGGGCCGTATGCTGGCCATACACGTGGGAAGCTTGTAGCAAGTTTTTCCTTGGCTTTTTGTTGAAGTTGAAATAAATGGTGCATGGCAATCTGCCACCCATTGTTTCAGTCAGTTTCAGACTTTGAGCATTCAAATGATCAACAACACAGATTAAAGTGATCAGAACAGATTTAATCCAGTCAAAGATAATTTGTTAATATTATCCACCTCAGTTGTTGGCCATTAAGTCTATTCAAACAGTGAAGGGGTGGCTGTGAACTACTGAGCTAACGTTTCCAAAGTGGCCTTAATATTAGGAGGCTTATGGCCAGAATAGTTTTCCTTCACAAATTCACAGGATCATAATTTCCTTGGCTGACTTTAAATTACTGTCCGGGTGCCAGGAAACCGGACCACATGGGGATGCAGGTAAAATAAAGCAGTTTATTGGAGCAAGAGTGGAAGCGAGATGAGGAGCAAGCCAGGGTCAAGTCCAGAAGCGGGTAGTCATCCAAGCCGGGGTCCAGTCTAGAAGAGGGTAGTGTGCCCATGCGGGTCATCTGCCGATGCGGGGTCGAGAGCCAGGAGAGTCGTCAGCCAAGCTGACACTGTGGAACACGGAGAACAGAAGACTGCTAGCAGAGATGCACCTTGGAGCACAAACGCAAAGGCGAGGACTGCAATCCACCAGGTGACTGATATAGTCAGGTGTGGAGCATCATCACTGTGTGACATCCAGGGAGCAGGCAAGTGATGGCACAATCAGAGTTTACAAGAAGCAGCAGTCTGCACATGTCCAAGATGGCTGCCAACAGGAGGGCAGAAGCTCATGATGTTGGCTGTGATCTTATGTGATCATTTGCTGAATGGCCAGCACAAGCACTGATTGTAAAAAGGGGTTTATCCCAATTAATTATAGCCATAATAAAGGGGTGTGTGTTAGTGTGTTAAAAAAATCTATCTCCTCTATGTGATTTAAAAGCCTGGTTTTGCCGTGAGGCCCAGCATGCAAAGTTACATTCCTGCATCTTCTCTTAAGAGTGGTCTCCAAACTGCTACCCTTTGCTTACCCTAATCTGGCCCTAGGGACACTCTTCCTCCCTCTGACATCAACAGTGGGGCACTATTCCTCCTACTGACACCAAAGATAGGGCACTATTCCTTACACTGACACCATTGATGGGGCACCATCCTTCTCACTGACACCAATGATGGGGTACTATCCCTCCCACTGACACCAATGATGGGGTACTATCCCTCCCACTGACACCAAAGATAGGGCACTATTCCTTCCAAGCACACCATTGATGGGACACTATCCTTCTCACGGACACCAATGATGGGGTATTATACCTCCCACTGACACAAATGGATGAGGCACTATTCCTCCCACTGTCACCAATGATGGGGCACTATCCCTCCCACTGTCACCAATGATGGGGCACTATCCCTCCCACTGTCACCAATGATGGGGCACTATCCCTCCCACTGTCACCAACGATGGGGCACTATCCCTCCCACTGTCACCAACGATGGGGCACTATCCCTCCCACTGACACCAATGACGGGGCACTATCCCTCCCACTGTCACCAATGACGGGGCACTATCCCTCCCACTGTCACCAATGACGGGGCACTATCCCTCCCACTGTCACCAACGATGGGGCACTATCCCTCCCACTGACACCAATGACGGGGCACTATCCCTCCCACTGTCACCAATGACGGGGCACTATCCCTCCCACTGTCACCAATGACGGGGCACTATCCCTCCCACTGTCACCAATGACGGGGCACTATCCCTCCCACTGTCACCAATGACGGGGCACTATCCCTCCCACTGTCACCAATGACGGGGCACTATCCCTCCCACTGTCACCAATGACGGGGCACTATCCCTCCCACTGTCACCAATGATGGGGCACTATCCCTCCCACTGACACCAATGGTGGGGCACTATTCCCCCTACAAATACAGATGATTGGGAACTAATACTCCTCCACCTAACCACAGCTGTGCTATGTAATTTTTTACTCCCACTGACAAACCTAAGGGGGTGCACGGTCCACAATCCGTGCACCCGTCCCCCCCAAAGTCTAAAGGACAGTAAACTGGCTCTTTGTTTACAAAGTTTGGAGACCCCTTTCTTAATGCATGATTTGCACCTGCATTGTTCTTTGTGTGTTTTTTGAAGCCCCCATAACCTTGAATTGGAACAGAAAGTTAGACAAGCATTTCTAGCCTATTGATATTTTTCATTTTGTTTTACTTGTACCAATACAGCTAGTATTCTATAATCCTTTAGTCACAGTTTTATTTCCTAATCTTTTCAGTCTGGGAGGAGGAACATTCCTTGGCCTATGCTGCTTGCTGACCGGTTGTGAAACATTCGAGGAGGCTTTGGAAATGGCTGCTAAAGGAGACAGCACAAATGTCGATAAACTTGTGAAGGACATCTATGGTGGGGACTATGAACGCTTCAGTCTTCAGGGCTCTGCTGTTGCCTCTAGGTAATAACTATACAGTAACACAAGTTGTTGATGCAAGAAATGTGTAGAAACATTTTAAGGCTAAGTTCACACTTGCTCATTCTCTGAAAGTCTCTCCATGGTGTGAACAGTAAACTTTTTTAAAGCATTTGCAGAGCTTTCAGCAAGTTTTGTTGAAGGTTTAAAAAGTACAATTCGCCTCCCTTTTTGAAATGGTAGATACAGAATACTAGGAGTACTTTCGCTTTAAACAAGTTATCAAGCAGACTTCAGTACTACTTGAGACTTGTTGGAAGCCTGCTAGCAGCTTGTTTAATGTGACAATCTGAACTCCCTTTAGGATCCGTGAATAATATTTCCAAACAGGAGATGAAGAGGCCCCTTACACATAGGGTGTGTAGCCACTGTGTGTCTAATCCCAGTGCCTTTGTGCAACAGGAATGCACATTTACAGCATCCAGCCTCACTGCCTGTCAAAGTCTGACCAGCTGAAATACACTGCAGCTCAACACTGTACTGAGTGGTGCTTGCACTTAGGGCCCCTATGTGTTAAAAGATGTTTGCCTGCAACAAAGGAATTCTGTGATCAGGGCATATGTCCCTTAATGCATACGGACCGAAACAGGAGTATCACTCTTTGTGCATGTGGCTGCTCGAAGTTTGCCAAAAGCTTCAAAAAGCTTGCTGTTTAGGAATGTCAGTGTGATGTAGGCCTAAAGGAGCTAACTTTTACAAATATGTTTGTAAGGGCTTGTTTACCCTTCTAGGCAGGTGAGCCACAGTTATACTGCCCCTCCTTAAGCTGCAAAGGCAGCTCAACAGTGTTGTACACATGCTGTGGGCATGGGAAAAATTCTACTACCTATTGTGTTCATTAGGCAGTACTGTTACCGAACACAACCCATTCAAGTGAATAGGGCCATGCCTCAACAGCGTTCAGTGCCTTTGATTAAAGAGGAAGTAAACTTCCATGAATTGTTTGTACCGTTAGGTAAGCCTATAATAAGGTACTGTAAATATCTCCTAAATGTGCATCGTTTAGGAGATATCCACTGTATATACCGATGACGTCATCGGCGCATGCGCTCCTAAGAGCCCTGTCCTGTGACCGCCGCCTCCTGCGGCCATGTGCAGGAGTGACGTCCCACAGCTGTGGCCAGGCACACACCTGCAGTCCATGGACCAGGAAGGAAGATGGGCGAAGATGCATGAGGCCTCCAGCAGTGAAAACGGGGGCTTCATTTGCAGGTAAGTTTCACATAATGTGTTAGAATGCGATGCATACTAACACATTATGCCTTTTACTTTACAGGTCAGGAAAAGGAAAAAAAATAGAGGCAATGTTTACTTCCTCTTTAAGGCACAGTGATGCTGGCTTTACAGGGTAAAACAGGTGGTGAGGAAGCAACATATCGCCTACTCACCGCCTGTCAGATGCCTCTGAAAAGCTATCTACAGCAAATGTCTTTTCAGAGGGGTGGCATGGTTCTACCACAAGTGTGCATACCACAGTGCAACCTAATGTAATTCATAACCACTGACGTGCAACATATGATGTGACTGATATGCCAGCTATATAAAATTGAACATTGTATGACATAGAACAGCTGCAACAAACTCGGTCACAGTGCTGCCAGTCTTAGCAGTCACTTAACTGCACACTGCTGTTCAATAGGGACAAAACCATACATTACATATATTTATTGAAATGTTAATGGAAACAATAGTTTACGAAATGCAAAAACCATTATATAACGTAGTCTACATAGCATCTTTGTGCTGTGGATAATAACCAAGAGGAGCATAAACTGTAGGTGTAAAATGCAGAAAAGAGGTTTCTCTGTGGGATTTCAGGGCTGATTCCTAATGATGTGATGAGGAACGTGGAGGACAGGGAAAATCTAAGCGAAGAGGGCATATACATTTTTATTTAAATAGGTCTGTTTTGGGCATCCTTATAAGGATGCATCCTGGGAACCAGGGACCTTGGAATTATAGGGTCCATACAAGTGGGAGGAGATCCTGGGGCAGATCCAAAAAGGCCTGTTGAGGTTGGAATGCCCAGGAAGATGCTGGAGTCTGTGGCTGGTGAAAAATAGTCCTGGGACAACCTGTTCAGTTTTCTTCAAAGATTAAGTAGTATGACGATGACAGGTTTTATGAGAAACACGGGTAACCAAACATATAAATTTGTCACAATGATATCAAGGTAGGTGCGGCCCAACAGTTACTTGGCCACTGCCAGAATACAGCTGCCTACGTCTAGGCAGGAAACCTCAGTTTGTCTTGTACTGTGCTGGAGAACGAAATTAATAGAGAAGTACAACCAAAGCTCATTTGGCTGTATTTCTTCTCTTGGATCACTGGAGTGCAGTTTGTTCTGTACTCCTGTGACCCGTTTTCAGCTGAAAGCGGGCTGAAACCGCTGTCGGCTGACGTCACAAAGCTGGTTCAGGCTTGGGAAAGATTGTGACCATGTGGTTGGGATCCACCTACAAACCTGGACCAGCAGCTGGCAGACAGCGGTAACTGACAGTCCCCACTCTCTGCTTACACAGCACTGAGAACAGAGCAATCAGCAGTCTTTAATCGCTCAGTTTTCTGTCTTGGTGGGGGACAGGTAAGTATGATTTAAAAAAAAATAATAATCCTAAAAGAGGTCTTAGGCCCCATTCAGATATTGTATTGTGGAAACAAGCGTTCCCGCTTGCGATTTTAAAAGTTGATTTACATGCTCTTCCCATTAACTTTAATGGGTGCCTTATGTGGGTTTGATGCCCAAAAGAAGCGCCTGCTCTTTTTTGGCGGACAAGCGTAGCATGATTTTTTAACACATTTTGCCACGATTGCCATGTGATTGTGTCATACGACAACCACAGCAGAATCGCACCTCATTTGGGGTCCCGTTAAGAATAATGGCACCCAAACTCACATTGCGTGTTTTGCTGCGATTTGGAAATGCAGGCAGAATCACAGCGATTCTGCCCGTGATTCCAAATCGACCTAATGTGAACGGAGCCTGAATCTCACATTAAGTACTTAACCGATACGTTAAGGGTCACATGACTTTCACATGTAAAAATGACATCCAGAGTTCTTCCCATGCATGGAAAAGCCAGCCAGGTGTCCAAATGCTTACTAATCACCCAACCATGCACAATAGCTAACAAGCGTCATCCCTAAACTTCTGACCCCACAATGCTTTTGCAGTGCAGGCTGTCATGTCTCCCCGATAATTAACAGCCCAAGAAGAGTATTTGACTCCACTGTTTACAACAAACAACACTATTCCTCAGAATACATACAAAGGTGTGTATTCCTCAGAATTGCCTGCTCGTCCCTTTATTACTGACTTATCTAAATTATTCAGGTTCCCTGATTATAGTAACCTCACCCTTTAGAAGATCTTGTGAAGGATTTCTGTGTAACCCTGGTGTAGCTAATCAATGAGAGGATAAGTGAAAAGGTGAATAGACACGGCTATAGACAATAAGAAAATGACAATAGTGTCAGGTAACCAAACAAACCATAACCAATGCAAACAATATACAAGGTGAGCGCATGGTAATTGAGGAAGATACAGGACTGGGACTAGCAGGACAGGGAAATAATAGGGATGAACAGGATTGGGACCAAGCATATCATAATACAAGCCTGGGAGAATAGATGTCCAGAATAACAAGGTAGTAGGCTGAAAACTGAGGCATCTGGGTGTTGAGGAGGGAGAATATAAAGTCTTCCAGTGGCCAGGCACAGTTGTTGATTTAATAAAGTAGGGTTATGTGTTGGGAGTAGTCACCTACTTGTGGCTACTGGAACCTCACAATATATAGAGACTGATATCCAGTGCCTTGAAAAAGTATTTACAACCAAAAACATCAATATATTTTATTGGGATTTTATGTGATAGACCAACACATAGAGGCACATAATTGTGAAGTGGAAGGACAATGATAAATAGTTTTCAAAATGTTTTAGAAATAAACATCTGAAAAGTGTGGCGTGCATTTGTATTCAGCCCCCCCGAATCAATACTTTTGTAGAACCACCTTTTGCTGCAATTACAGCTGGAAGTCTTTTTGGGGATGTCTCTACAAGCTTTTCACATCTAGAGAGTGACATTTTTGCCCGTGACCCGGGTGAGCCGCGGGGGGAGGAACGTCCCCTCCTGCTCCTTGTAATGACAGCCGAGCGGCTTCTCGGGCACATCGGTTGTCATTACAAGACAGACGCCCGTTGGCTATGAACGCCGGTACCGGGGTGATGCCTCTAGCTGCAGGCATCACTCGGGTACATGCAATTTCCCGAAATATCGGCCACCTTGGTGGCCAATTCCGATATATCGGGGAAAGTGCATATCGGCCCTCGATATATCGGCTTTGCCGATAATCGGTCGATCCCTACTTATAAGCAATTATTACTTTAAAGGGGTAGTAGAAAAGGTTTTATTTTCAAGTGATTTTTGCTCATCAATTATATGTAGTTAGTACCTAACACCCATTTATTAGCCACATAAATCCTATGCATTGGTGGATAAAATCATAAGTGAAGAACCATGGTATTTCTGATAGTTAATGCTTTTTATTGTCTCTAATTTTTCTCCTTTTAAAAAAGTTTTGGACATATGATGAGCAAAGAAAAAAGAGATACCATCAGTAAGGAGGACTTGGCAAGAGCGACACTGGTTACCATTACAAATAACATTGGGTCAATTGCCCGTATGTGTGCCCTTAATGAGGTAAGAATTATGGCTTGCAATGATTCATTTTAGTGACATTTAAAAGGTTAATGTTGATTGCACATAGCAATTTTAAGTTTATGCCGTCCTCAGTAACAACTATTACTGTGCAAGCATATACACTCACTGGCCACTTTTATTAGGTACACCTTGCGAATACCGGGTTGGACTCCTTTTGCCTTCAGAATTGCCTTAATTCTTCGTTGCATAGATTCAAAAAGGTGTTGGAAACAGTTCTCAGAGATTTTGGTCCATATTGACATGATAGTATCACATAGTTGCTGCAGATTTGTTGGCTGCACACCCATGATGCAAATCTCCCTTTCCACCACATCCTAAAGGTGCTCTTTTTGAGATCTGGTGACTGTGGAGGCCATTGGAGTACAGTGAACTCATTGTCATGTTCAAGAAACCAGTGGTGAGATGGTTTGAGCTTTGTGACATGGTGCATTATCCTGCTGGAAAGAGCCATCAGAAGATGGGTACACTGTAGTCATAAAGGGATGGACATGGTCAGCAACAATACTTAGGTAGACCGTGGCGTTTAAATGATGGTCAGTTGGTACTAAGGGACCCAAAGTGTGCTAACAAAATATGCCCCACACCATTACGCCACCACCAGCCTGAACTGTTAATACAAGGCAGGATGGATCCATGCTTTCATGTTATCTACGCCAAATTCTGACCCTACCATCTGAATGTCGCAGCTGAAATCGAGACTCTTCAGACCAGGCTACATTTTTCCAGTCTTCTATTGTCCAATTTTGGTGAGCCTGTGCCAGTTGTAGCCTCAGTTTCCTGTTCTTAGCTAACAGGAGTGGCACCCGGTGTGGTCTTCTGCTGCTTTAGTCCATCTGTTTTCAAGGTTCAATATTTTGTGCATTCAGAGATGGTATTCTGCATACCTTGGTTGTAACAAATGGTTATTTGAGTTACTGTTTCATTTCTATCATTTACAGCCAGTCTGCCTTTTCTCCTTTGGCCTCTGACATCAACAAGGCATTTTCCTCCACACATCTGCAGCTCATTGAATATTTTCTCTTTTTTGGACCATTCTCTGTAAATTTAAAGATGGTTGTGCGTGAAAATCCCAGTAGATCAGCAGTTTTTGGAATACTCAAACCAGCCTGTCTGGCACCAACAACCATGCCACATTCAGAATCCCTTAAATCCCCTTTCATCCCCATTCTGGTGCTCTTTTTGATCTTCAGCAAGCCGTCTTCACCAACGTCTAGATGCCTAAATGCATTGATTTGTTACCATGTGATTGGCTGATTAGCAATTTGTGTTACCAAGCAATTGAACAGATGTACCTAACAAAGTTACCAGTGAGTGTATATTGCCTTTGTCACAACTACATACCAGACAACACTACAGTGACTCAAGAATGCAATTCATGCTTTGCAACCAATCAGATACAGTATTTGTTTATACTATGTAAACTATATGTGAAAATGACAAGGTTGTGTCTGATTGGTTTCACTTTTCTTTGCATTCATGTACAAAAATAAGCTAAAATTGCTAAATTGTAAATAAAATGACATTAACGACAGCTCTCTTTACATGCTAGCATCAACTCTATGTATGCTGAAATCAGATGGGAAATTCGTTTTTAGTGGAAAGGTGTGTTTTGTCGAAGGTGCTTTTTCAATGCATAACATCTGTTTATAAAGCAAAATGCCTATATTTTTCATACCGTCCAATGGCACAGAATATATTAAGACATTAGCTGACTTCTTTTTAAGGCAGTAAAGAGTACATTGAAGATATGCAGGACTCCATAGCAGCCAGTCTGATTTCAGATTAGCTGTTTGTGTAGTCCGATAAGTTGATGATTACTGATTGGTTGCTATGGATGAAACACTTGTCTCTGCTGTCCTTTGATACATGAAGATTAATCACCACATTATGGACTATTTATTGTGATTCAGCCACTACTCCCCCCATACTTTATGTAGTCACTATTATTGGATCGGGATGTTCACCCACATTTGAGTATTTCCACCTGACTGTTTCCTTCAGTCATTGGATTTACTGCACTGGTCACTTTTATATATTTTGGTTTTTCGCACCATTGTGTCATGTTGGATTGTTTATTCTACTTTTGCAATTTGAACCATCTACTATTGTTTACCATACTAATGCACTTGGTCACTGTTACTGGGCTTTCATTCTGAGACCCAGATTGTTGCACTTTATCTTGCACAGTCACTTTATATCACACCTTCTTCTGATCGCCTTTTGTGCCAATCTTTGTCATCTAGTCACTTTACTGGGCACACACCCGGGTAGCCCAGACCGCTACACCAGACACTCTATTTATTAATTATTGTCATATATCTTTTTACCTGTTTTATGCTTATTTGCTGGGTTTGCACAGTCAAGGTTCATCTATATATGCTTACATGTTTATTATATACATAAGGCCTTTCATCTATTATTACTCTACTCCCACTCCAGTGAATATCTTCCCCTACATCCTTTTCCCGGCAGCGCCATATTCCCTCACCCCTTATTTTTATCACACTCTCTTAGATATAACCAATGAGGTTGCAGCTTCTTCCCTTCATCTGTAGCGCGGAACCCTTTCTCTATATTTTGCTGTCCTTTGCACTGAATTCCGAAGTCGGTCTTCTGGTATATAAGGCAAAACTCAGCGCTGCTGAAAGCAGTACAAGGCATCAGAATGCCTTAATGGATGAATGCCAGTCTGGTGAAGTGGTCAATCCTATTACACAAAGACTGTCCAAGGTAGCACCCACATGTAATGCTGAGCCTCCATGATTGGAACAACTGAAACTGAATAAAAGAAAGGGGCAAGCCAGTAAGGCCGGGGAGGAAGAGTTAGATTATGCTGGATGTCCTTCAGTCAGGAAATGTGGGCTTTATTTGATTTGCTGCAGCAGAAAATGTGGGCTTTATTTGATTTTCTGCAGCTTCTGATATACTCCTAGAAGCTCAGTGTGCTGTGAAATCAGAGTAAGCAACTTTAGTACAGAAGGGGTGCCTGCACAACTGAGCAAGACTGAAGGTAAGGCTGGAGCACAGCTTTAAATATGCTTGTACATGCCTCCGTGTAGCTTAGCTGTTCACTGCACTTGGAGGGTGTAGCAGGGTAAGGACTCTACAGTTAGGTCCCCAGTTTGCTGTACACATACAGGGACTTTGTTGGAGGACACACTGTACATTGGAGACCCTAGACAGATACATGCAGAAACGTTAGTGGTGGACATAATGGGGGAAGAAATATGCAGTGAGAATCCAGATTTGCCCTACTCACTGATGAAGGACTTCGTGGTGGAAGGACTGTACAGTGGGGTTCCAAGTGTGTTGTACACCTACAGGGACTTTGATGGGGACATAGTGGGGGAAGGTCTGTACTGTGAGAACCCAGTTTGTTGTACACATACAGGGAATTTAATGGGGACATAGTGGGGGAAGGTCTGTACTGTGAGAACCCAGTTTGCTGTAAACATACAGGGACCTTGATGGAGGACATGGTGGGGGAATGACTGTACAGTGAGGTTCCAAGTTTGTTGTACACCTACAGGGACGTTGATGGATGACATAGTGGGGTAAGGATTGTACAGTAAAGCTGGCCATAGATTATTAGAATTTTAAACAAAAGTTCCTAAGAAAAGTCGTTCAGAAATTTGTACAAAAATCATTTGAAATTCATTTCAAAGATTGTTTGCTTTTAACATTTGAATTTGGCATGAATGGAATTTACCAAACACAAACCACATGCACTGTGTGCGTACCTGAAAAACTTTCCATCTTGCTCCTTTTAATTTTCTCGTGACTGTGATTGAAAACGAACCCCAACCCACTAATGATTAGAAAAACGAACAACGTTTCTTAGAACATTTTTTTTTTCCTTAAGAATATTCTTTTAAAATTTTACCCATTTATGGCCAGTTTAAGGATCCCAGTTTGTTGTACATGCACAAGGACATTGATGGAGGACATCAGGCTGGAAGGACTGTAAAGTGTAAATCCTAGCTTTTCGTGAATGCACTAGGACATTGATGGAGGACATAGTGGTGGAAGGATTGTACAATTCACAGTTTACGCCTACATACACAGGGACTTTGATGGATCCTGAAGGAGTAAAGTAGAATAACAACGCACTGTGATAATTTTTACAAAATTACCATGTATGAAACTTTTTATAGGATTAATGTGTTTATATGAGTGGAAACCTTTTTTTGAAATATCTTCTTGTACGCAGATATTTTTGTTTCCGTTTAGAAGGTACATATTTTCATCGGCTGGGGAACATTTCGTGTAAACCACCAGAAATTTGATGGCCTCTTCCTGCTTTCAGCTTCTTTACAGTGTTGCCTTGTGGCATGGAGTTCAAGCAGCATTGTACAGGGCTATCAAAGCATGAAGAACTGCAGCAGAATACTGCAAGAGAACTCCTGTCTTTTTGCTTAGTGTTGTCTTATTTTACTCCTTTTTTTTGTAATACTTGTATTCCTCAAAGACTAATTTCGTACAATGCTGAGAATTCATTGTCGGTGCAATCTAGGCATACTGGAACCCCCTTTACTAAAGCCTTTACTTCAAGTAAAAGGCAATATTCAGCATTTGTCTTTTCATTGGACTGGAGCTTTTGATGTCCCCCCCCCAGGTTTTAACACTTTTTTAAGTAAATGCCATAATAATAATTTATTTTATACAAGTGAAGAAAAGCAAAAGTGGTTTATTGCCAATATCAACCAAAATCTTTTATCTTTCGGAATTGACATAGGAAAATAACACCCCAATTTGTGCCGTGGATTCAGAATACCTCAGTTAGAAACACTGTCAGGAGTGTGCCTATTTTGGCACAGGAGGGATTGGGAAGGTGTAACTAATATTCTCACATATGTAGACTAGTAGTTAGAACTTGTAACCCTTCATTTCTCCAAGACATGCTGGGAGCTTTGGACTTGTAGCTCCCTAATACCCCCAAGAATCATCCTGGGGCTTGTACCCACATACCGCTGTACAAACAGCCAGAGCAGCAGTTGGTGTAGCAAAGATTAATCTGCCTCCCCTTATTACAATGTCAACCCTCCCCACCTCTGGAATGCACTAGTTGGCACCAGTTGTACTAGTTTGCTAGTCTTATTACTACTTAACAAACACCTGTGGAGGCAAGAACAACTTATTGGCCACCTATACACATTTCCCTACTTTCTAATATTGCCAGATAGATTGTTTAGAACAGGACATGTGTAGGATTTCTTTTAGTACTTGGATGTTAATCATTTGTCTCAAACACCCTGTGAGTTTCATTTTTATTTATTCTTTTGCATGTTGGCATTGAAATTGAACAAGGGTTTTCTAGGCCAAAATGATCCTCCTATTACTTCATCATTTTAAACAGTACAATATATCTTCATAACTTTGATTATAAATGATCTAATGTAGGTCTATACAGCAATTAATTTTAGTTTTTTGAATAGATTTATTTTCCTGTGTCTAAAATAACTCTACTGGAATTCGGAGTCATATTCTGTTTAACACTTTTTTTTCCAGGGGGCATTGCCTTACTTCCCTGTACTTCTCCGCTTTGATTTTTTGTATTTAGCCTGTTGGACAGACTTGCCAACCCCATGCTGACAAGGAACAGGGAGGGATAGGAATTGCGCAAATTAGCAACAAAGTCAGGATGCCCATCAAATATCAAAGGTTCCTGCGAGCTACTACGGCCAATACTACTTAAATCAAGCCAGCTGTAAGCACTGATCACTTTCTCATTCTGAAGCGCATAGTGGCATAATAAAACAAACCTTGGTGCTGTGCTAAACAATATCATCTAAAACAATCTAAGAAATCTAAAAAAAAATGAATGATAACTGTTAGAACCTCAGTTGTGACAAATGTGCTATACTAGAGGTAACATGTGAATTAATAATACTTGTGATATAATCAGATACTTCTAACCTAAAGTCCACAACTATGCAAATTTTAAGCAAATATATTGTGTTGATCCTCCCCTCCATCGACATCCATATTGTGCAGGGTGCTCACTCTTCCTTCTCCTTTCGTGCAGTTAAATTAACACATCCATGTGCCACCAGGATGAGTGCCCCCCCCCCCATTGTTGGGTTCCCACCTCAAACACTGTGACCTTGCACCTAGGCTCAGTCTAATAACGCATTTTTGCCTCTCCCCAGTCCGGAGGATGAGTATCCGTTTAGCCCCAATACGTACTGCTTGTCGCCTCGCTCCACTCCTCCACAGTACCGTTGCAATGTCACATATGAAGAAGGAATTCAATAGTGCTTATACCCTTAAAAGCATATCTGTATTAAAAACAATAGTATGGGTACTCGCATTTTGCTGGTGCTTCCAGCGCACCAGACTAAACATACAAAATATCCTCCAACAGCGGTTTCATTTGTGCCTGCAAGCCATCAGTCCACACTCCTGGAAGCTGGTCCAAGCCGCCGGGTGCCGTCACTGTCCTTGCCCCTTCCCTACGCATATCGACACAGGGTGGTCACGTTTCTTAATCAGGGGAAAATTCTATTAGAATAGAAATAGAATTTTCCCCTGATGAAGACACATGACCCTGTGTCTATACGCGTAGGGGAGGGGCAAGAACAGTGACGGCACCCGGCGGCTAGGTAGAACCAGCTTCCAGGAGTGTGTACTGTGGGCTTGCAGGCACAAATGAAACAGCTGTTGGAGGATATTTTGTATGTTTAGTCTGGTGCGCTGGAAGCACCAGCAAAATAAGTACCCATACTATTGTTTTTAATAAAGATATGCTTTTAAGGGTATAAGCACTATTGAATTCTTTCTTCATATGTGACATTGCAATGGTACTGTGGAGGAGTGGGGTGAGGCGACAAGCCGTACGTATTGGGGCTAAACGGATACTCATCCTCGGGCCTGGGAAGAGGCAAAAAGGCATTATTAGACCTAGCCTAGGTGCGAGGTCACAGCGTTTGAGATAAGAACCCAACTATAAGGGAGGGAGCACTCATCGTGGTGGCACTTATGTGTTCATTTAACTGCATGGAAGAGTGAACACCCTGCACAATACAGATGTCGGTGGAGGGGAGGATCATCACAATATATTTGCTTAAAATTTGCATAGTTGTGGACTTTGTCTTTCAAAAGAAGCGTTTGATTATATCACAAGTATCATTAATTCACATGTTACCTCTAGTATAGCACACTTGTCACAACTGAGGTTCTAACAGTTGTTCTTTATTTATATATTTCTTTTATTGTTATATATGATATTGTTTAGTGCAGCACTAAGGTTTGTTTTATCCAGATGCCCATCAGTTAGCAAAATCTATGCAACACTTGGCTTCTATCACATTAGCAGTGCTGCTTAATGCCCTTTGAAACACTGTGCTACAACTATGAGCTGAGCTGACAGTGCATATTTTTAGCACTGATCACTGTATTAGTATGCACTGGTCCCCAAAAAGTGTCAAAAGTGTCCAATTTATCTGCTGCAACGTCGCAGTCCCACTATAAGTCGCTGATCGCAGCCATTACTAGTATAAAAATAAATAAATAAATCTATAAAAATTCCAAAAAATATCCCATAGTTTGTAGACACTAGAACTTTTGCACAAACCAATCAATATATGCTTATTGTTTTTACCAAGACTATGTAGCAGAACACATATTTGCCTAAATTGATTAAGAAATTAGATTTTTTACATTTCTTTATTGGGTATGTTTTATAGCAGAAAGTAAAAAATATTGTTCTTTTTTTGTTTATAGCAGAAAAAATAAAAACCACAGAGGTGATCAAATACCACCAAAAGAAAGCTCTATTTGTGGGGGGAAAAAAAGGACATAAATTCTATTCGGGTATAGCGTCATATGGCCACGCAATTGTCAGTTAAAGTAACGCAGTGCTGTATTGCCAAAAATGGCCTGGTCATGAAGGCGGTAAAACCTTCCCGGAGCTGAAGTGATTAAAAACATTACTCTCATCCATTGGTGCATCATTCCTGTTCTGTGTTTTTCTCACTATAAAGTCTGTATATATTTTTTCAGTATAAGTGTTTGTAATCATCCATGATAACAAGCATGCCTATGTTAAGTAGTCTATAAGGTTATATGGAATTAATAAGTTGTGTGTAATTAATGTCTGTGTTGCTCTGCACTTGTAGAACATTGACAGAGTATTATTTGTGGGGAACTTTCTACGAATTAACATGGTTTCAATGAAGCTGCTATCTTATGCCATGGATTACTGGTCAAAAGGACAGCTCAAAGCCCTTTTTCTGGAGCATGAGGTAAGAGACATTTTAACAATCTATTTAATCATGGATAATTTAAAATCATGTTATGATGTTTACTTAGGGCAGCCATTCATGGAGCGAAATTAGTCTGGTTCAATCAGCTTGTGTACAACCAGCCTGCAAGGTTTTACTTGAATGGCCAGTGCCGCCGGCCATAGCCGACAACACTGATCATTGTATTCTTGCAGCAGGGAAGCCTCCCCACTGTCAGAATACAATAGCACTGCGGGAGTGATCATTCGGATAATTTTTTTTTTTTTTAATTTGTTCAACCCACTGGTTTAACAAAAAAAAAAGATTTAATGTATGGCCAGCCTTAAGCCGGCCGTACATTAATCTTTTTCTTGTTCAACCAGCTGCCCATACATGGATCAAATTCAACCTGTTCAAAAAGGACGGGACGAATTGTGATCCATGTATGGGCTAGCTGGTTGTACACAAGTCAATCTATTCAGCCTATTGGGTTTTACCCAATGCATCAGTGTTGCCGGCTAAAGACATTAAAGCTAATCCTTATATTCTGCCAGCGGGGAAGGCTCCTTGGCAGCAGAATACAAAGGCTCAGCAGGAGTGGTTCCCCCATCTACATCAAATGTCTGTTAATGTTTTTGTTTTGTTTAACCAACTGGTTGAATAAAAAAATGAAACCTGTAAAAGACCTCAATGTGACATGGTGGTCATTCTCCTGATATTAAAACTAGTAGCTCAGAAAATATGGTTGGCAAAAGGCAGTGTGATGGAAGAATACAACTCGTAGCACCTATGCTTATCTTCTGCATGGACTAAGATCCCCAGTTAGTGATTGAACTTAAGGTACACAGTAATATGTTTTGGAGCAGGGATAACCATAGTGCTACCACATGCCACTAGCATTGGAACTCGCAGCTCTAGGAGCCCAAGTACAATCCAGCCTATTGGCACCTACAAATAGCTGCTCCCTTGCAAACTTTATGCACCTCTGCAGCTTAAGGAGCTGAGACCAAAAGGTCCAGAAATGTAGGGAAAGTAATTTTCCTGCAGCTCTATAAAACTGTCAGATGTAAATTAAAGCGATAAGTCCATAAGGTGGCATGCACCTCGTTGGACTTAACTCGTACTATGCCTGCACATTGTACAAAGTGGCTGAATTCCTGGAGTACAGCTTTAAAACGGAGTGGTCAAAAAAATGGATACCGTGAAATGTATGCCATCATCCCCAAGAAACTAGGACAAAAAACAAGGGGTAGTAGGGGCCAAGAGAGGACCCAAGAAAGCGTGACTATACCGGCATAACTGGTGGTTGCAGGAATACAAATACAACACTCATGTATGTATAAAAAATATATTCATTTTATTACAAAAGAATAAAAAACATGACAACAAGACATACAATACATAAAAGATACACCGGTCCGTGTGTGTATGATAACTGTGTACCAAAATACCACACTACTGGATCCTAATATATATTTTGCAGACTATTGGTCCCTGGATAAGCCTTTTTTTTTTTTTTTTTTTTACGCGTTTTGCTTTAATTGCTTCATCAGGGCATTGCCAAGATCAAATGGGTACTGCACTAAAGAGAATATAGTGAAAATACAAAAATTACAATCATTATAAACAAATATTTCATATTCATACATTGATACATATTGCATAATTTTTAACTATAATTATGCTAACCTCAAAATAGGACGGACAAGATGAAGGGATATCTCCCCTGCAGGCGCCGGGAGGCCAATATATGTGGATCATAAAGGTGGTGGTATAATACAGCCTTTTTCAACCAGGGTGCCGTGGCACCCTGGTGTGCCTCCTGGGTTCTTCAGGGGTGCCTTGGCAAAATGGCTAAAAATGGCAACAAGTTTTTACTTTGTAGAATTACAACCATGGGCATTGTGCGGGTCAAGCCACTGGCACCCTGACAACACTGGGCACTGTGCGGGTCAAGCCACTGGCACCCTGACAACACTGGGCACTGTGTGGTTCAAGCCACTGGCACCCTGACAACACTGGGCACTGTGCGGGTCAAGCCACTGGCACCCTGACAACACTGGGCACTGTGTGGTTCAAGCCACTGGCACCCTGACAACACTGGGCACTGTGTGGGTCAAGCCACTGGCACCCTGACAACACTGGGCACTGTGCGGGTCAAGCCACTGGCACCCTGACAACACTGGGCACTGTGCGGGTCAACCACTGGCACCCTGACAACCCTGGGCACTGAGTGGGTCAAGCCACTGGCACCCTGACAACCAGTGACATCACTGTTTGATAAGGAGAATGATGGGTGCTTGCACAGCATCCTTGTTTACTCCTCCTCATCCCCTCTCCATCAGCACTGGGGTCACATTAGAAGAGAAACTGGGGAGAAGAGAAACGCTAGAATACTAGTCTATACAAGTTTGCAATAGTGGAGGAATAAATCACGTCTAATGTTGGATAGCCCAGGTGTATGGATGTTGCTGCGTTATGTAAAACTATTATTTTAGTTTTTTTTTTTTTTTTTTACATTTTAGAACGGGATGCCTCGAGATTGTGCAGAATTTTAAAGGGTGCCGTAACTGAAAAAAGGTTGAGAAACACTGGTATAATATTAGCATAGGCACAAAAGCCTAGTATGGGTGATATTCTATATATATATATATATATATATATATAGATATATATATATATATATATATATATATATAGAGATGAAAATACCATATGGGATATAATAAAGGAAATATTAGGGAGAAGGGCTGGTAGCCTCAATTTTGACTTGAAACCCTCAAATGCAGATGTCAAAAAATACAATCCAACCAAGAAGGAAATTTGCCTGGAAAGAAAAATACCAGTATCACATATCTGTATTTGTCTGCATTTATCTGAGAACAAAATCCCCCTAAGGGGGAGGGAAAAAAGGGACAACTAGGTCCATAGATATATCTGGGAGAGGAGGGGGTACAGCAACCTCTCTCCCCACGAATTCCCATATAAAAGGTCCCCATATAGGTTTGGGTTTAAAACGGACTTGCATGTTTAATCGCACAAATAATTTCAATGGTCTTTCTGAATAACAAAATGTGTTTTAGGGTTATTTCGGAGCTGTTGGGGCCCTTCTGGAGCTACTGAAGATGAATGACGATCACTAGGAAGATTGTCGGTGCACGAATCGCACACCTCAAGGCTGCTGTCTAAGAGGATTCTTCCTTCCTAAGCTTCCAAGAGATGCATACAAAGCCATTTCCAACCTGTATGTCGTGTCTTGTACATAGAGCAGATTCCTTTCAACAGACACTGAAATCCTGTACATATTTGTATATTTTATTGTATAAACCAACTTTGCAACATTGCCAAATGTACTGTAGTGATTTTAGAACTAATTTTTATGCAGTAATTATTCATATTTATATTTCTTTTTTATGTAAATAGTCTTTTACTCTGCTGGTTATGCAGGGCTGCTGCTGTTTTAAAATAGAGATCTCAGTTTTATGTTTTTTGTCATAACATCTCTGTTAGTTGAACTTTAATGCTAAACCTCAGTAATACTGTTTGAGACTCTGAGGGCGGCTTTGCAAATTTTGTGGAGATTGGACCTTTGAAATCCTAGAACTACTTGTTGGGTCACTCACACCCTTCTAATGAGAGACGGTTAATGGAAAAACCCATCATTCACATTTGGACTAATTTTAGACTGGTATTTTATTTGAGGAAACAATATATCTGCTGAGTAGTGAAAAAAGGTTTAGCTTTCATTTCCTTTCTCTGTTGAAAGGCAAATTATCAATTTCATTTCATTTTTATTAAATGCTTCCATGTTTATAGGGTATCTCTTTATATAATTTCTATAATTACTTGTTTAACATTTTTATTTTTTAAATACATTTTTCATGCAAGGTGCTTCCAACATTTTAGGTTGCCCTTGTTCACTGAAAACACTAAAAATTCATATGTGTCTGTATGAGCAAGCAGACTTGGAAGCGGGTGTATCCCTCCTGTGAGTTTTGAATAGACCTGAATAGCAGGATATCAAACTATCTAGGCTATTCACAACATAAAAGTAAATCTCGGTGTAGCAAACCTACTTCTCTCCTTCTACCATGCCACCTGCTGCAACAGGTAAATAGGAAATGTTTATAGGCAAGATTTCTTCCTGACAAAAAAAGAAAAAGCTTTTTATATATTTAATTCTACACAATAAATATAAAATATGTACAAAAAACACTATACATTCCCCTAATGAATAAAAGGCACTCCTGCCATTAGTTTGAATGTTATGCAGTATTTTTAGTGTTAGTCTTGCGTTATTTTAAGAGGTTTTTTTTCACTTCTGAAAAAGTGAAAGGGCTAAGTTCACCCTTTGGAACATGTTACACTCATATTTAGGGTGTAACATGTACCATCTGTGACAGCGGGCAAACCAGCTAGGCTGTGCGGAACTTCGCCCACAGAGCCGTGTCATTCATTCACAGGAATCTGTGAATAAACTGCAAGTCCAATCTGCCACCACATTTCTCAATGAACTGTGAGGGCATGGATGAGGGCTCTTCTAGTTCATTCACAAGCCCTGCTGCTTTCAAACAGACAGTCCATACAGAGGTTCAGGCTGAAAGCTGTAGGGCTTGTCGGCAGGAGCCTGACATTGGACTCATGATCTTCTGACCTGCAGGAATAAGGAATGCAGGAGCCTGACATTGGACTCATGATCTCCTGACCTGCAGGAATAATGAATGCAGGAGCCTGACATTGGACTCATGATCTCCTGACCTGCAGGAATAATGAATGCAGGAGCCTGACATTGGACTCCTGACCTGCAGGAATAATGGATGCCGGAGCCTGACATTGGACTCATGATCTCCTGACCTGCAGGAATAATGGATGCCAGAGCCTGACATTGGACTCACGATCGCCTGACCTGCAGGAATAATAATTGCAGGAGCCTGACATTGGACTCCTGACCTGCAGGAATAATGAATGCAGGAGACTGACATTGGACTCATGATCTCCTAACCTGCAGGAATAATGAATGCATATTTTTTTCTCTGCAAAAATATGTGCATTTATTAGTTTTTCCTGTGAACTTATCCTGTTAACATTTATTTCAGTGGATGCCAGTCAGAAAAAGGAAAGCAACATTTATATTCATATTACCAAGACAAATGAGTTGATTTTTCGTCCAATATACCCTGTGAACAGAAGTCTTTCTATTATTGACCTATAGTCAAGCAGCATAACAGGTAAAAAGGAATGTTTTTACATTTTTTTTTTTTATTACTGCTCTCAGTGTAGCCATCTGAGTCTACAGCAGACCAACACTGCCCTTGCACAGTACTAGAATCAATAGCACTCATGCTCTGAGCAGCAATATTGGTTGGAGCACTGTGTAGGGACTGTGTTGGGCTACTGAAGACCTGGACAGATTAGGTGTGAGAGAGCAGCAGCCCGGCTCTCCAGTGTGCTGCTGGCATAAGGCAGCTTCTTCATGATTAAAAGAAAAAAAAATGATTTATTTGTTATGCAGCCTCAAAAAAAGGCACCTAGATGTTACTGCATACACCTGCAGCAACCTCCAATGATGGCAACGTACTGGACCATTCTGATAGTGCTGAAGTGTGCTTGTCTCTTTCTGCCTCCTGCATACTGGCCTGTAAGGCTGCCCCCTTATAATAAGGATTTAGCAGCAAATTGACACTACCTAGAAAAGTCAGACCTCTACCTATTAGAACGGCAAAGGATCCAGCCATGTCAGGAGATTTTAGAAGTGCACATTGTGGAGCCTCTACTTCATACTTGCAGCATTTTTCTTTTTTTTTTTTTATCCCCAGTTACAACTTCTTTTTAAAATGAAGCTGACCTGGCCGAATAAGTTATATAAAAACAGCTGTGCTAAAGTGCAGGGACTTTGTGATAATTGAAATACCTATAACGGTTTAGATCAATCCCTATGCCCCATCTGAGCCCCTTGGTTCCTAGGACTAGGTTGTACATGGGACCTTCACTTCCTGCCTCCTCACAACACCAAGCCCTGCTCCTGTCATTTACCTGTCAAATGCCAGAGCTTTTGCTGCCCATAAAGCTCTTTCATTTGACAGCTGAAGAAAAGAGGGGGGATTTGATGCCAAGAGTGGAGGGCTTTTATTAATGGGCAGATGTTAAGGCCCCATGTACGTCCCAGACTGGAAGTTCAGGGGAGTGACACATGGGACACAAACACAACAGTCAATGCAAGTCACCGATGTAACATTCGATTTAGACCAGGCTATCTTTTTTAAAATATATTTGCAGGGTTATAAGAATGGGAAAAAAAAATCTATGTGGAAAAGTAAAATTGTCTTCTGTACAATGGTATTGTTGATATTGATCGTTATTATTAATGCCCTCTCATGTGAGAACACTTGAATTGATGTTTAATGACTGTGACCTTGTTTTAGAAAATCGTTTTTCTTTTTTTTAATGTTTTCATATGCTGAAGCTCAAAATTCACTGCACTTAATTTATGCTGTTGTTTAAAAAGGATATTCAAAGGCTGTAACCACAGCCGATTTAATATAATCTTTATTTTTTAATGCAAAATAAAATGGTGATTAAACACTAAAATACATTATATGCTTATATTGATATGCTGTGTATATTTTTGTATAATCGGCACTAAAGTAAAATACGTAATCACATGTGTAGTTTATGTAACCTTGTGAAAATGTCAGGAGTGGAAATTTTGTTCTAAAAGTCAGCTTGACTGAAAACTATTTTCTCTGTCAAATCACATGCAGCAGGGTTTTTTTCTGGACTTTGGCTTTGGGGACCTTCTTTCGCCTCAGACGTGGCTGTGACAGGCCAATCTTTGTTTTTTTTCCAAAAAAAAATGTTGGCACCTGTAGTTTTCTATACTACGATTCTGCACCCCAATGCATTAGGGGGTGCTTGAAATTTCGGTCCTGCTTAGCCTGTCAGACCTGTGTCTGGAGTAAGGGTAGATTAGTAAAGAATTCATTCAACAAGATAGGGCCGGCATTCAGTGTCATCCATAGATGTAAATCAATATTCGCTACGTGGTGAAATCCAGTTATAAACAGGCTTATGCAAACTGCCTGGCCAAAAAAAAAGTTGCCACCTGCAACAAACTAAGCATGCAGTAACTATCCTGTTGGATAGTTACTGCATGTGCCCAAAGAATGAGGTCAGCTGACTACCTGAATATACCAAATGACCAGGTTATTCCATCAATGGATCTTTTCTTCCCCCGATGGTACGGGCATGTTCCAAGATGACAATGCCAGAATTTATTGGGCTCAAATTGTGAAAGAATGGTTCAGGGAGCACGAGACATAATTTTCACACATGGATTGGCCTCCACAGAGTCCAGAACCTAACCCCATTGAAAATCTTTGGGATGCGATGAAGAAGGTTTTTTTTGCGCAGTGCTCCGACTCTCCCATCATCAATACAAGATCTTGCTAATGCAATACTGGACGGAAATATATCTTGTGACATTGCAGAAGCTTATCGATGCCACAGCGAATGCGTGCCGTAATCAAAGCTAAAAGCGGTCCAACGTGTGTGACTTTTTTTTTTTTTTTGCCAGGCTATACAGCCTGGAAATGTGTAAACCTGTTTATGAATGCATTTTGCCATGTAGCTAACAAACATTTTTGTCTATAGATGACATTGAGTGCCTGCCCTAGCTTGTTGAATGGATTACTTGGAAGTGTGGAGTTACTTATCTAAGCACCAGTGATTCCAACCTCAGCAAGTCCACATGATTGAGCGTTGCTTCTTTGTATTTGTTGAAATGAGCAAAGACCAGGTGTGGTATGGCAGCAGGCCCTCACTGAGAAATCTCTAATGGGTTTAGTTACTCCTTTACACTACAGTCCATGTAGATAGAAACTGCAGTTCTTTGCATAGATAGTGCTTTACCGCCACTTCATAAAAATGTAATCTATGAAACCCTGCTCATTGATGCGTTATTAATTCCATTTGCATTTTGTATATTATCTGCTGGTGAGAGCCAACTGCTCTGAGACAACCTCTGAGGCCATTCTGAAAAGGTTTTGGTACCTCAGGCCAAGGTATGGGACTTTATGGGCTAAGTAGGTAATAGTATAACAAGGATAGGTAAAATATCACGATTTATTCAAAAAACAAAATTTCATGAATGAACATGAGTAATAAAGGTGCTTATGGCACCTTTATTACTCATGTTCATTCATGAAATTTTGTTTTTTGAATAAATGGTGATATTTTACCTATCCTTGTTATACTATTACCTACTTAGCCCATAAAGTCCCATACCTTGGCCTGAGGTACCAAAACCTTTTCAGAATATATTTAGGGATGTTGGCTACACTTACTATACAGGGCAACTAGGGATCTACACAAAAATTACCTGTGAGGCCATTCAGGAAAACATAGCACATGCTGGGATACTGTAGCTTTGGTCAGAATCAATTTCTGCATCTCACTGAGCATGATCTGTGCCGAGATACTGGATGTTCACCTTCTCCATAATAAAATATTTTTTGCTATCCTATAGTATAAATCATTAGGGCACTACTGCTATTATTTATTGGTATATAGGCCCTATATTAGGATTCAAGCAGGTGATCCTTGGTCATATTAGTACATGATGCTATAGGCAGCAACAATGCATAATGGGCATTGAACAATGTAAAAACTGAATGCTAGGTATGGATTTTATTTCATAATTGCATTGGTCTAGCTTGAAACAATGGAAGTATCCTTATGCCATACCTGTGGGACTGCTTTGGAAGCGGGGAATCATTGTAATTCCTGAGTGGCTGCCCTGCTGCATAGTAACCACAGGGGGGTCATTCACTCAGCACAGGACACAGAGGACAGCAGTGATCACTGTAGTAATGATGGCTGCCATTGTCATTGCTAGCTTCCACAGTACTACCACAGGCATGGCATATGCATACATGTATTGGTGCAAGCTGGACCAGTGTAACTATGCAATAAAATCCATACTTGGATTTTAGCTTTAAACTATAGGCTTCAAATTCTACTCTTATAGCGGACATGTACACAGACCTAAAGACATCTTGTGAATGGCAGTTTAACAAATGCTGTTTGCAGCCCATGGATAAGGTTTAATTAGACAGATAAACGATAACAAGCAGCTGAAGTGTTAACACTATAAAACCGTTTAAACTGTTTATACAGAACCATCATGTTCAGGAGGTTGCCATTGGCATCTTCTAGAAGGAATGTCTTTTTTCATAGTAATAACATGCTGGCAGCATGACTGATGAATATGCTGCCTGCTTATAAATTGACTTCACGTGCTTTGTGATGTTATAGAGAGGCACACTGTAATTTTAAATCATTTTGAAATGTGTTCAAAGACCAAAGGTGTTATTGATGTTAAATCCAATGACTGGACATTATCTCGCATTGCTTTTTATTGTGATATTTCATTTTTGATTTTTTTCATGTACAACATGTGTTTCAGAGCTATGGTTATACATTTATACTGGCCAATCTCCATTTTTCCAAAGTCAGAGAAACTTCTAGGTCTAGATTATAGACATTCTATACAAATCCCAAACACAATAGAGGAAACTTCCCTCCCTTCCCTGGATATCCCCTCACTTGCAACCTAAACTAGTTATCATACCTACAGAATTAGATACCCTAGAGGTACTTGTTGAAAAGTTGTGCCTGTCTAGACCAGGGGCCAATGATCCTTCTATTCTCAAACTCAGGATTCCTACCTGCCCTGCCTGTTTTTTTTTATTTATTTTTTTCCACGGCCCACAACACAAGGGACACAAGGGTAGCTCAGATCCTTCGAAATGCTATGTTGCCCTCCCTAGTGGAGTTTCATCCACCACTGGAATCTGCCATTTTCATTTGGTCAGAACAGATTAAAAGTTCTAAAGTTCATTAACTCTTTAAAACCACTCTCCTTCGCTAGTAGGCCCCTTTCTAACGTTAAACAATATTTACATAGAAAGCAGAAATGTTCTCATGTTGTGTCTATAAGTTACTCTATCAAAAATTATTCCCTAGTGCTCCATATTTTGTAGCCAAGTAGGAAAAAAATGGCTTACCCAAATCCTATCGGACTGGGATAAAGGCTTAATACTAACTCAAGTTGTCGATTTTTGGCAGACCTTAGGAACGTAATTAGAAGATTAGCACTAGGTGATATACATGCCTGGATGATCTTCATATATTTGGCCCTAAAGCATCTAACCTATGTTAGTGGTGTCTTAAAGAAAAGATCCCCCTTATTACTCCATTTCGGGGCAAAATACCAACAATCTGTAACAAGATCATGGATACTAACATCAAAAATTACCCTTGCAAATACTTTTTCTTTCCTGGAATCTTTTAAATCAAACAAGATCTAGACTGTATTTCTTTACCAGCTCGCATTCCCTTGTCCTTCAGCCGCCCCTACTGCAGCAGACTGGGTGTGTGAAATTAAAGGGATTGATTCCATTAAAAAATGGTCGTTTAGGTGGTGAAACGGCCTTGAACTGTATTAATTCTAATGGTTCTAATGGGACTACTTTAGATACTCTACAGCCTTTTCTTCATATTTATAATGCTGCAGGGTGTGTCTTATTGCACCATTTTGGAGCTTTATTTCCTTTTCTTCATACCCCCCATTTCCCTGTCTTTTTTTTTCCTCTTTGTATCCATACTCCCCCCCCCCCCCCCCCCCTAGATCTTGCCAGCATGATGCACTTATGTTACATGTTACCATCCTCCCTTGGTTATATGGAAGCTACATCAATGCAATGGTACTGTGAAAACACTTTGTCTCAAATGTTCATTGTATTATCAAGATGATGATTTTTGTGGCTTTTCTAGTGGTCTTCAGAAATTCTCTTCTTAATGTACACTTAGACATCGTGCCTGTTCTGTGCCTGTTTTCCATTTTCTATATGTTATTGTAAACTGAGAAAAACAATAAAAACCCATATTTTGACCGTTTAGGGTCTTACAGCCTATGCTTTCACTAAAGAGGTGTCACTTGGGCATAAGTTTTACATGTTCATGACATTGTGTCCTCGTCATGGTCTGACCACTACTCCGACAGACCTATGCTTTTAATGTGTTTGATGCATTGGGCAGCAATTTATAAATGCACTAATGTGCTGCGACAAAACATTTGAACCAGATTGTAGCAGATAGATTACTTTTGTGTCACACAATAAATATATAGTTTGTGTTTTGAGATACACCAGTATACATCTGGCCGACCAGCTCTTAAGTGCCTGCCCAAATCTTCCACTGGTCCAGTGCCTTTTTATCAACAGGAATTTCTATGCTGGAATCTGTGAGTGAAATGTTAGTCCCATGCCAACTGCATATATATGGTGGCAAGTAAAATGGGCTATAATGCCCAGCCTCCACAGATATGTGCCCACAATATACTGACAGCACTCAAGCACATTGACTCGACCTGCCACCAACAACATTCCGTCACCGCTTCTGGCCAGGAGCCAGTGGGAGGGGGTTCCTGATCATGAGACTGCTGTGAGAGTCAAGGCAATCTCATAATACAGAAGCCATGCCACCTTCTGGGCATGAAGACCCATGTAACCCCTCCGGTAGGCGGTGCTGAGGGATTAAGAAAAATTTAACAGTTGCTACTAGACAGATTTCTTTTGGCCTTCCTTGAAACCTCAGTGTTTTTGTGCCTTGCACAAACTAGCTAATATATTTTGAAAGGGGTGTCAATGTGCCACAAAAAAAGTCAGTTCTTACTGTATTTGTTTGTTGAGTGCCATGTGCAAATGGCATGTGTTAAGGCCTAATTAAACAATACCTTATTGTGCATTGATGCATAGGTGTGAAGGGGGCCCTGTAAGCGGAAACCTGATTGGTGATTTTGGGCAACTACTTTTCCATTCCGTAGATTACCTTGCTACATTATTTATACACCAGTTCCTCTATATACTGTAACCCCACTTAGGAAGTTTCCAGTTGCTGTGAGGGATAGGCACATACAAGCGTTGGGGGCTGTAGAAAAATAAAACAAGATACGTTAACAATGAAATGGATGCTTAGCAAAATTATCACTGTAACCTACTAAATCATTCTACATTATTAGAAGTGGTGAGCTAAAAATGTTTAATTGAAGCAGAGCACATGTGCCCAAAGAGGTGTTTGGACCCATATTGTATTAGCCTACAGACATGAAGCACCATTGCAGTGGGGAGATGTGGACTACAAATGTGGGGAAAAGAGTGGTCATCTCTCCACTGAAAGGCCATATATAATGATAATGGTTGCCAGTTTAGGGAGCTTCTCTTTACTTTGGACTACTAAGGTTTATAGAGGAACAAACTTTACTGTTTGACTAGAATACAAGCATTTCTGGTTTGGCAAGCCGTGTGACATCACCCTAGGCATTTCCTAAAGGCAAACATCCTTTTCATTTAGGAAGTAGGACTAACAAACATTTTTTATTTTAAATGTAATATACATGTAAAATAGATCAGCTTAATGTAATTAACCTTATCAATGTTGAACTTAGTTTTGGTGTATAGCTTGTAATTTTAGGCCTTATGCACACTGGGTTTAGAAAACGCCGCTTTTACAGGAGTTTGATGTTTTTTACTTTTCAGCCTATAAAAGCACCTCTATATTAGCCCATGTATCCATGCACACAGGAGTTTACAGGCATATTCGAAGGGGAGCTTTTACAGGCTAAAAAAAAAAAAAAACCTCAAAAGTGCATTCAGGAGAGGCGAAGAGCAGAAAAATTGCTAAATGCGCCTAACTGCTAGGCATGTTTGAGCGTTAATGTGTTCCAAAGCCAGAATACAATAATATTCTGGCCAAATGAATCTATTAATGCTTAAACACATCTAAACGTGTGTGCAATACACTGCTTTAGGTGCATTTTTTTTTTGTTATGTTTTAAACAGCTTAGTTCTTAGCTGAGTTAGTTCGGGCATTTAGAAGGGCTAAACAGATACCCTGTGTGCGTGAGACCATATAGGTACCCAGGGGCAGCCATACTGTATATATTTATTATGTACAAGATCTGCTTCCGGGTTTAGTAGTGCTATACAGTGGGTTGTGCCTTACTGTTCTTTTTCCCAATGCTAATCTACCAGCCAGGTCTGACAGCATGTGTGTCTGAGTTATTTTGTAAGACCTTTTACATCTGGCATCCAGCTTGTATGCAGCAAGCTTGTGCCAAGCATTGGTAAAGCTTCCAGTTTTAACCCCTTCCCTGCTAGTGTCATTATTACAGTAACAGTGCATATTTTTAGCACTGATTACTGTAGTAATGTCACTGCTCCCCCCAAAAGTGTCAAAAATGTCAGGGGTCCGATCTGATAAATGGGGGGGGCTGTATTTCCTTTAAGTTTGTGCGAGGCAAAATCTTGTTTTTTATTTTCCTTGCACATGATTGGGTATTTTATACTGAACAAAGCACCTCTTTATGCACTATGCTTAGTAAATATTTTACTTTTTTTACAACACAGAGCCAATAGAGGAAATGTTTTAATCTGTATATAATACAAGCATGAAAACCTGCTATAACAAGCATATAAAAATGTGAAAGATATATGTAAATCAGTATATGGTACAATACGATCTCATTATCTGTGCTCACTAAATTTTTTTTATAAAAACGCAAGTTGCTGCACTTTGTTATTTTCTGTTTGCTTAACAGAATTTTAGAAAATCCAAGGAATATTTCAGTAATAACTTACATAGTGTTGTGGGTATTTGTTTTCTTATGTAATTATGCAGTAATCGCCCTTTAAATTATTTTCTGCATCTATCTTAATTTTATTTAAATTTCTACATGAACCATCAACCATGATTATTTTCCAGCACACCTGCTTATTATCAGTGTATTGAGCCTATGCTTTGGAACAACATGCTTTAAAAAAAGAAGTATGGCCATACTTCTTCTCTTGTGAGCCACAGGAGTACACTTACGTTTGCTCTCCTGTGACCCAGAATCTGCTGACAGCTGGCTTTAGCCTGCTGTCATCTGACATCACAGAGCTGCTCTGGAAGGATCCCGGCCATTCTGTCCGGATGCCTAATTGGCAGCTGGCTCCATCTCAGCATGCTGCTCCCGCCCCTGTCTCCAGCCTAGCGCTCCAGTGAGCACTGGAGGGGCAGAGCAGAGAGTGGTGACTGACAGTCACCGCTCTTAGCTTTAAGCAGATGGAGAATTGAGCAACCAGTGGTTATGTGATCTCAGTTATTGAGCTTAGAGCTGCAGGGAACAGCTGAAGCATCAGACCAATGTTGCAGGTGGCGGTGAGTGTGTATGTATTTTTCTTTCTATTCCCATGCTTCTGCTTTAACATGTTTTCATTGATGCACAGAGACTTTAATGCCTGTAAATATTTGCATATATATATATATTTTTCCATTTCATTCAGGCCAAATTCATAGTTCTGCATTGCAGGAAAGTGTGATAAAAAAAGCATTTGTTACTGCAACTCACCTGCTAATGTGCAGTGCTATTCATTGTGAATGGCACCCCATTGCACTGTACAGTAGAGGGCAATGGATGACGCACCACAGACCACCACAACGCACATATCGTACAGTAAAGTAGGCTGTAAAAATGGTCAGGCATTTTTTAATCTATTGTGGTGCGTTGGCAGCCTATTTATAGGTGACAGTGGTTTTCTTTTATTATATCATGAAACTACTTCATATTTTCCTCAAGTAGCAACATTTTTTTTGGCTTCATTTTTGATGTACAACTGTAACTTTACCATAACTTTGAGGACTGTGACAGGGCAGAAGAAAAAAAATCTCCTTAAAGTTTATAGACAGGCATATAGTGGGAAAAAAGCAATAAGTATATCAGTTAACACATTAACCAGCTGTGGGGTATTTTACTGCATTTCTTTTTTTATGCAAAAATACAGAAATGCCTTTTTTCCACAGTATTTTCCCAGATTTGTTATCTGTTTCAAGTATACATGTTTTTCAAGAGTATTCAATTTTTTAAAAAATAATTTGCATTTTTATACTTTACTTTGTTAAATTACAAAATGATTATTTTGTCTTGGTTTTTATTTTCAAATGAAACTGATCTTTCAGAAAACTGGAATGTTTTGCCCTCGCAGATTATGCTGTCTTTGCCTTTCTTTTCCCTAACTTGTGTTAAAGTTAGATACTGAAATGGTATTTTGTTTTAAATTACTTTTTTTTCCATTTGCTTCTGCATCAAAATGATTAAAAGGTAAAACAATTGTTTGTTCATATGTAAAAAGTTTGTACAAGTTGTAAATGTAATTTATCATAATTTTCAACTAATATTTGCCAATGGTGTGTCTGCTTCAAAATAAACCATGCAATGGTTAAATTAACTCGTGGTTTCTTTTTTTCAAAAGTGTTTTTTCAGTGTTTTGTTTTTTTATATATAAATTTAATTTTAGATTGTTTGAAAACACAGATAAAAATAATGACATGGAATATAATCAGCCATTGTTGTAAAGTGCAATTGGCTTGCACTGTTTATGCATCGACAAAGAACAATTTAGTGGAAACGATGTAGGGATAACATTTCAAAGATCAAGGATCCAGGGATGGGAAGGAAAAGGGGTATAGAATGAGTAAAGAAGACTAAAAGTTTATTTTTTTTATCATACTAAGAAATGATTGCCTGTTCATGGAATAGTGTGGAATTTTAAAAGCCCTAGTGCAATGAAATGACATATGATGTGAATAACCTTTTATGTTAACATTGTATTCAAATGTGTTCTTCAAGAGTGAAATCTGTAACCTAGCACAGAGTGTATAGAATGGGGCAGTCTTGGGGTACTGTCACATTTAGCAGAGTACAGAGTGAAGAGGTCCAGTTGCTCAATAGCACAATATATGGAGTAGGGCAGTCCAGAGTATGCCACATACTACACAGTATAAAGAGAATGACCAAATAGGAGCTGGTCTTCACCAAGGAAGGACTTCTGCCAGCATCCCGGAAAATAATCAAATGGAAAACAATGATGCCCCAAATGGGAGTAGCAGTGTAACATAAGTATAGTAAAAAATTACAAAAACGTTATTGCTTAACAATCATAAAACACTACCATGTGGTCAATTGGTACCCGCATCAATAAAAACATATAACGTAATAACACACACTATTTTAAACAGATGGCACCCTCTAAGTTAAAAGTGCTGAAGCACCAGGCTGATCAGTATGAAGTATAGGGCCAGATCCTTAGAGGTGTTCACAGGGCAACCCAACGTGTTTCGGGGATATGTTTTTTTCCTTCAGGGGAGAGAAGGGTGCAAAAGTCTTCAATGTAATAATACAGTGGTAAGATATACAGTCATTAAAGCAAACAGATGAGTCACATTAAGGCAGACATATAATACATACTCACATAGGGTCATCATATGACAATAGCATATTCCAACAAGATGTGTTTAATCAAGCTGGCCCAGAACAGTGGGGGAGACTGGGAAACATGTTTGTGGCCAAGCCGAAGATACCTGCACATACAGGGCCCGTAAGCAGCTGTAATACTGTGCAGTGTCCAGAGTGGGATTGTAAAGTGAATGTAACAATGCAGCCAGAATCCCACACGGTTTTACTAGTGTCATATTCAACTTGGAGCTCTCTGACTGAATTACCATTACATTACCGCTACTTTGTCACAGCAAAGAGTGTGGGTGAAGTTACTCCTAAAATACTACAACCAAACCATAAATAAAAGTGCGCTATCCGTGTGCTATGTATAAGTTAATAAATCACATAAGATACACCATAAAAGTGCATCAAACATATGACAAACTCATCCTCAATTCATATCTGTGCAAATAAAGTCCTTATAAAATGCACAAAAAAAATATACACTGCTCAAAAAAATTAAAGGAACACTTTTTAATCAGAGTATAGCCTCAAGCCAATTAAACGCCTGGGCTATTGATCTGGTCAGTTAAGTAACAGAGGGGCTTGTTAATCAGTTTTAGCTGCTTTGGCGTTCATGAAATTAACAGGTGCACTAGATGGGCAACAATGAGACAGCCTCCAAACCGAATGGTTTTACAGGTGGAGACCACTAACATTTTTTTTCCCTGCTCATCTTTTCTGAGTGTTTTTCACTAATTTTGCATTTGGCTAGGGTCGGTGTCACTACTGGTAGCATGCGGTAATACCTGGACCCTAGAGGTTGCACAGGCAGTCCAACTCCTCCAGGATGGCACATCAATACGTGCCATTGCCACAAGGTTTGCCGTGTCTCCCAGCACAGTCTCGAGCATGGATGAGATTCCAGGAGACAGACAGTTACTCTAAGAAAGCTGGACAAGACTGTAGAAGGTTTTTAATCCATCAGCAGGACTGGTATCTGCTCCTTTGTGCAAGGAACAGGATGAGCACTGCTAGAGCCCAACAAAATGTCCTCCAACTGGTCACTGGTGTGAATGTCTCTGACCAAACAGCCAGAAACAGACTTCACGAGGGTGGCCTGAGGGCCCGATGTCCTCTAGTGGGCCTTGTGCTCACTGCCCGGCGCCGTGGAGCTCAATTGGCATCTGCCATTGAACACCAGAATTGGCAGGTCCGCCACTGGCACCTTGTGCTTTTCACAGATGAGAGCAGGTTCATCCTAAGCACATGTGACAGACGTGAAAGGGTCTGGAGAAGCCGTGGAGAATGTTATGCTGCCTGTAATTGCCTGTATTGTTCAGCATGACCGGTTTGGTGGTGGGTCAGTGATAGTCTGGGGAGGCATGTTCATGGAGGGAGGCACAGACCTCTACAGGCTGGACAATGGCACCCTGACTGCCATTAGATATTGGAATGAAATCCTTGGACCCATTGTCAGACCCTACGCTGGTGCAGTGAGTCCTGGATTCCCCCTGGTGCACTACAATGCCCAGACTCATGAGCTTCACAGGTTGCCACTGGATTCCTGTTCCACTCCTCCATGATGTCATTATGGAGCTGATGGATGTTCGAGACCTTACGCTCCTCCACATTCCGTTTGAGGATGCCTCACGGATGTTCAATGGGGTTTAGGTCTAGAGACATGCTTGGCCAGTCCATCACCTTTACTCTCAGCTTCTTTATTAAGACAGTGATTGTCTTGGAGGTGTGTTTGGGGTCGTTATGTTGGAATACTGCCCTGTGGCCCAATCTCCGAAGGGAGGGGATCATGCTTTGCTTCAGTATGTCACAGTACATGTTGGTATTCATGGTTTCCTCAATGAACTGTAGCTCCCCAGTGACTGCAGCACTCATGCAGCCCCAGACTATGACACTCCCACCACCATGCTTAAATGTAGGCAAGACACACTTGTCTTTGTACTCCTCACCTTGTTGCCACCACACACGCTTGACACCATCTGAACCAAATAAGTTTATCTTGATCTCATCAGACCCCAGGACATGGTTCCAGTAATCCATGTCCTTAGTCTGCTTATCTTCAGCAAACTGTTTGGGGGCTTTCTTGTGCATCATCTTTAGAAGAGGCTTCCTTCTGGGACGACAGCCATGCAGACCAATTTGATGCAGTGTATTATCTGAGCACCCTCAGGCTGACCCCCCACCTCTTCAACCTCTGCAGCAATACTGGCAGCACTCATATGTCTATTTCCCGAAGACAACTTTTAGATACGACACTGAGCACGTGTACTCAACTCCTTTGGTCGACCATGGCGAGGCTTGTTGTCAGTGGAACCTGTCCTGTTAAACCTCTGTATGGTCTTGGCCACTATGCTGAAGCTCAGTTTAAAGGTCTTGGCAATCTTCTTATAGCCTAGGCCATCTTTATGTAGAGCAACAATTTTTTTTTTCAGCTCCTCAGAGAGTTCTTTGCCATGAGGTGCCATGTTGAACTTCCAGTAACCAGTATGAGCGAGTGAGAGTGATAACACCAAATTTAACACACCTGCTCCCCATTCACACCTGAGACCTTGTAACACTAACGAGTCACATGACACTGGGGAGGGAAAATGGCTAATTGGGCTCAATTTGGACATTTTTACTTAGGGGTGTACTCAAGTTTGTTGCCAGTGGTGGTTTAGACAATAATGGCTGTGTGTTGAGTTATTTTGAGGGGGACAGCAAATTTACACTGTCATACAAGCTGTACAATCACTACTTTACAGTGTAGCAGTGTCATTTCTTTAGTGTTGTCACAGGAAAATATATAATGAAATATTTACAAAAATGTGAGGGGTGTACTCACTTTTGTGAGATACTGTATGTGTATATATATATATATATATATATATATACATATATATAAACAGTGCTTTGCAAAAGTATTTGGCCCCCTTGAACTTTTCGACCTTTTGCCACATTTCAGGCTTCAAACATAAAGATATAAAACTGTAATTTTTTGTGAAGAATCAACAATAAATGGGACACAATCATGAAGTGGAAAGAAATTTATTGGATATTTCAAACTTTTTTAACAAATAAAAAACTGAAAAATTGGGCGTGCAAAATTATTCAGCCCCCTTAAGTTAATACTTTGTAGCGCCACCTTTTGCTGCGATTACAGCTGTAAGTCGCTTGGGGTATGTCTCTATCAGTTTTGCACATCGAGAGACTGAAATGTTTGCCCATTCCTCCTTGCAAAACAGCTCAAGCTCAGTGAGGTTGGATGGAGAGCGTTTGTGAACAGCAGTTTTCAGTTATTTCCACAGATTCTCCATTGGATTCAGGTCTGGACTTTGACCTGGCCATTCTAACACCTGGATATGTTTATTTGTGAACCATTCCATTGTAGATTTTGCTTTATGTTTTGGATCATTGTCTTGTTGGAAGACAAATCTCCATCCCAGTCTCAGGTCTTTTGCAGACTCCATCAGGTTTTCTTCCAGAATGGTCCTGTATTTGGCTCCATCCATCTTCACATCAATTTTAACCATCTTCCCTGTCCCTGCTGAAGAAAAGCAGGCCCAAACCATGAGGCTGCCACCGCCATGTTTGACAGTGGGGATGGTGTGTTCAGGGTGATGAGCTGTGTTGCTTTTACGCCAAACATAACGTTTGCATTGTTGCCAAAAAGTTCGATTTTGGTTTCATCTGACCAGAGCACCTTCTTCCACATGTTTGGTGTGTCTCCCAGGTGGCTTGTGGCAAACTTTAAACTACTTTTTTTATGGATATGTTTAAGAAATGGCTTTCTTCTTGCTACTCTTCCATAAAGGCCAGATTTGTGCAGTATACGACTGATTGTTGTCCTATGGACAGAGTCTCCCACCTCAGCTTTAGATCTCTGTAGTTCATCCAGAGTGATCATGGGCCTCTTGGCTGCATCTCTGATCAGCCTTCTCCTTGTATGAGCTGAAAGTTTAGAGGGATGGCCAGGTCTTCGTAGATTTGCAGTGGTCTGATACTCCTTCCATTTCAATATTATCGCTTGCACAGTGCTCCTTGGGATGTTTAAAGCTTTGGAAATATTTTTGTATCCAAAACCGGCTTTAAACTTCTCCACAACAGTGTCTCGGACCTGCCTGGTGTGTTCCTTGTTCTTCATGATGCTCTCTGCACTTTAAACGGACCTCTGAGACTATCACAGTGCAGGTGCATTTATACGGAGACTTGATTACACACAGGTGTATTCTATTTATCATTATCATTAGTCATTTAGGTCACCATTGGATCATTCAGAGATCCTCACTGAACGTCTGGAGAGAGTTTGCTGCACTGAAAGTAAAGGGGCTGAATAATTTTGCACGCCCAATTTTTCAGTTTTTTATTTAACAAAGTTTGAAATATCCAATAAATTTCGTTCCACTTAATGATTGTGTCCCACTTGTTGTTGATTCTTCACAAAAAATGACAGTTTAATATCTTTATGTTTGAAGCCTGAAATGTGGCAAAAGGTCGCAAAGTTCAAGGGGGCCGAATACTTTCTCAAGGCACTGTATGTGTATATATATATATATATATATATATATATATATATATATATATATATAGTGCTTAGTTTTTTTAAACATCAATAGTACCTCGTTCTTTGCCGTGTAGAAATGATAACATGCACAAATGAAGAAAAAGTACTCCCAAAAGGAATCACCACAGGCTGGGTTCACACTGATGCGAATGGGTGCGGGTTTCCTCCATCCAATTTGCATACACCACTCCAGGACAGCCGCAGTCGGAATGGCAGAAGGGTCCTGTGCATTGGCTCCATTTCAGGTGTGAATTCAGGCAGAAACTCAGACCTTATTCTCTGAAACGGTGAACAGGGAGGCACTGGACCCCCTGCTGTGACCCACGACCACATCAGTGTGAACCCAGCCTCAATGAGTTCCTTACCAGCTGCTCTGATCCCACAAGGAGACCATCAGGTGCCTTGCTGCAAAGCAGCGATATACAGTACATCATGATCTTGCATGCAAAGGTTTCACGATCTCCTAAGCCAAGATAGACTCCATAGAGGAAGTTAAAGCACAGAGGAAAATCCACATAGTATAGTATTTCACCAAGAGTTAAATAAAATTATAAAATCACACTTACAATTTTGAAGGAATTACACAGCATGTGTTACAAACCAGCAGGTCCAAGCAGTCAGGCTGACTTGCGGAATAATATCACGTGTGAGGTCAGTGCTGTATCCTGGCCTAGGCCAACAAGGCCCAGGCCTAGGGCGGCACTTTGCAGGGCAGCAGCAAAAAAATATTTCATTATTTGTATAATGACTATGGACTTCCTAAGTCCAACTATCTTAAAAGAGTAATCTTACTAAACCCATGACATAAGGCTGTACTAACGGGCATTGATAAGGCTGCACTGGTGACCAATGATGAGGCCCAACCTGATATGCTGCACTGGCAGGCAGTAAAGAGGCGGCACTGATAAGGCTGCACTGATGAGGCTAAACATATGGGAACTGATGAAGCTATGCTGATGGGCACTGATAGACTGTGGTTATGGTCTGTGGTTTACAGATGACAGGGTGGGTCATAAACAGGAAGGGGTGTGGCCTTTACAGGAAGGGATGGGTCATATTTAAATTAGGGGGTGTTCAAGTTTAGTCAGGCCTAGGGCAGCACAAAACCTAAATACACCACTGTGTGAGGTCCACTCAACGCGTTTCTCTGTAACCAGCTTGGTCTGGAGACGTGAGGCTCACGCGGGAGGTTAACACTGAGACTTATATACAGGCAGTCCCCGGGTTACAAACAAGATAGGGACTGTAGGTTTGTTCTTAAGTCGAATGTGTTTGTAAGTCGGAACAGGTACATTTTTTTTAAGTTTAGCTCCTGCCAAAAGTATAATTTATCAGTTTTTTTGGATAGCATAGGGAAGGGTTAACACCCTTGTACCACTTGTTTTTCTGTCTCTACCCCTGTTCAGAAGATTTCACCTCACTTTCTGTCCCTATGACACCTGTATTTAGAAAATTTTGGGTTGTTGTAGAAACAAGGATTAGTGATAACGTTTCAGTGGAGACACCTTTTTCCCATTAGAACCCTTACAGGAGTGAATTTCCCTTCCTAGGGGTAAATTTCTCCTCACTTTCTGTTGTCTCCCTCCATTTGTAAGTAGGAGTCCTTTGTAAGTTGAATGTTCGTAATCCGGGGACCGCCTGTACAGACTAAAAGGTGGATAACAAGGCTTAGGACACCTGTGCATGTGGATGGTCCAATCTTCATACATGGACATAAGAATTATACAAATCAAATGTCCGCCAATTTGGCCTATTACTTAACATTACCTTGTATCAATTATAGAATTTGAATAAAAATTTAAAATGTATATGATAAAACTTAAAATGGCATGCAAAAAGGAACCATTTCTTTTTCAGCAACACCATCTAGTGGTGTCAAAATTGTTAGCATACAGAGATTGTTATACAAAGATTTGCGTTATACCGTATGTCCCAAGCCCAAGGTATTAACAGATGTTAATATTAACCACTTAAGCCCCGCAAGATTTTCCCCCCTTCCTGACCAGGGCCTATTTTGCGATTTGGCACTGCGTGACTTTAACGGACAATTGCACGGTCGTGTACCTAAACGAATTTGACGTCCTTTTTTCCCCACAAACAGAGCTTTCTTTTGGTGGTATTTGATCAGCTGTGCGATTTTTTGATCATGCGCTATAAACAAAAAAAGAGCGTCAATTTTGCAAAAATAACAATATTTTTCACATTTTTTATATGAAATTCCCCCCAAAAAAATGTAAAAATCAAAATTTTTTAACATTTCAGGCCAATTTGTTTTATGCTACATATGTTTGGTAAAAAAATCGCAAAAAGCGTATTTTGATTGGTTTGCGCAAAAGTTATTGTGTTTACTAACTAAGGGAAAGATTTTTGTCCTTTTTGTTGTTTTTTTTTTTTTTAACGAATAATGGCGGCGATCTGCGATTTTTTTTTGCGGGACTGCGACATTGCGGTGGACAGTTCGGACCCTTGACTGATATTTTTGACACTTTTGGGGTTTCCAGTGACATTACTACAGTAATCAGTACTATACATATGCACTTTTACTGTAAAATGACACTGGCAGTGAAGGGCTTAACTTTTTTTGAGAGGGAGGGGTTAAGTGTGTCCCTAGGGGCGTGATTCTAACTGTGATTGGACGTGGCTAGTGGTGTAAGAACAGAGATCAACGGTCCTACATAGCAGAACCGTATGATCTCCATTCTTACACAGGGGAGAATGACAGGCGGCTTTGTTTACATTAGCCGCCTGCCTTTCTCTCGGTGTAACGGACGATCGTGAGTGCCCGGCGGACATCGGGTCCACCGGGCACACGCGCGGGGGGGTCCGTGAGTGAGCGGGAGCGCGCCTCCGGCGGCGCACGCTTGCTCCCTAGAGCCTCACAGGCTAGCGACGTAGCCCTACGTCGCTTTGCCTGTGAGGGGCTGACTGCCGCAGTAAATAGTCGTGCGGCGTTTGGCAAGTGGTTACTTTCACCAATGTATATAACAATACATAGTAATACATAAAAAAATCCCTATAAAAAACCTAAATAATAATAAAAACTTTACTATTAATGAGAAAGAGAGCTGCAAAACTACAACAATATGTATATATTTTGAAAAAAATATGAGAAGAATTTTTAAAACAGATGTGAAAAAATATATAAAGGATGTGAGGAAAGAAAGTCGGCCTGCTGGTTGTTTGTAACACATGCTGTGTAATCCCTTCAATTGTAAGTGTGATTTTACAATTTTATTAAAATCTTGGTGAAATACTACACTATGTGGATTTTCCTCTGTACTTTAACTTTCTCCATGAAGTTCATCTTGGTTTAGGATATTGTGCAACCGCTGCTTGCAAGATTGTGGTGTATATGGCTGCTATGCAGCAAGGTGTCTAATGGTCTTCTTGTGGGATCAGAGCAGCTGGTATGAAGCTCATTTAATCGTTTGTGGTGATTCCTTTTGGGAGCACTTTTTCTTCGGTGATGCACGTTATCATCATTCTTTCACAGCACAGAAAGAGGACCTATTGATATTTAGAAAATCTGAGCACCTTTTTGAACTATATATATGATGATGCGCTATGACCTGACCTGAAACGCGTTGGGAGGGTATTACACCTGTGACGTCAATAGGCCTGCTGAGGAGGCTTGCTGGCAAGGCATATGATTTCTATGTGAATGCGATTTGCTTTTAATATGTGAGTAATACCAGTCTTTTTAAATAAATATTTGCCTAGCAGTTTTCACACTATGTGTGGTCTCTGCTCTTTCCTTCTAATGTGATTGATGTATGCAGCCCGCCTGAGTTTGCTATCTGGGATTCGGTATGCCTGGCCAGTTGAGGAGGACCCCTACAAGGCTTTTAGAGCTGCTGGCCTGGTTACATGCTGTATTGATCCCTATCATCTGATATCCATAACATTTGGTAAAAGGCACATTTGTGATGGAAGGTCATGAGATTGTTTGGAATGTTCCTTGCACCATCTTGATGAGGGTGAATTCAGGAACCTGTACAACGATTATTTTGATGGATGGACTTTTGAACTTTTTTACATTTTTTCACAAACATTTTATGCTGGATTTTTTTTATTTTTTATTATCACTTATTCATTTAGTTCATAGAACAATTAATCTCTTCAGGTTTTGCACTCTCCACTTTTAGTAAATCAACCTGCTTGCTTTTTTGTCTTGCCATGGCCTGCGACATGAAACTGTCTCCCACAACCTCACCTTAGTAGCAGAGTTTGGTTGTTCCTCCCCCAGTTTTAAGCCTCCTACACTTCAGTTTCAGTTAATGACTGTTTCAACTTACATATGAAATTGATGATCATTAGCACCTATATTAAAAAAGAATAGCGCGCAAATGCAAAAGAAATTACTACCAAATCTGAAGAGAGTCCATAAATAAAAATGGGGGTTTGGTCCCACCATATGGCCATATCGTGCTCAAGCCCACTACTGCGTCAAAGTACCCCATTATCAGTGGGTCCTACACTATCCATGAAAAAGAGATGAATCCAACCTTTCTAACCCTTGGAGATAAAACTCCTTGCTGGGAAAAATGTGCAAATGCACTACAGGGGACTCCTCCTATATCCAATTGATGGTGGACACTGATTGAGTACAGGTGTATGTGGGGGGTGGGGAGGGCTGCTCAACCTCGATAGTCTGGTCAGACCGAATACATAATAAACAGGCAAAAAATTTGGGGGAGCATACCCATGTATTTCCAAAGCTGCTGCAGCTATGAACCAAAAGACATGTATATTAAAAAAGAATAGCGCGCAAATGCAAAAGAAATTACTACCAAATCTGAAGAGAGTCCATAAATAAAAATGGGGGTTTGGTCCCACCATATGGCCATATCGTGCTCAAGCCCACTACTGCGTCAAAGTACCCCATTATCAGTGGGTCCTACACTATCCATGAAAAAGAGATGAATCCAACCTTTCTAACCCTTGGAGATAAAACTCCTTGCTGGGAAAAATGTGCAAATGCACTACAGGGGACTCCTCCTATATCCAATTGATGGTGGACACTGATTGAGTACAGGTGTATGTGGGGGGTGGGGAGGGCTGCTCAACCTCGATAGTCTGGTCAGACCGAATACATAATAAACAGGCAAAAAATTTGGGGGAGCATACCCATGTATTTCCAAAGCTGCTGCAGCTATGAACCAAAAGACATGTATATTAAAAAAGAATAGCGCGCAAATGCAAAAGAAATTACTACCAAATCTGAAGAGAGTCCATAAATAAAAATGGGGGTTTGGTCCCACCATATGGCCATATCGTGCTCAAGCCCACTACTGCGTCAAAGTACCCCATTATCAGTGGGTCCTACACTATCCATGAAAAAGAGATGAATCCAACCTTTCTAACCCTTGGAGATAAAACTCCTTGCTGGGAAAAATGTTATTTTTATTTATGGACTCTCTTCAGATTTGGTAGTAATTTCTTTTGCATTTGCGCGCTATTCTTTTTTAATATACATGTCTTTTGGTTCATAGCTGCAGCAGCTTTGGAAATACATGGGTATGCTCCCCCAAATTTTTTGCCTGATCATTAGCACCTGCTTGGTATAATTGGTTAATCATACACCTGACTCTAATCCTACAAAATCCCTAACTTTGTGAAAGTGTAAGAATTGATGCTGGTTTGAAGCCAAATCAATATTATTTTTATTTATATTTTTCTTCTGTTGCATTTTGTAAATTGATAAAAAAATAACCAATGAAAATTTACGTTTTTGAAAACATTTTAATGCTAGGTACACACTAGAGGGGTTTTTTTTTCCCGTTCAACCCAGTGGGCTGAAGGAAATGAAAACTGATAGGTGGCCGTACTAACAGAAGTGATGTTAGTGCGACGATACCCCCTGCTGTGCCTACCCCCCCTCCAGAACACAATGATCGGATGCTGGTTTTACAGTATGCCCGTTCTGTCAGACAGACTGCTGTACACACTGTTTGCACAGTACTGTATCTTATCACAGAATTTTATGTGAAATGTTTGTTTCTATGTAATAAATGAATCCCATGAAACGGATCTCATTTTGTGAGCATAGATGTAGTATAGTTGAATCACCTACTGTTTCTCCTGTAGCATGGGGCTCTAGTGGAGCATTTCTGGCACCTTGGTACCAAATTCCATCTAACTGTTTCAAGCTTCATAAGAAGGTTTTACTCTTAGTTCCGGTTCACATTAGTGCGATGACAGACATTGCATGTGATTCAGGGCACACTGCTGTGCAAATCACATGCAATGTTTTTGTAATGCAAATTTAGCCATACAGATTCGGACACAACTCACACAGGGCCCTTTTTTGGGTCCGCAGTAGAATCGGATCGCATGATGGTTCACACCTATATGATCCAATTCATGTCCGAACTGTCAGTTCAAGAAACAAACAGGTGAAGCGCCTCTAAGTGCAGTAAGTTTTTAATACAACAGGCACACAAGATATAGCAACTCACATGGGGTACAAAGTGGTAGGCTCGATCTGATGTCAATAGGTGATGGTGGAGTCCAAAGTCCAGGGTCCGGGAGAAGAGATGGCGGAAGCCAGTGGATGGAAACGGAGGACAGAACAAGCCGGCTGCTGTCTTCCGGGACCGGCTGATCTCCACGTGGAATGCAGCATCTGCCGCGTGACGTCACCAAGATCAGAGGAATTACACGACGCGTTTCAGAGCATGCGCCAAGCTCACAGTGAGCATGCGTGCTCTTTTTTCAAGTGTTAAAAGGTTTAAGGTATTTTGTATAACTATGTATGACTTTTTTTACTATTTTAGCTATTTATACACCTATCACACCGACTCCACTACAGTAGACCAGAGCGCCAGCTGTTCATTTTCTTTCTTGAACTGTCAGTTCACACTGAGATATGCAAACTGAGCTGGGGGTGTCGTTAACTTTGTATTGACACCACCATCAATTTGCATATGGCAGTGTGAACTGCCTGCGATTTGAATGCGATATGGGAGCCTGCAGTGGATTGGCAGGGTTTCCCCATCGCATATATGTGAACCGCCACTTACTCCTGAAATTATAATTAATGTAATGTTCTAGAGATTAACCCAAATTGTTATTATTTTTAAAGAATATTTTTATAGCGACAACAGTTTGCAGAGCGCTTTGCAAAATAAAGGGAGGCAGTATAGTTACAGTACAATGCAAGAGGAAAGTCAAGTATATACAATGTAATAAACATTGTAAATTTGGAACAGTCACAACATTTTACACAATTGAGCTTGACTCGCACACGATAAAACTACACCATCATGCTCATATTCCCTATGTTGCCTGTCTATTATTCTAAATTATGAGAACACCCTCTTCTAAAAGTATAATATTTATAGTATAAATACAACATTATTGAAGAAAGACGAGCAATAAACTCAATGCATTTTTTTGAAAATGTTCAGCTTCTTCAGGAGTTAATGGTGAGCAAACAATCAAAAGTATATAATACACAATTCCTGTAAATAATTACAAATATCAATAATATCTACGGCAGGGGGAGGCAACCTTTAAAAAGGTGAAGATCTACCTGAACAACATGGAAGAGATCAAAGATCACATGGGTTCATCAACCTTCCATAATTTAACTACCAAGGCTCCAAGTAATGACGGCATGAAGAACACTTAGAAGAATATAATAAAACAAATGTCACTGTAAAAATATAAACGTAACCTACCTTAAATGTTAGCTTCAGTGAGAAAGTTGGTATTCACTTTCAGTCACAATTTTTTTCATGTCTGGAGAGTAATTGGTCACCCCTACAAGTTACATAGTTTGTGAGGCTGAAAAAAGACATCAGTCCATCCAGTTCAACCTATGATGCGTGTGTGTGTGTTTGCTTTTAACCGTACATTGTATACCCCTCTATGTTGTGGTCTTTAAGGTGCCCATCTAATAGTTTTTTGAAACTATCAATGCTCCCTGCTGATACGACTGCTTGTGGAAGAGAATTCCACATCCTTACTGCTCTGACAGTGAAGAACCCCTTACGTATTTTTAGGTTAAACCGTTTTTCCTCTAGTTTTAGTGAGTGGCCACGTGTCTTATTGTATCTCCTTTCTCTAAATAGTTTGTTCCTTATGCTAGGGTCGCCAGTAGAGTATTTGTACATTGATATCATATCCCCCCTCAATCGTCTCTTCTCCAGAGAGAATAAGTTCAGTGCTTGTAGTCTTTCCTCATAGCTGATGTCCTCCATTCCCCTAATTATTTTTGTTGCCCTTCTCTGGACTTTCTCCAGTTCCAGCACATCCTTCCTGAGGACCGGTGCCCAGAACTGGACAGCATACTCCAGGTGTGGCCGGACCAGAGTCTTGTAGAGTGGGAGAATAATCTCTTTATTTCTGGAGTGAATCCCCTTTTTTTTTACATGCCAGTATTTTGTTGGCTTTGCTTGCAGCGGCTTGGCTGATGCAGGAATCTATCATGAAGGCAGAACAACTGGAACTGCAGCCTGACTTGCTCAAGTAGTTTCAGGCTTGGTTGGTCCCAGTGCTAGTCTGGCTGTCGGTAGTATGTAGAGCAGTGTACAGAGTTTAGGAGGATGTATTGCAATGTACAGAGATCATTAGTATGTAGGGCAGTGTACAGGGGGTCAGCAGGACAGTGGGGTAGGGGTCAGGAGGACACAGTACCGGGGGACAGTAGTCTATGGCAGCGGTCGCCAACCAGTGGTCTGTGGACCATTGATGGTCCACGAGAAAATTCTGGTGGTCCCCAGGGGTTCTGCCGCAAATCAGCATTGTGGTGGATGTTTACCGCCCACTGTTATTTCCAGTGTTGTTCTCAACACGTGCTAACAGTCAATACTGTCAGTGCACATTGATACCTGATGCTTCCTCTGTAGTTTTGACTCCTCTGAACTCAGAGGGAGGTGCCGGGAGTAGTGCAGAGAGCAGGAGGTGAAGAAGGAGGGAATTTCAATGGCAGGGCTAATCACAGACTGTGGGAGGGAGCATGGAGGTCGAGCATATGGCTGGATAAGGAGGTGAGATCCAATGAGGAGTCTGTGTAAGGCAGCAGTGTAATACAGATTGCAGGAGGCAGAGAGCTGGAGCATTGTGTGTATAAGGCAGCAGTGTGATCCAGGGGGAGGGGGGCAGAGAGCCAGAGCATTGTGTGCATAAGACATGTCAAGTTCTTGTTAGTGGTCCACTGGATTCATGGTCTTTGAGGTCCGAAAGGTTGGTGACCACTGGTCCATGGTACAGTAGCAGTTTTCTTCACAGCACGGGGAAGCTTCTATGACAGATCTATCTATTCTGGCACACTGATCCCGCAGGCCCTTATCCCTTGTCCATCCCACATTATGCCTCATACAAGCGCCTTGATTGGACCGGAGAGACAGCCAGCGAGGATCAGTGCAGTACACTCAGGCATATCACTTTCCTGTGCCACTCTGAAGATAGGGTTGGATCACTTTAGACCTAGGGTCTGCAAGGCAGGGATGCAAATGTGATCTACCCATCACCTGCCTGTGATTGGCGGGTTGCCAACCCCTGATCTACAGAACACAAAAGTGCAATTTTTTTTTTTTTTCATCTTTACAAGCATATTGGATCATTTTTGTCATGTCAATATGAACACAATAAAATAATATGATAAAGGAACAACATGCCACCTCCTGAATGCTTTGGTGCCCCTGTTAATCGTCCTCTTATATGTGATCCACTGCAGATCATTGTGCTGAAGTGTGAGCCTAGCCTTGAAGCGGAACTCACTTCACAAGTGAGGTCCTACTGGTTTGCTACCTCCCCTCAGCCTGTAACTGAGTTACAGTTTTGATGGGTGGGGGGTTTAATTGGTACCTGCTTCCACTTTTCAAACCTTGGTGAGGGTGACATCCCTTGCCCCGCCCCTTCCCCTCCCACAGTTACATGGGACTCAACACATGAGCCAAGGAGGCTGCAGAATCATTTGCAAAGTGCTGTGCAAGCTCATGCATCCACAGTGTGTTCCTCAGGAAGCCACAGCTCGCTCCCGTATCCAAGATGGTGGGGCTGGCAACCCTCAACGGTAAGAAAAACTGGCTGCAGGAAGACAATGCTGGACCCCAGGTACTGGGTACCTGCTTTTAACCCCTTTTAGCCACCTTCCGACCATTGATAGTGCCTTGAAAAAAGTATTCATACCCCTTGAAATCTTCCACATTTTGTCATGTTATAACCAAAAAGGTACATTTTATGTAATAGACCAACACAAAGTGGCACATAGTTGTGAAGTGGAAGAAAAATGATAAATGATTTTCAAAATTTTTTACAAATACGTGAAAGTGTGGCGTACATTTGTATTCAGCCCCCCTTTGTAGAACCACCGCTCGCTGCAATTACAGCTGCAAGTCTTTTTGGGTATGGCTCTACCAGCTTTGCACATCTATAGAGTGAAAAATTTTGCCCATTCTTCTTTGCAAAATAGCTCAAACCCTGTCAGATTGGATGGAGAGCGTCTGTGAACAGAAATTTTCAAGTCTTGTCACAGATTATCAATTGGATTTAGGTCTGGACTTTGACTGGGCCATTCTAACACGTGAATATTCTTTGATCTAAAACATTGCATTGTAGCTCTGGCTGTATGTTTACGATCGTTGTCCTGCTGGAAGGTGAACCTCCGCCCCAGTCTTAAGTCTTTTGCAGACTCTAACAGGTTTTCTTTTTGATTCAGTGTTTTTTTTAAATTCGATTTCAAGAAATATAAACATTCACAAAACGCGGACGCAGCCACCAAGAGTATTATGAGATATTTGGAAAACAATTCGCTCTACCAACAGGGCAGCATAAAATATGAGACCCAATGACGTGAAGTACAAACATGGATGTAAGGCACTGAACAATGATATCAACATTAGTAATGTGGTTACAAACAAAGAGGCAGATAGAGGCCTAAGGCTCGGTTCACATTGGTGCGATGGAAAACATTGCAAGTGATTCACTCCGCACTGCTGTGCAAATCACATGCAATGTCTGTGCAATGTGAATTCAGCCATACAGATTGTATGGTTAAATTCGCATCGCATTCTGACCAAACTCATGCAGGACCCTTTTTTGGTCCCCACCAAAATCAGATCGCATGGGTGTTCACACCTATGCAATCCGATTCCTGTCCAAATTGAAAGTTCGCACTGTGATATGCGAACTGATCTGGGGGTGTCATTAAATTTGTATTGACACCCCCAGCGATTTGCATATGGCAGTGTGAACTGCCTCGCAATAGGGTGCGATGTGGAAACCCTCAGTGGATTTGCAGGATTTTCCGCATCACACCAATGTTAACCGAGCTTAAAGGCATTAAAATGAGGCCTAGGGAGTCCTGGGTCCTAATGCGTATACCAGGAAGCCCACGGTCCCCAGGGATATTCAAAGGAACGGAAGGAACTTAGATGAGGAATCAAAGATTTTTCATACTGCTGGTGTTGTTGGGTAACATTCGCAACCTCTGACGGATTGGGGGCCAAGTCTCTTTTCCAGTATCTAGTGAGGATTAGTTTAGCTGTATGTTGGCTACTATCCCCCTAAATTGGGTGGGAAATTGTTTGATACCTAAATTGAGTAGTGCTAAAGCTGAGTTCATAGGAGTTATCACTTCCGAAACTAGTTCCGCCAGAAACTGCAAATGTTATTACAGGTCCAAAAAATGTGCATAAGAGTACCCGAGTCACCACAACCTCGCCAACACAGGGGAGAACTTGTTTTATATATTTTTGTTAATCTGTAAGGAGTAATATACCACCGATGTAGAATTTTAAGTGCAAGTTCCCAATGGTTAACACAGTGTGTTATGTGTAGGTACATTTTTTGGCTTGTGTCCACTGAGCATCAGAGAAAGTAGAGTGCAGGTCTTCTTCCCATTTTTTAATTTATTTTGTTCTTATCCTGTAGTAAGTTGTGTATTAGATAGTTTGTAGGGATTCGTATAAAATTGCCAGATTTTAAGGTGTACTTTAACCACTTTAAGACCGGAGGCTTTTCCTGCGTAATGACCAGGCCACTTTTTTCAACTTGGCACTGCGCAACTTTAACTGACAATTGCGCGGTCATGCAATGCTGTACCCAAACTAAATTTATGTCCTTTTTTCCCACAAACAGAGCTTTCTTTTGGTGGTATTTTATCACCTCTGCGCTTTTTATTTTTTGCGATATTAATAAAAAAAGAGCGAAAATTTGGCGAAAAATTTACATTTTCTACTTTGACAGTTAAAACATATCCAATATATAAAATTGTTGTCATATATTTAGGCCAAAATGTATTTAGCTACATGTCTTTGACAAAAAAATTCTCAATGAGCGTATTTGTAACCACTTTAAGACCGGAAGATTTTACCCCCTTCCTGACCAGGCTATATTTTGCGATTCGGCACTGCGTTACTTTAACGGACAATTGCGTGGTCATGCGACGCTGTACCCAAATTAAATTTATGTCCTTCTTTTTCCCCACAAATAGAGCTTTCTTTTGGTGGTATTTGATCACCTGTGTGATTTTTAATTTTTGAAAAAAAGAGCGACAATTTTGAAAAAAAAAAAACAATATTTTTCACATTCTGATATATAACATTCCCCCCCCAAAAATGCACAAATCAAAATTTTTTAACATTTTAGGCCAATTTGTTTTCTGCTACATATTTTTGGTAAAAAAAAAAAAAAATCACAATAAGCGAATTTTGATTGGTTTGCACAAAAGTTACTAACTACGGGAAAGATTTGTCATTTTTATTGTTTTTTTTTTTTTTTACTAGTAATGGCGGCGATCTGTGATTTGTTACGGGACTGCGACATTGCGGTGGACAGATCGGACCCCTAACTGACATTTTTGACACTTTTGGGGGTACCAGTGACATTACTACAGTAATCAGTGCTAAAAATACGCCCTGTTACTGTAATAATGACACTGGCAGGGAAGGGGTTAACACATTTGGTGATCAAGGGGTTAAATGTGTGCCTCATGCCTACTGACGTGTGTGGGGGGAGGGGGTTGTGTGACACAGATTGCAGGTTCAGCTATGCTGAATCCTGTCATCTCTCCCTGTCTGTAAACAAAGCGGGCGGATTTTCTCAGTCTTTCCCCGACGATCGGGGAATAGAGGCGGTGATCGCTGTCTCTCCTCCCCTGGCCTGACTCCCGCTGTGTCTAAACACCTCTGGCGGTAAGTCTACGTCGCTAGACCCAGGGCTGCCTGGGGCTAACAGGTTTTCTTCTAAGATTCACTTTATTTGGCTCCATCCATCTTACCATCAACTCTGACCAGTTTTCCTGTCCCTGCTGAAGAAAAGCATCCCCACAACATGATGCTGCCACCACCATGTTTCACGGTGGGGATGGTGTTTTCAGGGTGATGTGCAGTGTTAGTTTTCTGCCACAAATAGCGTTTTGCTTTTAGGCCAAAAAGTTAAATTTTGGTCTCATCTGACCAGAGCACCTTCTTCCACATGTTTGCTGTTTTCCCCCACATGGATTCTCGCAAACTGCAGATGGGACTTCTTATGGCTTTCTTTCAACAATGGCTTTCTTCTTGCCACTCTTCCATAAAGGGCAGATTTGTGGAGTGCACAACTAATACGTAGTTGTCCTGTGGACAGATTCTCCCACCTGAGCTGTGGATCTCTGCAGCTCCTCCAGAGTTACCATGGGCCTCTTGGCTGCTTCTCTGATTAATGCTCTCCTTACCTGGCCTGTCAGTTTAGGTGGAGTCTAGGTAGGTTTGCAGTTGTGCCATACTGAAAGAGTGTATCAATGTGCCCTAATGAAATATTAATATTTCACGATACCAGAGAAATACATTTCAGCTAGTGTCCACCTTACAATGGAATCTGGTCTCTTGCAATTACATTAACAAGTCATACATTGATAATTACAGACATATTAACACATCTCATTCATACCTTCTGGACACTTACCAGTTAGACTTTGCATATAAGATTACAGACACCTGAATACATTGATAAGTACAGACATATAAACACATCAGACAGCTCAGCATAGACGGGACAGCCCTTCCACAAAAGATACTCCAAACACGTTTTCTCTTGCAGATGGTGGAGAAGCCGGAAACCGGAAGCAGGAACTTGTGTGTGTGCGGGCAGACAGCGTGCAGCGTGTGCTGTGTGCAGAGAGAGGAGGAGGAGAAGGTGCTGCGGGGGAGCCGGTGCGGGAGATCTCGGGGGAACCGAGGTGTCCGGTGACTGAAGGGGAGGATCATCTGAGCGGCGGCAGCAGCGGCAGAGGAGGACCAAGAGGGACTGAAGGACTGAGTACCCCCCACCCCCCCACCCCTCAGAAGAGCGGCGGTGTCCGGGCTAGAACCCCCCTCCCCCCTGAAAGGAAGCGGGCGGCGAGCGGACCGATAACCCCCCCTCCCTTGTTGCGGCGGCATCCGGTGCTAAGACCCCCCCACCCACCGAAGTAAGAGCACCCCCCCCTTGTTGCGGGCGGCGTGCAGTAAACCGTCTCTTGCGGTGCGGGACCCCCCCCCCCCTCCCCATTGAGAGGAGCAGAGGAGACTAGCTGGCAGGGAAGTGACCGAGGGAGGCGGGGTGCTGAGAGGAGACTCACCGTCAGGAACTGCTAGTGACAGGCTTAAAGGGACACACACTAGGTAAGTAAGACTGGTGACTTAGATTGAACAGTGACTGAGGGTGTAGTGTAGTACCTGAGTATCTGTGAGTACCTATTGCTACCTGAGTATCTGTGAGTACCTATTGCTACCTGAGTATCTGTGAGTACCTATTGCTACCTGAGTATCTGTGAGTACCTATTGCTACCTGAGTATCTGTGAGTACCTATTGCTACCTGAGTGTCTGGGAGTACCTATTGCTACCTGAGTGTCTGGGAGTACCTATTGCTACCTGAGTGTCTGGGAGTACCTATTGCTACCTGAGTGTACTGTGAGTGTTGTGCGTCTGGCCGAGCTGTGCGACTGAGTGTTGTGCGTCTGACCGGGCTGTGCGACTGAGTGTTGTGCGTCTGACCGGGCTGTGCGACTGAGTGTTGTGCGTCTGACCAGGCTGTGTGACTGAGTGTTGTGCGTCTGACCGGGCTGTGCGACTGAGTGTTGTGCATCTGACCGGGCTGTGCGACTAAGTGTTGTGCGTCTGACTGGGCTGCGCGACTGTGAGTGTTGTGCGACTGACCGGGCTGTGCGACTGTGAGTGTTGTGCGACCGACCGGGCTGTGAGATTGTGAGTGTTGTGCAACTGAGTGTCAAGCGAGTGTAGCGGAGTACCAGAGGGTGAGAAGGTAGAGTTAGGAAGCCAGGAAATAGCCACATAGGATAGACTTAAATCGCTGAATCCCCATTAGATTAGATTAGTAGGTACAATGCCCGGCGGGTGTGGAGATGCGACTCGGTGTACATCTTGTGATATGTATGCGTTCCTCAGACATGTGATCGAGGGCGAATACAAATGCGCAAAATGTAAGCACGTTGCTTCCCTGGAAGCTCAGGTCCTAAATCTAGGGAAGCAGCTGGCAACACTGAGACGAATGTCCATACCGGAGGAGAGCCAGGATCGTACCAGTCAGGTGCAGACAGGGGTCTGCACAGAGGTGGGCAGAGTATTGGAGGTGCAGGCATCAGAGCAGAGTAGAGGGGTGACAGTTAGGAGGGGTAGAAGGGGACAAGGCAAGGAGGCTGATCCTGGAGGGGATAACGAGTACAATCTCAGTATTTGTGGATGATACTAAACTAAGCATGCCAATATCTTCTATGCAGGATGTTGAAACCTTGCAAGCGGACCTGAACAAAATAACGGGGTGGGCAACTACATGGCAGATGAGATTTAATGTTGAAAAATGTAAAGTAATGCACTTTGGGGCCAGAAACCAGAAAGCAAGCTACTCACTAGGGGGGGAACCTCTGGGTGAGTCTAGGATGGAAAAGGACCTGGGGGTACTGGTAGACAACAAGCTTGGCAGTGGCATGCAATGCCAAGCCGCCGCAAGCAAAGCCAACAGAATACTGGGATGTATAAAAAAGGGGATTCACTCCAGAAATAAAGAGATTATTCTCCCACTCTACAAGACTCTGGTCCGGCCACATCTGGAGTATACTGTCCAGTTCTGGGCACCGGTCCTCAGGAAGGATGTGCTGGAACTGGAGAAAGTCCAGAGAAGGGCAACAAAAATAATTAGGGGAATGGAGGACATCAGCTATGAGGAAAGACTACAAGCACTGAACCTATTCTCTCTGGAGAAGAGACGATTGAGGGGGGATATGATATCAATGTACAAATACTGTACTGGTGACCCGAGCATAAGGAACAAACTATTCAGAGAAAGGAGATACAATAAGACACGTGGCCACTCACTAAAACTAGAGGAAAGGCGGTTTAACCTTAAAGTGCGTAAGGGGTTCTTTACTGTAAGAGCGGTAAGGATGTGAATTCTCTTCCACAAGCAGTCGTATCAGCAGGGAGCATTGATAGTTTCAAGAAACTATTAGATGGACACCTTAAAGACCACAACATACAGGGGTATACAATGTACGGTTAAAACCAAACACACTCACACATCATAGGTTGAACTGGATGGACTGATGTCTTTTTTCAACCTCACTAACTATGTAACTATGTAAAATGACGTCTCACATTTACATCAATGTGTTAGGGACAACAAAAACCTTTTCATGTATTTTCTTAGTAGATATATTCTATTGTTAAACTGACCCATGGATTGTACACCAGTTTAAACTGGTTTTTCCCGCTCAAATGGCCTATAAATGTGTGAACTGTAAATGAATAAATTAGATGTATTCTCATCAAGCTTAAGTGCTGTATGCTCTTACATCTCCTGGCCAGAGAAGGAAAATTCACTACACGAGGGAGTTAGGACTGAAGGGTCGTAAATCATCTTGCACCTGCCTCTTGACTTGAACGAGCTAACACATACTCTTTCTATTTTCGAATGATGAATTGAACAGTACTCTGTGAGTTATTCAAAGCTTGGGATATTTTTTTTATAACTTAACCCTGCTTTAAACTTCTCCACAACTTTATCCCTGACCTGTCTGGTGTGTTCCTTGGTCTTCATGATGCGGTTTGTTCTCTAAGGTTTTCTAACAAACCTATGAGGGCTTCACAGAACAGCTGTATTTATACTGAGATTAAATTACACACAGATGGACTCTATTTCCTAATTAGGTGATTTCTGAAGACATCTGGTTCCACCAGATGTTAGTTAGGGGTATCAGAGTAAAGGGGGCTGAATACGAATACACGCCACGCTTTTCAGATATTTATTTGTGAAAAAATTTGAAAACCATTTATCGTTTTCCTTCCACTTCACAATTATGTGCCACTTTGTGTTGGTCTATTACATAAAATCCTAAAAAAATGCATTTACCTTTTTGGTTGTAACATTTCAAGGGATATGAATATTTTTTCAAGGCAATGTAAGAGCTTCTAAATGTCAGGAGGCGGAGGTGGGCATTCAGTCAGTGACTGCTGTGATTGGCTGTCACAGCGGTCACATGAACAGAAAACTCCTGATCGCAAGCACGCATAGGGAGCTTTCTGGTCCCCACCAGTGACTGTGCTGGGAGCATGCAGGGTGCGCTGTCAGCACAGAAAACTGTTAACATAAGGATGCGTATATGCGGCCTCTCAGCTCTAAAGTCCACCTGCCCAGAGGCCGAATATAGGTGCCACATCGGTGGAAGTGGTTTAAGTCAGCAGCTACAGTATTTGTTGCTGCTGATTAAAAAAAACGATTGCACTGAAGTTCCTCCGCATAATTGTTAATGCATCAAAAGCAAAGGCATGAAACCAACACACCACTGCGTGCTAAGGAGCCCTTGGCATGCCAATCATTTTAAATGCCACTCTAATGCATCTCCACATTGCTCCTGCATTGCATGGTAATGCACTGCCATGCATTACGGTGTGCTAAATCAGAAAAAAAGGAGCAGGTACTTTTCTACTTCCACTGTGGTGCTTTGGCAGTCAAATATAACGCATGTCAACACATGACATAAAGCATGTACGTTAACGCAACTTGCCAGAACAGACCGGTGACACACCAGCCTAATTTATGTTAGAAAGAACTCTTGTATGTAATACCCGTGTGCTCTAAGCCTTGTTTTTTACACTTCCTTTAAAGACCACATGGTGGTGCTAGTTAGTCAAAATATGTTTTTAGTGTCAGACTGTTGACAGAGATGGTGATTACTACACCGGAACTAATCCTCACTTTAAAAATCCAAATTCATTTCAATTGAAAATCCGCCTCAATACACAGTCATTTATTTTTAAATAAACTTTGAGCAGAGAAGAAGGCTTTATTGATTATAGACATGTTGTTACTAAAGTGTTATTCTTATGTTAGGTAAGTCTGAGAAAACCTACAGACCTTCTTTTTTATATACCTTGAAGTCGATTTAGAGAAAATGCTAGAGGAAAGCAAGGACTAAAATTAGCACTTGTTTTGTTGTTTTATAAGGCACAATTTTATTAGGGCCACGCATGTCAAAAGTACGCTTTAGGCCCCTTTCACATTTATGCGACCCAAAAAGTTGTGCAATTTTGCTGCGATTTGACTGGACTTGAAGCAATGCCTATGTCTATGGACCTCAAAATGCATTAAAATCAGCTGGGACTACTTTGAAGTCGCTGTGACTTGAAGTTGTACAGATATAAACGGTACTCATTGGAAATCATGGAGTACGACTTGTCATGCGACTTTGCAGTCCCAAATCACAGGACAAGTCGCACAAGTTTGAAAGGGGCCTTATCTGTTTACTTCCTAATACTAAAGTCAGGAAGCTCAGTGATCTGGATAAGGATTTTGCTTCCGCTGATATGGGGTTATGTAAAATAATTACTTCCTTCTGTGACATAAGTGACCTATTAATAAATGTAGTACATTTCCATTATAGGACTATGGCAGTGACAACACCAGGGATGCCCATGTATAGGATATGCCAGCAGCTCCTGCTTTGGCAATACTCATTTGAAATTTGTGGGGAAATTACAGGTGAAACCACCAATTGTAGTATAGGGAATAATAATCTACTAGAATAGTGGACTTCAAACTGTGGCCCACAGGCAAGATGTGGGCCTTTGCTTGCCTTTATCTGACCTTTGAAGCACTATTCCTCCCACTGACACCAACAATGAGAAATCATCGCTCATCGCTTGATTCACTGACACAGACGAAGGGGTATTACTATACACCACAAATGCATCCCAAACGCAGTGTGGTTTTCCTGCACCAGATCGCATGGTGGTTTTGTACCATGACCCATTCAAGTAAATGGGACTGCAAAGCAACAGCATTTAATGTACTGTGGTGGTGCTGCATTTACAGGATTAAAACATATGGTGAGGAGGTGACATATCACCTCCTCACCGCCTGCCCCTGAAAAAGGATCCACGGTCAATCTAAATTGTAACGCTGAGCGCTCCGGTCCCTGCTCCTCGAGCGCTCGCGGCGTTCCTTCCAGATCCACTCACCTGTGCCCGCTCAGGCTCCTTCCTCCGCTCCCCGCTCAGGTGGTTCCCGGCGAGTGCGCCCCTGCATCATAGGGCACGCGTGCGCCGGTTGTTTGAAATTTAAGGGGCCTGTGCACCAGTAATTGGTGCCTGGTCCAAACCTCCCTTCCTGTGACCTGTTTCCTGTGACCTATTTCCTGTTTCCTGTTTCCTGTGACCTGTTTCCTGTTTCCTGTGACCTGTTTCCTGTTTCCTGTGACCTGTTTCCTGTTTCCTGTGACCTGTTTCCTGTTTCTTATATAAACCCACTCCCCCTTCCTGTCCTTGCCGGATCTTGTTGCCTTAGTGCCTTGAGAAAGCGATTTGTGTTTGCCTTGCCTGTGTATCTGACCTTCTGCCGTTGACCTCTGACTTTGAACCTTTGCCGCCTGCCCTGACCTTCTGCTACGTCTGACCTTGCCTTTGCCTTGTCCTATTGTACCACGCCTGTCTCAGCTGCCAGTGAGGTTGAGCCGTTACCGGGGGACACGACCTGGTTGCTACCGCCGCAGCAAGTCCATCCCGCCTTGCGGCGGGCTCTGGTGAAAACCGGTAGTAACTTAGAACCGGTCCTCTAGTACGGTCCACGCCAATCCCTCACTGACACAGAGGATCCACCTCTAGTGCAGTCATCTGCTGCCAGTCCGGACCCTGACAGTAGATCCGGCCATGGATCCCGCTGATGTGCCGCTGCCTAGTCTCGCTGACCTCGCTACTGTGGTTGCCCAGCAGTCCCAGCAGATTGCCCAACAAGGACAACAACTGACGCAGTTGACCGCCATGATTCAACAGCTTCTGCCGTCACAGCCAGCTTCTGCATCTCCTCCTCCCCGAGCTGCCGCTGCTACCGCTAGAGTCCGCTTATCTCTCCCGGACAAGTTTGATGGAGACTCTAAGATGTGCCGGGGATTCTTGTCCCAATGTTCCCTGCACCTAGAGATGTTGTCAGACCAGTTTCCCACAGAACGGTCTAAGGTGGCGTTCATGGTCAGTTTATTATCTGGGAAGGCCTTGGCCTGGGCCACACTGCTTTGGGACCGCAACGATCCTGCCAATAACTCTGTCCAGTCCTTTGTTTCTGAAATCCGCAGTGTCTTCGAGGATCCTGCCCGTGCCTCGTCCGCGGAAACAGCCTTGCTGAACCTCGTCCAAGGAGACTCTACAGTGGGCGAATATGCTATACAATTTCGCACTCTGGCCTCCGAATTGGCCTGGAACCACGAGGCTCTCTGCGCGACCTTTAAAAAGGGTTTATCCAGCCATATCAAGGATTATCTGGCCGCACGAGAAATACCTGCCTCCCTGACTGAACTTATCCACTTGGCTACTCGCATAGATATGCGCTACATTGAAAGGCGTCAAGAGCTCCGCCAGGAAAAAGATCTTGTTCGCGTCAGGCCATACCCACGCCTGGCTCCTCTCTTCCAGCACCCTTTGCAGTCTGCTACCTTGCCTTCCACCGAGGAGGCCATGCAAGTGGATCGGTGTCGCCTGACCCAACAAGAGAGGTCTCGCCGGAGGAACGAGAACTTATGTCTATATTGTGCGAGCTCTGAACACTTCTTAAAGGACTGTCCTCAGCGTCCGGGAAACGCTCGCACCTAGTGAACGTGGGAGAGGCGTCACTGGGTGTAAATTCTTCCTCTCCACGCCTGATCGTTCCAGTACGAATTTCTCCAGCCACTAAAGTCTTCTTCTCTGCGGAGGCCTTCTTGGACTCTGGTTCTGCAGGAAACTTCATTAAAGCCTCCTTCATCAACCGGTTTAACATCCCTGTTATCCGTCTCGTCAAGCCCTTCTTTATTTCCACAGTTAACGGAGAGAATCTGAACTGCACCGTGCGTTACCGCACAGAACCCGTGCTCATGACCATAGGGGTTCTCCACCAAGAGACGATTGAATTTTTTGTTCTGCCTAACTGCACTTCTGACATCCTTCTTGGCTTGCCTTGGCTCCAGCGCCACGCTCCTACCCTCGACTGGACCTCTGGGGACATTAAATCATGGGGCCCTACCTGCCACACTCGTTGCCTCAAGTCGGTACCCACCAGACAAATCTCCTCTCCTTTGCTCGGCCTTCCTAAAGCCTATCAAGACTTTGCTGACGTATTTTGCAAAAAACAGGCAGAGGTCTTACCACCATATAGACCCTTCGACTGCCCCATTGACTTACTTCCTGGTACCACACCACCTCGTGGCAGGATTTACCCTCTCTCCGCTCCTGAAACCAAGGCCATGTCGGAGTATGTTCAGGAGAATCTTGAATCAGGAAGTTTCATCAGGAAGTCTTCTTCTCCTGCCGGAGCAGGATTCTTTTTTGTTGCCAAAAAAGATGGGTCACTACGCCCTTGTATTGATTATCGTGGTCTCAACAAAATCACGGTAAAGAATCGCTACCCGCTGCCTCTCATCTCGGAGCTCTTTGACCGTTTGCGCGGAGCAAAGGTCTTCACTAAGCTTGACCTCAGGGGCGCTTACAACCTCATCAGAATCCGTGAAGGAGATGAGTGGAAAACCGCTTTCAATACCAGAGATGGCCACTTCGAGTATCTTGTCATGCCCTTTGGCCTGTGCAATGCTCCTGCAGTCTTCCAAGACTTTGTCAATGAGATCTTCCGGGACTTGTTGTATACCTGCGTAGTGGTCTATCTTGACGACATACTAATCTTCTCCTCCACTCTGGAAGAACACCGTCTCCATGTTTGTCAAGTGCTCCAGTTTTCTCCGTGTTAACCATCTTTACGTCAAAATTGAAAAATGCCTCTTTGAACGTAGCTGCCTTCTGTTTCTGGGATACCTAGTTTCTGGACAAGGTCTTCAAATGGACCCCGACAAGCTCTCCGCAGTCTTGAATTGGCCACGCCCCTCGGGACTTCGCTCTATCCAGCGCTTCCTCGGATTCGCCAATTACTACCGCCAGTTCATCCCCCACTTCTCCACTATTGTGGCGCCTATTGTGGCACTAACCAAGAAGGAAGCGAATCCGAGATCCTGGCCTCCCCAAGCGGAAGAAGCCTTTACTTGCCTTAAGACCGCCTTCGCCTCCGCTCCAGTCTTGTCTAGGCCCGATCCGCTGAAACCATTCTTCCTGGAAGTAGATGCCTCCTCTGTGGGAGCCGGAGCGGTTCTTCTTCAAAAGTCCGCTAAAGGAAGAAATGTCACCTGCGGCTTCTTTTAAAAAACTTTTTCCCCTCCAGAAAAGAACTATGCCATTGGAGACCGTGAACTACTAGCCATTAAGTTGGCACTAGAGGAATGGAGACATCTCCTGGAAGGATCCCTTCATCCTATCACCATCTACACTGACCACAAAAATCTCTCGTACCTTCAGTCTGCCCAGCGCCTTAATCCGCGCCAGGCCAGGTGGTCATTGTTCTTTGCCCGATTCACTTTCCAGATCCATTTTCGTCCTGCTGATAAGAACATTAGGGCGGATGCCCTATCACGCTCCACCGATGCCTCCGAAGATGAAACCGTTCCTCAACACATCATTCCTCCTGAGTGTCTGATTTCAACTGCCCCTGCTTCACTGGTACCAGTTCCTCCAGGGAGAACATATGTTCCTCCACGTCTTCGCCTCCGGACTCTCAAATGGGGTCACTCCTCTCACCTGGCGGGTCACGCTGGAATTAAAAAGACGACTCAGCTAATTGCCAGACACTATGGGTGGCCTTCCTTTGAGAGAGATGTAACGGAGTTCGTTCGGGCCTGTACTGTCTGCGCACGTGACAAAACTCCCCGCCAGAGGCCTGCAGGTCTTCTTCTCCCTCTGCCAGTGCCCGAACAGCCTTGGTCCCACATAGCGATGGACTTCGTCACTGACCTTCCTGTATCCCATGGCAACACAGTCATATGGGTGGTTGTTGACAGATTTTCCAAAATGGCACATTTTGTCCCGCTTCCTGGTCTCCCTTCTGCGCCACAGCTGGCGAAGCAATTCTTTTTACACATATTCCGTCTCCATGGTCTTCCAACACATATCGTCTCTGATAGAGGCGTTCAGTTTATCTCAAAATTTTGGAGAGCACTCTGCACCCAATTAAAAATCAAATTGAACTTTTCTTCCGCCTACCACCCTCAGTCCAATGGACAAGTGGAGAGGGTTAACCAGATCCTTGGTCACTATCTACGACACTTCGTCTCCTCCCGTCAGGATGATTGGGTCGACCTGTTGCCCTGGGCCGAATTCTCATATAATTTTAGAGACTCTGAGTCATCCACCAAATCTCCGTTTTTTGTGGTGTACGGCCGTCACCCGCTGCCATCCCCTCCCCATTCCCACCTCTTCTGGAGTTCCTGCCGTTGATGACTTGACCCTGGACTTCTCCTCCATCTGGAAAGAAACTCAAAAGTCGCTCACCCTGGCCGCTTCTCGCATGAAGAGACATGCAGATAAAAAAAGAAGAACTCCTCCTGTCTTTGCCCCTGGTGACAGAGTGTGGCTCTCTGCCAAATACATCCGGTTTCGGGTCCCCAGCTACAAACTGGGTCCGTGTTACCTCGGGCCTTTTAGAATCAAAAGCCAAATTAACGCTGTCTCTTACAAACTCCATCTTCCTCCCTCTCTCCGTATTCCTAACTCCTTTCATGTATCCCTTCTCAAACCTCTCATTCTTAACCGATTTTCCCCCAAGGTCACCGTTCCTGCTCCTGTCTCTGGGTCCTCTGACGTCTTCTCAGTAAAAGAGATCCTCGCCTCCAAGGTCGTCAGAGGTAAAAAATGTTTTCTTGTTGACTGGGAGAATTGTGGTCCCGAAGAGGGGTCATGGGAGCCCGAGTCCAATATCCTCGACAAGGAGCTCATCCACAGGTTTCTGGGTACCAAAAAGAGGGGGAGACCAAAGGGGGGGTACTATAACGCTGAGCGCTCCGGTCCCTGCTTCTGGACTGGAGCGCTCGCGGCGTTCCTTCCCGATCCACTCACCTGTGCCCGCTCAGGTTCCTTCCTCCGCTCCCCGCTAACGTGGTTCCCAGCGCGTGCGCCCCTGCACCATAGGGCACGCACGCGCGGTTGTTTGAAATTTAAGGGGCCTGTGCACCAGTAATTGGTGCCTGGTCCAAACCTCCCTTCCTGTGACCTGTTTCCTGTGACCTGTTTCTTATATAAACCCACTCCCCCTTCCTGTCCTTGCCGGATCTTGTTGCCTTAGTGCCTTGAAAAAGCGATTTGTGTTTGCCTTGCCTGTGTATCTGACCTTCTGCCGTTGACCTCTGACTTTGAACCTTTGCCGCCTGCCCTGACCTTCTGCTACGTCTGACCTTGCCTTTGCCTTGTCCTATTGTACCACGCCTGTCTCAGCTGCCAGTGAGGTTGAGCCGTTACCGGGGGACACGACCTGGTTGCTACCGCCGCAGCAAGTCCATCCCGCCTTGCGGCGGGCTCTGGTGAAAACCGGTAGTAACTTAGAACCGGTCCTCTATTACGGTCCACGCCAATCCCTCACTGACACAGAGGATCCACCTCTAGTGCAGTCATCTGCCGCCAGTCCGGACCCTGACATAAATGTAGCCTGAGTATTAAATTCCAAATTTTGGGTTGTCACCAAGACAGGAATAGAGGAGAAATATTCCAGTGGGGACACTAGTTCTGGTGACAATGCAGAATTCCTTCATTTTGGATGGATTTCCTCTTGCTTCCAGCATTGGCTATCGAACAGGAAGTGAAATCTCCCCAATGGAATAAATAAAAAGCCAAGGGTTGTAACTCTCCCCTGCTGTAGCCAAAAAAAAAAAAAATGCTATTTGCCTTTAATATCTAAAATTACAAATAGCCATCAGTCATAATTAACAGTCATTTCCATATGTGTCATACAAGCATCACAAAAGAGAATATCTTCATGTGAACTGCAGTGAATCAAATGTATTAGATGATGAATCACCCTTACCTGGAGATTGTAATAACATAAGTGTAGCACACCCCATGTAGGAGCTGCAGATTAAAGGGATCCCCCACTCCAGCCCAGCCAGGCACACCAAATCTTCACAAGCACACTGGCTCAGAAAACAGTCCATAGCTTTGTTTTTGTTATTTTTTAGGGAGATAATAACTTGGATGGGATGCCCACTTGACCTCAGCAATCTTCAGGGACAACTTATACAGTCTCTTCACTTTCCTCCTCCACACTCTTGACCTTCCTTCTGCTTAGCCTCTGCTGGTATACTCCTTGTCAGTTCAGAAACAGCCCTTTACAGGCAGGAACTCGCAGTCCCCTAACAGTAGCACACATAGAGTGACGCAACATGTAACTTTCCTCCCAGCACCCATTCTTCATGCCCTGCCAGCCCTCCTGGCTGCAGCTGCCTCTCTACACCAGTCCACCCGGCTGACTTTTCACCAGCCCACCTGGCTGACTTTCAGGAGATCTCTCAGGGAAGGATTGAAGACTTAAGCACACAGCTGTCTTCAAGGGAGATTAGCTACATAGGCCAGTCTCCCCGCTTTGTTAGTCCACAACAGTGTTAATCTACTCACTCTGTCCTCTCTAGCTCCCATGCTTCCAGGATAGCCTACTCCCTTGTGTTTTTGGCAGGATCCTTTCAGTACCCGAGCCCCGGCCCAAGGCAGGACATCCCCCGCCCCCCCCTGCAGACAAGGGGGTTCGCCTTAAGGACCACAGCCAGCCTTCTCAACACTGCATCTTCATCTTCTACCCGACTGCCCCTGCTGGCATGGCCCATGTCTATTCATGAGGTGAACTCAGTCCCCTGCCAGCCCACTACTCGGGATTGGCTAAGGCGTCAAAATGATTCAAGGCAGCTCTCCCTAGCCCCCACCCTCTAGTTCTAGAAGATTCTCCAACCTTCTAGACCAGGGGGAGGCACCAGAAACAGAAAGCTACCAGGATAAGTCATCTAGCCCTGACCTCTAATAAACCCTGATCCAATTAGGACTCACCAGATTAAGGCTCGATTCACACCTATGCATGTTGTTTTTGAGCATTTCTGTAGTGCTTTCTGCTGTGCTTTCTATGTTTTTTTATTACCGCGATTTGCGCTTTGCATTTTTTATGCTTTTTTTTGGAAAAATTTGTCGTTGGGCAGGTTTAAAAATGTAAAACGCAAATCACAGCAAAATCGTGGTAAAAACGCAACACTTGTGTTTTCGATGCAGGTCCTTCGAAGCCTCCTGTATGCAAAACACTGCATTTTGCAGGAAAAAAAGTCCCTGGCCCTTTCTCAAAATGCAGAGGCACAAAAATACATTGATGTGAACATGTTCTGTAGGAACCCAAGTTAAAAAAATGAAATGCATTGCTGCAAAAGGCATGAAAAACGCATTAATGTGGCTGGAGCCTAAATGTGAGTCAGAGTATGGTTTGCCTATAGTCACTTCTAAGACACTCTAGGGTGTTACATAAGTAATGCACATAGAAAACCAAGGTGATGTGACTGCTGGCAGGTGTACAGCTTCTAAATTAGACCATGTTACCCTGGCATTTTCATCTGCTTGGGAGCTTCTATTGAGCGGCAGTTGTTAAGCCAGCCATACATGAATCAAAATTTGACCGGTTCAGTAGAGATCAACTGAATTTTGATCCATGTATGGGCTAGCTGGTTGCACACAGTTATGTACAACCAGCCTGTCGGGTATGTGGGCTTAGTCCCTCCTATGGTTACTGGTGTCTCCCTGGGGTGATCATATTTTATCATCATTTTTGGAGTTATGATTTTGGCACCTTTAAAGTCCCTTTTTTTTACCTTTTTTTTTCAAATTGTTTATTCCTAATGGGATGTGTTGCCCTTGATCCCCTGACATCTGGGAACTTTTGTACTAAAACAATAGTCCCTTCATTTATTAACCCAAACTACGTCTGCTTCCAAGAATTGGAAAGAACTTTTTTGTATGTCTGCTTTAGGGGTCAGCTATTTTTTCATGGTAACAGTGCTTCCTGTTTTAGAAACCAAGAAAAAATTGTTAATATGTTATGTTTCAATACCTAACCAGCAAGGACATTTACAGACTTTAAGACCTCCTCTGTTTAAACCAGAGTTCTTTCATTCAGAAGGCAGAGCTAATCGGGATCTAACATTGCTGAGAAAAATTAGGCATCCTTGGGCTACTTACACATAAGAATCCATAGGCATGAGAAAACAGACTGGGAGTCTTAAAGTGTCACAAATACTAGAAAATATAGTATATTATCCTCCCCCAGTGACCTTTCTTAGACTATGATATTTAGGGTGAGTGGGTAGTATGTATATGGGAAGATATACAATGCTCCAAGTGTGCCCAGACAGTAGTAAGCAGTCTACCTCCATCAGAACACAGCATTTCAGAAAGAAGCCTTGTCACAGTGCACTAAATATACTTCTACGTAATCTCCTCTACAGGGGTCTGGGAGTCTCTCACCCGCCCCTTACAGCCGCTATGAGGGAAGTTATTAAGGCCTGGCATATCATTACTAAATCCAATATAAGGTCCTCATCATCTTTGCTTTGGTTCAATCCCATGCTACCAGAATTTCATTCCTTACCAGACCCCGGTCTTTGGGCTGATAAAGGAATCAGATACCTTTCAGATATTTGTGATGGGTGTGCACTATTTACGTTTGATAGATTGAAAGATAAATTTACACTGCCCTAATGTTTTCTTCCGATTCCTGCCACTCCGACACACCTATGCAGCACAATTTGGGTCCTCCTTGTTTAGATTGGAGCAGGATGATTTGGAGGTTCTCCTCCGGGGTGACGCTCTCAAAAAACCCTTTCTGTAATCTACAAGTCACTACTCTGTTCATGTGGGACTAGATGCCCTGCTAACTGCGTGGCGTTTGGGCAAGAAGGACTTGGACAATGAAGACTGGGAAGACCTCTGGGACAGCCCATTTCAAGCACTAATACCGTCTAAAGACCGACTGATCCAATTTAAAATAGTGCACAGAATTTATTTTACACCACAACGACTACATCATATCTACCCTAATTCTTGCTGTTGGAGATGCTGGGATTTACCCATATCTTTTGGGAGTGCCCAAAGATTAGTAGCCACTGGCGGGAAATGACCCAGTTTATATCTACCCTAACTACTATACAGGTCCTTGTAAAAGTTGGTGTTTGCCTCCTGGGGTTAGTTGACTCTCTGGCCGTTAGTAGGGCAATGTGTACTCTCTTGGGTCTCTTATTTTATGCCAGCAAGGCGATAGTGCTCAAGTGGAAATCATACACAGCCACTAATCTGCCCTTCTGTAAGCATTTAATCAATAAGGTTGTACCCCTATACAAAGCTACTTATTTATCCCGGGGCTGCTTAACCACTTGCCTACAGTGCACTTTCACCCCCTTCCTGCCCAGACCGATTTTCAGCTTTCAGCGCTCTCACAATTTGACTGAGAATTACTCAGTCATGCAACACTGTACCCATACAAAAATTGTGTCCTTTTTTTCACACAAATAGAGCTTTCTTTTGATGATATTTGATCAATACTGGGTTTTTTATTTTTTGTGCTATAAATAAAAAAAGACTGAAAATATCGTGAAAAAACGCATTTTTCTTTGTTTCTGTCATAAAATTTTGCAAATTAGTCATTTTTCTTCACAAATTTTGGCCAAAATTTATACTGCTACTTATCTTTGGTAAAAATAACCCAAGTAAGTGTATATTATTTGGTCTTTGTGAAAGTTATAGAGTCCACAAGCTATGGTGTGAATCATTGAAAATTGATCACACTTGATCACACCTGATGTACTGAAGGCCTATCTCAATTCTTGAGACACTAAAAAGTCAGGAAAGTACAAATACCCCCCAAATGACCCCTTTTTGGAAAGTAGACATTCCAAGGTATTTAATAAGGGGCATGATGAGTTTTTTGAAGTTGTAATTTTTTCCCACAATGCTTTGCAAAATGAAGATTTTTTTTTTTTTTTTTTTTTACAAATTGCCGTATTAACAGGTTATTTCTCTCACACAGCACATGTATACTTGCAACTATACCCCAAAACACATTCTACTACTCCTCCTGAGTATGGTGATACCACATGTGTGAGACTTTTTCACAGCCTGGCCACATACAGAGGCCTAACATCCAAGTAGCAGCGTCCGGCATTCTAGGAGCACAAATTACACATATAATTTCCTGACAACCTATCGCACTTTTGAAGGCCCTGGAGCACCAGGACAATGGAAACCCCCATAAAATGACCCCATTTTGGAAAGCAAACAGCCCAACGTATAATTTTTGAGGCATAATGAGTCTTTTGAATATGTCATTTTTTTCCACAAGTTTTTGGAAAATGTGGAAAGAAAATGAAAACACATTTTTTTTACACAAAGCTGTCCATTTATGCAATATTTCTAACACATAGCATGTACATAGCAAAAATTGCACCCAAAAATACATTCTGCTATTCCTCCTGAGTATGGCGATACCACATATGTAACACTTTTTCACAGCCTGGCCACATACATAGGCCTAACATCCAAATAGCGCTTTACACAAAGTTGTCCATTTATCCACTTTAAGACTGGGCCTATTTTTGACACTTGGTGTTTACAAGCTAAAATCATTTTTTTTTTGCTAGAAAACTACTTGGAACCCCCAAACATTATATATATTTTTTTAGCAGAGAGCCTAGAGAATAAAATGGAGATCGTTGCAATATTTTTTATCACACCATATTTGCGCAGCAGTCTTCCAAATGCGATTTTTTTGAAAAAAATTCACTTTTTTTAACTAAAAAATAAGAAAACAGTAAATTTAGCCCAATTTTTTTCCATAATGTGAAAGATAATGTTACGCCGAGTAATTAGATACCCAACATGTCATGCTTCAAAATTGCGCATGCTCACAGAATGGCGCCAAACATTGGTACTTAAAAATCCCCATAGGCAACATTTTAAAAATTTCTGTAGGTTACTAGCTTAGAGTTACAGAGGAGGTCTAGGGCTCAAATTATTGCTCTCGCTCTAACGATCGCGGCGATACCTCACATGTATGGTTTGAACACCGTTTACATATGTGGGCGGGACTTGCGTATGCGTTTGCTTCTGCGCGCGAGCTAACGGGGACAGGGCGCTTTAATTTTTTTTTTTTTTTCCTATTTATTTTATTTATTATTTTTTTATTTTTACACAGTTTAAAAAAAAAAAATGTTTTGATCATTTTTATTCCTATTACAAGGAATGTAAACATCCCTTGTAATAGAAATAGGCATGACAGGTCCTCTTTACTGTGAGATCTGGGGTCAAAAAGACCTCACACCTCACAACTACACTAAAAAAGAAAAAAAAAAAAAAATTGTTGAAAGAGGAAAAAAAAAAAAGAATGGGGTGACAGGTGACGATGATTGATGAGGTGACAGGTGATGATGATTGATGAGGTGACAGGTGACGATGATTGATGAGGTGACAAGTGACGATGATTGATGGGGTGACAGATGACAATCACTGACGGGGTGACATGTGACGATGATTGATGGGGTGACAGATGACGATGACTGATGGGGTGACAGGTGACGATGACTGATGGGGTGACAGATGACGATGACTGATGGGGTGACAGGTGACGGGGATTGATGGGGTGACAGGTGACGGGCAATGGTCACTGATGGGTGACAGGTGACGGGCGATGGTGCACGGCAGTACTGATGGCAGTCTCTGGTGACCGGTGAACTTTAGGCTACGTTCACATGTGAGCGTAGCGATCACGGGCAGAATCACTGCGATTCCGCCCGCGATCCAGAAATCATTGCAAATCGCGGGGCGCCTGTGCGTTGCCCGTGATTTGCAATAGCACCCCAAACGCTGTGCGATGTTGCTGCGATTTCCGCCTGCCGAATCGCGGTAACATCGCGCAAACAACCCATGACGCCCCAAAGAAACTCTTGTACCTTTTTTGGGCATCATGCGTTGTTTGCGCGATGTTACCGTGATTCGGCAGGCGGAAATCGCAGCAACATCGCACAGCGTTTGGGGTGCTATTGCAAATCACGGGCAACGCACAGGTGTCCCGCGATTTGCAATGATTTCCGGATCGCGGGCAGAATCGCGGTGATTCTGCCCGCGATCGCTGCGCTCACATGTGAATGTTATGGGTGTCAATTTCTGGGCACTGATGAGGTGACTGTTGGGTGACAGGTGACATTGGGGGGGGGGGGGGGCTGAGGACTGTGTGGGGACAAGTTTATCAGTGTGATTTTACATTTTACAGGTGTACAGAGCAGTAACTGACTATTTCTAGCTCTGCTCCCCTCATACTGGAAACTGTATGAGGGGAGAAGAGCTAGCAACACTGAGTTACTGCTCTTTGTTTACATTTTGTGATCGGCTGTGAATGGATTCACAGCCGATCACTTAGTAAACAGTCACTGTCAGTGACTGTTTACTACCGCCGGTGACAGCTGTGTTCCTACGGAACACAGTGCCACCGACATGACCGCGCTGCGCGCTCCCGATCGCGCATGCGCGGTCATCTTGTGGGCGCCTTCAATGTGATCGGCTGTGTTCCAATGACGTGGGAAACAGCCACGCCCATTGGCTGTTTCCCCCCTGCCGGTGACGGGGGGTGTCCCGGGGACACCCCGACACCGGCAGTGCAGGGCGGCGCGCACGCGATCGCGCGCTTGCCCTGCTTAAAGTGCCGCCGTCATATGACGGTGGCCCAGGATAATGGTCGCACCGCTCCGCCGTCATATGACGGCGGGCGGGCGGCAAGCGGTTAAGGAAATTTGAGAAGGGCTGGCACTTGTGGACAGATTCGGAGTGTACAACAGATGATCAGGAGCCCACAGACTGAATTCATCCCCCCCCCCCCCCCAATAAGGTTTAGTTGATGATATGAACAAATTAATTTCTCTGCAGGGACTCAAATTACATTTGTTTAGGTAGGATTCTAAACACGAGTTAATATTCTTACGATACATTATCCTAATGGTTGAGAGGGAACAGGAATCTCCTTATAGTTCATCAACCCTTGAAGTTATTTTATATGATTCATGATCACTCTGGATGAACTGCAGAGCTCTACAGCTGAGGTGGGAGACTCTGTCCATAGGACAACAATCAGTCGTATACTGCACAAATCTGACCTTTATGGAAGAGTGGCAAGAAGAAAGCCATTTCTTAAAGATATCCATAAAAAGTGTAGTTTAAGGTTTGCCACAAGCCACCAGGGAGACACACCAAACATGTGGAAGAAGGTGCTCTGGTCAGATGAAACCAAAATCGAACTTTTTGGCAACAATGCAAAACGTTATGTTTGGCGTAAAAGCAACACAGCTCATCACCCTGAACACACCATCCCTACTGTCAAACATGGTGGTGGCAGCATCATGGTTTGGGCCTGCTTTTCTTCAGCAGGGACAGGGAAGATGGTTAAAATGAATGGGAAGATGGATGGAGCCAAATACAGGACCATTCTGGAAGAAAACCTGATGGAGTCTGCAAAAGACCTGAGACTGGGACGGAGATTTGTCTTCCAACAAGACAATGATCCAAAACATAAAGCAAAATCTACAATGGAATGGTTCACACATAAACATATCCAGGTGTTAGAATGGCCAAGTCAAAGTCCAGACCTGAATCCAATCGAGAATTTGTGGAAAGAACTGAAAACTGCTGTTCACAAACGCTCTCCATCCAACCTCACTGAACTCGAGCTGTTTTGCAAGGAGGAATGGGCAAAAATTTCAGTCTCTCAATGTGCAAAACTGATAGAGACATACCCCAAGCGACTTACAGCTGTAATCGCAGCAAATGGTGGCGCTACAAAGTATTAACTTAAGGGGGCTGAATAATTTTGCACGCCCAAATTTACAGTTTTTTATTTGTTAAAAAAGTTTGAAATATCCAATAAATTTCATTCCACTTCATGATTGTGTCCCACTTGTTGTTGATCCTTCACAAAAAATTACAGTTTTATATCTTTATGTTTGAAGCCTGAAATGTGGCAAAAGGTCAAAAAGTTGAAGGGGGCTGAATACTTTCGCAAGGCACTATATATATATATATATACATATATATATATATACACACACACTTGGGGATGAGGTTGTGAGTAAGGCTTTCTGGATCCATGTGGGCACCTGGAGAAAATGCTCGCTAATGACCCCTGAGGCTGTCATTTCACACAAGACTGACATAAAGGCGGCACTCCAACTTAAAAATGATTCTTCTCCTTGAGAACGCCATTAACTCCTTGTAATCTATTGCCCCACTTCTGTAACACTTTACATTTTTCACTACGGACATCAGTTCCTCAATGCATTTCATAAATCTTCTCTCTGTATTGTGTAGCATTTCTGAGCCGGTACCGCTATACCTATACCGGACTCCACCAGCCCAGTTACCTGTCCCCTCACTCCCAGTGACATTGATCCGTATATATATTACACTTGAATACTAGAAAGCTCAACTGTTTACATAACCCATGCCTATTCCTCCCCTGAGTTATTCCTGCCCCAAGGCCTCACTCCATCTTCCGTGACCTCCAGGTTGGGTCCCTAAGATGCCCTGTACCCTAATGTTGGTCCTATAATTGGGAACCGGATGCTATGGAAGGAGCCTAAGCACACCAGCTACTTTACTACCAGGGCCCTCCATCACCTTTGTCCAGTCACACAGCTTCCTGACTGGCTGCTTACGTACTCAACATTTGTAATGCAGTCTGTAACAACAGCAATATAGCCTCTTCCAAACAGATTTACTGCATGCAAGATGTACACTATATTACCAAAAGTATTGGGACGTCTGCCTTTACACGCACATGAACTATAATGGCATGCCAGTCTCAGTCTGTAGGGTTCAATATTGAGTTTGCTCACTCTTTGCAGCTATACCAGCTTAACTCTTCTGGGAAGGCTGTCCACAAGGTTTAGGAGTGTGTCTATGGGAATGTTTGACCATTCTTCCAGAAGCACATTACTGAGGTCAAGCACTGATGTGGACTAGAAGGCCTGGCTCACAGTCTTTGCTGTAATTCATCCCAAAGGTGTTCTATCGGGTTGAGGTCACGACTCTGTGCAGGTCAGTCAAGTTCCTGCACCCCAAATTCGCTCATCTATGTCTTTATAGACTTTGGTTGTGCGCTGCTGTACAGTCAGGATGGAACAGGATGGGGCCTTTCCCAAACTGTTCCCACAAATTTGGGATCATGAAATTGTTCAAAATGTCTTGGTATGCTGATGCCTTAAGAGTTCTCTTTACTGGAACTAAGGGGCCAAGCCTAACCCCTGAAAAACAACTTCACATCACAATCCCTCCCCTACTAAATGATTTGGACCAGTGCACAAAGCAAGGTCCATAAAGACATGGGTGAGCGAAACCTAGACCTTGTGGACAGCCTTCCCAGAAGAGTTGAAGCTGTAATAGCTGCAAAGGATGGGCCAACTTAATTTTCAACCATACGGACTAAGACTGGGATGCAAGTAAAGTTCATATGCGTTCACCAGTGCATATATAGTGTATATACTGCATCCTCTCTACTTCACCTCACCCCTGTTGTACACCCTGTTCTGTAATATGCCAACAATGCATGGGCCCCTTTAAGGTTGTACTCAAGTAACTTCAGACCAGGCAAAGTTAAGTAACAAAAGTTCTTTTACTGAAGTTGTTTAATCATAACTAATGAACAGATCAACAAAGATATCTTCAGTATTCCTGTACATGATCTTCTAAGTGCCCCTTAGTTAGTCTACTGGTACCCCTTTGGTCCTGAGGCAGTCATACCTTGAATAGGTGTGAAAAGTTCTTTAGAGTCCATTTGGCAGTAGCGAGTCGATATCCCTTGAACCCCTACTAGGTACCCACAAGATGTGGTTTTAAGCAAGGTAATATTCAGATCCTGTCTCAGCTCCTATTCCCTTCCCATGCATGGAGCAGAACTGTCACAGGAAGCTGCTCTTCCCTTCTACTTATATATCTCCACCAGGGGCAGTCTCATGAAAACCACATGAATCATCACAAAGACTTTAAGGTGGTTGTAAAGGCTGAGGGTTTTTTTACCTTCATGCATTCTTCTGTGTGCAGCTTCCCCCATAGCCCCCAATACTTACCTCATCTTGACCCAGCGATGTGCATTAGAGCAGCGGCTCTTCCAGGTCTCTGCCTCCTCATTGGCTAAGACACAGCAGCAGGAGCCATTGGCTCCCACTGCTGTCAATTCCAGCCAGTGAGGAGGGAGTGGGGGACAGGGCCGAGCTGCGCTCTATGAGTCTTATTGACACAGAGAGGAGGCTCTGTAGCAAGCATGCATGAATGCCCCTGTAGCACCCTCCTAGGTAGGTGCTAGGAAAAGACATTTTTTTGGCCCTGTCTGCTTATCAGGGGGGTCTGATCGTTCAGCTAGGCTGTCATGTGTTTCCAGGGGTATCTGTTGAGTCTGGGGAGTCTGCCCACTGTGTCCAATGAGGGCTCTTGTTGGGCAGTGAAGGAAACCTGGCCAATAGCGTCCTGGGACTTATATATATCTCAGTGGGCAGAGTCTGCCACAATGCATCCTGGGATGGGTATAAGTCTGAGGGGAGCACATGACAGAGCATCTTTGGTGGGAAGCAGAGTCCCAGGAGGAGGATGACGGCTGTCTCTCCTCCTGTCAGCGGTAGTGAAGGTGTCCTGGGCAGTCGGCCTAGAAGACGGAGGTTGAGCTGGGCTGCAGAGAGGGATCCAGAGTGCTGTGGACAGAGTGGAGCTGCTGGACAGAAGTTTTGGGGAAAAACGGTATCGTGAGTACTTGAAACTGCCCAGGGGTCTGCCTAGGAGAGGGGACCACTCCAGAAGGTCAAAGGGATCCGGGAGCCAGCTAACCAGTAGAGAGGTCTAGAGGAAAGGGGATGCCTGTGTCTAGACCCTGAATAGAAGTGAGAGGAAAAAGGGGGCGCCGGTGTGGGCCCTGAAGTGTTCAGCAGTGCAGCAGAGTATACAGACAGCTACCTCAGCAAGGAGTGTTTAAGGGAGCTTAAAGAGGACTTCTTTAGTGGAAAAGCAGTCTCAAGTCAGTTCAGTGTTAACAGGCATCAGGCCAGTGTTAACCGGTATTGACCAGCATCCTGCCAGCGTCAAGTCAGCGCCAATCAGCATTTTTCAAGTGTCTCCGCCAAGTTATTCATAGTTGAGCCAAAGGAGTATCCCACTCATTCCCTTCTCCCACCCAAGTTCTCAATAAATACAAAAACCCAACGATACTGGTAACTGGACTGGCCATTGTCTTAGTGCTCACACTTGGAGGAATATGCATAAAGGTACTTTTGTTGCACCCGGTGACCCAGGGGACCCATATCTAGAAAAACGGCTGGGAATCCTGCTACACCATAGCAAGTGGCTTGCTATGGGGGCACTCAAAAAGGTTGGAGGGGCCAGGAGCGCTGGCGGGGGACCAGCTAAGAGGAGGATCGGGGCTCCTGTGTGCAAAACCACAGAGCACAGAGCAGGTAAGTTCAACATGTTTATTATTTTTATTTTAAAAAGCAAGAACCTTTACTATCGCTTTAACTCCCTTAGTACCAGCGGCAGCAATACACACTGTAATCTCAGCCTAAACATAAGTATTATGCAGAACAGCATATAGTAATAAAGCAATATAAAGAAAAACATAACTTTTATGACATTCAGCAAACAGAGACTTATGTCACATTACCACATAGGTCACAGCAGGAGCCAGACCACGGGTGGAGCGGGGGTTATTGCCGCCGGCCTCCCGCGGTCTTCACAGACACTGACAGGAGAGCCGCCTGCCTATGTAAACAAAGCAGGCGGCTCTTCTGTCACACAGGCACAGTGAGATCGTGTGTTTCAGCTAAGCTAAAACACCCATCTCTGTGTGCCTTTTAGAGAGCCCTCCCCCCCACAGTTAGCAAGCACATTTAGGCATAATTTTAACCCTTTGATCACCCCCAGTATTAACCCTTTCCCTGCCAGTGTCATTTATACAGTAACAGTTCATATTATTTAGCACTGATTACTCTATTAATGTCACTGGTCCCCAAAAAGTGTCAAAAATGTCAGTTGGGGTCCGATCTGTCTGCCGCAATGTCGCAGTCCTGATCGCCGCCATTACTAATAAAAAATAAAAAAAGTCCAAAAATGTATCAAGTAGTTTGTAAACGCTATAACTTTTGTGCAAACCAATTAAAATACACTTTTGGGGATTTTTTTTTTTTACCAAAAATATGTTTTTTGGTTGAACTGGATGGACTTTCAACTTTTTCAACCTGACTAACTATGTAACTATGTAAATTGGCCTAAACTGATAAAAAAAAAATTGATTTTTTAAATAGTTTTATTGGGAATGATTTATAGCAGAAAGTAAAAATGATTGTGTTTTTTTCAAAATTGTTGCTCTTTTTTTTTGTTTATAGCGCAAAATCTAAAAACAGCAGAGGTGATCAAATACCACCAAAAGAAAGCTCTATTTGTGGGGAAACAGGACATCAATTGTATTTGGATACAACATCACAAGACCGCGCAATTGTTGGTTATAGTAACGCAGTGCTGAATCGCAAAAAACGGCCTGGTCTTTAAGGGGGTAAAAGCTTCCGGAGCTGAAGTTAATTTGCACCGCAACCGACCCCCATATACAGTATGTGAACTGGCTCCATTGAAAGCCAGTCTGGTTCACGTGTTATGCGAATCGGATGCGGTTCAATACGTATCTGATTCGCATATATGTGAACCGAGTTTTAAGGGTGATGACAACAACGTACAAGACATTGAGACCATATACTGTATCTCCTAAAAGAAAACGTGCTCAACTTTGTACTGTAAGTGGCAGGTATTCCTGACCAACAGTATGGTCATTGTAGCAAGCCTACATTGGATGTTGGATAGGGGCAGGGGACCAGCGCCATTACACTGTTCTGTGACAACATCACTAAAATATTTCAGGACTTCACCATGTCAGATCAGTTTATACCATCCACTGAAGGTTGTATGCCTTTCAGGTTGAACTAGATGGACCAGTGCCTTTATTCAACCTTGCCAGCTGTGTAATCAACCTCTGAGGACATAACTGCCTTTATTTCATTTTATTATTGTAATAAATAAAACACTACATTTGTAATTCAAATGTACTATATTTTTCTTATTTGTGTCAACTTATAATTCCACTAAAACTGGTTGGATGAAAAACTAGAGATAAAAAGATTTTCACTAAAATACACCAAATAGACCATCATTTCTCAACCAGAAATCTGTGGAACCGTTGGGTTCCTCCGAGGTTGTTAGGGGTTCCTTGAGCAATGAGCCATTGCCTAGTTACATAGTTACATAGTTAGTGAGGTTGAAAAAAGACATCAGTCCATCCAGTTCAACCTATGATGTATGTGTGTGTTTGCTTTTAACCGTACATTGTATACCCCTGTATGTTGTGGTCTCTAAGGTGTCCATCTAATAGTTTTTTGAAACTATCAATGCTCCCTGCTGATACGACTGCTTGTGGAAGAGATTTCCACATCCTTACCGCCCTTACAGTGAAGAACCCCTTATGTATTTTAAGGTTAAACCGCCTTTCCTCTAGTTTTAGTGAGTGGCCACGTGTCTTATTGTATTTCCTTACTCTGAATAGTTTGTTCCTTATGCTAGGGTCGCCAGTACAGTATTTGTACATTGATATCATATCCCCCTTCAAACGTCTCTTCTCTAGAGAGAATAGGTTCAGTGCTTGTAGTCTTTCCTCATAGCTGATGCCCTCCATTCCCCTAATTATTTTTGTTGCCCTTCTCTGGACTCTTTCCAATTCCAGCACATCCTTCCTGAGGACCGGTGCCCAGAACTGGACAGCATACTCCAGATGTGGCCGGACCAGAGTCTTGTAGAGCAGGAGAATAATCTCTTTATTTCTGGAGTGAATCCCCTTTTTTATACATCCCAATATTCTGTTGGCTTTGCTTGTAGCTGCTTGGCATTGCATGCCACTGCCAAGCCTGTTGTCAACCAGTATCCCCAAGTCTTTTTTCATCCTAGACTCCCCCAGAGGTTCCCCCCCTAGTGAGTAGCTTGCTTTCTGGTTTCTGGCCCCCAAGTACATTACTTTACATTTATCAACATTAAACCTCATCTGCCATGTAGTTGCCCACCCCGTTATTTTGTTCAGGTCCGCTTGTAAGGTTTCCACATCCTGCATAGAAGATATTGGCATGCTTAGTTTAGTATCATCCACAAATACTGAGATTGTACTAGATATCCCCTCCTCTAGATCATTTATGAATAAATTAAACAGGATTGGTCCCAGGACCGAACCCTGGGGGACCCCACTTTCCACACCCGCCCAATCCGAGTATTCCCCATTAATCATCATCCCCTGGAGCCAGTTCTCTATCCAGGTACTCACCTTATGGTCCATACCTACCTTCCTTAGTTTGTACAGTAAGCGTTTGTGGGGAACGGTGTCAAAGGCCTTTGCAAAGTCCAGATACACCACATCCACAGGCTTACCTTTATCTAGGTGGCAGCTCACTTCATCGTAGAAGGTTAATAGATTGGTTTGGCAAGAACGATTTTTTATAAATCCATGCTGATTACTACTAATTATATTGTTTTCATTACTAAAGTCTTGTATGTGGTCCCTTAACATCCCCTCCAAAATCTTGCAGACTACAGATGTTAGGCTGACAGGTCTATAGTTACCCGGGATACACCTCGTCCCCTTTTTAAATATTGGTACTACGTTGGCCTTTTTCCAATCTGCTGGCACCATACCCGTCTGTAAACTATCCTTAAAGATCAAGAATAATGGTCTGGCAATCACCTGGCTGAGCTCTTTAAGAACCCTCGGGTGCAAGCCATCCGGTCCCGGGGATTTATTTATGTTAAGTTTCTACTTAACAGCTACCGCTTAGATAGGTAACCACTGACACCAGTGATGTCTGACGGTCCGACAGAAGCGGCCAAATGGCTATCAAAGGGGCATGATCAAAATAGGTCTGCGTCCCCTGTTAGAACACAATAGCACAGCAAGGGAGATCGCTGTACTAACATCGGATTGTTAGTAGTACTGCGTTTCCAACCTGAGCTGTCGGTTCTTTTTACGTTTAACTTGCTGGGTTGAACAATAAAGCAAAAACAAACTAGTAGTGTGTACTAGGCTTTAGGTCTGGTTCACACCTATGCGTTTTGCAGTGTGTTTTCTGTTAAGCAGATGGCTTCAATGACCACACATCATATATATAATATGCGTCACTGGGCAGCCAATGTATCTCTGCTGAGAGCGTGCTCACAGCACACAGACTGAGCTGTCAAAGAAAGCTCTCAGTTCCCACTAACAAGTGATAGCCAGCAAGACTAGCCAGCTCCTGATCATGTGACCACTGTGACAGCCAATCACAGTGATCACCAAATCCCCGATCCTTCCTGCCCTCTGGGTGTTCAGATCATTTTAAAGAAATTTAGGAGTGGGCTGGAAGGGGTGAATAGATTGAGAAAGGCTGGTATTTTCCCTTGATGACAGCTTAACATGTGTGGAATTTTCTTGAGATTGCAGAAGGTAGGTGACAGTTCAAGGATCAGGGCATATGCTTCATTACACGAGAACAAACACTGCAGATAGGAATGGCAGATAAAAATAATTAAAGACTGACAAAAGAGAACTCAGGGTGTTAGAGGTAATTATTCGTAAACAGCTCTTTACCTTCCATGGATAAACAACTGCATTTTACTTCCCCAAAACTTTCACACAGCAAACATGGTCTGCTACCAATATATAGGTGCAATGATGGACATCAGAGGTCATTCAAATGCATAGAAAACTCTTTTTGGAAGATCTTTCCATAAACGTACACAAAAAGGTTCTCATATCCCCCAGGCATGCATGTTTATTATAGCGGTGAGTTTGAAGGACAAATCCTGGCTTTATTCTGAACTACAGCAATGAGTGTAAGGGGTAGGTGGGTGATGGCAGACCTTCCTCCATGTTCCCCATTAACTTGTTAGTCGCCAATTCTGGGTCACATAAGAGGACTACCCCCGGGGTGGATTATTCTGGGCTTCTGTAACAGGGTCACTCTCCTCATACATGGGGTACCCTTGCTTTTGTGTAGGTCAGTGGTTGCAGCGCTGCTTCAACTAAAAAACTACATATAGTGTGCAAATTCCCATATAAATAAATGATGAGCAGTGATGCATCAAAATTCATAAAAATACATAAAAATTCATACAAATTGGTGAAAAAAATGAATGAAGAAAAATTGCATATCGTCCATAATCTAGTCCATCAAAGAAATGCAAATAAAGTGCTTCTGTGCTTAATCCGTGCTTGGAAGGGGGTTTCCCCCGTGTGGTTTTCTACTTACCACAATGTGCTTTTAAACAGGCATATACTGCTGATCACACTCTGCATGAAAATCTCTGATGCCGATGGTAAGATCCTTAATGGTGCTTGTTAATCCAGAGTTTCCTCATGTAAGAAAGAACCATCCATGGTGAAGATCGTTTTAACAAGGTTTATTCAAGCAAACAAGAATTATACTCACAAACATAATGAAAAATCAAGCATATAGGACACAACACGGTGGTTCGCTGCTCCCGCAGCGTGTGCTCCACCCACCGCGTGTTTCGCTGTCAATCACAGCGTCATCTGTAGCTATCCATAGCTGGATAGCTACAGATGACGCTGTGATTGACAGCGAAACGCGTCTAGCAATTGGCCGAGCAGACTGCCACGTCACATCCGGCCGGTGGAGCGCACGCTGCGGGAGCAGCGAACCACCGTGTCGTGTCCTATATGCTTGATTTTTCATTATGTTTGTGAGTGAATCCAGCCTCTCCAACCCTTGGAGACAACACTCCTTGCTGGGATGGATGTGCTAATGCACTGCAAAGGACTCCTCCTTTGAATGGTTCGCATGTGTTAGCCCCCGTTCACATAGAGGCGACCTGTGAGGCGACCTGGTCGTCTCACAGGTCGCCGCAGGTTACCTTCCATAGGGAAGCTGCGGACCCGTTCTAAAAGTCGCTCCGACTTAGAAAAAGGGTCCGGAGCTTCTTTGGGGCGACCAGGAGGCGACCGCCATAGACTTCAATGTTATGAAGTCCGTGGCGGCCGCTCCGAGGTCGCGGCGCGCTGCTCGCACCGCGATCTCGGAGGTCGCCACCCGAAGTCGGATCGCCCCTATGTGAACGGGGGCTTAAAGAGGGGCCATAGGTTGCGCTCTGGAATCAGTATACAGGCCAGGAATCAACAAATAAAACAAACAAACAAACAAACATCTTTTTGTCCAGCAGATGGAGCTCTTTGATGACAGTAGTTGTACTGAATGCCAAGAATAATTTCATATTCATTTAGAAAACATTACAAAGGGACTTTCATGGTACTGAATGGAGTTGAAAATACTAATAAAATATACCATGTTAATTTCTATATCATCATAAAAAAAAAAACAATTAAAAAAAGAAAAAGTAAATTTCCAATTATAATATTTCTGCTGCATAGATTTTTACCCTCCTGACCATATAACCATATACACCTCCCCACCTTTTGAGATGTATAGCTAATACTGAGAGGTCTGTTTTATTAATAATAATTTATATAGCAACATCATATCCCATAGCATTACAAAGCAAGTGAAACAAGGGAAGGGGGGTAATATAAATAGTTGGTGTAATTGTCATTCAAAAATGGCTTTGCTACATTGGAGAAGGTTATCCAGAAAGTAGAGCTCTCTAACCTCTGATTTCTGCATCACCTTTTTAGTTGTAGCAAATGATATTTGTGTGTTTGAATGACAAGAACACTAACCATTTGTAATGTACAGTATCTCCCAAAAGTGAGTACACCCCTCATATTTTTGTAAATATTTTATTCTTTCTTTTCATGTGACAACACTGAAGAAATGGCACTTTGCTACAATGTAAAGCAGTGAGTGTACAGCTTGTATAACAGTGTAAATTTGCTGTCCCATCCAAATAACTCAACCCACAGCTATTAACCACTTTTCCACCGGAGGTGGCCACTTTTTGCGATTCGGCGCTGTGCGAATTTAACTGACAATTGCGCGGTCGTGCAAAGCCGTACCCAAACTAATTTTATGTCCTTTTTTCCCCACTAACAGAGCTTTCTTTTGGTGGTATTTGATCACCTGTGCGATTTTTACTTTTTGCGCTATAAACAAAAAAAGAGCGTTTATTTTGAAAAAATAACAATATTTTTAACATGTTTTTATATGAAATTCCCCCCCCCAAAAATGTAAAAATCAAAATTTTTAAAATTTTTTGGCCAATTTGTTTTCTGCTACCTATGTTTGGTAAAAAAAAATGACAATAAGCGTATTTTGATTGGTTTGCGCAAAAGTTATTGCGTTTACTAACTAAGGGAAAGATTTCTGTCATTTATGGTGTTTTTTTTTTTTAACGAGTAATGGCGGCTATCTGCGATTTTTTTTGCGGGACTGCGACATTGCGGCGGACAGATCGCACCCTTGACTGACATTTTTGACACTTTTGGGGGTACCAGTGACATTTCTACAGTAATCAGTGCTATAAATATGCACTGCTACTGTAAAAACGACACTGGCAGGGAATGGGTTATTTTATTGGAGAGGGAGGGGTTAATGTATGCCTGGTGCTTGCTAACGTGTGTAAGGGGAGGTGACTGTGTGACACAGAGACAGATCGCATGTTCAGCTATGCTGAACCCTGCAATCTGTCACTGTTTGTCACTTAGGAGATCCGCCCGCTCTGTTTACGCAAGCGGGCGGATCTCCTCACTCGATTCCCCGACGATCGGGGAAGAGCAGCGGCGATCGCCGTCGCTTCTCCCCTGGCCCGACTCCCGCTGTGACTGAAAACACTGGACGGAATCGAGCCACTTTGCCGCAGTACGGTCAGCGTGACCGGTCGGCAAGTGGTTAATGTCTAAACCACTGGTAACAAAAGTGAGTACACCCCTAAGTGAAAATGTCCAAATTGGGCCCAATTAGCCATTTTCCCTCCCCAGTGTCATGGGACTCATTAGTGTTACAAGGTCTCAGGTGTGAATGGGGAACAGGTGTGTTAAATTCTCATACTGGTCACTGGAAGTTCAACATGGCATCTGTTGAACCAGCGGGGAGCGATCGCGGGTGGCCCCGGCGGCAATCGCAGCCGCTGGTCCTGTGGATTTAGGTGTCCCCTTTTTAGGGACATTTCTCCACAGACTCTCTGCTGCGCTGCTTTAACACCAGGGTGGAAGTCTATGAACTCTTTGAAATGATGAACTATTTAGGAGCACTGCTTCACTGAGTGTGATATATTTTGGGATTTGGTTAGAATAGGAAAGGAGGGGGAGATTTCCCTTTACTTTATATGGGGTCTTTGGGAAAGCAAATGGGAAATCTCCTCAGTGGAGTCGCAGACAGCAATGGCAACCTGATAGTGGTTCTAACCATTCTATATCCTATCAAATACTAAACAACAAAAGCCAAAAACAAGCCCCTCTGAGGAACCCTGCCTGAAGATTCCCTACCTATACCTTGTAGTAAGGTCACTCTCATGGGGTTCCACATATGCTGCTAATCAGAACTCCTAGCCTCATGATGATGACCTCCCAACTTTCAAAATATAAAAATAAAGATAAATATAAAGATCAACAGCTTTTAGCACACATTTCTTTTTTTGTTTTGTTATTCTCATTCTTCTCTTTTGTAAATTTAGAATGCTCACTCTCGAGAAATGTCTATCAAACTCCTGAAGAAGCTATTATGAAGATGGCGAAACATGTAGAGTTGACATAATCGAGTGCTTTCTTGTACTTTTACCATTTTAAAGTATTGTTTGTCATGTCCTTAGTCCTTCATGTACAATAAAATGTGATTTTTATGAGAATCCAGATTTTTCTCCATCATTTGCACCTTTAACCACTTTAGCCCCGCTCACATGGAGGCTACTGCGGCAAAGTGCCGCGATCCCGTCCAGCGATGTAGACCTACGTCGCTGGACTCCGCCCCTTGTGGGCGGCGCTCGCGCGCCGCCGGAGGCTCGCGCGCCGCCGGAGGAACGCTCCCGCTGTGTTCATTCACAGCGGGAGTCGGGCCAGGGGAGGAGCAGTGGCGATTGCCGCTGCTCTGCCCCGATCGTCGGGGATCGAGTCTGGAGATCCGCCCGCTGTGTGTAAACACAGCGGGCGGATCTCCATAGTGACAGGGACTGACAGATCGGAGTGTTCAGCATAGCTGGACATCCGATCTGTCCTTCTGTCACACAGTCACCTCCCCCCCCCCCACACGTCAGTAAGCACCAGGCATACATTAACCCCTCCCTCTCCAATAAAATTAACCCCTTCCCTGCCAGTGTCATTTTTACAGTAACAGTGCATATATATAGCAGTGATTACTGTAGAAATGTCACTGGTACCCCCAAAAGTGTCAAAAATGTCAGTCAAGGGTCCGGTCTGTCCGCCGCAATGTCGCAGTCCCGCAAAAAAAATCGCAGATCACCGCCATTACGCGTTAAAAAAAAAAACACCAAAAATGACAGAAATCTTTCCCTTAGTTAGTAAACGCAATAACTTTTGCGCAAACCAATCAAAATACGCTTATTGCGATTTTTTTTACTAAACATAGGTAGCGTAAAACAAATTGGCCAAAAATTTTAAAAAAATTTGATTTTTACATTTTTTTGGGGGGGAATTTCATATAAAAAAATGTGAAAAATATTGTTATTTTTTCAAAATAAACGCTCTTTTTTTGTTTATAGCGCAAAAAGTAAAAATCGCACAGGTGATCAAATACCACCAAAAGAAAGCTCTGTTTGTGGGAAAAAAGGACGTAAATTTCGTTTGGGTACGGCGTCGCACGACCGCGCAATTGTCAGTTAAAGTCGCACAGCGCTGAATCGCAAAAAGTGGCCTGGACGGAAGACAGCAAAATCCTCCGGTGGTAAAGTGGTTAAAGTCCCACTTTGCCCCTCCTATTGTATTTACCTTTATTTAGGGATGTCTCTTAACATTTCTCATCTCTGGCAATATATAAAATAATTCATACCTTGTAGTAAGGTCACTCTCATGGGGTTCCACATATGCTGCTAATCAGAACTCCTAGCCTCATGATGATGACCTCCCAACTTTCAAAATATAAAAATAAAGATAAAGATAAATATAAAGATCAACCGCTTTTAGCACACATTTCAAAGGACACACCCCTACCACACCACCAGTTACATGGACCACAAAACACTAATATGCAAAAATGAAGTGCACATTTTACCTCTGTATTTCCTAAAGGCCGCTTTCACACAGATGGCCGGGGTGGTAAAAACAGGTGATTGAGCTGTGATTTTACTACCCATCTAAAACATAACATGCAACCAGGGGGGCTCTACACATGCCAAGGCTGTGGCAAATTGAACTTGGCATACTGGGTTTGACAGACAGACCTGCCTATCAGACTCGTTCTTTGAAGTCAGTAAGGCTGTGCCGCAAGCGTAAGCAATAAGCTTGACTTGCAGTTGTGCTGTGGTGCAGTGTTTTTCTACAAAAAGCCTATTTGGCTTAAAAAAAAAACATGCATTCAGGTGGCAAAAGGATTACAGCAGATCACTTTTCAGAGGACTTTAGAAACTGGTGCCTGTGTGAAAGAGGTCTTAGGCTAGCTTTTCAAAATATTACATGCAGTCGTATAGAGGATTGAAAACAAGTTTAATGCGTTAGTTTGTTAGTAAAATAGTACATCTTGGAGATAGGTGTATACATCAGACCAAAAAGAGAGACATCTGGGAAAGAATGGAGGACAGTCAAATAAGGGACAGTTGGGACTATCTACTGTTTTGTTTCAAACAAGTTTTAAATTACCCGTTGATTGGTCACCTAAGGAGTATATCCAGGCAAAAATCTTTTTTTTTTTTTTTTTGATAGAGCGATGAAGGGTTAGACCTTGTCAGATTTTTATTGTTGTCTGTGTCCATTGCTGATTTACCCCTTTACTTGCAATAGGGGCCATTGTCACTGAGATATACATTTAGGGTAAATTTAACAGAATATTAGCATGCATAAAGAAAGGGATGCATTCCAGAGATAAAACTATAATCCTTCCACTTTATAAAACTCTGGTCCGACCACATCTGGAGTATTCTGTCCAGTGCTGGTCGCCAGTCCTCAGGAGGGATGTGTTGGAGCTGGAGAGAGTCCAGAGAAGGGCAACTAAACTAATTAGGGGATTGGAGGACCTTAATTATGAAGCGCGTCTGCAATCGCTTGATTTATTCTCCCTGGAGAAGAGACGCCTGAGAGGGGACATGATAGCAATTTATAAATATCTCAATGGTGATCTCGGTATAGAAAAAAAGCTGTTCAGTTGAAGGGATTGCATGAGGACTCGAGGGCATACAATGCGATTAGAGGAGAAGCGTTTTAACCTCAGGCAACGTGGGGGGTTCTTTACTGTTAGGGCTACAAGATTGTGGAATTCTCTACCACAAGAGGTGGTTTCTGCCGGAAGTATGGTGGCTTTCAAAAGACTCTTAGACGTACATCTCAAGGATCAGAACATTCAGGGGTATGAGATTACGGCCACACACACTTACACAGGTTGAACTGGATGGACTATTGTCTTTATTCAACCTCACCTACTATGTAACTATATGTAACTATGTAACTATGTAACATTGTAGAGTTGTCCCCAGAGTAAGAGGGGGATCTTAGAGTGGGGACACCTGTCTCTAGAGACAACTGTCTAAGAAATTCTCCTTACTTTGGGAGCTTTCCTCCTGTTCTATTACAGGCAGTACGGGGAAATTTCCGCAATGGTACACAGACAGCAAATATTAACCTATATGGAGTTTTATTACATCCCTAATCAAGATAACATAAAAAAAAAAACATGTTTGCATACACTTAAACTGCAAAAAAGTTTTATTTACTCAGAAGTCCTTTGCCAACCATGACAAGAATGTCTAATGCAGAACAAGTATTCATTCCTTTTTGTTTTATCATTTTTAGGTTTTCTTTAAAGTCAGCAGTTGACTTTTAATTTCCGTTTACGCCATTACTGTTTCTAACTTTCCAAGCATGTTTTCTTGTTTTGAAAAGAGAGCAGACTATGTCAGGACTCGGAGATGTTGTCTTAGAGAAAGCTTCCCACACCTGTGAAAACATGCTTGTTATCAAGCCATCGGGCCAGTGGTCAGCCAACAAAAACAAGGCCGCCACTGCTATTTTACATGAGTTTATAGGGTGACAGCGTGCTCCTTGGAGGTCACAGAACTTGTATGTTCCATGGAAACAGTCGTTGTCTTTCTGAAGTCATTGTCATACAGTCAATCATTAAGTTGTAATATAGTGGTGCAATACAAAAACTTGTTTTGTGTCCTAGGGGTGGAAATGTGGAAGTCTCAATAGCTAAACAGAAATGGGTGGGAAATATTTATTTCGGAATCATCAGACACTTAAAGCGGAGTTCCACCTAAAAGTGGAATTTCTGCTTTAAGTACTCCTGACCCCCTGACATGCCACATTTGGCATGTCATTTTTTTGGAGGGAGCGGGTACCTAGTTTTGACAGGTACCCGTTCCCTTTTATGCTCAGAGTGTCGCGGAGCCCTGAGCAGACGTTCTCTCCCCCTCCCTCCCTGAAATCTTCTGGGACATGTCAGAGGTCCCAGAAGATTTCCCAGCCATTCAGAATGCGTAGCATTACTCACGCATGTGCAGTGCGCACCCAGCTGTGAAGCTGCAAGCTGTTACAGCCGGATGCCCACACTAAAGATGCCGGCACCGCCGAGACGAGAGGGAGAGGAGCGAGGCTTCGGGCGGCCGCATCGCTGGATCCTGGGACTGGTGATTGTGTGTTTATTAAAAGTCAGCAGCTACAAAGCTGGAACTCCGCTTTCAGTGGTTCTTTTATTTCCAACATAGTTGGCTCACAATGCAGTACTGGTTTGTACATTTGGCCCACATAAGATAAGTATTCTCTTCAGTGTTTGAGATTGGTTTGGGGTTGAGGTGACACCAAAGGATTCTTTATTCTTCAAAAATTGTCCATACACATCTACTACTTAATTGTTCTGTAATCTGTTTTTCATTAAATCGCTTCCTACCGTGTTTTAAGCCTACCTGTCTTCCATAAGCTCCTGAACCTTTCCTTTCCCCACTCACTTCCGTTTCTTTAAAACAAGCTGTGCAGGTTAGTTGCAGTAATGTGCTTTGCTCTATGAACACTACAAATCCCTTCATCCATAATCTATAGTCCATTTCGAAAAGCAAATGTAGCAACCTCCTAGTCAGGTGCTGGGTAGAGAGTATAGTTTTGGCTCTCCCTGCTTACCAGAAGAGCAGCAGGCAAAATCTTCATACGCAAGTCCCGCCCACATATGTAAACGGTGCTCAAACCACACATGTGAGGTATCGTCGCGATCGTTAGAACGAGAGCAATAATTTGAGCTCTGTAATATATATATATATATATTATTTATTTCAGGTTCTTATATAGCGCTGTCAATTTACGCAGTGCTTTACATATACATTGCACATTCACATCAGTCCCTGCCCTCAAGGAGCTTACAACCTAAGGTCCCTAACTCACATTCATACATACATAGTAGGGACAATTTTTTATACAGGATCCAATTAACCTACCAGCATGTCATATATATATATATATATATATATATATATATATATATATATATATATAATTTAAATAATAAAGAAAATATTTTACAGTGTAAATCTTTATAAATATATACAGTGTGTATATATATATATATATATATATATTCAGCTTGATATTGCCAAATACATAATAAGGGAATACTTCTATAATAAATTGATTAAATATTTTAATACAATAAATACTAAAGGAATATTTACTGTGTAAAGGTGTACTTGCAAATAATAAAGGAATAATGTAAAGTAACGGTGGTGGAATATAGCATCACTATATTAATAAATATAAATACATTAAAACAGCCTTAAAAGTTGCACTTTATGGACAAGCAAATTCCAAAAGACACCATTACGTCAGCTGAAATGATTTTTGCCTGTAAGTGCCCATAAAAATGTTTAATGTCGAATAGGAAGATGTTCATAATTGTCAAATTGTGCAATGTTCACATATTTTTAAACGCCTACATGGTGACCCTGGCCTATGTTCCCTGGCCATGTCTGACTGGGGGACAGTTGATTTGCTAAGATGGATTTTCCAGGCTGATCACTATTATTCCACTTTTGACAGGCTGGCACTCATAGCACACAAACATGGAAGTTTGATTGATGTAAATTTGCATGTTGTAAAAACTTTTGTTAGAAAGATCTTGTGTGGCCAGGTCTCATATGCAAAGGCCGGATATGTATGCATGCATGCTCTGATTTCGTCCTCTTTTATACCCTCAAAGGAAGTAGTAAGCAAATACATACAGTACATTTACATTGTTTAAAGCAGTTAAAGAGTTCCACCCAAAAGTGGAATTTCCGCTTTAAAGACTGCTGACCCCCTGACATGCCACAATTGGCAAGTCATTTTTTTGGGGGGAGAGAAGGTACCTAGTTTTGACAGGTACCGCTACCTTTTCCGTTAGGAGTGCCCGCGGAGCCCTGAGCAGGAGTTCTCCTCTCCCCCCTCCCTCCCTGAAATCTTCTGGGACACGTCAGAGGTCCCAGGAGATTGCCCAGCCATTCAGAATGTATAGTGCGCACCCAGCTGTGAAGCCGCCTAGACGGCTCGAGTGGAAATTCTCCTCTCCCCTCCCTCCTTGCAATCTTCTAGGACACGTCACAGGTCCCAGAAGATTGCCCTAAAAAAGGACAGCACACAGGAGTGTCAATCAGATGTCCTTTTTTAGTCTTATTTGATTGCATTTATAGCCCATGTTTGGGACCGGCAGCACAAGGACTGTTTTAGTTTGGATATTCCAGTGTCCCATTGGTCAACCTCCTGCAGGGAGTTTTTGATTATCAGCGCATTGACATTTTTGTATCCCAGAAGATTGCCCGTCCTTTCAGGACACGCAGTGTGACTCGCATATGCGCAGTACCCACCCGGCTGTAAAGCTGCAAGCTGTCACAGCTGGGTGCCCACACTAGTGATGCCGGTGCCGGGGAGAAGTGGGAGAGATCCGGGGCTGCCGCCGGCTGGATCATGGGACAGGCGAGTGTGTGTTTATTAAAAGTCAGCAGTTACACTTTTTGTTGCTGCTGACAGAGAAACAGCTGGAACTCCGCTTTCATTAACATTATTACATTTCTTTTTAAGAAAATGACACTGAAAGAACGCGGTCAGACATCACTGCAGACCGCCGACTGCTGTCGAAAGTGCTGGTTGCCTTTTTCATCTCAGACAGTACTGAAGCTGTTGGATTAGCATGACAGTCAGGCAACCAGCATTTTTAGAAGAGGTTAGTAATGGCAGCAATTTTCTAATTTTTCAAATGAATACATTTCTAAACATTGAATGTGTTTTTTGTTTGGGAAAGCCAATCTCCCAACTGTCCCAAATTCCACAAGAACAATATCCCAGCATTCTGTAGACCTGGGATACTGTAGGTCCCCGAGCCTAGTGCAAGAACGAGTTCATTCTGCAGGGGTGCCCCGGGTCCCCAGTGCCACGATCACCCACTCTCCTGCAACGCCCATTTCTCCCCACTTTTCAAAACAATACAGGTCAGAGCCAAGGGAAGCTTCCTCTAGGCTCCTCCTTGACATGTTTCATGCACAAGAGAAGGAGAAGCCTGGGAGGAAAGGGGTGGGGAGGGGGAATTTGTGCTACAAATGTGAAAGTTGGGAGGTATGCATTCACTCCAAAACCAAATATTTTTAAAGTACTTTCCAATGACACTTGTAATTTTGTAAATGTACTAATGAGAATTTATTTTTACTACATAAGTCCATATGAATGCACAAGGTGCAGGGAGGAACCAGGAAAGGCAAACAATAAGCAGTTTAAACTTCAGCTTTAATGTACAGTATATACATTTTCACCATGCATTAAGCTGTTGGTATCGAGTTCCCCTTAATTATGAATAAAAGTTGCACTCACAGAGCAACTTAGGCAGAGGAGGGGACCAGTGGCCATAGATGCCCACATGGCTGCTACGGAACCTAGGGTATGAGGGGGGCCCCATTAGGAAGACTGTTAAGAAAAACAAAACTGTGACGTTTCTACTCTTTCCACTTCCAGATCTCAAGATTGTTTAGTCCAAGGGTTCTAAACCTTAGTGAGAACAGGGCCTGGTACATTCCCCCAAGCACTTTCCATGAACCAACAGTATAAAAGTGTATACTCATGCAGTAAAAGTATGAAAATACAAAAGAATAGTCCCCAAATTATTGATGTTGTGGTTCCAAGGAGAGAATACCTTCCCTACCAAATCATTGGTTTCAGTGGGATAGTTACCCCCCAGGGGAAAACAGCACCTCAGTTCATTAGTGTCAGTGGAATAGCGGCCTCCAGTGGAAAACCGATCCTCAGTTCATTGGTGTCAGTGTGATAGCGGCCTCCAGTGGGAAACCGACCCTCAGTTCATTGGTGTCAGTGTGATAGCGACCCCCAGTGGGAAACCAATCCTCAGTTCATTGGTGTCAGTGTGATAGCGGCCTCCAGTGGGAAACCGATCCTCAGTTCATTGGTGTCAGTGTGATAGCGGCCTCCAGTGGAAAACCGATCCTCAGTTTATTGGTGTCAGTGTGATAGCGGCCTGCAGTGGGAAACCGACCCTCATTTCATTGGTGTTAGTGGGAAAGTGGCCTCAAGAGGAAAACAAATCCTCAGTTCATTGGTGTCATTGTGATAGCGGCCTCCAGTGGGAAACCAATCCTCAGTTCATTGGTGTCAGTGTGATAGCAGCCTCCAGTGGGAAACCAATCCTCAGTTCATTGGTGTCAGTGTGATAGCGGCCTCCAGTGGGAAACCAATCCTCAGTTCATTGGTGTGAGTGTGATAGCGGCCTCCAGTGGGAAACCGATCCTCAGTTCATTGGTGTCAGTGTGTCATAGCGGCCTCCAGTGGGAAACCAATCCTCAGTTCATTGGTGTCAGTGTGATAGCGGCCTCCAGTGGGAAACCAATCCTCAGTTCATTGGTGTCAGTGTGATAGCGGCCTCCAGTGGGAAACCAATCCTCAGTTCATTGGTGTCAGTGTGATAGCGGCCTCCAGTGGGAAACCAATCCTCAGTTCATTGGTGTGAGTGTGATAGCGGCCTCCAGTGGGAAACCAATCCTCAGTTCATTGGTGTCAGTGTGATAGCGGCCTCCAGTGGGAAACCGATCCTCAGTTCATTGGTGTCAGTGTGATAGCGGCCTCCAGTGGGAAACCGATCCTCAGTTCATTGGTGTGAGTGGTCTACAGGAGAAAACATATCCTTAGATCATTGGTATCAGTTTGATAGTGGCCTCCAGGGCAAAACCCTCAGTAATTGGTGTGAGTGGGATAGTAAACCCCAGGAGAGCAAATCCCCTCATATCATTGGTGTACATAGTGGCCCTAAGAGAAGAATGGCCTGCATTTTTTTACAATTTTGTAAGAGAAGTATAATTTTAAACCTGGTACACAGAATGTGTCAGGCGGTTCAATAGAAACCAGCTGACAATCGGCCCATGTGTACTGCAGCCGGCCCGACAGAAGGGGCATGACTAAAAAAGGTCTCCCGACCAGCTCCTGATCAGTGCTCTCAGCCAATGGCCAAAGTGTTCTGCTGGGGGGTCACCCCCTGTCAGAACACAATAGCTCAGCAGGTGAGATTGTTGTACTAACATCAGAATGTTAGTACAGCGGCTCCAACCTGAGCTGTCTTTTTCTTTAACCCAACATTTTAAAAAAAAACAAAAAAGCTAGTAGTGTGTACAAGGTTTAAGGCAGCCCGTAGATGAGTTTTTTTTTTTTTGTGTGGATGGAGGAATCCTTCCGCTGAGTTATTGTATTCTGACAGTGGGGAGACTTCTCTGCCATCAGAATAGACTGATCAGTGCTGGCGGCTATAACCTGTTGCACGGATCAGTCAGGGAAAATTTGACAGGGCAGTTGTACAGAAGTCGATTGGTAGACCTCGGCACTCTGTACATTACATAGCCTGGACCCTTACATGGCAAGCAGTCCATATGCCTTCTATATGTCCTTTAATGCATTGGAAAGAATCTAGTGGGAATCAGCCCCCATAATTTTCATGGCATATGCATGCATGCCAAGTAATGTGTAAGTGTAACACTTTTCAGGTGTATATTAGCTTGTGCCCAGATTAGCACCTGAAGCAGCCCCTTACCTTGTGATTTGGTGAAAAGTCACAGTGTACAGTCTGATCACTGGGGACGAGGAGACTGCAGAACTGCTTTCTCTTGCTTGCAGTAGACTAGTGACATTATGGAGCTCCTAGACTTTTTTCTAGACTTTTTACTAGTGATAAAATGTAACTATTTATAAAAATGAAAAAGGTGACATACCAGTAACCTATTCGTGCAGACTTATACCATTAGTAAAATATCCACTTTAACATCTATACCATACTTCCAACCCCCTCAATTCTGTAGGACTCACTCTCCTCATTGACTGAGACAGCAGTGGGAGGCATAGTCAATAACAGCCAGTGATCCAATGAGTATAGAGCTGGGGGCGGGCTGAGCCATGGCTCTATGTGTCTTATGGATGCACAGAGCCAGCTTGCACCAGTGCCCCCATAGCGAGCAACTAGCTATTAGGGGCACTGGTCAAGAAGGAGGAGCCAGAAGCACCGGCGGGGGGACCCGAGAAGAGGAGGATTGGGGCTGCTCTGTGCAAAACCACTGCACAGAGCAGGTAAGTATAACATGTTTGTTATTTTTGTTTTTTTGAAAAGCTGAACCTATAATACCACCTTAAATTGATGGATTTACGGTAGTTCTGCTTTAATACTGTCATCGTACCGCAGCGGAACAAAAAGCAGACAATGTTTTTTTATTTTTATTTTTTTTATTTAGTGAGTGTAATGCCCAGTAGTATGTTACTGTGTGTTGCGATACCTTACAGCACAGATACAATGGGTTGCCATTCATAATGATTGGCACAGCAATGCACAAACGCACATCGTATATTACCACATAACCCTGGTGTGAATGGGCCCTCACTAACCGGTAATGTCTGGGAAGGAGAAGATGAATCCACTGACCAGCAATGCCTTGGGAGTGGGGATTCTTCTTATCGCTGATGCAGATATTTGGAGGGGTAGTTTCTTTGTTGACTAATGTTTACAATGGGGAATTTTTTCATTCACGGACCACTGTAATTTTTTCCTTCCACTTGATAGCCAGGGTCTTTGCGTTTTTTCCTCCAACTGTCCGCCTTCCCCGGGGCATTTTTACCTCCTAGGCGGGAATATAGTCACATTCTCCTAAACTTTGCATTTATCTTGTGCTGTGTGTTCTGCTCCTGATCTCTACATTCTATACGTTTTGTTGTACATCACATACTCCTGACTACTGCACTGTATACACTGTGATTTATTATATATATTCCTGACCACTGCACTCCATATTCTGTGCTGTACACTACATACTCCTGACCACAGTGTATATTGTCTCTATTGTTGTGGGTTGCTACGCACTCCCAGCAGGACAGTGACTGAGGTGTCACCGGAAGCTCTCAGTCCCTGCTAAAATATAGTAGCTGGCGGGACCAACTCATGTGACTAATGTGACAGCCAATCACAGTGGTCACGTGATCGGCCGACCCTTCCTGTACCCCATCATAAAGACCCTGTTAAAGGGATGCCAGGACTGGACAGGAAAGGGTAGAATCAGATAAGTGTTAGCTGTCTGCCTTCATTACATGTATGTAAAAAAAATGATTCTTTGTGCTAAGGGAATGTATGCCTGTAAGACTTTCATTTAAGCCACTGTAATTGAGAGTATTTTGTGAATACAATGATTGCATCATACATGTGTGGGGGATATATTGGGAATAGGCTCAGACTCTATTAAAGTGACACTAAATTCTGGGCTAAAAAAAATATTTTTAAAGCCCATCTCCGGACAAAAAGTTATTTTCCCATGCAGTGGAGCTGTGCCTGCACTGCATAGGTTATTTGGTAATTTTTTTCTAGGGGTGAGCACAATGCTTATACTCAACCAAAGCTTCAATCCTCCAGAAAAATGCGCTCCCCCATGTCCAGAGGTGGACTGTTCCTGGTCTATGGAGCCTACCCTGGGCGTAATGACGTCAGGAACAGTCCACTATTCAAGACCACGGTCTTGTGCTGGGAGGATCAGAGTATTAGGTAAGTATATCTCAGCTCTCCTCTTCCCTAGACAGAAATGAGCAGTTAATCCAAGCAGTGCGGGCACAGTCCCACTGCATGGGAGTAAAGAATTTTGCCTGGAGTTCAGCTTTATGTATGCATTCCTAATTCCAAATAAATACCTGCTCTAAGCCTTCTCCATATCCCCACATTTTTTTCTGATCTGACTTCCTGTTAAAGGGTGGCTACATTCATTCTCCATTGTCACACTGTATGTAAGAACCTATCCATCCTCTCTTGCTTGCTCCTGGGATGGACTAGGTGCTATCGGGTTTGTAGTGTGTATAGAGCAGTGCATATGACCACAACTAGCATGCACTGCTCTTTCTAAATAAATGGAAATGGGGGAAAAAGGAGGGGTTTGGGAGCTTGTAGATCAAAGTTGGGAGGTATTTCGGGTCCATGTAATGGTTGTATTCAATTTTTCCAGCTAGATCATGACTAGTCTAGGCATGATCTTAGGCGTGTCCAGAGCTTAGTTTGGATCAATCTGGACAAGCCTGTCAGGAAGTTGTCGCTGTACTGGGCCATTCATCTGCCAACAGGGCATTCTCCGCCCCACACCTTTAGGCAACAATAGGCGTGTACAAATGCGGCTATTGGCTAGGGGAATACCTTGGCCACTATGATTGGCCCAGTACAGTGAGAGCTTCCTGGTGGGCTTGTTCAGGTTGTTTTAGATTAGGATCAAGATGCACCTGATCTCATTCCTAATCATGACCAGTAATGATCTAATTAGGCACCCCACTAATGAATAGTATAGGGTCATCAGATTACATCTGCATCATCTCCAAAAACTTAGGGAAAACTTTTTCAACTCATTCCCTAATTTTACACTGACGACTAACGTCCCAAGGATTTGCTGAAATAATATGCACTCCTTACACTGCATACTTGTAATTTAAACATCCTTTTCATTCCTTGCAAAGGCAAAAAAAAAAAAAAAATGTTCACATAACTGTGCAGATTATATAGGCTATGCATTGTGGAATAATTGAACCTGCACCTCCCTGCTGTTACCTGGATTACCAAGCTTGTGTTGTGTCTCTGGAGAAAAAGACATCAATAGAGACAGAAGAAAAAAACAACACCTGAATGACCTTCTAGTCTTTTTGTTTCCTACACAAAAGCTGATGGAAGATGGATTGACAGGTAAATTCAAGCATTCATTAGAGCTATTAACGGCTTTTACAAATTAACATAAACCCCCTTAGTTTATGGCAGATAGTTTGCATGGTTTATTTGCCTTTCAGCCATATGGATAATTTAACTATACAGCCTTTACAATCTAGCGTTTGAAGTGGATAAGTGTTTTTGCATTCTGCATTTTTATTTGATTGAAAATGTGATCATGCATTTGTAATCTGGTCTGAAGAAGCCATCATCTGCCCAGCAGAGGTTTTTTGAGAACTACCCTAACCCTATCCCCTGTGGTGCACTTGTACAGAGAGATCCCTATTCATCTGCATGCAGTAATGACATAGCTCAATAGGGGGCAGACAACCTTCTCAATTCATTCTTTTAGGGGCCTCATAGGTTTCACGCTTCTGACGGTGATTGCATATGCAAGTACAATCCGACCTCCCTCAGATACTGTAGACACATGGCACTGGTTCAAACACGATCGCTTGGCTGAGCGTTAAGGTTTAATCATAGGGGAATGAATGGAGATAGGCATTGCCAGTGTCACCTATAGCTGGAAGAAGTGGTTAGGAATATCTATCATTCCCAGGCCCTGTTCCTCCCAAGAGATGTTGATCATCAGATGTGTACCTGTTGGCATAAACGGTAAACTGTTGTCAACCTATATGTATGGGAAATTTTTGAATGGATGGACCGAGAGAACAAATGGAACGCGATATGATAATAACATAATTTGATGAAAGAATGTATGTATGTATAACAACAATAGTATCTAATCATTAGCCCAAACATAATGTAAATATATTAAACCTGAACTCAAAGCAGATCTAAAAGGCACACATTAATGCAGCTCTGTATTATTGAATATTCACTTAAAGATGAATTCCAGGTTTGGCATTTTTTTTTTTTTTATAGCTACATTGGTCCAGCTTTGACCAATGTAATTATATATAAACTATATTAACAAAAGTATTGGGACGCCTGCCTTTACACCTACATGAAATTGAATGGCATCCCAGTCTTAGTCTGTAGGGTTCAATATTGAGTTAGCCCACCCTTTGCAGTTATAACAACTTCAACTATTCTGGGAAGGTTAAAGCACAAAAAATTCCCTCTAAGGGCTGTTTCACACGGCCGCTCCGCTTGTCCGCAAATCATCCTATTTTTTTGCGGACATAATGTAAGTCAATGGCATTGCGGATGTCAGCGGAATACCATCCGCTGACATCCGATTTTCTTCCTTTCAGTTCTGTTCCGTTTTTTGGAACGGAACAGAACCCTATTTTTCCTCCGTGTAAAAAACGGAAAGGAAGAAAAATCGGATGTCAGCGGTGTCATCCGCTGGCATCCGCAATCCCCATAGACTTGCAAACGGATGGGATGATATGTGGACATACGGAGCGGATGACACAAATGTCATCCGCTCCGTGAAAATTAAAAAGTCCCGGCCCGTGTGAAAGAGCCCTTAATGGGATTTTAAGGGGCAGACGTGTGAAGTATAAGAATATCAGAAAGATTTGTATTACAAAGATATCAAATTTATTACAAGTTATAAGAAAGACCAAATAGATAAAACACATAACAGTATATATGAATAAAAATGTAAGCGGTTCAATGAACATATGTGACTAGTGTTCATGTACACTATCCTACAGCAGGGACAGCGCAAGATCCAACGCGTTTCAAAGTACAAAATATATTTCTTCATCAGGGGTCACAATATAAGGTTGCATCTACAAAATGAAAGCATTGCCATTAGCTTCCCATGTAAACAAAGTGTACAATCTAACATTTTTTAATTATAAAGTACAAGACTCATACAGACCTCGAGTTTAAAGGTCAATTGGTTTATAGAACCGCATAATTTAAAATCAAAAGAAGGTAACCATCATCACCGAATCAAACCATTTCCACCTTTATCACCTTCACCAGGTACAGATATACAGCTTTATTCTGGGAAGGTTATCCACAAGGTTTAGGAGTGTGCCTAAGGGAATGTTTGACCATTCTTCCAGAAGCGCATTTGTGGGGTCAGGCACTGATGTTGGACAAGAAGGCCTGGCTTGCAGTCTCCATGCTAATTCATCCCAAAGGTGTTCTATTGGATTGAGGACAGGACTCTGTGCAGAACAGCTCATCCATGTCTTTATGGACCTTGTTTGTGCACTGGTATGCAGTCATGTTGGAACAGAAAGGAGCCAACCCCAAATTGTTCCCACAAAGTTGGGAGCATAAAATTGTCCAAAATGTATTGGTATGCTGACGCCTTAAGAGTTCCCTTCACTGAAACTAAGGGGCAAGGCCCAACCCCCTGAAAGTAAAAAAAAAACCCACACCATAATCCCAAATGATTTGGACCAGTGCACAAAGCAAGGTCCATAAAGACATGGATGAGTGGGTTTGGGGTGGAGGAACTTGATTGGCCTCCACAGAACTCTGACCTCAACCTGATAGAATTTAAGCAGAGACTGTGAGCCAGGCCTTCTTGCCCACATCAGTGTCTGACCTGGAAGACTGGTCAAACATTCCCATAGACACACTCCTAAACCTTGTGGACAGCCTTCCCAGAAGAGTTGAAGCTGGTATAGCTGCAAAGGGTGGGACAACTTAGTATTGAACCCTACGGACTAAGACTGGGATGTCATTAAAGTTCATGTGCGTGTCAAGGCAGGCATCCCAATACTTTTGATAATTTAGTGTATATATATATATACAGTGGGTACGGAAAGTATTTAGACCCCCTGAAATTTTTCACTCTTTGTTATATTGCAGCCATTTGCTAAAACCATTTAGGTTCATTCTTCTTCCTCATGAATGTACACATAGCACCCCATACTGACAGAAAAACACAGAATTGTTGCAGATTTATTAAAAAAGAAAAACTGAAATATCACATGGTCCTAAGTATTCAGACCCTTTGCTGTGACACTCATATTTAACTCAGGTGCTTTCCATTTCTTCTGATCATCCTTGAGATGGTTCTACACCTTCATTTGAGTCCAGCTGTGTTCGATTATACTGATTGGACTTGGTTAGGAAAGCCACACACCTGTCTATATAAGACCTTCCAGATCACAATGCATGTCAGAGCAAATGAGAATCATGAGGTCAAAGGAACTGCCTGAAGAGCTCAGAGACAGAATTGTGGCAAGGCACAGATCTGGCCAAGGTTACAAAAAGAGCACAGTGGCCTCCATAATCCTCAAATGGAAGACGTTTGGGACGACCAGAACCCTTCCTAGAGCTGGCCGTCCGGCCAAACTGAGCTATTCGGGGGAGAAGAGCCTTGGTGAGAGAGGTAAAGAAGAACCCAAAGATCACTGTGGCTGAGCTCCAGAGATGCAGTCAGGAGATGGGAGAAAGTTGTAGAAAGTCAACCATCACCGCAGCCCTCCACTAGTCGGGGCTTTATGGCAGAGTGGCCCGACGGAAGCCTCTCCTCAGTGTAAGACACATGAAAGCCCGCATGGAGTTTGCTAAAAAACACCTGAAGGACTCCAAGATGGTGAGAAATAAAGATTCTCTGGTCTGATGAGACCAAAATAGAACTTTTTGGCCTTAATTCTAAGCGGTATGTGTGGAGAAAACCAGGCACTGCTCATCACCTGTCCAATACAGTCCCAACAGTGAAGCATGGTGGTGTCAGCATCATGCTGTGGGGGTGTTTTTCAGCTGCAGGGACAGGACGACTGGTTGCAATCGAGGGAAAGATGAATGAGGCCAAGTACAGGGATATCCTGGACAAAAACCTTCTCCAGAGTGCTCTGGACCTCAGACTGGGTCGAAGGTTTACCTTCCAACAAGACAATGACCCTAAGCACACAGCTAAAATAACGAAGGAGTGGCTTCACAACAACTCCGTGACTGTTCTTGAATGGCCCAGCCAGAGCCCTGACTTAAACCCAATTGAGCATCTCTGGAGAGACCTAAAAAAGGCTGTCCACCAACGTTTACCATCCAACCTGACAGAACTGGAGAGGATCTGCAAGGAGGAATGGCAGAGGATCCCCAAATTCAGGTGTGAAAGACTTGTTGCATCTTTCCCAAAAAGACTCCTGGCTGTATTAGATCAAAAGGGGGCTTCTACTAAATACTGAGCAAAGGGTCTGAATACTTAGGACCATGTGATATTTCAGTTTCTCTTTTTAATAAATCTGCAACAATGTCAATAATTCTGCGTTTTTCTGTCAGTATGGGGTGCTATGTGTACATTCATGAGGAAGAAGAATGAACTTAAATGATTTTAGCAAATGGCTGCAATATAACAAAGAGTGAAAAATTTAAGGGGGTCTGAATACTTTCCGTACCCACTGTATATATATATATATATATATATACATGTATATATATACACACACACACACACACACTGTATATATATATATATATATATATATATATATATTTATACATATGTATATATATATATATATATATATATATATTACCTGGCCAATGCCACTGGAGGCTTGAAATCACTGAAGTAGACACTGCTATTTCAGTGATCTCCACTTGTTTCTGGGTCCCGTGCCCAGCGCTTTATGAACACAGGAGGTTGGCTGCTCAGCGCGGGTGTCATTTAGACAATTCTTTGCATTTTCTTAATGAATGCAAAGCATTATCTGACTGGACAAGGTAGAAAGGCGCATGGTAATGTCACGCTCTCCACCTCGTCCAATCAAAAAATGCTTTGCATTCATTTGGGAAATGAAAAGAATAGGATTGTAGGCAGCACCAATAAAACTCTGTGCTAAGTAAATAAAACCACATGACACTTGAACGTCAATGGCATGAAATGGCCATGGCACTTTATTGGTTTAAATAAATAACAATACATTTAATAACTTTAAATTGTATCAAGAAATTCTTTAACCTAAATAATAATAAAGTAAATAAAATATACCAATTTCTTTGTAATGAAGGTGTTAATGATGTACAGATTCTGTGAATAAGGGAGGTAAAGGGTTTATATAGATGTCACATATGGAGACAGGATGGAACTGGGGTAAACTTGAGATAAGGAAGGAGGGGGTTGCAAGGTTTAAAAATGATCCCACAATCCTGAGATCCACTGATATGCTGATCTGGAACCAATAAATGAATAATTAATTTATTCATTAGTTGCTCCTTCCTCCCTTTACTCTTTTGTAAGAGGAAGGGACAGGCTCTGCAATGTAAACACACTGTTTACTTTTGTGATCACTCTTCACAGTGATTACATGGTACAGAGCCTCTCAAATCAGTTCTGTACACTGTTTCTGTAAACCGGCCACCATCAGGTTCACAGCTATTAGCAGGCACTGCAGAAATAAGTGTTCACCACTTTGCCATTCAAAACATATGATATTACGTAAGTGGTTAATAACATTTAGCATTTATTGTTAATTTAGGGAAGAAGTCAATTCATTAAAATTGTATATTATTTTCTGATACCTTGGGACAGGAGATGCAGTATACCTTCCTCTTTTTTATTTATGTGAGGTAGTTGTGACTATAAAGGAGCCCTTTGCTTTTTTTACTGTGATAATTCAAAGCTGTACCTAAGAAAATGATAAGAAATAGAAAAGGTGGTGACTATAAAGTATATCGGGTAATACTTTGCCCCATGATTGTTTTGGATCATTTTTAATAATCCTGGAAGAGTAAAGTCAGCTATATAGGAAATAACAACTCCTCTGCTGTTGTTTTGATTAAATTGAGGGACTTTTAGCTGTAAAGTAAAAAATTGAAAAATACCAGCTGGGACACTCAGTGTTACTGATTTATTGCTTTTAGTATTGATTCAAGGATTTATTTTTATAGTGTGTTAAGAAATGTGCACTTTCAAGTGCTTTACAACATAAACAAAGCTGTATTTGTCTGCATATTATGTAAGTTCAGTGATATCTCTTGCAAATGTACCATATATAAATATATATATATATATCTATATATAGAAAGAATTTATTTGGAACAAATATTTACTGCACCTTTTGTAAGTTTGAGAGCTCATTGAGTTCTTCAAAAATGGATGCCTTGTTAATCATTTGGCATACCTGAAAGACGGGGAGACTTGCTAGGGCTGTTATACTCAGCCATTTGAAGGTTTTAAAACTCCTGGCAGGGTCTTACATTTACTGGTTGAACATTTCATTTTTACATTTAAGGCTAACTTGTTAATTGACCCGTAAACAGAAATAAAGGTATTTGAGGAGCAAGAAAACATTAAACAGGGGTAGGCAACGTGGGAGGGTTGGAAACACACCTGAAAAACATAGAAGAGATCAAGGATTACCCGGATGCAGTACAGAGATAATCTCGCAAGGCCCCATTAAAAATTAACATGCACCAATGGAGGACTGAAGGATAAGAGTTCAAATTCATTTTCTGGTTTAAACTAAAACAACATCCAATGAGTTTTGGGGGTCAGAAGAAAACAACCATTATCAAGACTTTAGTTAAAATAAGGACTTTGAAAGGACTCAAAATGGGGCTTTTCTGTGTGAATCTGTTTAGGGAATATATTGAATCAGGAGAGTTACTGACCAGCATTTTCACAGTGGGCAATCAAGATAAGACAAGTTACTTTGCTTCACTAAAGCCTTGATGAAGGGGGACTTTTTTCTTACCTCTGAAACGCGTTGGCTGTTTTAGTTGAAACCATTAAAAAAATGTGAACTCTTTTATTCTTTGGTCTGGAGCTCCTTCCATTAGTGCATCTTTTTTCTGGTAACCTGCTGGGTACCCACTGGTGGGTAGCCCTGGCTGTTGAACTCATGTCAGAGTCCCTCTTGGAAGTTTTTTTTCTCCATTAATAATGAAAGATGGTTTTAGGAGCTCAGGGGCCAGTATTAAATAACACTGGGTTCAGGGAGCAGTAGTAAGTAATGCAGAGTTTATAGGTCAGTAGGATCACAGGATTCTGGGGGCAGTAGTAAGTAAGACAGAGTTCACGGGTTAGTAGTAAGTAACACAGTTTAGGGGTTGTAGTAAATAACTCAGAAGTTAATAGTATGTAACACAGAGTATAAAGAACAGTAGTAAATAGAGTGCAGGGGTCACTAGTAAGTAAAGTTAAGAGGTCAAGTGAGATCAGGTAAGGTTAAGGTAACACACATCTCCCCCCCCCCCCCCCCCAACACACACACACACAGAAGCAAAAATAACCCCCTTAGACTATGAACATCAACTCTCTAAGCTAAAATCTCCCATAACACTTATTCTAACCTCCCTTCATAAAATTATTTTACCAGACCTCAGGTGCAGCAGTGCCAGGCAGCGTGAAAGAAGTATTCCCAGGTCTGCCTTCAGCTGAATCATATGACATGTCAAAGCCAAGGAGGAGACTAGGATTTCCTTTGGCTCTGCAATGCCTATTGCTGCTCTGATCTAAGGTTTGAAAGGCAATGAGTGGGATCAGGAGCTTGCATATAGCAAGGCAGAGTTGCAGAGGTAGTGTGTAACACACAATACAGGGGTCAGGAGCAAGTAACACAGAGTTCAGGGGTCAGTAGTATGTTATTTGGAGTGCAGGGGTCAAGAGTAAGTAACAGAGTGCAGAGGTCAGTAGTATGTCATTCAGAATGCAGTAGTCAGGAGTAAGTAATGCAGAGTGCAAAAGTTAGTAAGGCCCCTTTCACACGGGTGATCCGATCCGCCTGTCAGTTTTTCAGGCGGACCTGATCGGGTGCTCCATGCATCCCTAAGGGGCAGCGGGTGTCCACTGACACCCCCTGCTATCCAATTATGATCCTGTCCGTGAAATCTAGAAAAAAAATAGAGTTTCCATCCATCTGGAGGATCGGATTGGATGAGAACAGACAGGCGGTCCATTCTCATCCAATCTCCCCATAGAGGACAGCGGGGATCTGACAGCTCCGTCTCTGCACACATCCACCTGCTCAGCAGGGATCGTGGATCAATCCCCCACTGAGCAGAACGGACTCCCTCAGGCAGGGCGCCCGTGTGAAAGGGGCCTAATTCTGTATGTAATGCACAACGCCGGAGTCAGGAGTAAGTAACACAGCATGCAGGGTTCAGTAGTGTCTAATACTGTTTTTAGAGGTCAGTATTAAGGAACACTGACTTACTACTGAAAGTATTAGTATGTAATATATGTAGTTGTATTTAATGCAGTTACGTATTACTGATAGTAGTAATATGTAATGCAGGGGGCAGTAGTAAATTAAACATCGTACAGAGGTCAGTAGTATGTAACACACAGTGCAATGGTCAGAAGAAACTAACACACATCTCCCCCCTACATGCAAAAATACCCCCCTTCCAGTATTCTTCTACCCATTACATGAGTGCAAACAGGTAGATCATGATCAATAACTTGCCAACCCCTGCCTTAAAGTGTAGCTAAACTCAAGAACAAAACATGTAGTATATTCATTTTCTGGGCTTTTTTCCTGGATTTTTGTATGGTGATTCTGCCTGTAACACACTTGCCATCCTAGCATGACAAAACTCGCTCACTGTACTGTATCTATGGAGGAGCAGCATGGTCACCACAGGAAAGAAGGTAAATTTTAACCAAAGAAATCCTCTTCTCTCTATAACATAGGGTGGAGGATTTCTGTAGTCCGCATTGAGAAGTAAAAGCAATGTTTACTGATAAAAGTGCAGTGGAGGTAAAGAGCACATGAAGTTACTGAACACATATAATGTAACATTTTTATGGTAAATTTAGCAGACTAAAAGGATACAAATAAATAGGAGTTTGCAAACTAGGTGCAGTAGTATGAAACCTTAAATAAATATATAAATATAAAAAGTGGTCACTAACATGAATCTCAGATCAAAGAGGCATATAAAGAATCATCCCACATGAGAACTTCACTTCATTCCACAATGTAAGCCCCAAGCCAGTGCTTGTCAGTAACAGGAATCACCATTGCCTGAAGGCTAACTCTCAGATCTCATAGCAGTGCTGTGGACAGTGGAGAAGGCTTGTCTGTGACATCAAACGCTACAGGAGGTGGAGCAGTTTTGTGAACATGTCAATGGTCTCTGTAAAGAGCTGAAGAAAAAGTGTAGATTGCTAAAAATATATTTTTTTAAATATGTAATCCTATAGATATTTTAAGTCAACAAAGATAACATTAGTAGCTCATTGGTTTAGTATGTTTCCTGGCTTTGCTCTTACAAGATGCAATTTTATGTGTAATGTTTATTATTTTTATTCAACCACAAACCTCCAGTGTTAATATTGGCAGCAAATTTTGATTTAGTTTTAGTAGACTAAAATGCTATTTTAGTTTTAGTCTCATTTTAGTCATCTACAATTGTTTTAGTTTTATTCATATTTAGTATACTAAAAATCTAATTTTAGTGGACTAAAATAATTTCTGTGGATACCAGAAGTTCACCAGCGTAAACGACATGCCTCACATTTTCGTTTTGTTTTAGTTCGTTAAGGAATATGGAATTGCTTTGCGTCACTGGACGAAAATGTGGTGAACTTTTCATTTTGATTTTGTCACTGTAAAAAGGCCACTGACAAAAATGTATGAAAATGTTTTCGTTGACAAAATTAACTCTCACTGGACCCCACCTGCTTGAACCACTGAAGACCCATCTCTCGGCTCCTGTTTAACTCCAAACTTCTTGAAAATCTTGTTCTCAACTGTATGAATTTCTAACTCACTGATAACAACCTTCTTGGTTCCCTATAGCCTTGCTTCCACCCACAACATTCCACTGAAATTGCCATACTAAAGCTCACAAATTACCTACTAACCCATAACACGTAAACAGGCCATGTTCTGGCCGAACTTATGCTCAGTCTGAACTGCTCGCTCAACACTAATGGTAATATCAATATTATAAATATACAGAATATTATGCAGACAGGTACATAGGTAAACATACAGTATATAGTCATAACCACAGACACTAGGAGAGGAGAGGGAGCCCTGCCCATACATAGTTTACTCTTTCGGTAAACTGTCTGTTGTACTTCAGCACAAGTTACATGAGATCTCTGGAGTATGTAAATTCTGGTCAAGCAGGGCAAAGAGGAGGAGATGCAACAGCTGTTGTTTGAGTATAACTCTTTAACAGAAGACTTTACAAGAGCAGAGAGAAAGCAGCATGCAAAATACAGATTTCAGCAGCACAATTATGTTGTAGCTGCAGACCTTGTTTTCTAGTGTCGCCTTAAAGAAAACCCAGACTGAGAACATATATAGGCTGCTATTGCTGAACCCTCCTTTTAAAAAGCTAGTTTTCTGTCTGTTATTTTAATCCAAAGGCTTTAATATTTGCTGAGTCACTGACCTTGAACATGCTGCTGCCAGGTCAGTGCCTCAGAAATAACTGGGACTAGAGGTAGCCATTTGTCTTTTAGGAGGAGTCTCCATATTTTTCTCAATACAGGTGTAGCACTACTCCCATAGGTTACCCCCTGGGTTACCCATAGCAACAACATCACAGTTTAGCATTTTCAAAGTACTTGGCTCAGTCAGAAAACAGTCTAGGGGTTTGGGTTTTTTTTGCGGTTTTATTTGAGAACTTGGATAGATGAAGGGATGAGTGGGATGAGTGGGATACTTCAACATGAATAACTATGCTGAATTTGCTGGGACTGCTGAATAACTAAATGCGGCAAGGCCACTGCTTCACCTTGACTATGCAGTGAAGAAGTATTTAGATAAGCTGTACTGTACTGTAGAACACCCTTCAGGGCCCTTCCTGATACCCCCTTTGTCCCTATTCTTCAGGGTTCACTACATGGCACCCCCTTTGCTGTAACTCTCTGTGTGAGCTAGCTCCCTGATCCCCTTACTCCATTGGAGTGGTCCCCCTTTCTGGGCAGACCCTTTGGCAAATCTCCTGGTACTCACAGACACTGTTTTTCCAGAGAGACTCTGCCAGCAGCTCCACCGTCAGCTTCCTCAGATCCTCTGCAGCTCAGCTCCACACCTGGTTCACTAGGCCGACTACCTAAAACCACCTTCCTCATACTCAACAGGACGAGAGTCGTCAACCTCCTACTGGGACTCTGCTTCCCGCCAAAGACGCCCTTTCACATGTCCCCCAGCCTTTATGGGCAATCCCAGAATGCATTGCAAGAATGCCCTTCCACTGGGACTCCCACAAAAGCCAATGTGTCACTGGCTGGGTTTCCTCCACTGTCCAACAAGCTCCTTAATTGGATACAGTGGGGACACTCCCTCAGACCCAGTGAATCACACCTGGAGACATGCAACAGGCAACCTAATAGATCAGGATTCCCTGATAAGCAGAAGGAGCGATAGATGCATTTGCCTAGCACCGACCTACCTAGGAGGGTGCTGCACAGGTTTTGTTTAAGATTAAAGGGTAACTTCACTTTCGTGGGGAAAAAATAGGAAATAAAGAAAAAACAATATAGCGTATACAATTGCGACACAAATTAATATTGCAATTGAATGCTAATAAAAATTTCCTTTCCTTTTCAATCTGCAGCTGTTGTAATTTTCTGAAATCACAATGCAATATGGCTACCTGGAGCTGTTCTGTACACAGAATGTGTACTGACCACACCCCAGAAACATAATTTCCTGCTTGTGTGATTGGCTCACTAATTTTCCCAGAAGTCTGCCTAAGATACAAGTCAGATTTCTGGCATCCCCTGCAAACAAAAATGTATTTTTTTGTGAGATACTTCCAATAGGAACACATCTAAAGGGATGCAGGGCCAGCAGCTTTCCTCATTAGAGCTCTGCAGCTGCCACAGCTGACAGATAATTATGAAACCACTCCCATTAGACCGACTCAGCACAGAGGAACAAAATAATTTCTTCAGAATTACATAAGGTAGGATCCTGCAACAAACTTTGTTAAAATCCTTGTAATGTACATAAATTACCTAGAGGGGGATGTTTTTTTCTCAAAAAAAGTGGAGTTACGCTTTAAAGTAAATCTGCATTAAGGGAAAACACCATAGCAACAGTGCATTAAGGCTGATATCCAGGGTTTCCTACACATTTATCATCATGGTATCAGTTGTTATATATTGTTATAAAGTTTGGTTTGGGGTTCTCAGGGACATCTAGAAAACCTATAAAAGGTATATGCAGATACCAGAAAATATACCAGCCTGAAGCATTTCTTTCGATAGCATTGAAGGAATTGCTTGAGTGATGGTATATTTTCTGATTAGCTTACTATGCCTTGGAAGAAGGTAAGATACTGTCCACTGCAAAAAGGGTTTGAGCCATAATGAAAAGTTGAGTTGCCTATGTTCTGTTCTTTGGGACTTTACCTGCATAAACCTTCTGCAATTATCAACTATAGGTTGCAAACTGGCACTTTGGCTCAACCCCCCCCCCCCCCTCTCTTGCCTCCTATGCTTTACAGTTGGCCATGGAAGTCACCCACCACATTTGGAAGCCAATACCAAGGCACAGGAAGTGGACCAATTCACTGACTTTTATTCATTTGTAGCGCCCCTGGGTCTATAGAAGGCAGAGTGGGACCTCCAGAAGCATGGTATGAGCTAGCATTTTTACCCCGGGGCTGGCTATAATGGGGAGTTTATAAGCAATAAATTGCAATAAATTGGAATTCAGTTACTTTAGAAGCAGATTGTCTGCCGATGCCAGGTCGTCTGCCGATGCGGGGTCGAGAGCCAGGAGAATCGTCAGCCAAGCCACCAGGTCATACACAGAGGAACACGGAGAACAGAAGACTGCTAGCAGAGATGCACCTTGGAGCAAGGGCGAGGACTGCAACCCATCAGATGATCGATATAGTCAGGTGTGCTGCATCATCACTGTGCGACACCCAGGCAGCAGGCAAGTGATGATGCAATCAGAGTTTGTCAACAGTCTGCACATGTCCAAGATGGCTGCCAATAGTAGGGCAAGGTAAGACCTTGACAGTACCCTCCCCTCAATGGCCCCTCCTCTGCGGAGTAAAAAACGGTTTCTGAGGAAAGCGAGCATGGAAAGTGCGGAGAAGGGTGGGAGCATGAACATCAGTGGAGGGAACCCAGAAGCGCTCCTCAGGACCATAACCCTTCCAGTACACCAGGTATTGAACCTGACCTCGGAACAGACATCATATTCCTCATGATTGCCCACAGGAATGGGACGAGGGTGAGGAAGTGAAGAAGTATAGTGATTGCAAACAAGTGACTTCAAAAGTGACACATGAAAGTCATTGGAGATACACATGCCAGGGGGAAGACCAAGGGCATAAGCCACTGGGTTCACCTTACAGAGGATGCAAAAAGGCTCAACAAAACGGGGTGCCAGTTTTGGACCACACCCTCTTCCCTACCTGGTATGAAAGAGCAGATAAACATCTCTGGTCTGCATGGAGCTTCTGACGCTGTGCAGAGACCCGTAAAGACTCTTGAATCTGCACCCAAGAGGAACAGAGGGCATGAATATAATCCTTCACAGCCAGGATGTCCTGTGGCGAGAGCGACTCTGGCAACACAGCGGGTTGGAACCCATAATTGATGGTTCAAGTGGATGGCAGAGTTCCTGGCAAATTCTGCCTAGGGTAGCAGATCAACCCAATTGTCCTGATGGTCAAAGATAGAGCAGTGGAGAAATTGCTCCAGAGCTTGTTTGAAACACTCAGTGGCACCATTGGACTCCGGATGGTAGGCCGAAGAGAAGGAGAGTTGAATGCCCAACTGGGAGCAAAAGGCGTGCCAGAACCTAGAGACAAACTGGCTACCACGGTTCGAGACAATCTCTTTAGGCAACCCGTGTAAAAGGAAGACCTCTCTGCCAAAAAGCTCCTGAGTGGTAGGCAGCCTCTTAAATGGAACACAGTGGCACATTTTGGAGAACCGGTCGACAACCATGAGGCTAACCGTGCAACCACGAGATGTGGGAAGTTCCACAATAAAGTCCATGACCAGGTGAGACCAGGGATGTTCCCCATTGGGAATGGGATGCAGATACTGGCGAGACAAGGCATCAGCCTTAACATTCTTGGAGCCGGGCAAATAGGAGACCACGTAGTAAGAATAAGGCCTATCAGGCCTGACGGGAGTGAGCCTCTAGGCCTCCGAGAGATATGTCAGATTCTTATGATCAGTGAGAATGAGAACTGTAACCACAGAACCTTTGAGCAAGTGTCTCCACTCTTTGAGAGCCAAGATAATGACCAAGAGCTCTCTGTCTCCAATCTCATAATTGCATTCAGCTGGAAACCGTTTCTTGGAGTAGAACCTACAAGGAAGTAAGGGTCCATCAGGTGTCCGACGCTGAAGCAGGAGGGTGCCTACTCCCGTCTCAGGCGCATCCACCTCTAGGAAAAAGGGCAAACCAGGATTGGGATGAGACAGAATAGGAGCTGAAGCAAAAGCAGACTTAAGGGACTCGAAAGCTTGGATGGCAGCAGACGTCCAGTTGTAGAAAACGCTGTCCCTCTTGGCCAGATCTGAGATAGGTTTGGCCGAAGAGGAAAAGTTCCTGATAAATTTCTGATAGTATTTGGCAAATCCAAGGAAACGCTGAATGGAACGGAGACCACTGGGGCAAGGCGTCCAGTCGAAACCTTCTGAGGGAAAATCACAGTAAAGATCCGGCGCTTACCAGTTGGTGATGGTGAGGAGTACAGTGCCTGACTGATCCTGAGCTGCTGTAGGAGAAACCCCTTGGGGGAGGGGGGCAACAGAAAAAAGGCACACAGTTGGAGAGAAAGCGCTGACTGGAGCAGGCTACCTTGAGTTGGTGTCCACTAGCAGTGCCCGATCCAATGAGCACTAGGAGACTAGCTCATAAAAAAATTCCAAGTTTATTTGAAATCCAAAATGTTAAAACAAAGTAAGCCAGATCTATACAAAAAAGTTCCACTAATGCAAAATTGCAGGAGGTAGGGTACCTTTAAGAAGGGGAAGCCGTGATCTGTCCTCCGCGATAGAGTCTGCACTGGAGCCGTGTGGAGTAGCAGGCAGGAGGGTGTTCTCTCTGGTGAAAGAGGGTAGGGGGGTGGTTGCCAATTGCCACTTAGTGGAGGAGGGAGGCAGTCCCGCCGAGTGACCGGGATGGATGGACAGTACAGGGCAGCGTGCCTCGGCCATGGGACGCTGCAGTCCGGTCATTATCTGCCCGTTTCTGCGCTGGATGATGACGTCCTCACCGTGCTCAGGCTCCGGGCATCAGGGGGAGGAGACGGAAGGAGGAGAAAACGTCCGAGGTCATCCTGTCGCTATAGCAACATATTTCGCTCCCATGAGCCTTGTCAAGCTTAGCCCTGAACGGGCTTACGTTCAGGGACATCTCGTTAAAAAATCATCACATTGGGTACTTTTTGTCCCCTATTTGATGAAAAAAAAAAATAAAGTTAAGAACATGTAAGTTGTAAAAAATCAATGTTACACCCAAGCACATAACCCCCCCCCCCCCCCCTACACACACACATATATGCACGTACAAATGTAAATGCATTAGAAACCAAAATTAAGCAGCGCTAGCATTGGTGACAATAATCATGTGAGAAAATATATAAATAATCAATTCATCAAACAATCTAAAATACATATATAAAAATCTTATAAGTGATCCAATTGAAGTGCTCAAGTGCTGAAAATTAATAAAAAGTCCATCAAGGAACACTAAATGTGAATAAATAGAAAAAAACAGTCCTTAATCGTGATCCAAAATAAGGTGCTCAAGTGCTGGAGTATGTAAATACATGCATTGGGACACCTGCACATGAAAACATTGAATGCAATACAAATGTTGCATATTATCGCAAGCACCAGAATGAGAGCAATCTTTCTGGCACAAGGCCTCCTCCATAATGCTAAACTGATGACCTGTAGGGGGCTATTAAAGTGTTGTCTATTGAAAATATAGGGTAATGAAGTTTGTTTCCATTTTCACAGTTGCATGCAAAATTAAGGTTTGACACGCTGGGTATCTATTTTCTCTGCTCAACCTCATATTTTATATTTTTCCAAAAATGTGGGTAATTTGTTGCGTTTGTGTGCCCTAAACTTAACTTTTATTCTTTACTGAAATGTTGCATTTCCTAGACCTATGTGCGATAATATCATGTGACATATAAAATTGGAACTACCACTATTTTATTCTGTGGGGTTTCTGCTTTCAGAAAAATATATGTTTTGGGGGTTTATGCAATCTTCAGGCCTAAGATAATTTTTCAACCACTAGCCGACTGCTCACAGTAATCCTACTGCGGCAGTGTGGCTCTCCTGGGTCCAGCGACGTAGACCTACATCGCTAGAGTTCATGTGATTCTGGCGGCGCCCGAGTTAGGCACTTCCACGGTGTCTGCAGCAACCACAACCACAATCTAAAAGCTATAGGAAAATCTAGTCTAATTAAACTAAAACTCTCAACTTCATACAAAATGACCAGTGGCAAAACAGAGTATAGTTTGTGAGCTTCTTTTTTTAAAGTATCAAACACCATTGTCTGTTTAATGAAATGTCAAAACACAGTGCATGATAACCCCCTTCCATCCCTATATCCCCAATTATTCACAAAACATTTACCATACAGACTTAAGATATGTGTTTGGTAGAAATGGCCTTCCATTGGGATAGTATGCAATCACTCGAATGTGCAATCAATACAAAGAGACAATGCAGGATTTATCTTGTAATACAAAATTAGAGTATATTTTCTGAGAGACAATAGCCACAAATGTTGATCAGTGGCTGGACAGAGGTAGGAAAGAGGCAGATTTTATGTTAACATACATATTAGAATGTAATATTTGGTACAAAATCCAAAAATATTGTGCAGTCAGTTTCTGGTGGCAGTGAGCATCAGCTGTATTTGGAGCTTCAAAGAAAAAAAAGCTACACTATGACCACACCAGGTCCACTCCACTGTAACTCCTGTTACTTTTTTTTAAATGTTTAAAAAACTTTTTTGTCATACCTAGTTATATCTTTTAATTGTATTTTTCTTTATTTTTTGGTAGTGATACAGAGTTTGGGCTACACACATCTGAGGCCAGGCACATCTGCACTTCCTTTGCTTTGTCAGCATTATCTTTCTCTTCCTAGGCACAGCATTTTTGTATATTTAATTAAAGTCAGGGACCTGGAGGCATAGCTGCAAGGGGGAAACCTAACACAATCTGCCATACCTCCTACAGTGCAGGGGGAAGAGCAGGCAGCAGCAAATGGAGGGGGGAAATTCTATGGCCACAGAGAAGGGCAGCCAGTACCAACATGTTAAGTCTTGAAACCTTTGACCAAAGAATGCCCATCCCTTCTTAAATCTTCCTTTAATGATCAAACATGAGATAGGCAGATGGAAGCTGATATCTGCTGTCAAAGACTGGAGGTTGTGTTCTGTTTGTTGGCAGGCTGCAGAAGAATTGAGTCATTTGTAGTCTTTTGTATCTGATGAATTAGTGGTCACAACTGGCATAATATGCTGAGCAAGCAAGGAGAATAGCAAGCGATGCAGTACAGTGGCTGGAGGGACAAACACGCCAATGAATCAAGCCTGGCAAAAAGCTACTTCAGAAAGTCTATCAGAAAGGTTTTGGTGTGATCACTACAGAAAACAATAACTACAACTCCTCTTATATTTATCCTAACGTTTTTGGCTTGCGTGGCCCCACTGTAACATATTCCCAGTCCCTTTACAATTTTTTGACATTTTATTATTTACATGTTTACAAAATGTTTTATACATTTTATTTACATGAGTAAATGTTTTCCTTGCAAGGACATCCTGCCCTGCTCAACCAAACACAGGCAGGGATGGCAATGGAAACTCGGTAAAAATAAACGCAGCTGGTAACGGAGACCCAACTTTTTGTTAGGTAACCACATTTGGTGGGAGATATATTTAATCCTACCTGTCCTGGTTAGTCTTTTTCTGTGAGTCTTTCTTCAGGGACAAGAGGGGAAGGCAGGCAGCAACAAATTTATTCATACAAACCCACAGCTATAAGTTGTTCTCCCTTCCTCATAGTGAACCTTGAAACCCAGAGGAGTAGTCTCAAATTCCCACCCCGTCTCCAGTAACAATCTTCCCATGCTAGGTGTTTGCTGGAGCAAAAGAAAAAATGTCCCCAAACTCCCACAAACCTGTAGGCAAGTTGGGCTCTTCAACTGCTTCCATATCAGCTGGCAAAAATAGCACCCTTCCTCCAGTTCATGGTCTGGGCATGTCCCACATTACCATTTTTTCAGTTGCGTTCATTTTTTAAATATTGTTTTTTACGCATTATGTACAAATTTAATTTGTTTGTACTTTTACATTTTTTATCTTCATTTCTTTTTGCTGTTTTAAGCCTGGTACACGCTATAATTTTTTTCATTCAACCCAGCATGCTGAGCGAATAAAATGAAAGAGCTTAGAAGGAGCTCACTGTACTAACTATGCAATATTAGTACAGCGATCCCCTGCTGAGTTACTGTGTTCTGATAGAGGGACAGCCCCCCTGCCAGAACATACTGGTCAGCGCTTGCACTGATCAGATGCCAATTGGATGGTGGTGTTCCAGCATGCCCGATCTGTTGGACTGGCTGGTGTACACAAGGGCTGAATGTCCGCCGGTTTCTATTGAATTGGCCAATACCAGGCCCATTTGAACCAATCTTAAAGTAGAATTATAGGAACATTTCTATTTTTTTTTTTTAATTTTGGAAAGAGCAAAGGAGGGTTATAACCCCTATCATTTTTTTCACCAGAGGTTTGCCTTCATTTCCTGTCCCATAGCCAAACAGGAAGTTAGAAGAAATACCTGCAAATTAGGGAAATTCTTTGGGGACCCCCAGGTCAACAGAACTATTATCTCCATTGTAAGAGTTCCCCTCTATTATTTTGCTGGGGACAACCCATAATTTGGGGTTTTCTTTTAATTTTACTTTTAATGATGAAGGTAAACAGGACAAATAGGGAGGGTGAATCTCCGTAATGGAGGCACAGACAGCAATAAAAACTGACAAGTGTTCTAATCTCTCTCCACTCTATTCAAAACTAAAAAAAAAGAAAAAAGTTTTGCCTTTAATTATACCTTAAGACCAGAGTTGTATAAAGTACTTGAAGCCCATACTTGAGTAAAAGTACAAGTACTCAATCAAAAAGTGACATGAGTAGAAGTGGAAGTGCTCTATCAAAAAGGGACTTGAGTAGAAGTACTAAAGTATTCAACATTTTTTGTACTTAAGTATTGCAAGTAGTTTTTTTTTTAAATTTTGCTACTCAAGTACTGAAAGTAAAAGTACCAGTAGTTTTGAAAACAAAATTGCTACTCAAGTACTGAAAGTAAAAGTACAAGTACTGTGTTATTTAGTTATTAAAGAAAGAAGTCAAAAGTTTAAACATCATATTGTTTTTTATTATTTAAAATGCAGCTTTTATTTATACATACAGTAGCATTTATTTTCGTATGCGCTGATAATACACATGTTTTGAGCTTCATGAAACCTGCCATCTACTGTTCTGGCAGTGGTAATTTTTATAATAGTAATGAGTTACTATGCAGCACAAAAAAAAAAATATCAGAGTAGAAGTATTGAAATCATCGAAAAAATGTAGTGAAGTAAAAGTGGAAGTAGGAGAAAAAAATTCTACTCTAGGAAAGTACAGATACCGCCTTTCGGTACTTAAGTACAGTAGTGAAGTAGTTCTACTTAGTTACTATACATCTCTGCTTAAGACTGTCCCTGTCCTGGTGAGGCAAACACAGGCAGGGACAGCAAGGCTCTATCTAATCAAACACTTGGATCTTGAACAGACTTGTCAACAACAATTGCTTGATGCACACTAATCAACCAAATCTAAGTTATCATCTAAAAAAAAAAAAAAGAAAGGGAAATGGCCTTAATGAATAGAAACACGTTTTTACAGCGTTGGCAATTGAAGAGCTAAGTGCCAATCAGTTATTGCAGACCAACTTGGCCAATCATCACCCTCCATCCCAAGACTGAACAACCAATATCAATCTATACCATAGGGGTCTTCTCCAATTTAGCCATAATCATCCAGGTCACAGGAAAATGCCTTACATTTTTTTTTTTTTATTACCAAGAAAGACACTATTGATGAACAAGTCCCATTTTTTTATTTGACAATACCCCTTTATTATCACAACGCAGAGGGCGGGTCTTTTATATCTACAATGAATGTAAACCACAATATGTTGGTATGGGGGAGAGAGTGGGATGAGTTTAGAAAGCTGAAAAAGAAAAAAAACCATGTAACCTGATTCTGGTGATTTATGAACAAGGAGTTCACTATTGCTTTGCATTGGCAGGACTGGTCTAGGGGCGGGGATTGAGGATTTAGCATTAGAATACAGGCTACAAGCACCTGAGTTGAAATACATGTTGCTCAGCATCCGATCGTGGAGTTGACATGTGGGCAATTTCCAAACCTCCTTTGGATCTGTGTGGGCTCAGATAACACACACAGGATATATATACAGCTGAGACTGCTGTTGTCTGTCCCGGAGCACAGTCTATGGTAAGCGGATCTGAGTTTAATCTACAAAAGTTATGGCTGGAATTCTTCTAATCTGTATATCTGAGTAAGCAAACTGGGGTCTACCTTTAACCCAACTTCTTTTTTTGTTAACTTTAACTAGCACATGCAGGATTTTGGCTAATAATTGTTCTGCTGTTATACAGTTGATTTATTAAGCAGTGTTAGTGTATTTAACATTTTACTGGAATTTAGGTATAGGGTATGGCATCTGGAAACCATTTTTGTAAAAATTCCAAGAGAAAAAGAGATAAATTGTTAATGTAGAAATATCTTGTGCACAAACAAACATTTTCTTCTAAAGCCACTGAATACGATGCTGCTATAAATGTTCTTCCAACAGATATGTGGCGAGAGTCGGGGTCAGACTTTAATGTAAAAGAATCATGCATTGAACAAATGCTTTGCATTATCAGAAAATATCTATTTCAAATAGCCCTTAAAAACAGATTCTGTTATTTTCCTTAATTATAATATGTATTAATGAGCACGATATTTTGTACATTGTCATCATTTTCTGTGGTGCTGTAAAAAGATCTCATTCGTTCGTGCTCTTATTCTGTTGAGTGCATATCAGATGAACTGTAAATAAGGTGGCAGTGATCATTGATTTTCCACTGCTGAATACTCGGCACTGACAACAGAAATCTAAATCTAAAGCAGTTTGTACATTGCTTCAGTGATCCTCCTCTGTACAACATACTACCTTTAATTGACGGTTAAGTGCACATAAGCTATTATGTGAAGTTGATGTGCAACTTATGTCAAGGGAAGTTGATGTGCAACATTTTTTTTTTTTGCCTAAGAGCTGTCTTTGGTTATTTTTTACTTTTGTGGCAAAGACACATCAAAAAGCCTTAGTGGAAAATGTTATCATAACTCCTTTGGAAGTCTTGAATTCTCACTCCTGTTATCATCTGGTATGATATTTGGTAGCAGGTATGGGTGACTGGAACCTCAGAGGCTTGATTATAATCATAGCACTAAAGAATGTTTAATAATAGATGAATGAAAAATGAAGGAGACCAATATTAAGATTAATTAGAACACAATATTCTGGATTTTTTTATTGATTTAATATTTTCAGTCTGGGTTTTTTGTTTACCCATGCTAAAAGTTAGCTTAGACGATCTCCCTGCATCATTTGAAAAGATATTTTCAATGTTGATCTTTATGTTCCCAACTGTGGAGGGCAGGTCAGGTAATAGCCTCAGGCCTGGGAGCAGCTAGATCTATTATAAGGAACCAGCTTTCATAACTGTTCATGACAAGCAAACATGTTTTTTCTCACCTTTCTTCATCCTCTAATCGGGGATACTGAAGCGGAAAGCAATTATCTTTTTGATTTATTTAGTCTGTTTTCACATATAAAAATGAGTTTGAAGCTTGCAAACAGTAAAATAAAAAATAAAATAGAAAAATAACCACCACTATCCTAAATGCATATTCTAATGACATCAACTTCCTTCCTTCCCTGCAGGGAAAGAAAATAATTAAATTAAATGAAATGTAACAATTACATACAGTAACTAGTTAACATTGCAGAAAACAATATTTGATCCAGTGATCCAAATGCAATGCAGATTGTTGCTGTCAAGTGTCAGTATTTAGCTTTTTGGTGGGATATTTGCTCAGTGCTTATAAAAAAATTAATAATATTGGAAAAAGCAATAAATGGTAGCTATAAGGCTGGCCATATACGCTTCGAACCAGAATAGATACAGACTCACCCTAGCTCTATCGCATAATGGAATAAATATGGAACTGAGAGTAGGTGCTCAGGCTACAACGTCCAGATGCATACAATTACTTCCAAGTAACAAGAAAAGCCAACACACAAATGCTTCGTTTTGATGCGATTTATTCCAGCATGACAGCAGCGTACAACATGGCAAAATTCTAGCACGTTTCGTCCAAAATGCGTCAGCATTTTGCCATGTTGTACACTTCTGTCATACTGGAATAAATTGCATCAAAACGAAACATTCGTGTGCCAGCTTTTCTTGTTACTTGGAAGTAATTATACGATTCGAACCGATAATGGGCAGCCTGAATGTACCAAGCTGATTGAGCAATCAACTTGGATACAACCAGCATGCCGGATTCGCTTGCGATTATTACAAGCAGCTGCTATAGCCGCTAGTGATGATCGCTATCTTCTCTCAGCCAGGGTCGCTTCCCCCGCCAAGAGGAAACAATTTCTGATTCCCCTGTCAGCACTGCCTGTGTTGTTGGGGAATCTTGCAAATTTATTTTCTGCAAACTGGTTGCAGGAAAGAAATTTGCACCGTGTATGGCCTGCCTAAGAATTTGGCTGGACTTGTAATGGGCTTTGTGATCAAATGTACTGAGGAGTTAAGCTGGCCAGAGACAGATTGAAATTCGGATGTTTCAGCAGGAATCAGTCGATCTATCAATGGACATCTGTACAACCAGCGTCAGGTTTTTTTTCTTTTTCCGTACAATTACTGCTATAGTTGGCAGCAATGGTAATTGTATTCTGATGGCAGGGAAATCAGAATACAATAGCGCAAAGGGAGGGATTCCCCCATCAACAGTGACTGTGTTGATTCGGGAATTGAGACATTTTCTTTTCTTCAACCCACGGATAAGGGAAAGAAAATTGCATAATCTCTGGCCAGCCTTAGTGTTGCCTTTAACAGCCAATCAGATTTTTATTTTCAAATCTGGTTTTAAAATAAAAAAGGAGAATATGATTGGTTGCAGTGTTTCTTTGGATTAAAGGATAAATCTAGTCAAAAATGAACTACTCTAAACCTGCTAAACCTGCTCTGTGCCACATTCTAAGACTATTCTATCTAATCCTGTAAAGCAAAAATCACTGTACTTCCCTTTTCTACACCCAATCCGGTCCAGTCCCACAAGCTGTCAGCAGCGGCTTCAGCGTGGAGGTGGGTGCAGGAGAGGCATTCGACAAACGAAGCCCCATAGTAGGTCTATGGGTGACGTCACTTCCCGTTCATTTCACAGTAGTTGTCGGTCCTCTCCTGCCACTGGAGACCAGACCAGATCAGGTGTAGAAAAGGTAAGTACAGTGATTTCCGCTTTACAGGGTTAAATGGAATAGTCTTAGAATGTGGTAAAGAGCAGGTTTAGCGTTAGTTAGTTTTTGACTAGATGTATCCTTTAAGTGAACCAATGTAACCCTTGGATCAACAGGCTACACCCTTTAAAACAAAATTGCTTCTTTCCATATATTATGGATTACCTGACCTCCTTATCTTGTGGGCCTTAACCACAATTTTGTAGGCCACTGTGGTCCACACCCGGTTTTCAGCCTTGCTTTTATATTTACTAAATATTTCTTGCAATTCATTTTTGTTCATTTTCAAAATTATGAAAATTATAAAAAAAATTGTATATTGCCTTTAATTACATCAAGAGCAGTTCTTGACAATAAACAAATTAGGAATTTTTTGCATTTCCTTTATCCTGAGTTGCCTAGGGTCTCCATAGAGGTGGAGATGGGTGGTGAGATATACTTTAAAGTGCATGCAGATCATTTGTGGTGTCAGACATCTTTCTTTTTATCTACAGTCCATCTAACACATCAGGGTGACCCATATATTTGTTTGGGCACCACCATCCCTATATTTTAGACGAGTGTTTCTCAACCAGGATTCCGTGGAACCCTAGGGTTTCTCTAGAGGTTGCTAGGGGTTCCTTGAGCAATTTCTGCCACTTGATAAGTTCCCCCTGACACCACTGATCTTTTTAGCTATCTGGAAGAAGGTAATTCTTCCCAATGTCCATAAGTGTAAGGAGCATTCATCCCACTGACCATCTCACTAATGTATCATGAGTTGTAGATATAGTCATTTCTAGCAGGGATTTCCTGAGACCAGAAAATTATTTTAAGGGTTCTTCTGTGTTGAAAAGGTTGAGAGAGGCTGTATTAGACAATTATACTACCAGAGAACAAACGGAATTTTCATGCACTACAACAATACATCCAAATATGAGTAATATTTTTTAATACAAAAACTGGTAAAATAGGGTAAAATCATAGGCTGGCATTGTAACATGTGAAAATCCCACATGTGCTACCATATGTTTGTGGATACAATGATAACTTTATACTTTGTCATATGTGGGATAATGGAGACAATACCTTTGGGGATATATTACAATATAAGATGTTACAATGTCAGCCTATGATTTTATCTTTAGTTTTGTATATGGGAAGTGGGAAGCCTACACTGCTGGTTACATCTCTGTGAAATTTCCACTTCCACTACACAAAATTCACTCTATAGTAACCAGCTTGAAAGTCTAAAGATCCACTGCTTTTAGAAAATCGGCTAAAAATTTTTTGCTGATTTATCACTTTTTAATTTACCAAAATAGCTGGATTTAGATTTGTCCAGTTTGCAGTGGATCACACACTATAAAAATGCAAACAGCATTAATGATTCTGTTGCAAATGGGACAATGGAATGAAATAAGTGTGCAATTCTCAGATCTGGTGTGTTGCTCATGTGCTCACTGTGAGAATGGCTGATCTATGCTGTCTCTCAGAGGAGGTACTCTCTTTGATTGGCAGCCTGGTGAAAAGTCCCCTTAGTGCAGCCATGTCACATGTTATCATTGACGGTGGTTTCCACCAGGTGAACACACACAACCCAGCAATGGGATAAGATGAGATCTACATACTACACAACAAGGAATACCTGCTAGGTAAAAGAAAAAGAAAAATGGATTTTGGGTGGGTATGATTTTTTTTTTTTTTTAAGAAAACTATAAAAAATGGAAAAATGCTGCGCTAACTACCCAATTGGGCATGAGCCGCTAGTACTTCAATTGACATAATAAATTGTATATAAACTTATATAATAAAGTAAATCAGTAAATGTTGCTTCTAAGTGTTTTTGACCATTTTAAATACATTTTTTGAAGCAGTTTTACACTATGTGTGTATACTTTGGCTTGTTTTTGCATATCGGCTTATTGCTTGGAGATCAAGCCATAATAATCCAGGAATATAAGGACACATATAGAAAAGATATATAGTAGATAGACACTCCACAGTATCTCTATGTATATATAGTAGCGCAAACTTATCAAAAAGAAAAGTGCCAAAAATAATGTGCGACTGCACAAAGTCCCAAATGCAATAAATATTACATAGGCAGCAGGAAAAAATGACAGAAACAGTCCATATTCCTTCACTCTATATCCTGGGATGACAAAATACAGAAGCGTGTTTCTCAAAGGGATCACCACCACCACCGTGCTCCAAGGGGGGAGGAGAATTGCCCACTCACCAGATGCTGTGGCCCAACCCACTTTCGTGTTTGAGCATTGGTTGGGCCACAGCATCTGGTGAGTGGGCAATTCTCCTCCCCCCTTGGAGCACGGTGGTGGTGGTGATCCCTTTGAGAAACACGCTTCTGTATTTTGTCATCCCAGGATATAGAGTGAAGGAATATGGACTGTTTCTGTCATTTTTTCCTGCTGCCTATGTAATATTTATTGCATTTGGGACTTTGTGCAGTCGGCACATAATTTTTGGCACTTTTCTTTTTGATAAGTTTGCGCTACTATATATACATAGAGATACTGTGGAGTGTCTATCTACTATATATCTTTTCTATATTTTCTCAGTCAAGTAGCTGCATAGCCATTATATTTATTGGTGAGTGGTCCTCATTTTGAGCGCTTGGGATAGCTTTTATCTTTATTTGGTCTTCGGTGGGCATTTAAGCTGTCATATCTTATAATATAAGGACACAGCCTGATCGATAATTCCTTGTGATTGTAATCTACTTATGAGGATCATCTGGCTTGTTTGACCCATTTACAATAAGGTACCTGGGTCCATATTTTCTGGTGTGCGCATATACCTCTATTGTTAGTGTTGGGTTCTATCTCACCCATGATTATTGGAATCAGAACACTTTGGCTTCTAATCTGGTTTTCCAGCCTTCTTCACGTTTTGGATAATATCCATTTTCACCTGGTTTATGTATACTTTGTTGTATATATAGCATTTTAGCGCTGCACTTCATTATAAGATTTTTAGGAGCTAAGGCTAGTTTTTTTTAAAGGAAGATTTTAAGCTGAAAGCTAGGAGGTTAAGGGGTTAGAAGCAAACACAGCTACATTTTTTTGCACAGCTGAGATCTGGAATGCCAGACATATAATAGTTAAGTCAACAAACAGCCACAAAACTCCCAGCCAGTGACAGTCTGCCTTTTGTCCTGAGACCACAACAAACAGTCACATAACTGGTATGAGAGATAATAGAGCTTAGAAAATATAACTGCACCCTCTTATCCGACTGTACAGTGATTAAATGACCTGTATTGGTGTCCTTTGACACTGGGCGTCCCAGTGTACATCAACTCAACACTGTTTTTCCAGTGCAGGGCTGGCCTGATCGCCATGTATCATAGCAATAATAAACTTGCTTTCCTAACTAAATGGGCCCCCAGGTGGTTTGTGTTATAATGTGCTATATGCACACATTTACCTGTCAAACAAAGCCCTCAAGCACTGAGATGTCACCACTCCCACTGACCTTGGGTGCTTCTATCTTCACCTAATCTTCCTTCCAGGTTCAGTCCGTTCAGCTGCTTGAATGGCCAGGCCGCGATGATGTCCCTCCTGAGCATGCACACGGGAGTCACTTCATCACGGCACAGAGGGAGTGCTGTAAATATACTGTAAACTGTGCATGCGCAGCTCGGTGTGCATGACAGCTGACAGGCAAGGGTAAGCATTTATGATAGAAAAGAACATTGGGGTCTCTTCTGTCATAAAAAGTCTATCTGTCAGAAATTACATTCTTACAAATTTTAGTTTAACCACTTAAGCCCCGGAGGATTTGGCTGCTAAAGGACCAGGGTTTTTTTTGCGATTTTTTACTGCGTGACTTTAACGGACAATTGCGCGGTCGTGCGACGCTGTACCTAAACGAATTTGACGTCCTTTTTTTCCCACAAACAGAGCTTTCTTTTGGTGGTATTTGATCACCTGTGCGATTTTTTGATCACGCGCTATAAACAAAAAAAGAGCGTAAATTTTGCAAAAATAACAATATTTTTCACATTTTTTTATATGAAATTCCCCAAAAAAAAAAGTAAAAATCAAAATTTTTTAACATTTTTCGGCCAATTTGTTTTATGCTACCTATGTTTGGTAAAAAAAATCGCAAAAAGCGTATTTTGATTGGTTTGCGCAAAAGTTATCGCGTTTACTAACAAAGAGAAAGATTTTTGTCATTTTTGGTGTTTTTTTTTTTAACGCGTAATGGCGGCGATCTGCGATTTTTTTTTCGGTACTGCGACATTGCGGCGGACAGATCGGACCCTTGACTGACATTTTTGACACTTTTGGGGTTACCAGTGACATTACTGCAGTAATCAGTGCTATACATATGCACTGTTACTGCAAAAATGACACTGGCAGGGAAGGGGTTAACTTTATTGGACAGGGAGGGGTTAAGTGTGTCCTAGGGGCGTGCTTTCTACTGTGTAGGGACATTGCTATTGGTGTAAAAGCAAAGATCAACCGTTCTACATAGTAGAACGGTCAGATCTTTACTTTTACACAGGGAGAACTGACAGGCAGCTTGTTTACACAAGCTGCTCTGTCTTTCTCCCTTCACAGGAGCGATCGCAGTGTGACTGGCGGACATCGAGTCCGCCGGTCACACGCACTGACTTGCCTGTGAACGAGCCGCGGCGGGCGCGCGCCTCGGCGGGCGCGCGCCCGCCCGCTATAGGCTCGCAAGTCAGTGACAGGCGAGTGACGTACCGATACGTCACTCTGCCTGGCCGGGGCTGACCGCCGCAGTATATAGTCGTGCGGCGGTCGGCAACCGGTTAATAACACATTAACCACTTGCCGACTGCCTAACGCAGATCTATGTCGGCAGTCAGCCCCTCACAGGCAAAGCGACGTAGGTCTAGCTTGTGAGGGTCTAGGGAGCGAGCGCGCGCCGCCGGAGGCGCGCTCCCGCGGTCACACACCCCCCCGCACGTGTGACCGGCGGACCCGATGTCCGCCGGTCACTTTGCGATCGTCGGGGGAGAGGGAGAAAGTCAGGCGGCTTGTGTAAACAAGCTGCCTGTCATTCTCCCCTGTGTATGAAGGATGATCATACGGTTCTACTATGTAGAACCGTTGATCACTGTTCATACATCTGAAGCCACAGCCAATCACAGTAGAAACCACGCCCCTAGGGACACACATAGCCCCTCCCTTTCAAAAAAGTTAACCCCTTCACTGCCAGTGTATTTTTACAGTAACAGTGCATATGTATAGCACTGATTACTGCAGTAATGTCACTGGTAACCCCAAAAGTGTCAAAAATGTCAGTCAAGGGTCCGATCTGTCCGCCGCAATGTCGCGCAAAAAAAATCGCAGATCGCCGCCATTACGCGTTACAAAAAAAAAAACAACAAAAATGACAAAAATCTTTCCCTTTGTTAGTAAACGCGATAACTTTTGCGCAAACCAATCAAAATACGCTTTTTGCGATTTTTTTTTACCAAACATAGGTAGCATAAAACAAATTGGCCGAAAATGTTAAAAAATTTTGATTTTTACATTTTTTTTTGGGGGGAATTTCATATAAAAAAATGTGAAAAATATTGCTATTTTTGCAAAATTTACGCTCTTTCTTTGTTTATATCGCATGATCAAAAAATCGCACAGGTGATCAAATACCACCAAAAGAAAGCTCTGTTTGTGGGAAAAAAGGATGCCAAATTCGTTTAGATACAGCGTCGCACGACCGTGCAGGATTTCCTCTCCTTCCTTGATGTGTCTGTAAGACAGGAAGTGAAGGGAAATATCTTTGGCTATAGATACATTTTAACTTAATGAACCAGATTTATTTTTCAGAGCTCTAATCTGATTCACTTAATCAGCAATTCACTGATGTATATAATCAGCTAGAGTTGAAAATTCCCTAAGGGTACTTTCAGGCGAGTGGTTCAATCGGTGGACTTTGCTTTGCTCAGCGGGGGATCCCCCCACTGATCCCCACTGAACAGGCAGATGATAGGTCCGTGTCTGCTCACTGTGCAGAGTGGAGACAGACAGAGTCCTGCTCTCTCCTATGGGGAAATCGGGTGAAAACAGACCGCCTGCCCGTTTTCACCCAAGCTTATCCGATTCAATCCTCTACACAGATGGAAAATAATGTCACCATCTGTCTGTATTTGGCAGACAGGATTGGATCGGATCGGATAGCAGCAGGTGTCAGCGGACATGTCACCACTGACATCCACCACTCCATAGAGGTGAATGGAGGGTCCAATCAGGTCCGCCTGAAAAACGTGACGTGCGGATCTGATCAGACCGCCCGTATGAAAGGACCCTTAGGGTGGCGATAGATAGACAGATACTTGCATGACAATGATGGTTGGGAGGTATCTGCCCATCCATGAGTGAGCTTCTGAGCCTCAGTATGTGATGTCATACTCTCCTTTTGGTAAAATTGGCGCAACTGTGGTGTGATCTGAAATGATCCAGACTATTCCCTGGGAGTTTCTCAACATGTTGGAAAATGTATATGTACAATAATGATCAGCTATGGGAGGGTAAAACCTAGAGAATGCACTCTTCCCAGTAGCCCACTGGAAGTTAGACAATTGCCATAGGCATTTAACCTCCCTGGCGGTATTCCCGAGTGTGGTTCCGGGTGGGATTTCACTGCCATAAGCAGTAACCCAGAGCCACACTCGGGGTGCCGCCAGGGAGCATCACTGGATCCTTGTAGAGGTTACTTACCTTGCCACCGGGATCCAGCGATGTGTCCCCTGCAGCATACGGCGGCCGGATCTTTCGCCCGATGCTGTAGTGCCCCAGCTTCCGTCTACTGTGATGTGACGCTCGCAGGGGGGGTGGAACCGGGGCAAATTTGAAAAGTTATATACACAAGCACACTGATTTCATTGCAAAATAAAATAAACTGATATTAGTTTGCCCCCCAGTGCCCTTTCCTGCAGTTTTACTGTACTTGTATATATATATATATATATATATATATATATATATATATATATATACACATACATATATATATATACACACACATACAGTATAAATATATATATATATATATATACACATATATATATATATATATATATATATATATATATATAGATATATAGATATACACGTATATCTATAACATATGTATACGTATATATATATATAAATATATATATATAAATATATATATATATATATACACTCTTTAACTTATTTTTAGTTATTATATTATAATTTTTGATTTTGTGTTTCAAAATGTATCATACCCGAGATGTTATAAAGAAGAACGCACAGCAAAAAAAAATCATATGTAAATAGTTGGTTTGGGCTGCTCGTCCTTAAGAATTACATGCAAAATAATTGTACAGCTTTCAGCACCTAAAATCGGAAAGAATCATACAGCCAGGGAGGTTAAAGAAATATAACCTATTTGAAAAAAAGTTGTCATTCTCTGAGGTATGAGCTACTTAATGATTTAAGGGACAATATACCACTTGCAGTGAACTTTTATAGGTTTTGCTTTGTAACATATTTTTGAAACACTTGACTTCCGGAAGATTTATCCCCCTTTATGACCAGGCTATTTTTTGTGATACGACACTACGTTACTTTAACTGACAATTGCGCGGTCTTGCAACGCTGTACCCAAATAAAATTTATGTCCTTTTCTTCCCACAAATAGAGCTTTCTTTTGGTAGTATTTTATCATCACAGCGTGTTTTTTTTTTTTTTCTTTTGCGCTATAAACAAAAAAAAAAAAAAAAACAATATTTTTTTCTGCTATAAAACCTATCCAATAAAAAAAGTTTAACCAAAATCACATTTCTTCAAAAATGTAGCAAATTCTGATACATATTTTTGGTAAAAAAAAAAACTCCCAATAAGCGTATATTGATTAATTTGCACAAATTTATAGCGTCTACAACCTATGGGATATATTTTTTCATTTTTATTTATTTATTTATTATTTTACTATTAATGGCAGCAATAAGCGACTTATTGTGGGACTGCGATATTGCGACAAACATTCTGAAATTCACTGAAACTTGACACTTTTTGGGGACCAGTGACACTAATATAGTGATGAATGCTAAAAAATATGCACTGTCACTGTACTAATGACAATGGCTGGGAAGGGGCTAACATCAGAGGAGATCAAAGGGTTAACTGTGTGCCAAGCCAGTGTTTACATGAACTGTGTGAGGTGCTTTTACTAGGGAAACTTGTTTACATAGGCAGATCGCCGTTCCCTCTCTCTGACTAACGATCGTCGGGTGCTGGCGGACATCAGGTACCCTGCACCTGCAGATCGGCTTTTGCTGTGTGTAATCACGGCGAAAGTGAGCACAGTATTTGTAGCTGCTGACTTTTCATTTTTTGGTGGGGGGGCTGGAACTCCTCTTTAACCACTTGCCGACTGCCTAACGCCGATCTACGTCGGCAGTCAGCCCCTCACAGGCAAAGTGACGTAGGGCTACGTCACTAGCTTGTGAGGGTCTAGGGAGCGAGCGCGCGCCCCCGGAGGCGCGCTCCCGCTCCCGCGTGGTCACGGACCCCCCCCCGCGCGTGTGACCAGCGGACCCGATGTCTGCCGGTCACTCGGCGATCGGCGGGGGAGAGGGAGAATGTCAGGCAGCTTGTGTAAACAAGCCACCTGTCATTCTCCTCGCTGTAAAGACACTGATCACACGGATCTAGTATGCAGATCCGTTGATCAGTGTCTTTACAGCTCAAGCCACAGCCAATCACAGTAGAAAGCACGCCCCTAGGGATACACACAGCCCCTCCCAAATAAAGTTAACCCCTTCACTACCAGTGTATTTTTACAGTAACAGTGCATATGTATAGCACTGATTACTGTAGAAATGTCACTGGTAACCCCAAAAGTGTCACAAATGTCAGTCAAGGGTCCGATCTGTCCGCCCCAATGTCGCAGTACCGCAAAAAAAATCGCAGATCGCCGCCATTACGCGTTAAAAAAAAACAACAAAAATGACAAAAATCTTTCCCTTTGTTAGTAAACGCGATAAATTTTGCGCAAACCAATCAAAATACGCTTTTTGCGATTTTTTTTTACCAAACATAGGTAGCATAAAACAAATTGGCCGAAAATGTTAAAAAATTTTGATTTTTACATTTTTTTGGGGGGAATTTCATATAAAAAAATGTGAAAAATATTGCTATTTTTGCAAAATTGACGCTCTTTTTTTGTTTATAGCGCGTGATCAAAAAATCGCACAGGTGATCAAATACCACCAAAAGAAAGCTCTGTTTGTGGGAAAAAAAGGACGCCAAATTTGTTTAGGTACAGCGTCGCAGGACCGCGCAATTGTCCGTTAAAGTCACGCAGTGCCGAATCGCAAAATACCCCCTGGTCGGAATGGGGGTAAAATCTTCCGGGGCTTAAGTGGTTAAGGTAACAAAATGTTTAGGCATCAGCATCCCTCCTCACCTTTAACTTATCTGAGCCCTCATTTGATCCAGTGCTGTGCACGTCTCTGTGTCTCACTGACTTTACTGGGGCACTAGGAGCCATTGGCTTCCGCTGCTGTCAATCAAAGCCAGTGACAAGGGAATGGGAGTGTGTCAATGGATACAGCAGTGGGGATCGTGAGCGAGCACTTATGAGTGCCCCCATGGGAAGTGGCTTCATGTAGGGGCTCTGGACAGATAGGAGGGGCCAAGAGCACCAGCTGAGGACCCAAAAAGAGGAGATTCGCAGCCGATTCCATTGCACAGAGCAGGTAAGTACAGGTGCATCTCATACAATTAGAATATCATCAAAAAGGTGAAGATTTTTGCATAAGGCTATATTAAAGTTGATAGAACCAGGCACCTACATCCAATACAATGTAAAAAGAAAAGAGAGTACTCTACAGGGCAAATCTGAGGAACCATCAACATACACCGTAATGGAGAATGGCGCGTACAAATCTCCTCGGCCGATTTGGTTCACACAGGTGCACTGCTGAGACTCAGAACATGGAGCAATTAGGACTTTAATGGTGCCATAAAAATGAATAGGTCAAAAATGAGAATATAGACACATATAATAATATTTAAAACATAATTTTATTACAAGAACACATAAAGTTTAAAACAGTAGTTTTCATACATTGTATATCCATAACATATATACATATGCAACATCCGCCAAATACAGCTTGAGCTATGTCATATGGGCTATGGGCTGGTAAGTATCATAATCAAAGGAAATGCCAGACCGAACTCCCTTGCAGCTACAGTATATAGAAACATGGTCCGTGCCCATCCATTTTTTACTTGACATGTTTCGCGGATTTATTCCCCTTCTTCAGAAGTTTACGTTTTTGTATTGTTGTGGATAAAATATAAAATATCAGATGTTCGAACATACAATTATAACAAAACTGCGCCAGTGATTACAAAACTTTTCAGTTGGGGCTTCCCCATGCAGTGCTACCACCAACAGATGGAATGTGAGGAGGGAACAACCAGACCGCACCAAATCCGCCCCCAGGCGGATGTGGTGGCGCCTAAGAAGACAACCGCCCAAACCACAAATCGCATAAGCACAGAGAGGATTATCTAAGGCAGGCACAAAGTAAGAAAACATAACAGTATATCCTAACCTGTAATATTAGTGTCAAAAAACAAACTCAAGGTGGAGTGGAGCCTCTAGAAGAGGTTGCTTGGTATAGACATGTTGTGATTTTGATATTTAAATAAGGGCAGCAGGAATTTGCCTCCAGAGTTTACAAAACTACAGCCCCTATAATCAGAGGTAGAAGGTTATCATAAGGCTGCATTCACATGTCAGCGTATGATCGCGGGCAGAACCGCCGCAGTTCCGCCCGCGATTCGGAGATTTATTGCAAATCGCGGGACGCCTAGCGTTGCCCGTTGATTTGCAATAGCCCCCCAAACGCCGAGCGATGTTGCCGCGATTTACGCTCGCCGAATCGCGGCAACATCGCGCAAACAAAATCGCGGGACGCAATACGCTCCAAAGAAGCTCTTGTACTTTTTTGGAGCGTATTGCGTCCCGCGATTTTGTTTGCGCGATGTTGCCGCGATTCGGCGGGCGTAAATCGCGGCAACATCGCTCGGCGTTTGGGGGGCTATTGCAAATCAACAGGCAACGCTAGGCGTCCCGCGATTTGCAATAAATCTCCGAATCGCGGGCGGAACCGCGGCGGTTCTGCCCGCGATTATACGCTGACATGTGAATGCAGCCTTAGATATGTCACAAAAAGGTAATTTATTTCAGTAGTTCAATTCAAAAAGTGAAACATATATTTTATATAGATGTGTTACGCACAGAGTGATATATTTTAGGCATTTCTTTCTTTGAACTTTAATGACTATGGCTTACAGCTAGTGAAAATCTTTCAGCATCTCAGAAAATTAGAATATTACATAAGACCAATAAAAAAAAAAAAAAAGATTTTTAATACAAAAATGTTGGCTTACTGAAAAGCATGTCCATGTACAGTATAGTATGCACTCAATAATTGGTCAGGGCTCCTTTTGCACGAATTACTGTATCAATGCAGCGTGGCATGGAGGTGATCAGCCTGTACCACTGCTGAGGTGTTATGGAAGCCCAGGTTTCTTTGATGGTGGATTTCAGTTCATCTGCTTTGTTGGGTCTGGTGTCTCTCATCTTCCTCTTGACAATACCCCACAGATTCTCTATGGGGTTTAGGTCAGGCCAGTTTGCTGGCCAATCAAGCACAGAGATACCATGATCATTAAACAAGGTATTGTTACTTTTGGCCGTGTGGGCAGGAGCCAAGTCCTGCTGTAAACAGAAATTAGCATCGCCATAAAGCTGGTCAGCAAAGGGAAGCATGACGTGCTCTATTATTTCCTGGTAGAGGGCTGGGCTGACTTTGGACTTGACAAAACACAGTGGACCAACACCAGATGACATGGCTCCCCAAGTTATCACTGGCTGTGGGAACTTCACACTGGACCTCATGCAACTTGGATTGTGCCTCTCCACTCTTCCTCCGTACTCTGGGACCTTAATTTCCAAATGTAATGCAAAATTTTCAACAGTCCGTGATGATTTGGGGAGCTTTGTAATCTGCTGGTGTTGGTCCACTGTGTTTTTGCTGTGTCTGCTTTTCCACTTCCTTTATGTTTTAACTTATATGGCCGTTATGTCGGAGTGAAGAGACCTAGCACTCCAGCCATTGGCTATGAGTGCTGATCGAGAGCCAGATGGCAGACCTTTTTTGGTCAAGACCCTTCGACGGAAGCCAGCTGAATGGCCGGCTTCTGTCGGACCGGCTGCCGTAAACACGGGCCGAATGTCGGCCGGTTTCTATTGAACCAGCCAATGCTGCCCGACATTCGGCCCATGTGTACTAGGCTTTATTGTTCTATAGTAATTGTAGTTTCAGGGTCATATATTTACTATTAGGCGCAATAGGCTAATATTTTTCTAGCTTAAGCAGAAATGCAGCCATCTTACATAATTTAAAACATTTCACAATACTATAAAGGTAGTTTGGACCAGTAAAACATGAAAATGTTCCGTGTATAAGCAATGACCTTAGCAGATGAGTGTTACATTGGGCACTAAAGGTTGTGTACCTACAGGCTTCTGATTCCTGATTGATTACATAATAATGTACTAAGTAATAGATTATACCATAATTTTTTGTAAAAATATACAGTGGGTACGGAAAGTATTCAGACCCCCTTCAATTTTTCACTCTTTTTTATATTGCAGCCATTTGCTAAAATCATTTAAGTTCATTCTTCTTCCTCATGAATGTACACATAGCACCCCATACTGACAGAAAAACACAGAATTGTTGACATTGTTGCAGATTTATTAAAAAAGAAAAACTGAAATATCACATGGTCCTAAGTATTCAGACCCTTTGCTGTGAGTGACACTCATATATTTAACTCAGGTGCTTTCCATTTCTTCTGATCATCCTTGAGATGGTTCTACACCTTCATTTGAGTCCAGCTGTGTTTGATTATACTGATTGGACTTGATTAGGAAAGCCACACACCTGTCTATATAAGACCTTCCAGATCACAATGCATGTCAGAGCAAATGAGAATCACGAGGTCAAAGGAACTGCCTGAAGAGCTCAGAGACAGAATTGTGGCAAGGCACAGATCTGGCCAAGGTTGCAAAAAGATTTCTGCTGCACTTAAGGTTCCTAAGAGCACAGTGGCCTCCATAATCCTCAAATGGAAGACGTTTGAGGCGACCAGAAGCCTTCCTAGAGCTGGCCGTCCGGCCAAACTGAGCTATCGGGGGAGAAGAGCCTTGGTGAGAGAGGTAAAGAAGAACCCAAAGATCACTGTGGCTGAGCTCCAGAGATGCAGTCAGGAGATGGGAGAAAGTTGTAGAAAGTCAACCATCACTGCAGCCCTCCACCAGTCGGGGCTTTATGGCAGAGTGGCCCGACGGAAGCCTCTCCTCAGTGTAAGACACATGAAAGCCCGCATGCAGTTTTCTAAAAAACACCTGAAGGACTCCAAGATGGTGAGAAATAAGATTCTCTGGTCTGATGAGACCAAAATAGAACTTTTTGGCCTTAATTCTAAGCGGTATGTGTGGAGAAAAACCAGGCACTGCTCATCACCTGTCCAATACAGTCCCAACAGTGAAGCATGGTGGTGGCAGCATCATGCTGTGGGGGTGTTTTTCAGCTGCAGGGACAGGACGACTGGTTGCAATCGAGGGAAAGATGAATGCGGCCAAGTACAGGGATATCCTGGACAAAAACCTTCTCCAGAGTGCTCTGGACCTCAGACTGGGCCGAAGGTTTACCTTCCAACAAGACAATGACCCTAAGCACACAGCTAAAATAACGAAGGAGTGGCTTCACAACAACTCCGTGACTGTTCTTGAATGGCCCAGCCAGAGCCCTGACTTAAACCCAATTGAGCATCTCTGGAGAGACCTAAAAATGGCTGTCCACCAACGTTTACCATCCAACCTGACAGAACTGGAGAGGATCTGCAAGGAGGAATGGCAGAGGATCCCCAAATCCAGGTGTGAAAGACTTGTTGCATCTTTCCCAAAAAGACTCCTGGCTGTATTAGATCAAAAGGGGGCTTCTACTAAATACTGAGCAAAGGGTCTGAATACTTAGGACCATGTGATATTTCAGTTTTTCTTTTTTAATAAATCTGCAACAATGTCAACAATTCTGTGTTTTTCTGTCAGTATGGGGTGCTATGTGTACATTCATGAGGAAAAAGAATGAACTTAAATGATTTTAGCAAATGGCTGCAATATAACAAAGAGTGAAAAATTTAAGGGGGTCTGAATACTTTCCGTACCCACTGTACGTCATTTAATTACAATTTAATAATAATTTTGCATAAAAAAAACTGCTTAAATAAATCTAGGTGCACACCAATTATAAATACATAAATACCACATTTACAGGTGATATGGTGTAGTGACACACATTAGATTCTATTGCCAGCACAAAGAAATTAGGATTCTAGTGAACCTTAGTTCATGATCAGATCTTCTCTAGGTATAAATTAGAGATCGACCGATTATCGGCAAAGCCGATATATCGGGGCCGATCTGCACTTTCCCCGAAATATCGGAATCGGCCACCAAGGTGGCCGATATTACCGATATTTCAGAAAGTGCTTGTACCGGAGTGATGCCTGCAGCTAGAGGCATCACCCCGGTACCGGCGTCCATAGCCGGCAGTCGGCTGTCTTGTAATGACAACTGATGCAGCTGAGAAGCCGCTCGTCATTTTGAATGCTTTTAAGTGCAGAGGAGGGGTTTTGGGTCTTTTAGACCCCTAGATCCCTCCACAAGAGTACCTGTCAAATAAAACATTTTTTTTTTAAATGTACGTAAATATCGGCGCATATCGGCTGACACTGATATGCATTGGCCAAAATATCGGTATCGGCAACGAAATACCAATATCGGTCGATCACTAGTATAAATGTATCACTTGAAATTGTGTAGCCATTATGAAGATAAAATGTTCCCCAAATGAGTGTTACTAAACCCAGGACCCTGCATTCACTATATCTGGTCTCCCACAGTACACAGAACATGGAAATGCAAATATTTTAGTAAATATAAACTTCTAAATACCTTTTCTCATCAGCATTACATAGCAGTCTTGTGACTTCTATCAGTGTCTTGTTAAAGTTTGTAGGAGGAGTTTTCATTCACCTCTGACTGTCCTACGAGGCTGCATGACCCCTGACGCTCTGTCTGGACAGTGCCTGATTGGCCCTGTGCTGATCACATGCACCCTCCCAAAAAAAAAAAAAAAACCTCTCTAGCAATATACACCAAACTGAGCATGTGCAGAGTGCTCCCATGGCTCTGCACTATCAGGAGATGGATTGGGAACAGTAAAAGAAGGGGAGGATCAGAGAAGACAGGATCAAACAGCCTTTTTACACAATGCGCAGGATTAAGTATAACAAGCATGCTTTACTGCATAAACAGACTGACTTTACTGTTGTGGGTTTAGTAACACTTAAAAAAGAGAAGTATGGACTTGGTTTTTATTTTATAATTATAGTTACCTAGGTTGATGCAGCATCGGTCTGAAGCTGCATCTGTCCCCTGCCGGCTCTAACACTCAGAACCGAGCAATTTAATATAACAGATCTCTTGGTTCTCACAGCTCCCCGAGCAGAGAGCTGGTGACTCTCAGTCACCGCTGTCTGCTCTGCCCCCCGCCATGCTCACTGGAGGGCTGGGCTGTGTTTGTACACTGGTGGGCAGTCATGTTGGAACAGGAAGGGGCCATCCCCAAACTTTTCCCGCAAAGTTGGGAGCATGAAATTGTCCAAAATGTCTTGGTGTGCCGATGCCTTAAGAGTTCTCTTCACTGGAACTAACGGGCCAAGCCCAACCCCTGAAAACCAACCTCATAGCATAATACCCCCTACCCAAATGATTTAGACCAGTACACAAAACAAGGTCCATAAGGAGATGGATGAGCGAGTTTTGGGTGGAGGAACTTGAGCGGCCTGCTCAGAGTCCTTACCTCAACCCGATAGAACACCTTTGGGATGAATTAGAGCAGAGACTGCGAGTCAGGCCTTTTTTTTTTCCACATCAGTGCCTGACCTCACAAATGCACTTCTGGAAGAATGGTCAAACATTCCCATAGACACACTCCTAAACCTTGTGGGCAGCCTTCCCAGAAGAGTTAAAACTGTTATAGCTGCAAAGGGTGGGCAAACTCAATATTGAACCCTACGGACTAAGACTGCCATTAAAGTTCATGTGCGTGTAACGGCAGGTGTCCCAATACTTTTGGTAATATAGTGTATATATACTGTATAGGGAATGGGTACAATACAGGAATAAGATACCACTAGGTCAAATGTTGGAAGCAGAAGGAAAGGTAGGAATGCTGGGAACAGGATGGAATGTTGGAACTCTAATAACTACCCTGCTGGTTGTTATGGCTTCATGTCAGTTTGACTAGGAAGCATTGTTGGCAAACAACCATCATAGGCTAGTAACAGGAGATGCCTGCATGACAAAAGAAGAAAAGGCTTTAGAGATAAATGACTTCCTTTAGACATGTCATTCCTTCAGTGTGAGCAAGTTAGCACTTCCAGATATGAAGACCATTTCTTTTACCACTTCCATTACCAGCACTATGTAAACACACAACTCTCAGAGCTTTTCAGATACTTACTGGCTTGGTCAGGTAAGATGTTTGCATACATCTTAAAAGTCAACTTAATCCAAGTGGAAAATTTAACGGAACATTGATAAATGCAATCTTGGCAGCAGCAGGCATATATGGGAAAAGAACAATGTTCAGTGTTGGTTTTTTAGGCCTAAGGCTGGTACATACAGGCCAAATATCGAATGGTATTGGCCATTTCAACAGAAACTGTCCGACATTCGGCCAGTGTGTACATCAGCTTGTCTGGCATCTATCGATTGGTCATGCTGAAAAACTATACAGTGTATATATATATATCTATATCTCAAAAAACTCTGCACTTATTTAAATTAATGAAATAAGGAAAAAGAAGAGCTGGACCTAAAACAAGCCTAAATACAAGACTTTCGTATACAAAAATTAAATAAACAAGCAAGTGTGCATACCTTCCAAACAAACAGTTAAAGAGGTTTTTTTTTTTTTTTTTCCACCCTGAAAGACAAACACATATTGAGCTAGTATGCATCGCATACTAGCTCATTATGAAATACTTACCTTAGAACAAGCCCCCGCCGTGCCGCCCGCTTAGCTGTATGACGGGCGACATGTCCAGTCGCCCGTCTTCCGGGATCGCGGCATCCGGCCATCTGATTGGCCGTAGCCGCGGTGACGTCACTCCCGCTCATGCACGCGGGACCCGATGGTCACGGCACGGAGTTCTGAAGGAACGGCACCAGCGGCCGTTCCTTCAGAGCGCATGCGCCAGTGACGTCACTGGCTGCATGTAAGGTAAATATCTCCTAAACGGTACAAGTTTAGGAGATATTTACAGTACCTATAGGTAAGCCTTATCATAGGCTTACCTATAGGTACAAGTGTCAGAGGAGGGTTTACTTCCTCTTTAATAATCAATGCTTCAAAGGAATTGATAATGTGTGACACAGATAATTTATTCATATAAATCACAAAATAAATAAATACTTTTGATGCTTCTTTTAATTATTAACCATGATATTGTGTAGAAAAATCAAAGTGATAGATCATTATTTATACAAATATTTCTAATCTTCTTAATAAACATCAAAGCTGCGTGAAAAAAACAAATACCGGTAGTCCAAATCCTTTATTTACACTCCGCACGCCTCTCCTGAACATACTACCTCCTATCATACACACCCCTAAAGCCAAGAAAAAAATGGTTCCTGCAGCATTTACATGCGAATGCAATGCAAGTTCAGCCATACAAACTGTGTGGTTGAAGTTGCATAGCATTGACATCACATGTGATCTGCACAGCAATGGGGTGTGAATCGCATGCGATGTCTGTTTTCGCAATAGTGTGAACCCAGGCCGAGTCTTGAAAAATTAAAATATTGAAATTCTAGATCTTCAATCACCATCCAACTAACTTGAAATCTTATCTCCAAAGAATGAATTGGAAAGGAATATACAGTGGGTACGGAAAGTATTCAGACCCCCTTAAATTTTTCACTCTTTGTTATATTGCAGCCATTTGCTAAAATCATTTAAGTTCATTCTTTTTCCTCATGAATGTACACATAGCACCCCATACTGACAGAAAAACACAGAATTGTTGACATTGTTGCAGATTTATTAAAAAAGAAAAACTGAAATATCACATGGTCCTAAGTATTCAGACCCTTTGCTCAGTATTTAGTAGAAGCCCCCTTTTGATCTAATACAGCCAGGAGTCTTTTTGGGAAAGATGCAACAAGTCTTTCACACCTGGATTTGGGGATCCTCTGCCATTCCTCCTTGCAGATCCTCTCCAGTTCTGTCAGGTTGGATGGTAAACGTTGGTGGACAGCCATTTTTAGGTCTCTCCAGAGATGCTCAATTGGGTTTAAGTCAGGGCTCTGGCTGGGCCATTCAAGAACAGTCACGGAGTTGTTGTGAAGCCACTCCTTCGTTATTTTAGCTGTGTGCTTAGGGTCATTGTCTTGTTGGAAGGTAAACCTTCGGCCCAGTCTGAGGTCCAGAGCACTCTGGAGAAGGTTTTTGTCCAGGATATCCCTGTACTTGGCCGCATTCATCTTTCCCTCGATTGCAACCAGTCGTCCTGTCCCTGCAGCTGAAAAACACCCCCACAGCATGATGCTGCCACCACCATGCTTCACTGTTGGGACTGTATTGGACAGGTGATGAGCAGTGCCTGGTTTTTCTCCACACATACCGCTTAGAATTAAGGCCAAAAAGTTCTATTTTGGTCTCATCAGACCAGAGAATCTTATTTCTCACCATCTTGGAGTCCTTCAGGTGTTTTTTAGAAAACTGCATGCGGGCTTTCATGTGTCTTACACTGAGGAGAGGCTTCCGTCGGGCCACTCTGCCATAAAGCCCCGACTGGTGGAGGGCTGCAGTGATGGTTGACTTTCTACAACTTTCTCCCATCTCCTGACTGCATCTCTGGAGCTCAGCCACAGTGATCTTTGGGTTCTTCTTTACCTCTCTCACCAAGGCTCTTCTCCCCCGATAGCTCAGTTTGGCCGGACGGCCAGCTCTAGGAAGGGTTCTGGTCGCCTCAAACGTCTTCCATTTGAGGATTATGGAGGCCACTGTGCTCTTAGGAACCTTAAGTGCAGCAGAAATCTTTTTGCAACCTTGGCCAGATCTGTGCCTTGCCACAATTCTGTCTCTGAGCTCTTCAGGCAGTTCCTTTGACCTCGTGATTCTCATTTGCTCTGACATGCATTGTGATCTGGAAGGTCTTATATAGACAGGTGTGTGGCTTTCCTAATCAAGTCCAATCAGTATAATCAAACACAGCTGGACTCAAATGAAGGTGTAGAACCACCTCAAGGATGATCAGAAGAAATGGAAAGCACCTGAGTTAAATATATGAGTGTCACAGCAAAGGGTCTGAATACTTAGGACCATGTGATATTTCAGTTTTTCTTTTTTAATAAATCTGCAACAATGTCAACAATTCTGTGTTTTTCTGTCAGTATGGGGTGCTATGTGTACATTCATGAGGAAGAAGAATGAACTTAAATGATTTTAGCAAATGGCTGCAATATAAAAAAGAGTGAAAAATTGAAGGGGGTCTGAATACTTTCCGTACCCACTGTATCTAGTGGTTTAAGTTAAGGAAATCTCTTTTCACGCTCAGAATTAGCAATAGATCCCAGGAAAACAATTAGAAGCTATTAGGTAGCCTTGACAAAAAAAAAACATCAAAGCTTCACAACCTCTTCCCTGTGTCCTCTAATCTCTGCTGGATGTGTAATGTGACCTCTGGTACATCAGCACACATCTGGTAGGCTTAATATTCTGGACATATGCACACATCTAGCTCTGGACTCCCCATAGAATGCAAGGTGACTCTTGTTTGTAGCTTGATCCCAATTATTAGCACAACGTAGTACTGGCCCCGACTTTGTCACCTTTAGAAGTGTAAAGAAGCATCTCGGCACAATTTTCAACCGTCAGCCTATAATTTTGTATATGACTGGAAACGGTCATGCCAATGCCCCATGTTTTACTTTTCTAACAATGCAAAGAGATGCATACGGTCTTCATTTGTGTATGACGCTTTAAGTCACAGCTGTGCTTTCTTTTTCCTGTGCTTGACAAAAACACAGCTGAGACATATGGTTTTATGTAACCTAGAACAAGAGTTTCTAAGAACATGAGTTACTTCACCAACCTCATTAGACCTACCATAAGTGCTTGAATGTCATTTGTAACTGTGGTGAAGGTATTCAAGGTCTCAGTAGGAATATGTTGATACATAAGGTCAGGAAAATATTTAACACGCATTCAGTACACCCTGTTCATAGTCTAGGCTGCCGATTGTCATCTCCTATTCTCAGTAACTGCAGGACAGGACATGTTTCCCAAAATCAAGGTAAAAGTAAAGCTGTGTACATTATTAAAGGCATGAATGTTACAAGTACATGTATTTAGGGTTGGGTCTTATATCAAGTAAGACTGTGGTTTATTCTGCCTAAACATTTGCGGTCCCTACCTACTCCCTCATCCCTTCATCAATATGCTATTAAAAATTGTAAATAAAACAAAGGAATGTCACAGTTTTACAATGCCTCATGGCATGTGTAGTTCCGCAACAGCTGGAGGGCCGTCGTTTGAGGATCCCTGCAATATTGTAATTACATACCCCTGATCAAAGTATTATTTGTCTCAACAGCTGCTGGTTGCAAAGTAGTCCCCCCCTCCTCAAAAGCTGACACTTATGCTCTAGAGGGAGGAGTACTAATGCCCCAGACAGTTATCCTACTAACTGTCGTGTTCTGAGGGCAGTACTACCCGCTTAACATAACCCATTCAACTGAATAAGCGTGTTAATGCAGGGTCCAAGGGGTTGAAGCAGGTGGAGAGGAGGGGATAAAAAAATAAACAAGCCCTAAGATAGGCACAGAAAGTGTAAGCGCTATGTCTATATATTGTGCTGAGGTTTATATGTGTCTGTAAAACTATCACTTTTAGCACAATAATTAAAGCATATTTTGGAGGTATAAGGACTAGGGCATATGTATTCTGTGCATAAAGTGAGTAGGCTCTCTATAACTCTCTGCTTCTTAGCGGTTTGGCACTCCTGAACCTGAGAACAAACAATTACGCTGCCCAGTTGGTATATATTCACTGGTGACTATTCCCACAACTGAAAATGCTGCTAGGACAACAGAGGCTGCTGTGGGTTCTTCATATGAGACAATGTCCAATGTTATATACAGACATGTTCTCCCCACTATGGTGGGAACTGTCATATTGAAAACTTCCCTGCCAATATATAATTAGTGTCTTTCTTTAAGTGGAGTTCACACGAGACGAATGTCGGGAGACATTTGCCGGTTCAAAAATTCAAAAAGTGTATGTTGGTCTGTTCGACAGAAGACGGCAGTTTGGCTGGCTTCTGTCAGACTTGCATGCTGGAAAACCAGCAGCCAACCAACTCCTGATCAGCGCTCTCAGCCAATGGCAGTTTGGCGGGCTGCAAGGTCCTTTTTAGGTTATTATGGGCTCAAAAAGGTACCCATCTGAGGTATGGCTCCCTGGAGGTGGGATGTGTATCTGCAAGTTGTCTCTGAGCCGCTGGTTTTGCGGCTGAAGGCCTAAGAAATGGCATGCCGGTACTGTCCTTTGGTTTTGATGCCTATTAAGACCTTGTGGCTCCATTCTTTATGCACTATGTGTTTGTTATGTTATTTTATTGTTATTATTTGTGATTTATGTTTTGGTTAATAAAAGGCTGCTATAGCTAATTAACTCCAACCTGTTGTATTTGGCTTTATTTTAATGGGGGGGTATTGGTACAGCAGTTGTTACAACAAGCCATATTTAATACCTTAGTCCTGTACTAGGCTTACCTCTCTGACAGCTCCAATTTGCTCTCTCCTAATCAGTCCCTCTCGCACACTATCTTAGATTACCCCATTTTTTTGCCTCACAAGATTGTCTGTTGTGGGCAAGTTGAGGCCTCACTTATCTACATCAATTATATAACCAGGGTATGTTCAAAACTTTTAAGACCCTGCGACAGGAACTGGTGATTCCTGGAAATTGGTATTTCAGATATTTACAACTGAGACATGCCGCGGAGACACAGTTTGGGCTCCAGGTGGTGCGGCTTTCGGCAAAATGCAATGATTACTGATAGCAGCTATAGCCTCTGGCAGTAGTCGTATGTAGAAAAACCTGACATGCTGGTTTTACCCAAGCTGATCAATTGATCAACCTCAGTACAATCAGCCTTCCCATACATGGTTCGAATGTCAGCTGGTCCCCACTGAACCGGCGGAGATTCGAACCGTCTATAGCTGGCTTTACAGCTTGGCTTGGGCTAACTTACGATATGCTATCTGTGATTTTAAATGCTTCTTGTCTACATTTGTTTGCTGTAACCTATTTTTAACTCTGATTATTTGCTGACAAGACACTTTTTGGATGTATTTTCTTATATATTTATAATGTTTCCTTGTGAATATAAATTAATCTGCATAAACTCATTAAAAAGTGAGTAGGCTGCTTCGTGCACTGCATAATTTTTATCCTTAGTGCCCAGGGGTGCACCAGGTCTTTCACAATCGTTAAAGAGGAATTAAAGCCAGTGATTTTTGTTTTTTTGTTACCTGTAAAGTAAAGGCATAATGTGTTAGTATGCATCACATATAAGCACATTATGTGACACATACCTCAAAACTAAGCCCTCGTCCCCACTGGAGGCCGCATCCATCTTCACTCATGTTCCTTCCGGGTCTGCGGACTCCGGCTGTGCTACTGGCTGGAGCTGCGTGACATCACTCCCGCGCATGCGCGCCAGAGCCGCCGGTCACGGCACAGGGTTCTGAAGAAATGGCACGAGCGTATGTGCCGATGATGTCATCAGTGCAGTATAGAGTAAATATCTCCTAAACAATGCAAATTTAGGAGATATTTACAGTACCTATACGTAAGCCTTATTATAGGCTTACCTATAGGTACAAGTTCAAGAGGGGGGTTTACAACCACTTTAGGATGTTAATCTGATCTTTCTATCTATATATAAATAGTCCTTATTCCTTCCTCAAGTTCACCCAAGATCAATTTTCCAGTTTGTACAAATATTTTAAGTCAGAACATTTGTGCCCAGCCATTGTAGATTATTGATTGGTATTTGTAAAACATCAAACATAAAGAAGAGATTGCTATCCCAGCTTGGTGGTTTCTCTCTCATTGCTTATCCTTGGCTCTTTCTTTAACTTGATAATGATAAATAACAACAAAGAGAGGATGTTAGGAGATATGGTGAATTAGAGTAATCTGTTTTAGGCGTTTGTGGGCGTACACGGGATGATGTGCAGACTTTACTGCCCGAGGCCAACTCTCAAATGCTTCCCAGCCCCTTATTTCTAAGTTGTTTTAGATCTTCTTCTCACGAGCTCCATCTGCACTTATGAGATACTGGAAACTTCTGTGAGTACTATATAATCATAAAATAGGTGCATTTAAATTATACAATTTACATATTATTTATTCCTTGATGTAGTGACAGACTCAGCACTAAGAAGTAATTGGCTACGTTAATAACCATAGTTGGCATACAAAGGTAAAAAGTAGTATGGCCAAAGCTCTTTTGGTCATACTTATCCTGTGGGTCACAGGAGTGAACTTATTTCTGTACTCCTATGATCCAGATTCAGCTGACAGCGGTCTAAAGCCTGCTGTCACAGAGCCGATCTGTATTTTGATTGTATTCAAAGATCTATAAATTAAAGTTTCAGAAGTTTATCATAGACATGCCTAGTTTTGTAGAGAGGTCAGTAAGCATGGCCAATCATTCTGATTTGTTCTATAAGAGTAGTACTGCACAATTGACTATCCCTATGAAGGGAGAAGATCTTAGTCTACTCTTAACTGGTGACTGATATTTTCTCTGAAGCATTGCCAGTGGTTGGATATTCTCAGGAAAAAAAATATTGTTCAAAGAAGATTTTCTAAAATGCTCATCACTAAATGCTTTGTTCATCCTTTCTTCAGGGCAAGGACTAAATATTAATGTATAATATACAGTATATGTAAAGTGCTGTGATAATTGTCTGCTCTATATAAAAAATTGTATTGAAATAAATAAATAAAAAAAAAACACCACCAATAAAATGTCTGCTTCCACCATGTAAGGATGCAAGCCACTCTTCAAGGATGTAAAGAACTATACTTTCCCAGCTGAGACCTTTCTGGGGGTAATTCCTCTTGCTGTTTCAGAATACTTATAAGGCCAAGTTTTTTATATATTGTAAGGATTTCCAAAAGCGTGACTCACATCATTGGATGTTTGTCCCAGGGAAGTGTGGCAGCTCATCTTTGCTTCACTCCTCCAAAAAACGACTGACCTGGAACAATTATGCATGTCTTAGGCTGGCCATAGATGATTTGTGTTTTTTCATTTAGCCAACGAAAATAAAAAAGGAATGGATTTATCCATCCACAAAAACCAGGTAGATATGGGAATCCTCCCCACTAGGACTGGGGACTCTCCACTGTCAGATTACAGTGATCAGCAGCTGCAGGGGACTCTCCACTGTCAGATTACAGTGATCAGCAGCTGCAGCCGATTGGCTGCAGTCAGCTGATCGAGAAGAATTTTCTTTCAAGCGTGTCCAACAGGCACGGTCACACATGGATTGAAATTTGGCTGGTCCCTGCTGAGCTGGTCCAATTTCAGTTCACCTATGACCAGCTTTATTTCCAACTTCAATAACTGCTACTTATTGTGAGAAATGAGAATGACAACCTTGGAACTTTCAATAGGTTAGAATTGACAATTGTAAAATGTGTGTTCTCATTGGTTTTAAGCAAACAAACCTAAAATAGAAGAGTGTTCGTGCTTATGTATACTGCATGCATCATTTTATCTTGGGAGAATAAAGGGAAAATTCCAAGCTTACCCATAAACCTTTGTCACCTACAAGACTCAGAGTAAGGATCTTCCCCTGGTCATATTTCATTTTGTTCTGAAGCTAGGAAAGCTTTTTAGAACCTAGGTACTTCCTCTACTGACCTTTTTATATTCTTTGGGGAAGCTAACATTGGTATATGTGACTTGCTACAAAGATACAATATTGCATTCTGATGCTTGGGGAGGAGAGTAAAGAAATGCTTCCTCCTACCTGAAGCAGACTGATGAAAAAGTCAGTAGATTGGAGCTTAAAGCTGAGTTCCACCCTAAAATTACACTTACCTCCATCTTCTTGCTCCGGGTCACCTGAAAAACAAATGGATAATCACAATTTTTTTTTTTTTTTTACTTACCTGGTTTAGAAGAAAATATACTTACCTTACTTCCTCTTCCTCCCCTCGGCGGCCACGGCGATTCGTCACTTCCTGGCTTGCAATGATTCCTGGGAGCTGAACGTCATCGCTTTCAGGAATCAATGCGCCTGCACCGGCCCCGACGTCAGTTCCGGTGCAGGCGCGTCATACCTTGCTAAACAGCTTCTGGGCATGCCCAGAAGCTGTGCAGGGATGACGCTGCGGCACCAGAAGTGACGGCGGGGCCGGTGCAGTGCATCGTGGGACCGAAAAAGACGGAAGAGGACACAGAAGAGGATCGCGCTGGCTTCAAGCTGCCCACACCTGAGATGGCAGCGCTGGACAATACATTTTCAAGGTAAGTATTTCTTCTAAAAGGTAAGTGCGACCCGGGACAGATCAGAGGCTAGCCATTGTGGAATGCACTAGCCCTGACTGTCCCGGGGGTATTTTTATTAAAAAAAACTTTCCGCTTTAAGGACTACTTTGAATGATGAAGGGAAAGTTTGCTTCTTTTTTTTTTTTTTTTGAAGGATTGTGCTGTTACTGCATATTGTAAAATTTAAAGTAAAAACTTTTTAAAATTTTCAATTTAAATTATGTTACTAAAATAATTCATTTACATATTTAAAAAGTTAATAAACTAAATGATGTATCATCTCAGCATAATTCTGTGCATCCATGTGCAAGCATTCCCATTCATATCTACTGGGATGTTGCGGCTGCATGGATGCAGGTGCTGCTCCCAAACTGACATCCATGTGTGTGTGTGTGTGTGTGTGTGTTTGTGTGTGCGCAGTTGCATGTCCCCAAACTTACATTATCTGCATTCAAGGACAAGCACATGCATACAACCGTACCCACACAGATGTCAAATTGGGAGCAGTGGCTGTGTCCATGCAGCTGCTGTGTCCCAATACACATACATGGGTCTGCCTGAAAGTGAATGCACTGAACACTTGTGCATCCCATGTAGGCAAACACAACTCTTCGCATGGATGTACACTTAAAGTGTCACTATATATAAATGGTGTATTACATGCTTTTTATACTCACTCAGTCACTATGAAATTCAATTTCTGTATTCAGCAAAAGATCTGTTTGATTCTGCTGCTCTCTATCTCCACCTTCTGGTCATGTCCCCAATTCAGCTAGGGATTTTGCAGCTGTGATGGCAACTCTGCACATGCTCAGTTTTCAGTGGGCTTCTATGCTGAGCATTTCCTCCCTATCACATCTGAGCAGCCCATATGACTATAGAGTCACACATGTGGGTGTATACACAGTGGTAATTGACAGCCCACTTCCTCCCTCCCCCTCCATGCTCACTAACCAGATAAATATACTTGGGGTGGGATATTACATATACTGTAGATTAATGGAGGCTTCACAGGCTGGAGTGACATGACCCAACCTGTGACTGGCAGAAATCTGTCCACACCATGTTACTTCCACAAAATAAAAAATATTTTAGTTCAAATATATATTTGTATGGCAATTTAGAAGTTTTATGTATTATTTTTTTTTACTCTATATTTCAAAGGCTGTTTTTTTTGTTTTTAGGTTTGAACATGTGACCTGCAGTAAAGGACTAGAAGCTCATCCTGCTTATGTTTCCCTGCAGACAGGCTAGGAAAGATCTGGGTCATGTGAAAAAGGTACTTAGATGTTTTTTTTTTCAATTAAAATAATTACAGTGCCATTGTTCCGTGAAAAAACCATACCCGTGAGAAAACCATACCCTGGTCACTTCCGGTGCACCTACGGAGGGTATGGATTTCTCACGCTAGTTACACTTGCGGCGGTTACATTAAAACAGCTCCTCTGCAACATGGCTCATCTCCGCTCCTTCCCCTCTCACTTCCCTGATCTCGGGTAATAAATATAAAAGCGGATCACGGAGCCGCGATCGCCGTCATTTACATCTCATACACCTGCCACCGCTTTTATATTTATTAGGCGAGACCAGGCAAGTCACAGGGATAGGAGAGGAGATTATTGATGTTGCAGCCGAACTGTTTTAATGTTACCGCCGCAAGTATAACATTACACACAGTGCCGTGATAATTTCCTACCCTCCGAGCATGCGCACTTGTCAAATTCTTTGCTGTTCAATTACGTATCCGGGGCTCTGAGCATGCGCACTGCTGCGCTGCTCAGCTGTTTGAGACAGGAAGTGACGAGGGTATGGAAATCTAACGAGGTATGGAATTCTAACGTTACACCATCATCCACATACAGAAATAGAAGCAACAATGTATATTAAACAGTGTGTGTTTAGTATCACTTTAAGCACAGCCATGTGAACGAGGCCTTAGGAAATTAGGGAAACGCAGCTATTGTAGTGGGAGGTGTGAGAATGCATCCATGCCTCCCAACTTTTTGAGATGGGAACGACAGACGCCTATTAGCAAAAGTATGTAGGCATAAGACACACCTTGCCACACCCCCTTAAAAGAGAATTATATAAAAAAATATGATTAGTTAAACTCACAACTGCGTTTTTTACCATTACTGTACTATTCCTTTATATTGGCTTTTGAAATTTACAAATGCAACAATTTAGAAACTGGATGAAAGGTTTAGCTCTGAAAAACACTTTTTGAAAGATAAAAATTGCATTTTATATACAACTATATAGATCAGTCCAAAATGAGGGACAAATGAGGAGGAAAGAAAGACAGAGGGACTTTGTCCCTCAAAATTAGGGACAGTTGGGAGCTATGTGGATGTACAATACAAAAGGAAATCTCACAGCCAAAGCTCTGCAAAATTGGAAATATCTTTATATTTTGGATGATGGCAACAAAGAGCTCAGTAGAAGATCTAAGGCACATGCCTTGAGTGTCAGGCTCAAGCAATACTCCTATTGAGCCTGGTCCAGCCTTGTGTGTGCTGGAGCATTGGAACTCACAGAACCCTGGATAGAGTTGTTGAACAATTTGTCCCAAAAAAATTGCTGCTTATACTGGGTATAGTTCACATCCTTTAGTTATTCTGATGACACTGCACAGTGATTAGTACATAGGGAGTGGGCAAAACCCACCACACGACATACGTGTGCAGTGAACTGTGTGTCTGTGCTAATCTCTTTGCTGGCTACAGGGTGAAGAAAAGGTAGAGAGCAGTATTTATCTTGGAATGACTGAAGCCTGAGATCAGGAACTACAAAAGAAAATCACATGTGGCCTGTTCCCACAAACACCGAGAAACGATCAGTCTCACTGAGACAGCAGGGATAGACTAATGTCAGAGCCGGATTGAATCATACTTTAGCCACGTGTTTCTTCCACAAAGCAAACTTTCAAATCCCTGCATGACTGCCAAGTTGGCCTTTTTCACAATGTGATACTCCTGTTTAAACCAAAAGACGCATACTAAGCTTATATATTACGCAAAATAGCATGTCGCTCATGCACAGTCAGTGTCTGACTGGTCAGTACACCTAGCGGAGTCCTCCTGAGTTCTTCTGAACTTGCTTGAAAAAAGAAATCAGAGAAAATTTTAGCTATAATATTTAGAGACCACTTACAAACACATTCACACTGTACAGGTCACAGTGCCCAGTGTGAATGAGCTCCAATACTTTATTCACACACAGAGCTATAGTAGGAATTTTGTTGTGTTTGTGTCCACTAATAATTGTGCTACTGTACTTTTAGATAAAAATCATTTGAATATTAAATTTTCCGGGGGGGATTGGTGCTGTCAGTTGGGTTGTGGGGGGGTCCTATGATTTCCCTGGCTATTTTGGCATCATGGCTATTACATTTACATTTTATGTCTTAAAAAATGTTAACAACATTTTAAGGACATCTCCCTTATATCCAGCAATTCTCTCCACTTCCCTCACAGTTATTATCAGCAATTATAGATATCCACTGGTAATTGTTTTATATTACACACCAGGGGCAGCTGTCAAAATGAAGCCACTCCTGTGTAAAATTACTCTAAAGCAGCCCATAGTCTTTTTTTTTTTTTTTTTTCATTCAACCAGTGGGTTGAGCGAAAAAAAAAAAAAAATTGATTCCTCCATCCACACTTTTGATATGGATGGGGTAATCACTCCCGCTGAGCTATTGTTTTCTGACTGCAGGGAGACTTCCCCACCTTCAGAATACACCAATCACCACTGGCAGTTCTGATTATGGGGAAATTTCCCAACAAGCTGGTTGTACAGAAGTTGATCGGTATGTAGGCAGGGGCAGTCTGCTTTCCCGGCTGCAGGTGTAACTCTTCCACAGCAACATTGCATTTGGAGAGAAAGTCAAGAGGAACATAGTTCCTCTATGGTTTCCTGGGTCACTGGGGAAGCATCCAATTAGCTTCTGTAGCCTCATGTGTCTTTGGCAGCCATCCTTGGTCAGGTAAAGCCTATTTAGGGCCCTGGCTCCCAGGTTTGGCACGCATTTGTAAGTTGGCAAAGTAGGGACAGGTACCCCACCTGGCAGGGACAAAACAAGTGGCAAGGAAAGGTTCCTTACAAGGAGGGAAAGCTTGGAGCTTGCAACTTCTCTGGCCCATTGGGCACAAGATGGCCAGGCTGCGTTCTTCCCGTCTCAACAGTTGCTGACAATTCGGCTGCATTCTGCTCTCTGCTGCTGGAACTGTGAGTGTTCCTGGTTGAGCTGCCTTCCCATTAAGTGGTTTGTGAACTATCTCTCTATTTTAATACAAGTTCTTTTAGTATACTGGGACTGAGTGTTATTCTGCTGCACCGCACTGCACCCCACCAACACTTGACGGCAGTCGCCAGGATATGTCCCTGGCAGGGACATATGCGGAAGGAGGATTGGGCTCCAGAATAGCTCTAATACTGAAGTCCAATGGCTCAAACATTCCCTTGGCAGAGTGGGAGGTGCGACTGGAGAGTGGCACGCGCATGTATCAGGTTTCAGGTGTGCTGGTGGAGGAGCTGGCTATTAAGGATGATGTGGTGATGGTGCTGCCAGAACATAAGCAAATTTCCCTGGAACAGATCGTATCACACCAGGAACAATCTGTGCCTGTCTGCAGGCAGCCATGGCCTCCTGGGACGAAACCCAGTTCAAGTCTCTACTAGAGCAGCTGGACATTACCTTCAAAGACTTTCCCCTAACCCAACAGAGACTGCTTCATTAGCTGCTGGAAAAACACTTGCTGGTGTTTGCAACCATTCCAGAGGATTATGGGTTCACCAAAGCCATCAATCAACCCATACACCGGGGATGCACTGCCCATTCCGAAGCAGCATCGTCACATTTCCCCAGCATTGTGCCAAGAGGGTAAGGAGTTACTATGCAATATGCTTCAGAGTGGGGTGATCAAAGAAAGCTGCAGTCTATAGGCCGCTCCTGTAGTGCTGGTAAGAAAGAAGGATGGATTGCCGTAAACTCAACCAATGCACCCATCAGGACCCCACCCATTCCCTCGACGTCCCCCATTTTTTTCCCTTCAAATTTGTCCTAATCCTTTTTAGACCAGCCTAAATATTTCTTTTTTGTTGTGCATAATGGCTTAAAGTAGTTGTAAAGTCAGAAGTTTTTTTTATCTTAATGCATTAGGATAAAAAACCTTCAGTGTGCATTAGCCCCCCTCAGCCCCCCTAATACTTACCTGAGCCCATCTCTATCAAGTGATGTTGCAGCTGTCCGGGACTCACCCTCCCTATTGGCTGAGATGGCAGGGAGGAGCCAATGGCTCCCGCTGCTGTCAATCAAAGTTAGTGAGCCAATGAGGAGAGAGATGGGGCAGGGCTGAACCACAGCTCTGTGTCTGAATTTACACACAAAACAGCATCTCGGCTTAGGTGCCCCCATAGCAAGATGCTTGCTGTGGGGGCATTCCACAGGAGGGAGGGGCCATAAGCACCGGTGAGGTACCCGAGAAGAGGAGGACCTGGTTTGCTCTGTGCAAAAGCAATGCACAGCGCAGGTAGAGCATGTTTGTTATTTTTAAAGAAAAAAAATGAAATTTTAGTATCACTTTAATGAAAATAAGTAGTAGTTAATTTAGAAAGATTTACTTGACAAATTTGGTAAACTGATTCCACATTCATTTAACAAATCATGATGTTCATAGTTTGCCTTTTGTACAAGCAAAAACAAGTATGACATAAAATACTGGCCCAAGAGATGTAGAACATCAGTTCAAGTGAGGAAACCGGAGAGGTTAAAGGTCATCTCAGATTAGGAAATAAATAAGAGTTCACAAAATATGTGACAGAACGAATCTCTGATTTGAAAGTGCACAATAATTGAGCACATTAGATATTTTGTATAATCATTAAAATGACCTGAGAAAATGTTGATTAAAATTAACTAAATGATGTCATAGCATTTGGCTACACATTAACAGATTTTCCTTGGTGGAGGACAAACTGTGGGTTCTGGTGAGGTGAGGGCAGAGTCAGTGTCTGTTCATACTTCCAGTTCTATTCTATTGCATTCATATACAGTGCATCCAGAAAGTTTTCACAGTGCTTCACTTTTTCCCTTTTTGTTATATTGCAGTCTTGTTTCGAAATTGATTAAATTCATTATTTTGCTACTGGGTGTTAATTCTACAAACAATACCACATAATGACAACCTGAAAGAATTTTGTTTGAAATCTATGCAAAAAAATGACATGTACATAAGTATTCACGACCTTTGCAATGACACTCAAAATTGAGCTGGAGTGCATCCTGTATCCACTGATCATCCTTGAGATGTTTTTACAATTTGATTGGAGTCCACCTGTGGTAAATTCCTGTCTATATAAGGTCCCACAGTTAACAGTGCATGTCAGAGCACAAACCAAGCCATGAAGTCCAAGGAATTGTCTGTAGCTCTCAGAAACAGGATTGTATCAAGGCACAGAAAAATGTCTGCATCATTGAAAGTCCCAATGAGCACAGTGGCTTTTTTCATTTGTAAACGGAAGAACTAGTTTGGAACCACCAGGACTCTTCCTAGAGTGGGCCGCCTGGCCAAACTGAGGGATTGGGGGAGAAGGGCCTTAGTCAGGGAGGTGACCCAATGGTCACTGTGACAGAGCTCCAGCGTTTCTCTGTGGAGAGAGGAGAGCCTTCCAGAAGAACAATCATCTCTGCAGCACTCCACCAATCAGGCTTGTATGGTAGAGTGGCCAGACGGAAGCCACTCCTCCAGTAAAAGGCACATGACAGCCCGCCTGGAGTTTGCCAAAAGGCACCCGAAGGACTTTCAGACCATGAGAAACTAAATTCTCTGGTTTAATGAAACAAAGATTGAACTCTTTGGCCTGAATGGCAAGCACCATATCTGTAGGAAACCAGGCACCGCTCAGCACCTGGCCAATACCATACCTACAGTGAAGCATGGTGGTAGCAGCATAATGCTGTGGGGATGTTTTTCAGCAGTAGGAACTGGGAGACTAGTCAGGATCGAGGGAAAGATGAATGCAGCAATATATAGAGACATCCTTTAAAAAAATCTGCTCCAGAGTGCTCTGGACCTCAGACAATGACCCTAATCATACAGCCAAGATAACAAAGGAATGGCTACAGGACAACTCTGTGAATGTCCTTGAGTGGCCAAGCCAGAGCCCAATGTTGAACCCGTTTGAACATCTCTGGAGAGATGTGAAAATGGCTGTGCACCGACATTCACCCTAAAGGAGCTTGAGGGCCTGCAAGGAAGAATAGGAGAAATCACCCAAAAATAGGTGTGCAAGGCTTGTAGCATTATACTCAAAAGACATGAGGCTGTAATTGGTGCTTCAACAAAGTACTGAGCAAAGGCTGTGAATACTTATGTACATGAGATTTTTTTTTTCCATTTTTTATTTTTAATAAATTTGCAAAGATTTCAAACAAACTTCTTTCACATTGTCATTATGGGGTATTGTTTGTAGAATTTTGAAGAAAATGTGGAATTAAATCATTTTTGGAATAAGTCTGTATATAACAACATGTGGAAAAAGTGAAGCACTGTGAATACTTTCTGGGTGTACTGTACAAAGGGAACTTGTGTACATGAAAGTCACTTTAAAGGATCACATGAAAACTCTATGACATATCATATAGCAATATGTACCCCAGGTAATTTATACTTTTAAAACACAATCAGCTTTGTTCGTATTGAGACTACAATACTAAATTGAGCAAGAAAAAATGTGTAGAGTCAAGTAACGCCGGTAGAAGAGGCTTGTACAGGGAAAGACAGTGAGGGTTGAATTCGTACAAGTTAGATGGCCATGTTCTATTTTACTTATAGGCATGGTCCACATTTGTCGGACCTAATTAGGCTGCTTATGAATTTCTGTATGCCATTTTCATGCTTCTTGACTTCTTCTAACCACTACGGTTTATAGCATGCTAATACATGTTTGTATATACATTTTTCACATTCATTCCACTGTCTGAAACACCCCATGGAAACATATTATTGGTAGAAGACCTTTTCTGGAGTAATTAAAGCATTTTAAAGCTGAATCAGAAAATACAGCTGAAATATTAATAATTTGCAACCTCTGTAAATAAATCTTTGTAGGCCAGACCACTTAAACCTAAGGACCCTTTCACACGGGTTTTCTGATCAGGTCCGCCTGTCAGTTTTTCAGGCGGACCTGATCGGATGCTCCATGCAGCCCTATGGAGAAGCAGATGTCAGAGGTGACATCTCCGCTGACACCCGCAGCTCTCCGTTCCGATTCCGTCCGTTAAATCCAGACAGATGGAAACCCTATTTTCCATCCATCTGGAGGATCGGATCTGATCGGATGAAAAAGGACAGGCGGTCCATTTTCATCCGATCTCCCATAGAGGAGAGCGGGGATTCTCTGCAAAGTAAGCGGAGACGGACCGGTCATCCGCCTGCTCAGCGGGGTTCAGCGGATTGATCCTCGCTGAGCAAAACGGAGTCCGCCGGGCAGAAAGCCAGTGTGAAAGGACCCTAACAAATGTCTGTGTCACCATAAAGTACACACATATCCTTATCTCTGCTTAACAGAAATGCATTATCTTTAGGTTTTGCCTGTGCCGCTGATGTCTCAACTGGCCAAGAGAATTGTAAAAACCCAACTGTTTGAAACAAACTCTTTCATGTTCAATTAACATTGTGGTTTTCTTTTTCTGCAAATTGCAAACAAAGTGCATTTGGCTGTACCCTATGGCTATACTACTGGAGAGTTTGATGTTGATGGCCCCTGGTTTCTCAGGCAGAACCAATGACAATCTCATGTCTACAGATACCAGTAAACATTTCCAATGGATTGTCATTTAGGGAACAAATGTTTAAATCGGTTAAAAGCCTAGATACAATCAATGCTGCACTGGCTCCTAACTGCTCATACTGTGATGGGTGCTTGGCTAATGGTGGTGCTGTGTAAGTTCAATGCACGAGAATCACAGTTTACCAGACTCCAATTAAAAAAAAATACTGAAGTTCTGAGTAAAACCAGACCTGGTGGTTTTTTTGCATGGAACTTCGATGGGTCTTCAAAAAGTGTTTTCACACTTTTAAATTTTCGTTGGAAACAGTGGAGTAGTAACAAAAGGAGTAGTAATTGGTCAAGTCTGAGAGTGTTGTGTGACTAGTCTGTCTGGCAAGCCGGCTGACCTTGCAGTTTGGTATGAGTTGTCATGTTGTGTGAAGATGGCTGTAAAACCTATAAAAAGGTGTGAAAACTTTTTGAAGAACCCTCGTAATTCCTTGGTTAGAAAACCTCTCCTGATGAGGCAGGAAGCATTACAGTATTTCTCTTTGTTCTCATTTCTTTTTCCTCCCTTTTTAATTGTCATAAACTTGTATTCTCAGCACATCCAAGCAAGCATGACTGAGAGATATGACTACCCTCAGCCTAAAGTCTATAGCCAACTTGAGAACTGCCATTCTTAAAGAGGTTGTAAACCTCAGAAAAAAAAAAGAAAAACCAGAAGGACAAAGGCATAATGAGCTAGTATGCATCACATACTAGCTCATTATGAAATACTTAGAACGAAGCCCCCGCAGTGCCGTCTGCGGTAACACGGCAGACATGTTCGGCTGTCCTTCTTCCTGGTTCGCATCCTCCGGCCATCTGATTGGCCGGAGGCGCGATGACATCACTCTCACGCATGTGATTGGGAGCTGCCGTTCACGGCAGAGGGCTCTGAAGGAATGGCACTGGTCGCCGTTCCTTCAGAGCGCTTGGGCCAATGACGTCATCGGCTGCATGCAAAGTAAATATCTCCTAAATGGTGCAAGTTTAGGAGATATTTACAGTACCTGTAGGTAAGCCTTTTTTAAGGCTTACCTATAGACAAAAGTCAATAAGGGGGGTTTACAACCTCTTTAACCCAAATTGACAATGATATTTGTAACAGTTTAGTGACTGCCTACACTAACTGCAATGACGGCTGAGAACCATTGTGGCAAAAAAGCTGTAACTATGTCTGCAACCGGTTTAGCAAATTGCATGCATTATTGTTTGTTACAACAATAGAAATCAGATTAAGTCCACTAGAGGGATTTTATTTTTTAATTTTGAGCAATTAAAAAATCGTATTGTTGAGACCTAGAACAAATATGCAACGCAGGAGTTCTGACTAAAGGCCCGTAGACACGATAAGAAAATCTGAAGGGAAATTTTGTCCGACGACCGATCTGCCGATTTTTGGATTGTTAGTATGGTGCTTTCGACAGCCGACTCCGACTTTTCGGCTGACAAAATCCTGATGTGCAGGTTATAAAATTTTTGTTGTCCGTAATACAAGGTCCGATTTTCGTCTCATTAGTACAGATTAGACATAAAAAAATCTTAAGAGCAAGACTAGGCATGCTCAGAGACGAAAGAACACATACAAAGCAATCCAACACATGACATCACTTCTGAAGTAGAATTCTGTCATACGGGAAAATTCGTATGAAAATAACCTCTTCACTTTCCACATCAGACTAGCATGCCACAAAAATGGACGACTGATCGTGTGTACGGGGCTTTAGTTGTGTCTTTCTGATCTGCATGCTTGTTCCAAGTTAAAAGGTGTAGTCCAGGAACAAGTAGACAACTAGAATTCCTAGGAGTCCTTAAATGGCAGTCCCCATACGTTTTCTTTAATATTTGACCAGATCACTACTATTTTTTTTACACTAAACATTGACGGTTATGAAATGATCAAATGACATCTCATTTAACCATAGTCATTCATTGTATAGGTAATTTAACCTCCTTTGTATATTTGTTGCTGCTCCTCTTCCCAGGGGACCGCAGACATTTTATTTATTCATAATGTAGAAGTCTGTTTGTGTAAAGGAAACAAGTGCAGATGGCAATCACAGAAAAATGGGGTACCGTATTATAACCATTACTACAATTCACAATGGCAAAAATCCCTCAACTAAAAAAAAAGGCTGCCGACTGTATTATACATTTTTGGCCAGTAGTGATTTCTATAAATCAGGCCAAGCTGATATAGTGTCATGAATCAAAGCACAAGTATACGTCTGTGAATGTAAGTACATACAGTATGTGCACATGGATGAAATAAACCTCCTTTGTGTATGGTTGTACACACATTCCACAGACATTAGATCATTGAGTGGTCATTGTCTTATGTCTCTATATACCAACTGTCCTTAACCTTTGCCCAGAATGTATAATTATCTGCAATCATGCTTTCCTGCTTTAAACATTCAGTTTCTGTTCCCCTAATCTTTAGCAAATAAAATTCAGTTTTTTAGTTTCGTTAATGTTTTCAGACAATTCTGATCAAATATATCTGTGATTTCTTGGTATCATTATTCCAGAAATTGTTTTGAAATTTCTGCTCTATATGGCCTTCAGCTGTTTCTCTCCTGTCTTATTCTCGGCCTTACCAAGGACCACCTTTGCACATCTGACCTTGTGCTGATCTAGATGAGAGTTAAAATTTAAACAAATTTTCAGAAAATCACTGTAATACATCAGACCTATGAAAATTTACAAAAATTAACTCTTGGTTGACTTTTTTTTAAATGTAAAAACGTGGTAGAAATATTCAGATACTGACTGTAGATTGATTTTGTATAAAAGATCATGGTGGCACTGACTGATGGAATGACTCTCTTGGTGCCATTATGGTGTACAAGGTATTACCATTTTAATGGGAACCTGAAAAATAAGAACCAGTGGAGTGACGGACCAAGATGTATTAAAGTTTTTGTTACCCCAACATTTAATATTCCTGATATGTGCCGGCTGTACCACGCTCTTGTATAAGAAAGTATCCTGTTCTCTTTGTATTGCTTTCCTTGTGTGAAATAATCCCTGGTGTTCCTGCCATTCCCTCTGTTTCCTATTACAAACTGACCATATGCAGGAGATCACACTATGGTTAGTTCCGTAGCTATGTTGGGAACTCAGCCAGCTCTCCTCCAATAAACAGACTTGTTCTGACACGCCCCCCCCCCCAACCACACACACATACACACACAGCTATTCACTGGGATGATCAGTGTGCTGTTGCTTCTCCTCCCCTGAGAGCTTATGCAGCTGAAAGCAAAGGGAACAGAGGGAATGTGATCACTTATTAAGAAAAAAGTATTTATAATGTTTTTTTTTTTTTTTTTATATCTCTTCACAAATGCTTTGCCTTTAGTTTTTATTTTAAAATGAATGGTTTGTTTTGAAGTTTTAAAAGGCGATCTTTTACAATCACTTTAATTCTCCATACCTTCATGACAGTGTTCTATTAGTTCCACCCCTGCTTCTTTTAATTATTAGTAGTAATCAGCATGGGTTTACGAAGGGTGGTTCTTGCCAGACCAATCTGTTCACATTCTACAAGGAAGTGAGCCGCCATCTAGATAGGAAGTGTATCTGGATTTTGCAAAAGCATTTGATACTGTTCCTTATAAACTCTTAATCTACAAACTGAGGTCTGTAGGCAAGGACTATAGTTTGTTCTTGGATAGAAAACTGGTTACAGGGGCGTGTCCAAAGGGTGGCGATAAATAACGTGTACAGTAAACCCCCCTCCATTGCGGGGGTTACGTTCCGGACCCAGCCGCGAAAAGTGAAAATCCGCGAAATAGAAAAGCCTATTAAAATGCATGTTTTGTTTACTGTCACTGTACGTGTAAAAAGCATTTTAAGGTTTTTAAAACACACGTTTAAAACAATAGAAACTCATTTAAACACATAAAAGATACTGAGAGACAGAGCAAGAGCTATTGAAAACACAAAAATATTTCATTTTTAATGATTTATATAGTAAAAAAACGCAATATACCGGGACCGCAAAAACTGAACCGCGATGGAGCGGGGGTTTACTGTACTCAGACTGGTCTGGAGTGGTAAGTGGGGTACCCCAAGGCTCTGTCTTGGGAGCAATTCTGTTTAATTTATTCATAAATGATATAGAGGATGGGATAAATAGCTCAACCTCAGCTTTTGCAGACGACACAAAAATAAGCAGGGCAATAACTTCACTACAGGATCAATGTGATTTCCATTGTCGTGCAATTCTGTGCGACTTAATTTGCATTTGAAATTGCACTAGTGTGAACCGACCTTAGTGTTCTAGCAAACTTGGTGCAAGTTTTACAAAGATGTCTGAAACAAATGGGGGGGGGGGGGGGGGAGGCAACACTGGGTATCAATTGCCGCTAAAAAAAGTTCCAATTATAAGAAAAAAAAAAACCTTTTTAACCACAAATCTTTACACAATCTGAGTGCTGATAAGTAATAAAATATGCCTCTGTTTCATGCTATTTAACATCCCAGGACTGATAATAATGTTAGCTTCCTGTTAATGTATTTGGGTCATTATCCTATGACAGCACTCTCTATTAGGTCTTTAACATACTCAAAAGAAGAGTAGAATGCCAAAACGTACTGTATGTACCGTAATGACAGAGCTTTTAAATATTTAATGTGAGTAGTAGTGTTTGTAAATGAATAACTTGATTATAGTAATTATTTAAAAGGAGCAAATATGTTTTTTAATCTAATTTTATTTAATAAATATTTTATCCATTTTCTTTTTTATTATAAAACTATCAGCAAACACATTTCCTGTCCTATGGTGACAACACTCACTGTACTTTTTCTATGGAGGGGCAGCGTTGCCACTCTAGGACAGGAAGGGTGTTAATATTACAGAACCCCTCTTTCTCTCCTCCTCTACATAACATAGGGGAAGTGATTTGTGTTCCAAAAAGAGAACTGTAAACAATTTTGATAACATTTAAGTATAGCAAAGAGCACAGGAAGTCATCAGCTTATTAGATTTCTGGCAGGATCAACAGAACTTTTTTTTCTTATTGAACAATTATAGCAAAACTCTTTCAATGGCATATTTTTTTTTTTTTTGTTAGGGTTTAAATACATTTTAAAACCTAACTAAAAGTTTTTTTACATGTACAACTTTAAACACAAGATACATACATTTGTATTATTTAATTAACATGGAAAATGTGTGAATTTATTGAAAGCACAAATTTACCTTTTTGTGTAGTCAAGGACTGTTTGGACTAAAGTTGTCCATTTCGAAAATCTGCATTGCTTAATAGAACAGAAATGTTGCTGTTTAACAATAAGTTCATGTAAACCTAGGTTCAGATAATTTTTCTAACAGGCTCTTTGTGTGATTCTATCTTTCTATTAACCTTCTTCAGGTCATTAGTCTTCTATCTGTGCACAAGAGGGGGGGTCATAGCCCAAATTATTATCAGTTTGACAGATCTGGCATGTACCCATAGGGCCTTATTTGAAAAATCTAGCCACTAGCCTTTTAAGCTGATTATCTGGGTAAAAACAGGAGAGGTCATAACAATTGTGCATACAATTGGTCAACTAGAGTGATCCTACAAAAAAACATTTCCAGTAATTTTATATCTGAAAGTAGTCCCAAGAAAATGTTATTTTTGGGCAATTTCACTAAGTGAGATAAGGTGGATCTGTATTGCTTAATAGAACAGAAATGTTGCTGTTAAAGTGGATCTGTTTAGCCTGTTGCGATTTTCTAGTCTCATAATTTCCTTGTCCTATCTGGTGCTTTATCTGACTATACTAAGTTCTATGGAAATAGTTTTGACAGCACCCAAATCCAAAACTTTTTTTTTTTCATTTCATTTTCAAACATGGCAGGTTTATTATTCTTTTCCCTCTCTATTTAAACAAGAAGTGATGGGAAATCAAACTTTTTGCAGTTTCTCTGCAACAGAGGGTGAGTGGAAATATTCAATTAACGACAACTGTCTAAGTTGGGAATTCCATGTACATTGGAGAGATTTTCTCTTATTTCAATGCTGAACAAGGGATTTTAGATCACGTTCACACAGGCGGCCGGGGGCAGTAAAAACAGATTACTGAGCCATGGTTATGCTGCCCCAACTGCCCACCTAAAATATATCATGCTGGGGCTGTGATGCCTTGCTTCAGGGCCACAGCAAATATTTTACACTATGTTGTGTTTGCAGCGAGTACAGCCTATCGTGATACATTCAACTGAATGGGGCTGCAACCACCAAGCAAAATACTAGGCTCATGGTTGTGGCACAATATTTAAATAGAAAATCTCAGTTTGGCTGTCAAAGATTAAAAAAACAGGCATTCAGCCTCATAACCTCAGGCAGCGGCTACTTTACTGACCTTTGAAAATGATCCACCAATAATTCCTTTTCAGAGGGATGAGAGAGACTACCGCTTGTGTGACGAGGCCTTCAACATTCCATACTCTATCCAAGACTGAAAAATGCTGGCTTTATACTTTAGGTAAACAGTAATTACATATAGTTACATAGTAGGTAAGGTTAAATAAAGACAATAGTCTATCCAGTTCAACCTGTATATGTGTATCAATGTCAATAGTAATTTCCCATATCCCTATATGTTGTGTTCACCAAGATGCATGTCCAAGAGTCTTTTAAAAATATCAATACTCCCCGCTGACACCACCAATTGTGGAAGAGAGTTTCACATCCTTATCGCCCTGGCAGTGAAAAACCCCCTACACAGCTTAAGGTTAAACCTTCTCCTCCGATCTTGTTATGTGGCCCCGTGTCTTCTTACACTCCCTGAGACTGAATCGTTTTTTACCAACACTGGGATCACCATTGAGGTATTTGTAAATTGCTATCATGTCCGCTCTTAAGCCTCTCTTTTCTCGTGAGGATAAATTTAGTGCTTGTAGTCGGTTCTCCAGTCCCCTTATTAATTTTATTGCCCTTTGCTTGACTCTCTCCAGCTCCAGCACGTCCCTTCACACAGGTGCGATGCGGCAAACCTTGAGAATACAGTGTGAATTCCCGCATTGCACCTGAACCACCGGCGGTTCACACTGCCTTCTGCGAACCACTGCGGGTGTCAATACAAAGTTAATGACACTCCCAGATTGGTTCGCAGATCCCAGTGCAATCTGTGGATTCAGACAGTAATCGGATCGCATTGGTGTGTACACCCATGCAATCCAATTCTGATGCAGACAAAAAAAAGGGTCCTGCACGAGTTTGGTCCAAATGCGATGTGATCTGCACAGCAATGCTGTGCGAATCACATGCGATGTCTGGTATCACACAAGTGTGAACTGGCCCAAAGTGAAGAGAAATCTCCCTGATTCTGGTGCACACAAAAAAAAGGGTCATGCACGAGTTTGGTCCAAATGCAATGTGATCTGCACAGCAATGCTGTACGAATCACATGCGATGTCTGGCATCGCACATGTGTGAACCGGCCCAAAGTGAAAATAAATCTCCCTAATAGGACACAGATGGCAAAAACAAATTGACAGGGGTATGACCCTCCCTTAATCTATCCAAAATGGGGGAAAAACTTTTTCCTATAGTTTTAAGTTAAAAGATGCCTCTCTGCAACTCTAGAAAATCAACTATTCTTTCTTTTTTCCCATGGTCTAAAGATTTTCTTTGCTTTTGGTTCTGCAAGTACAGAAGGGTTTACCATTAAGCATTGGTTCACACTAAGATGCGGTGTGAATTCACAGTGAATTCACTGCAGATTTGGCACCGCATCTAAATCGCAACCCATCTATGCAAACTGATTGCAGAGTGTATGTTAGGTTAATGACAACGCGCAACTGGTTTGCAAAACGCAGCGTGATTTGCAGAATCAGATTGGATGGGTGTAAAAAGGGTCCAGCACCAGTTTGGTGCAAATACAAATCCATGACTCAAATTGCACCCCGGAGACACTGCATGTAATTCACACAGGAATGTGCTGCGATTCCTGTGCAAATTGCATACAGTGTCCTGCACCACAACAATATGAACCCGGCCTGAATTTTTTTTTTTTTTTTTTTGTATGTTTGTAAGTCAGAGATAACAGTGAGCTGGAATTGATTAGAGCTCTCTCTATTCTCTATGCCCTTTTGCTCTGGACAGCACAGCCGAAAGTTTGTAACCTGACGAAAAATGGAATAATGGACTCCAGTGAGCTCTCTGTTAGGCTGATGTAATATACAGTATGTACTATCAAGGTTTTTCTCATATTGTCCTGTGCATTACACGGCCTGGGAACATGTACAAATGTATACAAATTATAGGTTATCCAGCGTGGGTAGTACTGGTAATATAATTTAACCACTTAAGCCCTAGCCCTATTTCGGACACTTTTTGTTTACAAGTTAAAACCAGTATTTTTTCCTAGAAAACTACTTAGAACCCTAAACATTATATATATATATATATATATATATATATATTTTTTTTTTTAGCAAAGACTCTGGTCACGCAGTATTTGCGCAGCGGTCTTTAAAACGCCATTTTTTTGGGAAAAATTTAGAAAAATCACATTTCATTGCATTTAAAAAATACTAAACAGTAAAGTTAGCCCATTTTTATTGTATATTGTGAAAGATGATGTCAGGCCAAGTAAATAGATACCCAACATGTTACGGTTTAAAATTGCGCCCCCCCCGTGGGATGGCGACAAACTACGGTCAATAGAGATCTCAATAGGCGACGCTTTAAATTTATTTAACGGTTACCAGTTTAGAGTTAGAGTGAAGCTCTTTTTTTTTAATTATCTCCCACACTCTGGCGATTGCGGCGATAATTCACATGTGTGGTTTGAACAGCGATTTCATTTGCGGCTCTACTTCCGTATACGTTTTTTTTTGTGCGCGAGCTAACGGTGACGGGGGCAGGTTTTTAAAAAAAAAAAAAATCTGATCACTTTTATTGCTGTCACAAGCAATGTAAACATCCCTTGTGACAGCAATATGTAGTGACAGGTACTCTTTATGGAGGGATCGAGGGTCTAAAAGACCCTAGACCCCTCCACTACACTTCCATGTATGCAAAACGCCGAAAACGGCGTTTTTGCATACAGACGTTTTTTAAATTTGCCGCCTTTTGCAGCACAGTAACCCGGAAGTGACGTCATGGACGCCGCCTCCGGGTTACGTCATCGGAGACCCGATCGAAGCCGTTTCCGGCATTGATCGGGACTCCATCCAGCCGGCGGACGTCACGGAAGGCGGCGGGAGGGGGGGCGTCCCCTCCCGCTCACCCGGGTAATGATCGAGCGGCTCCCGGGCCGCATCGGCCGTTACAGACGGAAAGCCGACCGTCGGCTGTAAACCATGGTACCGGGATGGTGTCTCGCTAGAGGCATCATCCCGGTATACTACCGCAAAGTTTGCCGATGTAGTCCTACGTCACTTTGCGGTAAGTGGTTAAACATTACAGTATACATACATTTGAATGGCAAAAAAGCTATATAGGTCTGCACTATTTCCTTTGCATTCATATTAGCCAGAGGCAGCAGCAGACTATGGGGCAAAGTGAGAGCCCCATTTCTTTCCACTCAAAAGCCCGTACACATGGGCCAAAAGTCTTGTTTTCCAGCATGCTCTTCCAACAGAAGCCTGCCAAACTTCTGTTGGACAGGATGGCATACACACGGAACGAATGTCAAACTTTTTTTTTTTTTTGAGCAGTCAATGTCTCCCGTCATTTAGCCCCTGTGGCTTTAGTGTGCTCTGCATGGGATAACATTCTCACCTTGCCTCATGGCCGGAATGGCCTCAGTTCTTTTTATATTAGGCAGTTAAAGATCACAGAAGGTGTTTGGCAAGTTTGGTTGTATATGTGTGTGAATTAGTGTTGTCAGGCCATTTTTTGCGATACGGCACTGCGTTACTTTAACTAAAGATTGCGCGCTGTACCCACATAAAATGTATGTCCTTTTTTTTCTCCACAAATAGAGCTTTCTTTTGGTAGTATTTTCAATTTTGAAAAACAAAAAACACAATATTTTTGCTGCTATAAAACATATCCAATTAAAAAAATAAATTTAGGCCAATTTGTATTATGCTACATATTTTTGGTAAAAAAAAAAAAATCCCAATAGGCGTATATTGATTTGGTTTTTGAGCAAAAGTTAAAGCGTCTACAAACTATAGGATATTTTTTTTTTTATTTTTATTTTTTTTTTTTTTACTGGTAATGGTGGCGATCAGGGACTTATAGTGGGACTGCGATACTGCAGTGGACATTCTGACTTTAACTGACACTTTATGGGGACCAGTGACACTAATACAGTGATCAGTGATAAAAAAATATGCACTGTCAATGTACTAATGATACTGGCTTGGAAAGAGTTAACATCAGGGGTGATCTAAGGATTAACTGTATGCCTAGCCAGGGTTTTACTGTACTCTACGTGCTGCTTTTACTGGTGGAAGAGAGGAATTTATTCCCTGCTTTGCAGGGACACAAATTCCATCCCTCCCCTTCTATCAGAACGGCACACTGTCTCATTTACATAGGCAGATCCCCGTTTTGACTCTCTGCCGATCTGTGGGTGTACGGTACCTGATGACCACCGGCACCCGCCGATCGGCTTCTGCTGTGTGTAATCAAAATGAAAGCGAGCCACTGGCGGCAGGCAGGAGCGCCCACTACCCAGCAGTGTCGGATCACGAATACAGTAGGGAAAATAATTATTTGATCCCTTGTAGGTTGTGTAAGTTTGCCCACTTACAAAGAAAAAAAGGGTCTATAATTGTTATCATAGGTGTATTTTAAATAATAGAGACAGAATATCAACCAAAAATCCAGAAAAAACACGATAGAAATGTTATAAATTGAGTTGCAGTTCAGTGAGTAAAATAAGTACTTGATCCTCAAGCAAAACATGACTTAGTACTTGGTGGACATGTTTCTTGTAGTTAGTGACCAGGTTTGCACACATCTTTACAGATCTTCTCTAAATTCTTAAGGTTTCTTGCCTGTCACTTGGCAACTCAAAGTTTCAGCTCCCTCCATAAATTTTCTATAGGATTAAGGTCTGGAGACTAGCTAGGCCACTTTGTGACCCTAATGTGCTTCTTCTTGAGCCACTCCTTTGTTGCCTTGGCGGTATGTTTTGGGTAATTGTCATGCTGGAAGACTCATTCACAATCCATCTTCAGTGTTTTGGCTGAGGGAAGAAGGTTCTCATCCAAGATTTTACAATACATGGCCCCATCCATTGGCTCCTCAATGCGGCAAGTCGTGTTAATGTCAAAGAGCTACATTTTGGTTTTATCTGACCACAACACTCTCTCCCAATCCTTCTCTCAGTCATTTAGATGTTCACTGGTAAACTTCAGATGGGCCTGTACATGTGCCTTCTTAAGGAGGGGGGACCTTGCTGGCGCTGCAGGAGATAATCCATAAAGGGATATTGTGTTACCAATGGTTTGTTTGGCGACTGTGGTTCCAAGTGCCTTGAGAACATTCACAAGCTCTTCCCGTGTAGTTCTGGGCTGATCCCTCACTTTTCTCATAATCATCCTCACCCCATGAGGTGAAATCTTGCATGGAGCTCCAGATCGAGGGCGATTGATGGTTATTTTGTATTTCTTCCAATTGCAAATAATCGCTACAACAGATGTCTCCTTCTCACCAAGCTTCTTGCTGATGATCTTGTAGCCCATTCCAGCCTTCTGCAGGTCTACAATCTTGTCCTTGACTTTCTTTGACAGCTCTTTGGTCTTGCCCATGATGGTGAGGTTTGAATTGATGAAAGAGATTCTGTGGACAGGTGTCTTTTATACACCTAACGAGTTGTCGTTAGGAGCACCATCCGAAATTGACAGGACTAATCTGTGTACAACATAAGCACATACTGTAGACAGTTTGTGGGCCCTAGAATTATCATTGGTTGGTAGGGGATCAAATACTTATTTTACTCACTGAACTGCAACTCAATTTATAACATTTTTATCATGTGGTTTTTCTGGATATTTAGTCTTGATCATTTAAAATACGCCTATAATTAAAATTAGAGACCCTTAATTTCTTTGTAAGTCGACAAACGTAGAAAATCTGCAGGGGATCAAATCATTATTTTCCCCACTGTATATGCATGACCCAGTTCACTGGTGTCGCCCTGTAGCACTAAAACTGCTATAGGGAGGTCCGGAAGTGGTTAAAGAAGGAGTCTTCTTTTAATTTTAATGCGCTCTGCTCCTCAGGGGTCAAAGTACAGGTAGCACTTCCTATGTGCAGTCTAGGGCTAGGTGCGAGGACAGTCAAGATGCCCCTTCTCCCTCCACAGCTGTCCGAAATGTAGCTAGCATGGAAAAACAGCCACTTTGACAGCCGACAAACCCTTCTCCTTCTACATTTTTAATAAGGCAAGTGCTTGGAGACAGAGAAACGTGCCATTTGTCAAAGCTGCTATCTCCTTGCTGGCTGCGTTGGCCGACAGCCATGTACAGAAGAGTGGCACCCTGTCTGACCTCACAGCTCGCCTAAAGCTCAGTACACATGGGCTGAATGTCGGGCAACATTGGCCAGTTCAATAGAAACAAGCTGACATTCGGCCCGTGTGTATGACAGCCATGTCGACAGAAGGGTCAAGGCCAAAAACGGTCTGCCGATCAGCTCCTAATCAGCATTCTCATGGCCTGTTTACACCTGAACTTTTTTCAGCTCATAAAACGCTCATCTCTGAAGTCTCAAAATGCCCAACAAGCAAAATCCCATTCATTTTAATGGCCCCTGTTTACATATGAGCATTTTGTTGCCTGAAGCAAAACAACTGAAGCTCAAAAAAGTACATGAACTTATTTTTTGGCAGATTACAAGCGTTTTTGTTAGATGTCAATGCTTGCCTCCAAACACATGCAAAAAAACTCCTGAAAAACGCCCAAAAAAAGCCTGAAAACTATACCCTCAGGTGTGAATGGAGCCTTAGCCAATGGCAGAGAGAAATTTAAGTAAGATTTCTTCTTTAGAGGGATAAAGGGAAAAGAAGAGAGGTATTGTGCAGTAAAGAGGGGTTTCTACTAATGCACTTTACATTTTGTACTTTGTCCTACTAATTAAAGTGATATTAAAGGCATTAAAAAAAATAAATAAATAAAAATACCAGCCCTGATCTTCCTCCTCTAGGGTGCCCTGCCAGCACTCCCAGCCCCTCCCTCTTGGCGAGTGCCCCCAGAGCTAACAGCTTGCAATAGGGGCACCCAAGCTAACAGAGCAGCAAATCGACCCTGCCCCCTCTCTCTCCTTATTGGCTCACTAGCTGCGATTGCCATTGGCTCCCACTGCTATTGCTATCTCAGCCAATGAGGAGGGAGAGTGGCTGGAGAGCGGAGGCTCTCGTGCACATCGCTGGATCGCGATGGCTCACAGATAAGTATTGGGGGGGATGCATGAAGATGAAAAACCTTAAACCTTTAGAACCACTTTAAGTATATGTCAAGTTTAGGGTGCAAGGTGTAGTCACTCCTAGTAATCAATCAAAATGTTTTTCTCAACACATCTGACAGTGAAATCTAATTGAAAGCTGTAGGCTCTTGCATATTTTTTCATAATAGATTGCCGTACTAAATCAGCTAACAAATGTTTAAAGTAGAACATATTTTCTGATTGGACGAGGTGGTGAGAAGGGACAGATGACATCACAATCTCAACCTTGCCCAATCAGAGGACGTCTCAAATTCAATGAAAAAGATACAATGATGGCTGTGCCAAGTGAACAACTCATTGTGTTCAGTGGGCTCAGGGGAAACCGCTAAAGCAGCGCTTGGACGATTACAGCTATCACTCACTGTTTGTCCAGTGATTTTCATCATCCCCAGTGGCACTCTGGATATCAGATATGGATATTTACATCAAGCAAGCTGGACCATTGTACGTTTGAACAAAAGATAATTCCTGGAGTTTAAACTGTCTTTTGTTAATACCAATCTGCATCATTGATTAGTGAGTTCCTGAGACCAAAGATGGCTGTAAGGATGGCCAGACACTTTGGCATGGACAGATTGTAGTTGAAGTCTCTCACTGCATTAAAAAGTACCAGATAACAAAGAAAAGGGTCAGACTGTTCGGAGTTTACTTCAGTGATGGACTGAGGAGCTCATTGCGGAATGCATGGAACTGCTGAGACAGACTTTGCTTTCTAAGACTGCTGGGACTTGCAGTTCCATATTGGCTGTGCTGTTACTGCCCTGTGGACTATTTCTACCTGCTGTGCCTCTACTTCCCTCACAAATGCTTCCTGCGTGGTGCTGAAGCCACAGCCAAGACACCCAGCCCTTTGAGGACCCACGTTCATCCTGTGAAGGACCTTTGCCTTGCCTGCTAGACACTTAATCCTTGCTGTGACCTATTTCTGCCCAGAGGATCCTTGCCCCTTGCCATGCCTACTGTTGCCCTGTGCTCCTGGATATAACCTTTGGTGTACCAGATTGAGGCCTGCTACTCACTGTGCAAGGATTGTTGCCCTGTGACTCTGGATTAAGTTCCTGCTTTACTAGATTGCTGCCCTCTGCCCCTGTATTTACCCTTGGCTGTACCAGATTGTGGCCTGTTATTTACCGTGCATGGATTGCTGCCCTGTGACTCTGGACTAAGTTCCTGCTGTACTAGATTGCTGCCCTGTGCTCCTGGACCTAACCTTGGCTGTACCAGATAGCGGCCTGCTACTCACTGTGCATGATAAAACGATAAACAAACACAAGGGCGCGTCGGCCTAGTGCATTATCCTTTAAGCAGGTTTATTAAAATAATGAATTAAAAATACTCACAAATTAGTTCTTGATAAAAAGCACATCAAACAAAGTATAAAATCCTCAGCATCTAGATGTTATACTTTGTTTGATGTGCTTTTAATCAAGAACTCGTTTGTGAGTATTTTTAATTCATTATTTTAATAAACCTGCTTAAAGGATAATGCACTAGGCCGGTGCGCCCTTGTGTTTGTTTATCGTTTTATAGTGTTCCCAGACCACCCTGGTCTAGTGAGGGGCTGCAAGGCTGAAGCATTATAAGGTTGCCTCATCATTTGTTCTCATCTACAAGTCTACAGCCGAGCTGGATAGAGGATTGCAACACTCAGAACGCAGGGTATAGGTGCTGAGCACCGACAGTTTATCTACTTGCTTACTCACTGTGCATGGACTGTTGCTCTGTGACAATGGACGAAGTCCCTGCTGTACTAGATTGCTGCCCTGTGCCCCTGGACCTAACCTTGGCTGTTCCAGATAGCAGCCTGCTACTCACTGTGCATGGACTGTTGCTCTGTGACAATGGACGAAGTCCCTGCTGTACTAGATTGCTGCCCTGTGCCCCTGGACCTAACCTTGGCTGTACCAGATAGCAGCCTGCTACTCACTGTGCATGGACTGTTGCCCTGTGCCTGTGGACTAAGTACCTGCTGTACTAGATTGCTGTCCTGTGCCTTTAGACTTATCCCTTGATGTGCCTTATTGTCACCCTGTTCCAAGTTGTTGGAATTATTGCCCTGTGGTCTTCCCCTTATCTGATACCTTGTCTTTTCAGCCCCCCTCAAAATAAAGAACTCTTTGGCCAGGGGCCCTAAAATCCCTCTTGATCTCCACATGTGTTCTGTTCTACCCACACCTCCGTCACATTGATATATAGAAAAATATTTGAATAGACTAGAAATGACAGCATAATTTTCAACACAATAATATAAGAACAATAATGCTGGAATTTGGGGGAAAAAAAAAAGGCAACAAATACAGTATGTGGAGTTAAAAGCTACTTTTTTCATACGGTTGGCATCATGAGGCGTGCACCATGCCATATGCTGTACCACATCTAGATGTCATAGTTTAGACAGCTTGGTAAACCTCCATCTCCCTTTGCACGAACTACAACAAATAGGGTCAAATTCTAAAGGATTTTTGAAGTTCCGCTGCAATTCACATTAAAAAAAAAATAAAAAATCAGCAAGTGAACAGAACCTGATATTATGTAACAATATTTTTTATCTTGAGTGCAGTTCTTCCTTAAATGTCTGTCTCTGTAGGTTTAACTTACTAGAGAGAAAATCTATACTGAATTCATTTTACCTAGAAGGTGCCAAGTTTAACCTTTGTTAGATTGCACTGAGTACACAGTGTGTTTCTGAACACGGATAAAAATAAACCTTCCAGTGAAGAAGTCTGTTGATTTAGCTAATTATTGGCACCGTCCTTCAGAAAAGTGTAATATGGACGATTACGTTCCTAAGCATGAAATACTCACCAGCCTGTATACAGAGAAAATGTACAGCTCTGAAATTGTGCTGACTCTGCACTGGTGAATGGTTACCTTTATTACTGACTTATACAAAATTCTAAACATCAATTGGGTTCATTGGTTTCAGCAATTACTGCTTGAATCCTGCATACGGCGCAGCAATTATTAACGACTTTGTGTCTATTATAAAGACTGCAACTATGTTTTTCTCTCAATATAATTACTATGCTGATTGGGTGTTAGAACTATAGGAACCCTTACCAAGCTAGTGATAAACATCAGCTGTATCATTGTTATTAGATCTCATATGGGTCATTTCATAAAGCGGAAAGGTAAGTGTTTATTTTATATTTGTCTGGACAACTACGAGAACTTGTGGAATGATCCAGCAAAAGCACATAGAGGGTAAAGGCCTGTACACACTTGACGGAAATCGGACGAAATATCCTCCGATTTTTCTCTCTCTTGCTCAGCGTTCATAACCGTTTTTAGTTGACAGTGCATAAATGTTCACGAAATTTCTCGTCCGATATTTTTTTTTTTTGGGACTGTGAAGAGGCTCTGCAGCTTACACATGGTTGGTTGCAGACTAGTCAGTAAGTAGAGCTTTTTATTTTGGTCTTATTCCACATGCGTCTCCCTTCCATGTGCTCCTTGATGCAAAGGCCAGTTATAGGTGGGGGCAGTGGTCATTTGTTTGGGCTGTATACAAACAGCTGTACTCCTGAGTGCAGAAATAAATGCTTCTATTAACAGTGTATGTCCCCCTGCAGCAGTGTGAATAAAGCTCAAATCAAGTCTCCATACACCTCTGTACAGTATAGGCATTGCGGAGAAATTCATCTTTAAATTTCACAACAGAGACACTGAATCCCGGATCCTTTCTCTTTATTTTCGGTAGGAAGCAGAAACGTAGCAAAGTGCCAGCCCTCTAATGTGATGTAAGCCAATTGATACCTGACTTGTTATCTTTGAGGATATTTGAGAATACATTTTTCGAACAAATACGCAACTAGAGAGGTTACAAAGGGCTGGTCTATAGTCTGGGCAGAGGCACTTTAAATAAACTAGAGGGATATAAGCTCTATTCAATCTAGAGAGGTTAGAAATGGCTTGTCTTAGTCTTGACAGATGTACTTTATTAGGTCAGGGCCAGCACTTCAATATATATTTTCAAAAATATTCTAAAACATCTGCAACATATGCACAGCATTCCTTTTCTCCATCCCAACATTGCCACATTAACCACATCCCGACCGCCTGCCGCAGTTTTACGTCGGTACTTTGGTGTTAAATACCGGTGTTATGGCAGCAGATAGCTGCCGTAACCCCGGTATTTTCTTACAGAGTGGGCAGTCCTCTTTCACATAAAAGTGGTCCCAGAGGCGGATTTGCTGCAGGATCCCTTTTTTTGGGTAGCAGGAGAGGTGCCCCCCCCCCCCCCACTGCTTTCCGGCCGCTTTCCCCGCTTACCGGAGCCGTCGGTAGTGGGGAAAACGATCTGGTTCGTCCATGTCCCAGGCAGGAAGTCGAGTGAGGACAAGATGGCCCCCACTCTACTCTATGGCCTTAGAGGACGGAGCGACGTCATAGGTCGTTTCCTCCCAACAGCCTTAAAGGTCTCCTTTTTTTCATGCTGAAAAAAAAAGAAATGTTTTTTTTTTTTTTTGCTTTAAGTGTAGATGTGAGATCTGAGGTCTTTTTGACCCCAGATCTCACATTAAAGAGGACCTGTCCTGCTTATTTCTATTACAAAGGATGCTTACATTCCTTGTAATAGGAATAAAAGTGATTACATTTTTTTTTTTTAAAAGGAACAGTGTAAAAATGAAAAATAAAAAGGTAAAATAAGTAAGAAAGAAAAATTTAAAGCACCCTGTCCCTCCGTGCTCGCACGCAGAAGCAAACGCATACGCAAGTCGCGCCCACATATGTAAACGGTGATGTGTGTTCAAACCACACATGTGAGGTATCGCCGCTATCGTTCGAGCGAGAGCAATCATTTTAGCCCTAGATCTGCTCTGTAACTCTAAACTGGTAACCTGTAGAAATTTTTAAAATGTCGTCTAAGAAAATTTTTAAGTACCAATGTTTTTTTGCCATTCCACGAGCGTGCGCAATTTTGAAGCATGACATGTTGGGTATCTATTTACTCGGCGTAACATCTTTCACATTATAGTAAAAAATGGGCTAACTTAACTGTTTTTTAAATTTTTTATTCAAAAAAGTGTATTTTTTTTCCAAAAAAATTGCGTTTTTTAAGACCTCTGCGCAAATACGGTGTGACAAAGTATTGCAACTATCTCCATTTTATTCTCTAGAGTCTCTGCTATATATATATATTATATATATACTGTATTTATAAATAAAATGTTTGGGGGTTCTAAGTAATTTTCTAGCAAAAAATACTGATTTTAACTTGTAAACAAGTGTCAGAAATAGGCCCAGTCCTTATGTGGTTAATTTGGCCGCAATACCTTTCCGGTTTAATGCAAGCAATAGCGTGTGTGCAAGAAGTACAGTAGGATTAATCTCCTATTTCTGTATGTGGCAAGCTTCTGTCAATACTTATAACACTTTGCCTGGCACTAGTCACCTAATAATAGCCATTTCCAGTTCTATTTTGGCAGCCTATACTTATGTACAATACTGTATGTACAAATAAATGTCTGGAATACTGTATGGGTATACTATTTCAATATATAAATATAGCGTTCAGTCTAAGAAAGATCCACTTACCAGAAATGAGGAGATGGCGAGGGCTGCCGGTCATATATTTTAATTGACCAACAGGACTGAGAGAGTCAGAGCAGGGAAAGCTAATATACACAAGAGGATGTGGCTACATACAGCAAATCACCATGCCGGACATACACCGTAAACATGTTTACTCACTCACTTCACGTGTATTTAAAGACCTGCACTGTGTTTCATAAATGTGAAGACATCCTACGTTTGAATATAAAGAATATGGATTATTTTTGTTGTATGGTGTTTCTTTTTGCTGCATAATGGCTACAGAGGTATTACTTGTACAGTAAGAACTGCTAAAAAATGATGAGGTTTTTTTACACTGCTTATTGAACCACTTCAGCTCCAAAAGGCTTACCTCCCTTTATGGCCAGGCCTTTATTTGCGATTTGGCACTGCGTTACTTTAACTGACAATTGCGCGGTCGTGCAACGCTGTACTCAAATAAAATGGATGAATTGATGGTTGGTCACCTCTGCGGTTTTTATTTTTTGCGTTTTAACCACGTGAATATGTGCATGTGGTCTCGGCGGCACGTACTGTGATTAGACACACCAGGAGCCAGACCATGGGAGGAGTGGGCGCGATCGCCACCATAAAAACAACAAAAAATAAAAATAAAAAGTCCAAAAATCTATCCCATAGTTTGTAAACGCTATAACTTTTGCGTAAACCAATTAATATACACAGGGATTTTTTTTTACCAAAAATATGTAGCAGAAGACGTTGGCCTAAAGTGATAAAAAAAAAATTTTTAATTTTTTTTATTGGGAATGTTTTATAGCAGAAAGTAAAACGTTTTTTTTTTTTTAATTGTCGCTATTTTTTTGTTTATAGCGCAAAATCTAAAAACTGCAGAGGTGATCAAATACTACCAAAAGAAAGCTCTATTTGTGGGAAAAAAAAGGACATCAATTGTATTTGGGTACAGCGTCGCACGACAGTGCAATTGTGAGTTAAAGCAACACAGTGCCAAATCGCAAAAAATGGCCTGGTCATTAAGGGGGGGGGGTAAAACCTTCACGGGCTGAAGTGGGTAAACAAAAAAAGACTGACAATTGTGGGGAAAAAAAACAATATTTATATATACTGCAATAAAACACATCCATTAAAAAATTTTTAAATAATCAAGTTTCTTCATCAGTATAGGCAAATTTGTATTCTGCTACGTTTTTTGGTAAAAAAAAAAAAAAAAAACCATTACGCATATGTAGCAGGTTTTCCAAGCATTGGGCCTGATGTGGGTCTGCCACGGCCACCGGTAACACCTTCAGCCCATTTAAGCTGAATACCCAAGTGTGAGATTGGAGACAATGACCATTCCAGCATCTTTGGTTTGTTTTGTTTATTTGATATTGGGGATGGGAGAAGGGAATGAGTGGGATACTCCTCTGGCTCAAATAGGTACAAATGGGCCACTTTATGGAAAAATGCCTTTCAGCGCTGTCTTGACGCCGGCTGGATGCCGAACAACGCTTGCTGGCGCTTGAAAAGCACCGACTTGCTGAACTGTACTTGAACTTGTCTTCTGACACTCTGATCAGCTCAAAAGTCCTGGACTGTACTTTAGGCTTGACTCCTGACGCTCTGGGTAGCTCAAAAGTCCTGCATCCAGCTCCCTCCAGTCCTTCCTGACTGAAGTAGCTCCTGTAACTGCTTGTGCTGCTGCAACTCTGAACATTGTACACTGCACACTGTACACTTTAACACCTCAGGGCCCAACCGCTGGCGCCCCCTTTGCACTTCAGGGTCCTTTCACTAGGCACCCCATCTACACTTCAGGGTCCTCTCACTAGGCACCCCATCTACACTTCAGGGTCCTCTCACTAGGCACCCCCTCTGCACTTCAGGGTCCTCTCACTAGGCACCCTCTCTGCACTTCAGGGTCCTCTCACTAGGCACCCTCTCTGCACTTCAGGATCCTCTCACTAGGCACCCTCTCTGCACTTCAGGGTCCTCTCACTAGGCACCCTCTCTGCACTTCAGGGTCCTCTCACTAGGCACCCTCTCTGCTTCTCTTCAGGGTCAACACTGCCACCCCCTTTACTTTTACTCCTGCACCGGCTAGCTAGCTCCTGGATCCCTTCACCGGAGTGGTCCCCTCTCTCTCTAGGCAGACCCCCAGAGGGCAGTTTGCAGTATTCACGAACTGGGAATGCTTTCCTGAAACTAGACCCTTATCAACTCCGCTGGTCCTCGGCACACCGGATCCTCTCTGCAGCTCAGCTCAGCCCTCTGTCACCTCAGGCAAGCTACCTGGGACACCCGATCCTGCTGACAGGAGGAGAGACAGCCGTACTCTCCCTCCTGGGACTCTGCTTCCCGCCAAAGACGCTGCGTCATCCGCTCCCCTCAAACTTATACCCACTCCCAGAATGCTGTGCGGCAGAATCTGCCTTTATGGGGTAGATACAGGCCTGAGTGCACCATTGGCTGGGTTTCCTCCACTGCCCAATGATAACCCTCTCATGGAGCACAGTGGGGAGACTCCCCAGTCTCAACAGCTACACCTGGGAGACATGACAGCCCAGCTGAAAATCATGGCCCTGCTGTTAGGCAGCCAGGGCCCACTTTACTTTACCTAGGACCTACTTTGTAGGGTGCTACACATATATTGATTAGTTTGCGCAAAACTTATAACGTCTATAAACTTTGGGATATTTTTAGGGAATTTTTATTTATTACTAGTAATGGCGGCAATCAGTGACTTATAGCGGGACTGCAATATTGCAGCAGACAAATCAGACACTAAATGACACTTTTTTGGGGACCAGTAACACCAATACAGTGATCAGTGCTAAAAAAATATGCATTGTCACTGTACTAATGACACTGGCAGGGAAGGGGTTAACTTCAGGGGCGATCAAAGGGTTAACTGTGTCCCTAGGGAGTGCTTTCTAACTGTGTGGGGGAGGGGCTTTAACTGTGGGAAGACAGAGATCCATGTTCCTGCTTAGCAGAAACACAGTATCTCTATCTTCCCTTGTCACAGAACGGCGATCTGCCTTGTTTACATAGGCACGATCCGCCGTTCTGCCTCTCTCTGGAAAGATTGGCTCCTGCTGTGTCCAATCACAGTGGGAGGAGGTCGCTGGCGGACACACAAGCACCAGGTGACGTACCTGTACTTGATTTCGCACAGAAGAGCCGCAACCCCGTAGTATATGTACGCGAGGGCGGTCAGCAAGTGGTTAAATGGCATCTAACATAGGACTCTGAGTAGGGCTCTTTCTTAAAGGAGTCCTATGGTCACAGCACACACTTTAAATACATAACATCATAATTTGTTAGATGTGCCTCCCATACTCATGACTTTTGAACTATCCTGCCAAACAAGGGGCCTTTTAAGGGGACGGGTGTCTGCAGTTAATGCTTTCCTCACTAATCCGAATTCCAAGTTTCCCTACATGTTACAATGGGAAAGGGACCTGAATTATCTTAGTGCCAAGATATTGCTTATGTTTTATCCAAAGTATATAACACTAATTGAAGCTAATTATAAAACACTTCTATGTTGGTACTTGGTCCCTACCCGGGTTGCTAAGATGCATCCGTCCACATCGCCCACCTGTTTTTGACCAGATGGGAACAATGCATCATGTCTGGTGGCAATGTCCCCTCGTGACCAGGTTTTGGATTCGGATCTTTAATTTAATTTATTCAGTGACTGGAGTAAATATCTGCAGGTCTCCAGAGGCGGCCCTATTCCAAAAGCTGCCTGATGAGGTTCCTAGAAAGTCAGTGAAATTAATCATGTACATATTGCTAGCAGCAACAATTACTATTGCTAAACATTGGAAACAGTGATTCCTTTTGGATATGTATAGAGTAAGCTTAACTGGATTATGGCTAACGATAAACTCACCTATCTACTTCATAACAACACTAAAAAAATTGACAACATATGCGATGTGTGGATCCGCCATAACTCGATTCCTTCGTGTTGACCCTCTGTTCTTCCCCCCCCCCTATTTTTGCTTTTCTTTTTTCATTTTGTTTTCTTTTTCCTTTCTTTTTTCCCGTTTTATTCTGCGTTCCACCTTGTCTGTTTCAGATTGTCATTAGGTACAGTTATTGACTATATTCTCAGTAACAGGTGCAGGGGGTTCCCCCATTATCTTCTGTCCAATATCCCCCTCCCACCTTCTCCTCCCTATTTCCCCTACTGTGCATTTATTCCTGTACCTCTAATACCTGATCCAATTTTCATTTAATGATTGGAATGGGTATATTTCTGGTTCTTTGTAGATCAAGTCTGTGCTTTCTAACTTTTGATAATGATTCATTTCCTTCAGTGGCTTCAGAATATTTATTCCATTGCTATTGTTTGTTTCTTTTGTTGATGGTCTACATCAGGGGTGTCAAACTCAATTTCATCGCGGATCACATCAGCATTGTGGTTGCCCTCAAAGGGCCGGTTATATCTGTAAGATTAGATATTGTCCAGAGCACCCCACGACCCCTTACACCCTTACATTAGATGTCAAGACCCCCCCCCCCACCATCAGAAGTCAAGAGTCACCCACCCTTCCTTACATCACAATGCACCCCCTTACCTTGTGCTTCTGCCAGGAATAAGTCTGCTGAATGCTGAGACCAGGGGAGGCAGAGACAAGGTGGTGTTGCGGCTGCACAGAGAGGTGCAGGATCTGTAGGAGGAGTTCAGCCCTCCTCTCTGCTGTGGACTACTGGGTGGGCAAAGACGAGCTTTTCTGCAGCTGCACAGGGAAGCACTGGATCTGGAAAAGGAGTTCTGTCCACTCTGCTGTCGACTACTGAGAAAAGGGGGGTGCTACAGCTGCAGGAGAGGTGTGAGGGCCACATGAAATGACCTGGGGGGCCGCATTCGGCCCGCGGGCCTTGTGTTTGACACATGTGGTCTACATTGTCTCTATTTGCTTTAACTTCATGGGCTTATGTCTGTAGTATAATGAAAACATGTGAACTGTCTATTGTTCCAATGATATACTTATTAATGTCTGATCTTTATTTTTTTTTTTTTTTTAAATATTGAAATATAAATAAAAAACATTAGCATTGTATTAGTAACATAAACAATAGTTATATTTAAAAATCCAATTTAAGCTTACATAATAATCCCCTTTCATGTTGTGAGTTCTGCCCGTCTTGTGGCCATCTCTTTCTACAACTTCCTGGATTCCCTGCATCCTTTGCAGCTTCTCCTTTGTTGTTTACTTTCCATTTCTAAGGACTACATATCCCATGGTACCTTGCTGCCTGCAAGCAGTGATTCCTGTACTGACTGCCCCGGAAGTAGTTCAAAAGGCAGACTCTGTGAAATGTGTGACACAGCAGTGCCGACTCACAGATCATAGGGAATACATTATAAATAACAGAAAAATATTTTGCGCTTACTGTAATTAAGCTATATCCGGAGTAGCACCTGTTGAAAATCTGAATACTAAAGATAAACAGAAATATGTATACCCAAAAAAACATGCGCTTCCAGATATATCAAACATAAAAGTGCTTCAAACAAATAAATGCAATTTGGATCATTCACATTTATTTAGTTTGAATGACTTTTATGTTTGATATATCTGAAAGTGCATGTGTTTCTGTGCATATACATAGTAAATACATGTCACAGAATTCTAGGAAGTAAATGTGTGAGGATCTTCATGTAGCGCTGCCCCCTAGAAAGCTGCTGAGAATTACACTTCTTGGGTTCCCCTGGGTTACCATTAGCAACTGATGGCAGATACATGGCATTACAAGTTCTTGGCTCAGACAATGAACAGTCCAATGGATTTAGTTTTTTGTGTTTTTTTTAGAACTTGGATGGGAGAAGGGATGAGTGGGATACTCCAACTTGACTGTAGAATGCGGCAAGGCCGCTGCTTCACCCTGCCACTAAAGTGAAGATAAAGAACAGTACTCTAGTTTAAGTTCCTATTCAGGGTCTAAACTTGGCACCCCCTTTCTCACTGACTGTGTGTGCTGACCTTCTGTCTGCTGACACTCTACTGCAGTGGTCCCCCTTCCTGGGCAGACCCCTGGCAAGCTCCCTGGGACTCACGGACACTGTTTTTCCCTGGGTCGCTCTGCCTCCAACTCCCCCGTCAGCATCCACTGGACCTCCCGGCTCAGCACTGCACTTCTGGTCCACAAGGCTGACTGCCTGTGACCACCTTCCTCAGCAACAGGAGGAGAGACAGCCGTCACCCTCCTCCTGGAACCTGGCTTCCCTCCCAAAGACACCCTGTCACATGTGCCCGTAGCTTTTATAACATATCCCAGGATGCACCAATGTTGTGTCTACCCACTGGGTCATAAAAGCCTGTGTGTCACTGGCTGGGTTTCCTCCACTGTTCAACAGTCTCCCCTATTGGATACAGTGGGGACACTCCCTCAGACCAGATGAATCACACATGGACACATGCAACAGGCCTAACTACTGATCAGGCTCCCCTGATAAGCAGATGGAGCAAACTATTCCTTTTTCCTAGCACCTACCTCGGAGGGTGCTACATCCACAAAGAAAGTTTACAAACTTCAAGATTGATCAGATTTATATAAGTAAGCTAGCAATAATTGAAATACAATGTGGAAATGAATATATTGTAGTATATATTTTAAATTTTGACCACAGATACACTTATTGGAAAATATGTCCCAGGCCACAGGACATGTAGCTGGCAGTGCAGACTCCTCCATCCACACTGTTTAGCATGAATGGGGAACTAAGTAAACTTTTTTTGGTCAGCTTGCAGGGCTGTGTATGGTGGGCCTAACTCGTCCCCCTGACCCAGTAATACTCACCTTTCCATCGCTCCCCCATGGTTGCTTTTTTTTATGGACCCCAACGCAAAATACCGGGTGCTTGTGAGGGCTAGGGTAACCTCCTCCCATAGCATAGTGTTCCAGCCTAGCAACCAATTGCTAGGCCCAAGCACTGTCACATGACAAAGGGGGATGGTGTCATCTCGCTAAGCTCTGACACCAACCGCAGCTGGGTATTATGCTGGTGGCTGCAACATAGAAAGGAGTAGTGAGGAGAGGTGAATATAAGATGGTAGAGGGGTGGACTTTATACAGACACTGTTACCTTGACCTGAATGGCTTTTTAAAGGAGCAAAAAAGGTTGCCAATGCCGAACTCTCCTTTTGAAAATGCACTTTGGCTGGCTGTTTTTCTGATCTCCTGACTTTAATACTTTACTGTAACAATAATCATTAGGACTAAGAAAATGGGAAAGTGGGAACACAGACGCCAATAAATATGTGACTGGGGTTTTAAAGTAGAACTATAGGCAACATTTTTTTTTTTTTCATTTTGGAGCAAGGGATATTTTTTTTTCGCCATTTGTGTCTCATTGCGGAGATTTCCTTTTACTTCCTGTCCCATATCCAAACAGGAAGTGAGAGGAAATCGCTGCAAATTAAGGGAATTCCTTGGAGGCCCCCAGGTCATCTGAACTAGTGTCCCCGTTGGAAGATTTCCCCTCTATTACTTTTCTAAGGACAACCCAAGATTTGGGATTTTCTTTTACTTTCACTTTCAATAAAAATGGTAAACATGACAAGAGAGGGTGAATCTCCTTAAGGGGGGCACAGACAGCAATGCAAAACTGGCAAGCATTCTAATCCCTTCCCCACTCTATCCAAAACTAAAAAGAAAAAAACAGTTTTGCCTTTTTTTTTTTTAAAGGTTAATAAATCAGTTTTGACTTTAGTTATACTTTAACACTTCCATCCAAAACAAATTCCAAGTTTTGACTTTAAATGATCTTTAACGACTTCCTGCCCAACGCACGTATATAAACGTCCAGACAGGAACTGGGTAATACCAGGATCACAGCTTTACAGCTACCCAATCAATTTTACAGCTGCCGCCCGTGGTGGTTCCTAGGCTCTCACGTTCCTCCTGGGACTATAGTAGTCTGTTGGCATGGCTTCCCACAGAGGAGATGGAGGAACATCCTTTCCACCATCTCCTCTGTGATGAATGAAGCTGGAATCGACTAATGTTAGGTCAATTCCGGTTTTAGAGATCTCACTACAGCCAGGGAAGTAGCTGATCAAACATGATTTGTGCTGCTTTGCAAGGCAGAGGAAACAGGGGTCTAATAGACCCCTGATGTCTCCATATAGAATACCTGTTACCTGCCCGAAGCTGTCACAAGTGGGGTTGTAGGCCCCCTTGTGATAGCAAGAAAGGAAAATAAAACTTTAAAAATACATTTAAATTAAATAAAAATAATAAAAAAAAAACCCAAAAAATACCATATTTTCCCTGTATATACATGCAAATGTATGCGTAGGTCCGGAACGCACATGCAAATGGTGATTGAACCACACATGTGAGGTATTGCCGCAGACTTGAGGAGTGAGTGCAAAAATTATAGAGCTGTAATTAGCAATTAACTCTAAAGTGATAACCAGTAGAGGCTTTTAAGGCATCACCCATGGACTATTTTAGGCACTATAGTATGTCGCCATTTCACAAATATGCACAATTTTAAATCTCGACATGTTTGGTATCTTTTCACTCAAAGCAACATCATCCTTTTTATTTTAACAAAAAAAAAATAGGTATTATATTGTGTTTGTGTGTCCTGCAAATTTGCATTTTATAAACAACTGCACAAATAAGGTGTGAAATAAAAAATTGCAACATCCACCAGGGCCTCTGCTTTCAGAAAATACATCATTTTTGGTAATTCTAAGTCATTTTCTAGGGAAAAATTCAGATTTTTCCATGTATGTGAAAAATGCGAAAAATGTGAAAATACCCCAGGCAGCTAGTGCTTAACATGAAGAGGACATACAGTACATCTAACTCTAGCGTTATCCAGCAACACCAATTAGCTTTAGATACAGACCATGTTACTAAGTGCTGCCTGAAACACAGAGGGTTGGCTCAATATAGTACGATGTCAAGCACCATAAAGCACACTGTACTTACCTTCTATGTCAGGGTCTTCAATCAATCTGCATGCCAAGTATCATCTCTGAGCACATCCTTCCAGTATGCCAGCTACACTGCACTCCCTCATCTACCTGAAGCCAGCACATCTGTACATCTCTCTGAGGTAACCCACAGTATTCCAACAAGCCCCCTATCCCAGGCAGTCCTTCTCTATCTATTGCCACCCTCTGATCCCCATCCCTCACCAGCCTGTGACAAGAAAATAAAATAATCCCTATACTCGCCATCTCAGTTGGCCCTCATGAATGAGTTTGTTTTACCAGGTCTACTAGATCAGTGTTTCTCAACTCCGATCCTCGGGGCACACTAATAGGCCAGATTTTAAGTATTACCTTTGGGGCGATGCAGACTATAATACTGCAATCACTGAGCAGCAATTAATATCACCTGTGATGTATTTCAGTTTTCTTGCAAACCTGGCCTGTTAGTGTGCCCTGAGGACCGGAGTTGAGAAACACTGTACTAGATTATGTGATATACTGTATTTCACAACCTCTGCATAATATTCTCACCTATTTTGAAAGGGCTGTTCTGTCCCACTTATATGTATTTTTTCCCATGGTGTAGTGAGCCATGCCAGGTTACTCTTGTTCTGTAGTATCCTGACATCTAGTGGCGGTTTAGAGCAACAACAATTTGTGTTTTGGTATCTCCCTCATTCCTCCCCTCCTTTTTAGTGCTAGTTAGTTCAGTCAAAGCTAGACCCTTCCTGTTTCTTCCATGCTCCCTCAACCAGTGTTAGTTCTTTGCGGAGACAGGGATTATAGAGATGATTGTCTTCTTCTCGTAGGAGCGGCAGAAATACTGTTCAGGTCTTCCCCACAAGCTTTGCTTCGTAGCCAGGCACACAGGCTTATCCAAACATTTCTCCAATGACCAGTCTAGGGGTGTTGTTTTTATTATTTGAGAACTTGGATAGGGTTGAGGGAATTAAGTGGGATACTCCAAAAACAGAAACTATTTACAATTGAGGACTAAGTATTCTTTCTGGAAAAGCTGTACTAATGTCTGAGCTTGCAACAAACAGTGGGCTTTAGCTTTGAAGTAGTAGTAGAAGTAGTAGTAACTTCCAACTTCTTCTTTTAGAGCCACAAGAGTGTCCCATTTACAGAGAACTTTGTGGACTAAGCTCTACAGAACACTGCGTGTGTCCACTTTAAACAGACCCACAGCTGACTCTCTAGCACCAGAGGGGTGGCAGCAGCATAAAGGTCCCTAAGATCTCGCAGAACTGTCTGTACCCACACAAGGCCCAAGGGCAGCTGGTTGCCTCCTTCTAACCTCCAAATTACATCTTACTAAGGTGATAGTCCAGAACAGCCCCCTCAGTCAGCCCTCTCACTCTAGCTTCGGGGTCTCAGCATCCAGGCCCTCAGGTCGCCCATCTGAGGCCTCACAACAGCAGACATGTGGCAGAAACCTCCTGGAGGGCAGCAAACCCCTCCGGGCTGGACTAATCTGCTCCTGAGCTCAGTGTACTCACAAAATATATACAGTCTCCCAGCATGCTTTTAGAGCCTGTCTCTCTCGGGAAATGGGCCAGGGCTGTATCAATATTAATGCTACCATCTACATAGCTCCACACCTATATCCAGGAACTTCTCAAGCTCTCTGGAGACAGAGGGAGCTATCAGGGTGGCAGCAGCTGTGCACATTGAACAGACCTAACTAGTAGAATGCAGCTGCACTGATTACAAACTTAATTTACCTATCAAAACACAGCTCCACAAAAATGCAGTGAGCCAAAACTAAATCTATCTGTCTAATCCTAGCACCTACCTAGAAGGGTGCTACACTTTAAAAGCCTGGAATTGTGTCCTCAGTACTACACTTAACTGTGTACAGTAAAACTGCATTGCATTCAACAGTTAGAATCACTCCCAGAGGGTCACCCCTTCCCTGCCAGTGTCATTATTACAGTAATCGTGCATATTTTTAGCACTGATTACTGTAGTAATGCCACTGGTACCCCCAAAAGTGTCGAAAATGTCAGTTAGGGGTCATATCTGTCCGCCCCAATGTTGCAGTCCTGCAAAAAATCGCAGATCGCAGCAATTTCTAGTAAAAAAAAAAAAACAATAAAAATTACATAAATCTTTCCGTAGTTAATAGACGCGATAACTTTTGCGCAAACCAATCAAAATACGCTTATTGCAATTTTTTTTACCAAAAATATTTAGCAGAAAACAAATTGGCCTAAAATGTTAAAAGATTTTGATTTTTTGATTTTTTTTTGGGGATGTTATATAGCAGAAAGTGAAAAATATTGTTTTTTTTTTTTCGAAATTGTCGCTCTTTTTTTGTTTATAACGCAAAAAATAAAAATCGCACAGGTGATCAAATACCACCAAAAGAAAGCTCTATTTGTGGGGGAAAAAAGGACATAAATTTTGTTTGGGCACAGTGTCGCACGACCGCACAATTATCTGTTAAAATAACGCAGTGCCGAATTGCAAAATAGGGCCTGGTCATTAAGGGGGAAAATCCTTCCGGTCTTAAAGTGGTTAAAACAGAACAAGTGGTGTACATATTAGAACAATTTAAGTCTTCCTTCTACCTAGGTTTCCCTGTGTGCACAAGAGAAGTATTAGTTTTTTTAAGGTATCATAGCTATCTAAACATGCTTACTCCAATGTGCCTTACTAAAATGAAGTAATAGGGAACCTAAGTAAATATGTTAAAAAATAATGTTCTTAAACTTTTCGGGCACACAGTTGGATGTTTGACCACAATTTTATTTGCTTTATTTTAGTCAATAAGCCCCTTAGCACTTAAATTCACACTAGCTTGTGCCATAAAATGCTCAGTAATGGAAACCTGAATTGCAGCATCAGGCACTTGTTCAACAAGGGACAGCATGTCTTGGACAGCTTTTTTATTCTTTTCCTTACAATACCATTAATAGCAATTCTTTAGAATTATAGATAAAATTAGCTTATGTATTATGTATATACAATGGAAATACAATATACAATATGAAACGCAACTCCCACAGTTTGCGTTGATGCATCTGTGTGTCCAGAACATGTGGAAATGTGTATACTTATCTCTCAGAATGGAAATATCCTGGTTTGCTTAGTGATAAAGTAGCATGTCTTGTCACATATGGCTGAGCATGGCCTAATTGGTAAACAGATCTGCTCAATTATAGGTGTGTTTGCTCTGTTCAATTACCCAAGCAATGTGTTTGCTCTCTACTCTGCAAAAAACAACTTCTCTTTTTATTACTTCTCACATATCAGTCTAAAAGCCAGCTCCCAAATCTTGTCCATATTTTAACATTTTACTTTCAAAGATTTTTATTGAATTTTAACAGTACAGAAAGCCATAGATGGAATGCAGCTGTTAGCCATATACAATGGAAAGTAACTTATGGCGAACTCCACGGGAAAAGATAGGACATGTGGCATATAGACATCACCCAATAGTAACATTACAGGCTTCAAGGCTCCTTTGGGGGGAGAGCAAAACAAATGAGCTTAGAAAATCGAGATACCAGGGGAAGCCCCACCGACTTCCGGGCAACCCCAATGGGATCACAAACTGTTGCCCATGCCCAGGAAGCCAGGATGGATCCCCCCCCCAAGGTTGCGTTTAACCGGAGCATGGAGCCTGGTAGTCAAAATTATCAACCGGGTGTGTGATTGTACTAGCACAGTTAAGTCCGTTTAAAAGAAGCATAAACAAAGAAAACACAACATGAAAGTGGAAGCCCCTTTTACACTGGTAGGAGAGGAAGGTAGTATCTTGAGGAAATTCCCCATAGGATAGTGACCTCAGGAAAACTGGACTATCGGGAAATCTGGATAGGCTACCCAAACCAACGTGGTTACCAACCATTGAGAGTAGAGAAAGAACAGAGAGGGAAAGGTGTGAAAAGAGACAAAAGGAATATCAGTTGAGATGGGGGAAGGGGAAGTGGGGGAGGAAATTTAACATTTTTAAAACAAGATACTCACTGATTGTTATTTTAACCACTTCCGCACTGCTCACTAGAGCTCTACTGCGGCAAAGTGGCTTGATAACGTCTGGCGACGTAGACCTACGTCACCAGACATTCCCCCTTGCCGGCGCCGCGCGCGCGCGCCGCCGGAGGCTCGCTCCCACTGTATTCACAGCGGGAGTCGGGCCAGGGGAGGAGCGGCGGCGATCGCCGCCGCTCTTCCCCGATCATCAGGGAATCGAGTGTGGAGATCCGCCTGCTTGTGTAAACACAAGCGGGCGGATCTCCTAAGTGACAGGCAGGGCCAGAATGCAGGGTTCAGCATAGCTGAACCTGCGATCTGTCCTTGTGTCACATAGTCCCCTCCCCCCACACACGTCAGTAAGCACCAGGCATGCATTAACCCCTTGATCACCAATAAAAATTAACCCCTTCCCTGCCAGTGTCATTTTTAAAGTAACAGTGCATATTTATAGCACTGATTACTGTAGTAATGTCACTGGTACCCCCAAAAGTGTCAAAAATGTCAGTCAAGGGTCCGATCTGTCCGCCGCAATGTCACAGTCCCGCAAAAAAAAAATCACAGATCGCCGCCATTACTCGTTAAAAAAAAAAACACCAAAAATGACATAAATCTTTCCCTTAGTTAGTAAACGCAATAACTTTTGCGCAAACCAATCAAAATACGCTTTTTGCAATTTTTTTTACCAAACATAGGTAGCAGAAAACAAATTGGCCAAAAATTTAAAAAAATTTTGATTTTTACATTTTTTTGGGGGGGAATTTCATATAAAAAAATGTGAAAAATATTGTTATTTTTTCAAAATTTACGTATTTTTTTGTTTATAGCGCAAAAAGTAAAAATCGCACAGGTGATCAAATACCACCAAAAGAAAGCTCAGTTTGTGGGGAAAAAAAGGACGTAAATTTTGTTTGGGTATGGCATCGCACGTCCGCGCAATTGTCAGTTAAAGTCGCACAGTGCTGAATCGCAAAAAGTGACCCAGACGTAAGACAGCAAAATCCTCCGGTGGTAAAGTGGTTAAACTGCTTACCAAACAACCAACATACCTGCAACTGCATAAGAGAGCGTTTCCCAGGTATTTGTAAGTGTTGCGCTAGTGTTCAGGACACTTATTAAATGCTTACATTTACTGGGAGTTAATGTGAGGGAAAATCCAAAAGTACAAGTTGAATATCTCTTTAAGCACTTGTTAACAAATTTGCATTGTAAGCCAGCTTGCAGTACGCAGTACAAGGTGGAACTGCAGCCTCAGCAAATTCTATATACAGCTGTTTTTAACTGTGTCATCATACAGCAGGACAAGGTTGGTAGAGCTCATAATAACCTTCAGCAAATGTGTTGTACAGTCATCAGCCTGGAAATGATTGTTGCAGGTACAGCAGTAAGGAGGACATTCTGTGGACTAGCCTTTTTTGACCTTTTAGCCCTAGAGGAACCCGTAAACTAATTTGCATGCTTTAGGTATCCCTTGCTAAAACCAAGTAATTGAGTATGAGTGGGAAAATGTTGCTTACATGTTAGTGGAAATATTGCCCACCATACAGTGGTGGTCAGAATGCAACTCTTACAGACAGCTATAGTGGTTGTAGACAGATCAGCATTAACCCACGCACATAACAATGTTCTCCAGACATGACTATTTTACATTTTAGCTGGCTTTGAGGGTGGATCGTACTGATCTAATACTAAATGATTTTAATTTTCCTTTTGCTAATCATTTTGTGTTACTGGCTTCTGGTAGAACTCAAGCAAATGTTTCTTACTAGTTTTGATTAGAGTGGAGATGGGTTTTGTTGCCATTTTTATTTCTGTAGGCAAAGTCTCGGCTTGTGACTTCTGCACAAATATGACATTTTACAAATGTCAGTGATCAGGACAATGTTTCTCACTAACGCCTGCCAAAGATGGAATTCACCTTCCATTTGTGGAGAGTTCCTTTAATTACCTGTCTACCAAGTGTGGAGGAAGACGGAAAAATAAAGCTGGCACGGGTTCTAACCCTTCTCTGCTATGCCCTACTGGTTTTTGATTGGATTTTTTTTCAGAATGGCTAATCATAACTTCAATCATGGGATGCAGGTCAGAATGTCTTAGAGATGTGCGCATATAGCAGCCAATACAAAACATTTTGTTCTGTTGAATTTTTTGGTTTTCTAAATCTGTCTAGGGAAAAGATGGATTAGTTAAGTAAATATACGAGGTAATGGTTGACTTTGCTGTCCTATACCATTCAGTTTTGTCAGAAGACAAAAGTAAAGATGTAAGAATGGAACCGAAGCATTGAGGTATGATAAGGCTACCAGTAGTCTCATCCATCATCTGGTCTGTGTTTCTGGAAGGACTACTGTGTGTCCTAGGCTTTATGCATAGTGGAAATTGTCTACACAATGTGTCCCTGCTCCTATACCTGATAAGAGCGAATTTTCTTTGCCATGAAGATTCTGCTATGTTGATTTACTAAAGCTGGAGAGTGCAAAATCTGGTGCCAATTAAGCTGGATACACACTAAACAACTTTTGTTGTTTGATTTCCTTTAGATTTACCTTCAACTATGTAGTGCAATGGCCTGCCTGACTGCATGCAAATTGAAAGTGTTTAGGTTTGACCTCATATTATATGGTTTTGGTAAATCTAAGCAAAAAATCTAAAGAAAATTGTATAGTGTGTATCCAGCTTTAGCTTCTAACTTCAGTTTGTTCAGTTAAGCTTTGACAAAAAAAAAAAACCTGTAAGCTAATTGGTTTCTATGCACCAGGTTTTTTCTCTCTACAGTTTTAGTAAATCAACCCCACTGTATTGATAATGTGATAGCAAGACTGTGGTTTTCAAACCCACCTCATTCTCTGCACCATGTGTCCATGTAAGTGGTAGCCATTTTACAGTTTATAGGTGTCTCTAAGCCTCCACACACATACAGATGTAATACCTTAAGTCCTTATTCACATCTGAGCCTTCTGTAGGCCACTGTCAGATTGCAGATTCCAGGTACATGTCTGACAGTTAAAATATGCTGTTGAAAGTGTTCAAATTTGTGCTGTGAGCAACATCAAATGAATTGGCACCTTTCCAGCCCATGTGAGAGCAACATGTGAAAGTTAGCGTATTTATTCCCATAGCTGTGAGAAGCCTCCTACTAAGGCACTGTATATGGCACCTTTTTCAGAGAATGTTTTGCAGATGTACTCTTTAACAATATCTGACTTCAGTTTAAGGTCTGACCTCACATTTAAAAAAATATCCAAACCCAAGAAAAAAAATAGGATTTTTCCTACAGCTTACCTGTAAAATCCTTTTCTTGGAGTACATCATAGGACACAGAGCACGTAAAAATGACTATCTGGGTTTTACGCTACCTTTAGGTGAATAGACACTTGCAACCAATAGACAGGAAGTTCCTCCCACATAACCCCTCCCATACAAGTAGAACCTCAGTTTTTGAAGCAAGCAATGAAGATCCCAGAAAAAGAGGGGAGGGACCTCTGTGTCCCGTGATGTACTCCAGGAAAATTATTTTACAGGTAAGCTGTAGGAAAAATCCTATTTTCTTTATCGTAAATCATGGGACACAATGCATGTAATAATTACTATCTGGGACGTCCTAAAGCAAATGCCATTAAGTGGAGGGAACATAGCATCCCATAACTGCCCCCGGAGAAAGAACAATAGGAACTTATAGTGCTGCCTGCAACAGACTAATACCAAACTGAGCCCCTTCTCGGGCTCTAACATCCACTTGATAAAACCTTGTGAATGTATGAACTGAAGACCAAGTAGCAGCTTTGCAAATCTAAGCCATAGATACTTGATGATGCACTGCTCAAGAAGCACTCACCCTCCTGGTAGAATACACTTTTAACTTAAAAAGGCAGAATCTTACCCTTTAAGCCATGAGGTTGAACAATGACTTGACGAATCCATCTAGAGATGGTGGAAGTAGTTGCTGCTTGGCCTTTCCTAGGCCCTTCTGGCAATACAAAAAAGGCAGCAGTACTACGGATTAGTGCAGATGACCTCAAATAGACTTAAACTGCACAAACCACATCTAGTCCTTTGGAACAATATACAATAGAAAAGTGCAGCGCTTAAAAGGTTAAAAACAGATCAATGGATAAACCAGAGTCTAAGATTAGCACAATCAATGTCTAAATTGTATGAGGGTGATAAAAAGTCCAATAGGAAATCCAATGAAGGTGCTCAGTGCTGTAATGGCACACAGGAAAAAAAGTGCTTTCAATCTGTGCAATCCTCCACCAGAGATACAAGCCTCTCACCTGAGGGCTGTGGTAAAAATGCCTCAAACAAATTCCAGCAATAATAATCTCCTGTTCAGGACAGCGGTTTCTAAGGACATCCCTCAGTCTCAGATAATCACAATGATCACCATAATAAAAGATAAAGAGGGGCAGACCATAGTGCATTAACCAAATAACAGGAACGTTTATTGTGAATAGACAGCCTCTTACTTGAAACATATGAATCTCGAGCAGAGTAAACGAACAGCCGATCATCCGACAGAGCCGAACGCTCTGCCGACAGGGACTGCGAGTGACGTCACAATCTCCTCCCCCTTCCGCACGCGTATCGTCCGTGGGCGGGACTTCTTCAGCGTATGAGTTGGAGTCTGAGGATTTGGAAAAAAGGAAGGCAGAACTATATCCTGGTTTAGGTGAAAACTTGATACTACTTTAGGCAAAAAGGATGGATGAGGCCGAAAGAACACCTATCCTGATGAAAGATCAAAAATGGCTCTCTACAGGAAAGAGCCGCTAACTCCGAGACCCTCCTGACTGAGGTTATAGCAATCAAAAAGACCAAATTCCTTACCAATTATACCAGAGGAATCTGCCTGATAGGTTCAAAGGGCTGCCTTTGCAGCGCCGAGAGTACAAGATCCAGATCCCAAGAACACAGGGGTGGCTTCATTGGCGGAACCATGCAAATCACACCTTGCATAAATGTCTGCACCAAAGAGTGCGTCACTGAAGGTCTCGGGAAAAAAACCGACAAGGCTGAGACTTGACCTTTAATGGTCCCTAATGCCAATTTTAAGAGCACCCCTATCTGAATAAAAGTAAGAATTCTACCAATGACATCCTTACGAGGATGCCATTTCTTTGATTCACACCAAGAGATATAGAATTTCCAAACTCTATAATAGATTCTCCTAGAGATGGGTTTTTTGGCATTAATCAATGTTGCCAAAACCGAACCCGAGATCCCCCGATCCTTCAAGATTCTGGTTTTAATAGCCAGGCCGTCAAAATCAGCGACCATAAAGCAGGATGGAATATGGGACCTTGGGAGAGCAGATCTGAACAACATGGAAGCAACCTTGGCTCCCCCATGGCTAACTTCACAACCTCTGCGAACCAAGGCTTCCTAGGCCATGCAGGAGCCACCAGGATCACCGGCTTCCCTTCCACCTGAATTCTGCTCAACAACCGTGGCAGAAGTTGGAACGAAGGAAATTCATACAACAGGCTGTTTTGTAACCAAGGGGTCACTAAGGCATCTGTTCTGATAGCGATCGGATCCATGGTTCTGGACACAAAATTATCCAGCTTGTTGAAACTGGATGCCAATAGATCTACGTCGGGGGTACCCCAATGTTGATAGATCAGCTGAAACACCTCGGGATGCAAGGACCATTCCACTGGACACAATTGCTGGCGACTTAAAAAGTCTGCCTGCCAATTGTCCACACATGAGATAAATCCTGCTGGCAAACATGGAACATACCTTTCTTCCCATGTCAGTATGTGGTTCACCTCTTTCTGAACCAATTGGCTTCTGGTGTCCCCCTGATGGTTGATATAAGCCACCAGGGTCGCATTGTTGGACTGAATCCTGACAGGACACCCCCGCAAACTGGTTTTCCAATGAGACAGCGCCAAAGCGGGCTACCCTGGTTTCAAAGATGTTGATGGGCAAGAGTCTCTCTACCCGAGACCAAGTCCCCTGGACAGAAAGACCCTCAAAGACAGCCCCCCCAGCCGATCAGGCTGGCGTCTGTGGTTACAACCTTCCAGGTTACTGGCAAAAAAGATTTTCCTTTGCTTAGGTTGATGAGAACCATCCACCAAGACAGATCCTGCCTGACCCCTGGAGCAAGAGACATAAGGGAATCCAACGCTTGGACCTTCTTGTTCCAAGCAGAGAGAATACTGTTCTGAAACAGTCTGGAGTGGAATTGAGCATAAGGGACTGTCTCGAAAGAGGCCACCATTTTGCCCAATAGTATCATGCATAGTCATATGGAGGGAAATTGTTTTCCTCCCTACAAACAGAACCAGACTTCTTAGGGCTACAGACTTTTTTGACGACAAAAAAACTTTTGCCTGAACTGTGTCGAGAACCAGACTCAGATATTTCAAGACCGGAACAGGCTTTAAGGTCGATTTCTCTAGATTGATAATCCAACCCAAATCCTCTAGGCACTGGATCATTAGGGACATGTCTTGTGTTAGCCCTAAGCTTGAATAATTCTTTAACAGTAGGTCGTCCAGGTAACCCATGAGAGAGATGCCTTGGGGCTTTAGAAAGGCTAACACGGGGGCCAAGATTTTTGTAAACACCCGGGGAGCTGTAGCCAGACTGGATGGTAGGGCTTTAAAAGATGGATGTTTAATCCTTCTTTTACCGGCAAAAATGCGCTTTTTCCACCTAAAATTTTCTGGATGTATTTATCCAGATCCTCACCAAAGAGACGTTCCCCATGGAAAGGAAAAGCTGTCAGTAGTTTCTTACAAGGTAATTCTGCTGACCAATTCTTAAGCCATAGTACTTTGCGCATATGAACAGAGAGAAGAACAACTCGGGAAATCTGTTGGATAGAATCCTTAAGGGCACCTACCGCAAAACACAAGGCGCGAGGAATATCCGCCAAATCTTCTGGAGATTCCCCTGGAATAGGCAGACTTCTGGTCACCCTTTTAAAGCGATCCTTTAAGGATTGGCAAACCCCTGGTTAAACAGCAGAGCCAATGACGGCAAAGGAAGCTTTAAGTAAGGAGTCCAAATTTTTATCTGCTGGATCCCTAAGGATCAAGGCAATTAAGCATATATGCATGCAGTTCAAGACAATTAAGCATATATGCTTTTATGCAATATGCGTTTATGGAAGCCTGCATTTATGTAAGCATGCGTTTTATGCAAAAATGCATTTATGCAAACAGGTGTTTCCACAAACACGTGTACCCATGCAAACATGCATCCACGCAACATGCAACTACGCAATTAGCAAGCATGCATTTATGCAACATGCGTCTATGCAACTATGCATTTATGCAACCATGACAATGACCTTCAAGACACTGGCGAAAAAACTGAGGTTCTTCCTGTATGGGACGGGTTCAATGGGAGGAACTTCCTGTCTATTGGTTGCCAGTCTTCATTCACCTAAAGGTAGCGAAAACCCAGATAGTCATTATTACCTGCTCTGTGTCCCGTGATGTACGATAAAGAAATGTTACATGTGAAAACTTACTAGTCATATACACGTAGATAAGGTGGCTACATTTGTTTTCTTTTCTCAGACTTTTTCTGCCACTTCATTTCTGTCTGGTGGTCTTGCCAGTTATGCCCTTCCTGTCCTAGTGTAACAAGACACTTAACAGACCAACAGGGAGCAAATAAGCAAAGGTAATTTTTAGGGTTTACATACACTTCAAACAGACCTGTCAATAAAATAGAATTACAGAGTTTACGATAGCAGCAGGTAGAGGGGGATATCTTTAAATCAGGAGGCTAAAGGAAGTCCTAATGTGAGATTTTTTTGCAATATAATTTTTTTTAACAGTAAAAAAAAAAAAACTTTATTAAAGTTTTAAAAGTACAAACCAGCAATAACTGTCAATTCCTAGATTGTAAGCTCTAACGCGCAGGACCCTCTGATTCCTCCTGTATTGAACTGTATTGTAAAAAGTGATAATAATGCAGCGCTAAAACACGATAACCTCTAAGAATTAAAATTTAAAACATTCATAAATTTAAAAGTCCATGTTAACAGGAGTCCACATATAGTTTTCAGAAGAGGCAATGATACTGTGGTGTGACTAAGTACCACAAATGTGATGAGACTATCACCCACAGCTGATCACACTGCCTCTTACCATTCAGTATAGACCCTTACAACAAAGGTCAAATGTGCAGTGTAAAGCAATCCAGTAAGATCTCCAGTTATAATATTCCACCTCTGGGACTCTCAGACGTTTCTACCAAGGCTTCATCCATCTTTTCATTTACTTAACAGAACCCCACAGCCTTCGCTATCATTTTATGACAGACTCCTCTCCTGGAGCTTTGCACTCATCCTATCAAGCTGTGGGTTATCTAGATGATATACAGATTTCAAGATATGACAGTAAGACCCGAAGAGTACAGCTTCTCCTGCCTTTTAACTATGTAGTGCAAGAAACAAACAAAGTCTAGTGAGCTGGCAAGGCTATGATCCAGGTAGTATAATTTTTGACCTTTGACCTTTGTTATGAGTGCCTATATTGGATGGTAAGAGGCAGTGTGATAAGGTGTGGGTGATGGTCTCTTCACATTTGTGGTACTTAACTGCACTACCGTATCATTGCCTCCTCTGAACACTATATGTGGACTCCTGTTACCATGGATATAATCATATTTTAGCACTGAACCATTATCACCTTTTATATCTAAGTTGTTGTTCAGCAATATTGTGCTAGCAGCTAATTTAAAGGTATTGTATATAACATCATTTGATTTTTACCTAGCGCAGCTGACTGGTGTTTATTTACTAATTGAATTGTAACTGTATTGTCTGTCCTCATGTTGTTGTAAATAAATGACGCTAAATAAATCCTGTATTATAATAATAATAATAATAATAATTTAAAATAACAAAAATCAAGTATCATACATTAGTGCAATAGAAGCAGGAAAGTATTATCCGTATGAGTTTTATAAAAAGTACAATTCAGTGACAAAAATCAGTGAATAAGAAAATGCTAGCTCAGTCGCATACCATCTTAACCACTTGCCGACCGCCGCAAGTACATATACTTCGGCGGTCAGCCCCGTGCAGGCAAAGTGACATACCCGTACGTCACTCGCCTGCGAGCCAATAGGGGGCGAGCGCGCGACGCCGGAGGCGATCCTCAGTTACAGAGGGAGAAAGGCAGGCGACTAATGTAAACACAGCTGCCTGGCATTCTCCCTTGTGTAACAGCAGAGATCATATGGTCCTGCTATGTAGGACCGTAGATCTCTGCTGTTACATGAAAAGCCACATCCCTGCATAGTAAGAATCACGCCCCTAGGGACACACTTAACCCCTCCTTCTCCAATAAATTTGATCATCTTTTTGGCTGGGCAGTCACTGCTCATATACTGTATGTCAGTTGGCATAAATGGAGTGCCAAACTAATAGTCAAGCACCAAACACTGTAGGATTGTGGGGTGAAGAGCTTCCCGTTTAAGGTAAATTTACCTTTCTGGGTTAGTAGGACATGTAGAACAATAGCAGTTTTTTTTTTTAAATAGAGAGAGAGAGCTATAAATGCCTAGCAGCAAAACAGTGGGATCTGGAGCCAGTGACAGTTTCAGTGCCCTGGCCAACCAAGATGTAACTTGCTTCCAATAATTGGCAATCAGGGGGCAATTCTACACCATATAATAGAAGGTGCCAGTGTCATTTTAAACATTTGCTACAGAGTGAACAAAAGGATGGGATTAATGCAATGGAACTTCCCAAGGGGTCTAATATATCCTATGTAAAAATTTCAGCTCGATAAATGTATCCCTAGCCTAGCAGATATAATCAGTTTAGTATATTGAGCTACCACATCCTCCCATTCCTCCTCACAGAAGGTGGGAATGTCAGTTTTCCACTTCTGCAATATTAGAGAGGTTCTGGCCCTTAATGAGTTATAAGAAATGCACAAGAAAGGGGCTCATTAAGATCAGGGACCTTTAACAGATACTCCAAGGAGTGTTGTTGAAGGATAGGTAATTGGGGGAATTGGGTCCTAATAGCATGCCATAGTTTTAGGTACTTGAAAAAATAGTAGTTAGGAAGGGCAAAATTTTCTTTCAGTGAGCCATAGGGCTGAACCCCCTGGTTTGGAAGACATGCCCCATGTATACCCACTCTTGTCCAAATATGGGGGTCTAGGAGGGTGTACAAATATGGTAGGATGGGGTTGTCCCAAAGGGGAGTATTAGCAGGCCAAATCCCAGGAGAAGAAGGCAATTTAAGTATATTACTCCAAGCCTAGGGGACCTGGGTCCTATGTGTATTAACGATTGAAGCAGTTGTGGAGGACCACCTAAAGGCTACTTCCAAGGCTGGGTTCCCATCAGGGATGGCAAGCCACTAATGGTAAAAGGTTAGATTAGGCAGTGCTAGGCCAGCATTTGCTATACCATTTACATGCAGACAGGTAATTTTTCTCAGCTGTGCAAAAAAATACGGGTGTATTTCCCCGCGCCACTGGAAAAGGGTTGAATAAAGTGATATCGTGCAATCTAGTGTTAATAAATAAATAAATATATAAATACAGTAATCCCCCGCTCCATCGCGGTTCAGTTTTTGCGGTCCCGGTAATTTGCGTTTTTTTTTGTAATGTTATTTTACTATATAAATCATTAAAAATTAAATATTTTTGTGTTTTCCATAGCTCTTGCTATGTCTCTTAGTATCTTTTATGTGTTTAAATGAGTTTCTATTGTTTTAAAAGTGTGTTTAAAGACCTTAAAATGCTTCTACACGTACAGTGACAGTAAAAAAAAACATGCCTACAATGCATTTTAATAGGGTTTTTCTATTTCACAGAATTTCACTTTTCGCGGCTGGGTCCGGAACGTAACCCCCGCAATGGAGGGGGGATTACTGTAAATAAATTAGTGAATTAGCAGCTGCTGTATAAGTAGTGAAGTAGTGTGAGTGAATACTAACGGCCAAGATACAGCGCTTGCTCAAATTTAATAAATTACAATGCTCCAATGATTGGTAAAGTGCAATAATGTGGGTTAGATTAACACAAGTGATAATAAATGTATAAATTCAATACAATTCAATAATTGTGAATAAAAACGTGCATAAATCTCATAAATAGCAATTCATCATATAAACAATAATTAATAATAAACAATGATAGTATCCTTTCAAAAATGTCCACAATTCATATAAAGTGCTTCTGTTCAGACTCGATATATAGGGCTCAGATGTTCCTTGTTCCAAATAAATAGTAAGGTTGGGTCACTTACCAAATGATGTGGGTACTGAATGCCTTATGGCACCAGAACCAATCAGGCTTGATGAGCCCCCTGGGCTCAACGGATCTCCTCAAAATATCCCCTGGGATGGCAATAGTCCCTCTGGCTTTCATATTAATGATTCGATTTTTTTGTATAGGGAAGAGAAGAATGCTCCAAATAGTGTAGTATAAAGTTAGGTTTATTTACCCTAAATAGGGTTATCAACTTGAAACCACCTCCCACCCGGCCATTGTACATATACGGCCGGGTGGGAGTCTCGTCCTTCTGAATGGACGTTCCGGAACGTCCTTCAGAAGGAGCGAGATTGCGCCGCCGCGGGCATGCGCAGCGGCACGATCTCGATGTGCCTGTGTCCCTCGGACACAGCGCAACAAGATGCGTCAGGAGGGCCCTGTGATTGGCCCTCCTGATCACATGACTGCTGTGTCCAATCACAGCCGTCATGCAATGTAAATACAGCTGTTGTAACGGCTTCGATCTCTTCTCCTCCTGACAGATCCTGTCAGGGAGGAGAAGAAGAGGATCGATACTGGAGCTGGGGTGATCAGTGAGTATTTCTAAGTACTCACTGATCCCAGGGGGGGTCTGTGCTGGTAATCAGAACATTGATTACCAGTGCAGCCCTGGGGGGGGTGGGGTGCCACTAGAGCCACCAGGGATGCCCACCCATGACCACCAGGGATGCCCACCATGGCCACCAGGGATGGCAAACAGCCTGCAAGTGGTGCCCTCCTATCAGTGCTGACCACCAATGCCATATATCAGTGCTGCCCACCAGTGCCCGTTATTGCCATCCACCAGTGCCGCCCACCAGTGCCCATTATTGCCCACCAGTGCTGCCTATCAGTGCCCATCAGTGCCCCCATCAGTGCCCATCAGTGCCAATCAGTGCTGCCCATCAGTGCCGATCAGTGCCACCTATCAGTGCCCATCAGTGCCCATCAGTGCCGCCGATCAGTGCCCATCAGTGCTGCCTATCAGTGCCCATCAGCGCTGCCTATCAGTGCCCACCAATGCTACATATCAGTGCTATCTATCAGTGCCACATATCAGTGCCCATCAGTGCTGCATATCAGTGCTACCTATCAGTGCCCATCAGTGCTGCATATCAGTGCCACCCCATCAGTGCAACCCCATCAGTGCCACCCAATCAGTGTCTCCTCATCAGTGCCTGTCAGTGCGGCGTCATCAGTGCTCATCAGTGCAGGAAAAAAACGTATCTATTCACAAAATTTTATAACCTAAACAAAAAAAACTTTTTTTTTTTTTCAAACTTTTCGGTCTTTTTTTATCTGTGCACCAAAAAAGAAAAAACCTGTCAGTGATCAAATACCACCAAAAGAAAGCTCTATTTGTGGGGAAAAAATGGTTTTGGTTTAGGTACAGTGTTGCATGACCGCACAATTGTCATTCAAAATGCAACAGCGCTAAAAGATGAAAATTGGTCTGGGAAGGAAGGGGGTTTAAGTGGCCAGTATTGAGGTAGTTAAAAGAGCTTTCCAGATGTTTGCATTGGTGGTCAGCGGTATGGTGCGGGCTGCACGTCCTCTCGGAACGGCTTCCAACTTCCGGTTCCGGCTTGCGATCCACCCAAACGTGACGTGCCCTCGCTATGCGTTCCAAGCTAACGCGTTTCGTCACTTCCGGTGACGTCTTCAGAGCTTGAGTCTGAACAGAAGCACTTTATATGAATTGTGGACATTTTTGAAAGGATACTATCATTGTTTATTATTAATTATTGTTTATATGATGAATTGCTATTTATGAGATTTATGCACGTTTTTATTCACAATTATTGAAATTTATTGAATTTATACATTTATTATCACTTGTGTTAATCTAACCCACATTATTGCACTTTACCAATCATTGGAGCATTGTAATGTATTAAATTCGAGCAAGCGCTGTATCTCAGCTACCTTTCTTCTGCTGTTATATGCTTTGCAATGATCGTCTACCCACAGATCCAGTTTAGGGTGAGCCACTCTTTCCCAACAAGACGAGGCAGGAATGGGATATGGAAAAACATCCCACTAACAATGAGATTGGTTGTTTTTTTTTTCTCACCTTAATGCAAACTTTTGCTATTGCTTTCTAGGCAAACTATAAATAGGATATCTACAGTATATACCAGTTGACATGAATTGTTTCAAAAGGATTGTTGTTGTTATGCCATTATATTCTGCAATATTTCTAGGATTTGCTGTTTTAATGAATATGATTATGTTCACAGCATATTGTCCCATTTTATTCTGAAAGTTATTATCTCAATGCAACATGGTGGTCATTGGGGAAAAGCCAGTATAGAGCCTTTATATATGTATAAAAATGCACAAAATCTCCCACAGAAATGTTCAGCACACCTTCCAGGTATTAGCGGTCTTGATGTTTGGATTGTTTGCTCTCAATGTCTGTTGCTGATCTCTCTGTTTGAGAACCTTAGACCTCTAGGAAGTACATGTGCAGGCGCCCCCCTCCCCTCCTCACATTATAAAGGGTCAAAGGTAGAAAGCAAGGGATAGATTGTGTAGCAGCTGCCTGTAGCTCTAAAAACTATGACACTGTCCAAAGGACCTTCAGCAGTAGGCATACCTGCAGGGATACAGGCAATGTGCTTTTCTATGGTAAGACTATATTTAATGAGTAAAATCTCTCACTTTATAATGGACCTAAGAATTTATGTGCATAAACTTGATATGTGCTTTAATATATAGGCAAAACTGACAATTTGTACACAATATTAAGAAGCTCAGCTAGCAGTCATTTTCTCTCTATGGGTTTTTCAAGTCATTTCACAAAATGGTGTGCAAATGAACTAAGTCAGTTACTCTAAATATTCTAAAGAGAAGGTGTCAAAGTGTACATATTGGCCTGGGGTAGAACCAGGGGTATTTTATGAACTAGCACCATGTATTGCCCACTTTTACCCATCAGTGCCTGTTTGTAATATATGTTGTAGTCAGATGTTCACCTTACATATATTTTACCTGCTATATAACACAGATAGATATGTTTTATGGAAGAAATAATAGGCTAATCTAACAAAGCAATATGCACATCAAATGTCTACTGGTGAAAGGTGATTTTGTGGATTTGTATCAAACGTTTTTTAATCACATTTTATGTCTGGAGTCCAGAAGTACAGTAATAATTAGTAATTGTGTACGACAGAATATTCACTATGGAGCTCTCAATATGTGCCTGGATTGGTGCAAATGAAAACCTAATTTGGTGCACTGGGTGCCAAAGCAGCACACATAGCCACTTCCAAAACAATGAGGTCTCTTAGTAAATTATAGACTTGTCGATTAATGCATTTTAATAGTCATCATAATTACATTCAGCACGCAAGCTTTACCTTTTCTGTACACTGGGGCTTAAGTAGACTGTATAATTACTAGTAATAATCATGCAGTAGAAAATAAGAACTAGCAACAAAGATCAACCAAAGAGCTTGTCATGAGTACCAGAGACTTTCCAGACTGCTGGAAAATGTACGATCAATATTTTTTTCCTACAGGGGAAAAAGAAAGTAGTTCTTCTTACCATCTTTTCATAGAAAAAGTAATCGACTGATCTGGAAGCTAAATTTACAGCAAATCTAGCCTTATAACTATGGTCATGAGGATGACAAGATCCATCCTCTCACATGAATATTGATAGGAAATCTATCCACCTGTTGTGGACAATGCGACCGTAGGATACTCATTGGTTTCAGTTGACCTGTGTTGTAAAATGTAATAGTGGCTTTTACTTTTTCTTTTTTTTTTTTAAATCTTGCTTTATTTGTATTGTACTTGTTGGCTAATATATTTATTTAATAAGTACACTTATTTGTTATGTTGCCTAATTTGGATGTCTGACATCAGGTATGGCCAATTTTGGCTACATTAAATGACTTTCTTACACCTAAGGGCACATTGAACACCCTTGAGCAATCATTCTTTGGAAAAAAAGATCAATTTGAAACAATTGTTTTTTTTTCTCCAATTGATAAGAACCTAACCCTTCTCTTTCTCTCTTTCTCTCACACACACTCTCTCTCTCTCTCTCTAATTATGCACGCTCCTGTGGTGTCATAGCTTCACCCTTTACTGTTCCTCTGTCTGCCCCAATGGATTAGGCTGGCATTTCCTACATTTTATTTTCTGAACTACCACCAACCAAGGGCATGTATTTAAAGGGTAACTCCACTTCCGTGGGGAAAAAAATAGCAAATAAAAAAATAATATAGCATATACAATTGCGACTCATGCAAGTCATATTGTAATTGAATATTTAAATTCAATCTGCAGCTCTGTAATTTTCTGCAAAGTGCAATGCAATATGGCAATCTAGAGGTGTTCTGTACACAAAATGTGTACAGAACGCTCCCCCAGAAACATTATTTCTCTTTCGTTCATTGACAGACACAGCTCCAGAATCTTTTTGACCATTGGGTTATGCTGCCCCCTACAGGAGTCGGACACTAAGCAGGAAAAAACTTTACCATGCCTATGGGGCAGTCCCAGGGGGTATGCTCCCACTTTCTGCTATTGGCATTCAGTTTTTTTCTGCCTAGTCATCAGGAGTAAGGACCTAGTTCCTTGCTTGGATCTCTTTTATTATTTTCTGTTTCTGTGAGAACTACAATCAACTGCTGGACTGGGCAACAGACTAGATATTCTAGATCCTTACGGTCTCCCTAGTCCAGCCAGGGAACGTGACCCGATCTCAGATCCATGCTAGGGTGACCACAACATAGCCCCACTGGACAAGGGCTGGCTGGCGAGTTAAATGTCTCGCAAGGACCTTAGACGTGGTCACGGCCTGAGTCGCAGAGTACCTCTGGCCCCAGCACCCCCATTCCAAGATGATGCGGTGGTCTGCCTTGAGTGGTACCCACCCGGTTTACATGATGCGGTAAGTAGTGTCCCCCCTTTTCACTGGTGGCCTGTTGGGGTGGACGTGGGCCCCTCCCTGGGATGGTCAGACCCCCCTGAGTTCCCGTCCTTCCTGCATAGTGGTCCTCATTTATCAGGGTCCCTCTGGGGACCACCTCCCATTTGCCCACACCTAGCTCCCCCCTCCCTTCCCCCCTAGGGGTGATCATACATGATTAGCTGTTTTGGGGATGTTGAGCGGGTGATGGGGGCTGGGGGGGTGGGGCACGCTGCTGGCTGCAAAAAATGCAGTTTTTGGGGTGGGATGGTCCTGGTGGGGGCTCCTGCCAGGCTCCCCCCTTCCTGCCCATTCATTCTGGGGGTCTTGGGAGCTGCTATTTTGTTGTGGATGGCTGCTGTATCTATCGGCGGCCATTTTCCTGCAGTTTCCCATTGAATAAAGCGGCGGCCATGTTTTTGAAGCCTACAGAGCAGTGATTCAGCAGTGGGCCTCTAGTGTTAACTCCTGCACTTCCTATTTCTCTCTGATCGCCACACTGCATGCAACTGGACACTCTGCTCTGTACCTGGGTCGGTGGTTATGAGTCCTTGTGAGTGTAAACACTCTCCCTCTTCTCTGCTTTTTCCTATTTTGCTAAGGTAGTCCCTGGGTTCACCATGGAGTCCCTGGAGCATGTTTCTCCACCTGACCCTCTTTCAGAGGCTGCGGGGCTCTCCGGTGCCCAGTCCGCTTTGTCTGCTATGACGGCGGTCCTAGAGTCACTAGTGTTCAAGCTAGATATGGTCCTGCAAAACAAGATGGGCAAAAAGTGCCCCCAGCCTTCACCTGCATCCTCTGTCTCCTCAGATTCTGAAGTTGATTTGGCTGCTGTGGAGGAGAGTCTCCTAACTGGGTTTGCGTCCACACACGCTGAGTGCTCTGATAGTGAGGATGATTCCACTACGGCTGCGCACGAAAAGGTGCTAGTGGATGCACTGATTGTAGCAGTGTAGGAAACTTTAAAACTGGAAGACACAGCTGCTGCTGCGTCAGAGGAGTCGGTACGTTTCGGTACCCGTAAATCCTCTAAGGTGACTAAGGTGTTTCCCTTTTCCCACCTATTTTAACAAACTAAAATTTTGTCCAACCAACATTGGGTACCAAAGTGTTTGGCAAGAAGGTATCCTTTTAAAGAGTCCCTGTTAAAAAAGCGGACAGTCCCACCTGTGGTGGACTCTCAGGTTTCCAGGCTAAATAAAGCCCCCCTTATCCCAGTGGAGGACTCTCCGTCTTCTAAAGACCCTTTTGACAAGAGAGCTGAATCTCTGGTCCGACATCTTTTTACCATGGCTGGTTCCATCCTTAGACCAGTGTTTACCATAACTTTGGTCTCCCAGACCTCAAGGCTTAAAGCTTTTGCGCCAGGATTTTGAGGGGGAACAGATTTCCCCTAACCTCGTGGAGCTGGCGGACCAGTTGGTCCTGGAATTTCAGTTCATCTGTGATGCCTCTCTGGATGCGGCTCCTTTAGTCTTCAGGGTATCTGTAACAGCAGTGACCCTGAGGCGCATGATTTGGCTCAAACATTGGTCTGCGGACCAGGCTTCCTTTGTAGGACATCGCCTGTTTGGAGCTTCCATTAATGAGATCATTAAGGGTCTAACGGGGGGGGGGGGGGGGGGGCGGGGGAGAGCACTCTTCTCTCACAGGCTACCAGGAGCAAGGAGGCTCGTCACAAACGTGCGCATTTCTTCTCGGCTCACGAGCGGCCCTTTCGTTCCTCAGGATCTCAGGATAAGGGATTGAAATCCGTTCAAACCCCCTCGGGAGGTTCCAAGAGGCCCTGGTCTGGTAAGCTGAGAGTGGGTCCCTTCAGACCCGCAGACAAGCCTTCTTCTGCCTAAAGGGGCGCCCTCACCCGTATCTGGGGTGGGGTATGTCTTCACTTTTTTTCTCTGACCTTTGGACCTCCTTGATTCAAGAAAGGTAGGTCCACGAGCTGATTCAGTCCAGTTACAAGATCGAGGTTCGATCCTTGCCTCCGGCAAAGTTTTTCCCTTCCAACCTGTGTTTGTCCCCAGATTGCCGGCGAGGTCTCCTCGGGTGGTGCAAGATTTACTTCTACAAGGGGTCATTGTACCAGTTCCCGACTCGGAATGCTTTTGGGGGTTTTACTCAAACTTATTTACTGTTCCCAGGAAAGAGGGAATAGTTCGTTCCATCCTGGACCTCAAAGCCTTGACCGCTTTGTGCGGGTACAAAAATTCCAGATGGAGTAGATTCACACACTAGTGGCATCCCTTCATCAAGGGGATCTTCTGGCCTCTATAGATATCAAGGAGGCTTACCTTCATATCCCAATACATGTCAGACATCAGCGTTTTCTTCACTTGCCGTGGGCAAGGAGCATTATCAATTCGTGGCATCATCCTTTGGTCTAGCCTCGGCCTCTCGGGTGTTCACAAAAATGTTGGCCCCAGTGTTAGCATTGTTGCGCCAGCAGGGGATTGCGGTTCTGGGGTACCTGGACGATCTCCTTCTGCGAGCAGAGTCTACTACTGCCTTGAAAGACAACCTGGACATCACTGTGTTTATTTTGGAGTTCCTCCAAAATGGGATAGATCAACACTTGGCCTTGAGTACCATCAAGGGCCAAGTTTCGGGCTTGGCGATTTTCTTTTAAAGCCTGTTGGCTACACACTCCTTGATTCATACTTTTATTCAGGAGGTCCGCCACCTGGCTCTCCAGGTGAGGTCTCTGTTGCCTCCATAGGACCTCAATTTGGTGCTGTCAGTACTTCAGAAGCCGCCTTTTGAAAATATTCATGAGATTCCTCTGCTCACTTTGACACAGAAGGTAGCTTTTTTGGTGGCTATTACTTCTGTGCGCAGAGTGTCGGAGTTGGCTGCGTTATCTTGTCGTTCACCTTATCTAGTGGTACACAGAGACAAAGTGGTGCTACGTCTCTGTCAGTTGTTCCTTCCTAGGGTCGTTTCTGGTTTCCATCTAAATGAAGACATTGTGTTGCCTTCCTTGTGTCCTAAGCCTAAACACGCTAAAGAGATTCCCTTACAATTTTTGGATGTGGTTCGGGCAATCAGGGTGTATCTGGCAGTGACTGAGTCGTTTTAGAAAATCGGACTAGCTATTTGTCCTTATAGATGGACCTCGTCGCTGGCTGCATCTGCTGCGACCATTTCCAGATGGATCAGGCAGACAGTGGTACAGGCCCATTCCATTAAGGGTTAGAATCCTCCTTTCCTTGTTAAGGCACATTCTACAAGGGCGCTTAGTGCCTCTTGGGCCTTTTGTCATCAGGCGTCTGTGGTGCAGGTTTGCAAGGCAGCCACCTGGTCGTCTGTACATACATTCACAAAATTTTACAAAGTGGATGTGTTGGCATCTGCAGACACTGCCTTTGGCTGCAAGGTTTTGAAGGCCGCTGTTTGAGAGGACTAGTCCTCTTTAAGAGTGTTTGTTTTAGGTGAGCTCCAGTTGTCCCTGGTTGAGCTCTTGTTTCCTGGTTGGTTAGGTTTAGCCTTTGGGAATTTTCTTCTGCTTTGTTTACCCACCCCCCATGTTTGACACTGCTTTGGGACGTCCCAATGGTCAAGAAGATTCTGGAGCTGTGTCCCTCAATGAATGAAAGATAAGATTGGATGTTTGTCTTACCGTAAAATCCTTTTCTCTGATGTTCATTGACGGACACAGCACCCACCCCTCTATTGAGTTGGGTTATATTTCTTCTGACACTGCTTGCAACAAAACTGAGTGCCTATAGCAGGAAGTGGGAGTATACCCCCTGGGAATGCCCCATAGGCATGGTAAAGTGTTTTCCTGCCTAGTGTCCTACTCCAGTAGGGGGCAGCATGCCCCAATGGTCAAGAAGATTCTGGAGCTGTGTCTGTCAATGAACATCAGACAAAAGGATTTTACGGTAAGGCAAAAATCCAATTTTCCTGCTTGTGTGATTGGCTCACTTATTTTCCCAGAAGTCTACACTAAGATACAAGTCTGATATCAGGCATCCCCTGCAACAAAAATTTAATTTTTGGTGACATACTCCCAAAAGAAAATCACATCTAAAGGGATGCAAACCCTGCAATTTTCCTCAGTAAAGCCCTGTGGGTGCAACAGCTGATTAATACCACTCCCATTAGATTTGCTTACTACATGGACACAGAATCTTACTCTTTAAGATGTCCAAAAAGGTGCAGAAATTGATTAATAAGTAACTTTCTAAAGGAAGCAATCTATTTTACTTGTGCACTAAGAGATCTGAAAAGCATGCTAGGTTTGTTAAGGTTCTCATCAATCCAGGTTAAGGTATACAGTAGCTAGGAGTAGTTAGGCACATTCAGTTGGACTTGTTCTGTAAAGTTGAAGATATTTTGCTGCTTATTCAAATGAAGAAGCTGTATGGATAAGCAGGGAAATGCCTTCAACATTACAGAACAAGTCCAGTTGAATGTGACTACTACTAGCTTTGCAATGTTAGGGCTACTTTAGCTGCTGCTATACAATTGTACCCTTATGTATAATGTTTAGAATTGTGGAATTTAATCAGAACACATCTATTTCTAATGTTACTCTTACAGATAGTAAATAAAATCTTCCATAAAAAAGTGAACTCCGTGGAATGTCCCGCATGTCGCTGGAAATCTGTTTGTATTTGGATATAATCTTATGTGTACGAAGACCCTGTACAAAATTTTTTACCTGCCTCAGGTAGCACCTGTAGATTGAAGAATAGACTGAGGATGGCAGCCATGATGAAGAAGAGTTTGCACACAACACCGCCTGATGGTGGCTGGGGGTGGATGATTGTGATTGGCTGCTTTCTTGTCACAGTTTGTACAAGGGCCGTTACAAGGTATGTCAGTTTCTCTTTCCTAAAATAAACACCCCAACCCCCATAACTCATATTCAGCAGGATTTGATGACCTGTTCACTGCCTATTGCCTATATCTCTAGGTGTATCTCAATATTCTTTGTTGAATTCCAAATATATTTTGGTCAAGATTATTCAAGAACAGCTTGGATACATTCCATTGTTGATTGTGCCACTATGTTATGTGGTAAGTAACCTAAGACAAAGACCTTGTTATCCTAAATGTAATTAGAATAATACATATTTGAATAATTAAGTCATAGATTTTGTATAGTAAGCTAGATTAAGAATCTGATTTTAAAATACTGTACTGTACAGTAGTGAAGATAGCTGACTGTCGTTCTTCCTAATCTTTATGTATGTTGCTCAAAAGAAAAGTCGTATTACTATTTTAACAGATAATTCCCAACTGCTCTTGATCATGTCTGAGGTACTATAAATTTATCTTATGACCTTTTAATGATCTATTCTGGTTTTTGCAGCCCCTCTCGGAAGTTATGTGAGCAACCATGTCTCTTGTCAAGTGGGCATCATACTCGGTGGACTTCTTGCATCCACAGGACTTGTCCTGAGTTCCTTTGCTACAAGCCTAGAGTATCTCTACCTCACACTAGGGGTCATTACAGGTAATCCTTACTATAGTTACTTATATGTATCTGATTAAAAACAAAAGTGATCTTAAGTAGTAAAAAATGAGAAGACTTTCATAATTGAGAACACTTTTTAAAATGTTCAGTTGCAAAAAAACTTCTTCAGGTTCTGTCCATTGAAACACTGTACAACCTGAAGTGGCCAGCACCCTAAAACCTGCTGTGGGCAGTCATTGGTCCTCCAATTTTCTCTATGACTGGTGTCTTACCCCTGGAATCATAATCTCTGTTACTAGATGTGCATCTAGACATGCAGTGCTTGAGCAGAAGGATTCTGTTGGTCCTTGAGTGGATAAATATTCTGCTCCATAATATATTTATTGGCTAATTGCATCATCTTTGGTTTTTACCCTGTCCTTTCTTCGCTCCTAATGTATATCTGTCTGCCACGTACCTCAGGATACTATAGTTCAAATGCTACTTATCCTTTACAACTCAGCACTATGCTTTGGTTGATGAAAACTTATATATAATAATATATAAATACCGCGCTCAAACAAGTGACACACACTTATTAAATGCAAAAATCAACCAATAACTGTGCAAAAAAATATATATGTACAAAAATATATATATATAAAGTGGTGAGATTGGTGAAAAAAGTATCTTATATAATAAGCCACAGAGGATATCACAATTCCACAAACTGCTTACCAGAATGATCAGACCCCTTAATTACAGGGGGTCGGATACAGCGGTGTTCCCAATATGTTTTTGGACAAAGCGATATATCCAATTCATTAATTTGGACAAGGGCACTAACAATCTTGAAACGCCACCAGCAAGCATCCAGATGATTTCTCTCTATGGTCTGATTCCCAATTCAGTATAGAAGAACCCGTGTTTCATATTCGAACATACAGGGGTGTATTGGGGAGACAAGAGAAAGCTCTCATGGCGTAGTATCAAAATTGTACATTTATTGAGACGAACAGATTGCACTTACATAGATTTCTTCATATATTAGCTAGTATAAATGCAGGTCGCGGTTTCCGACAATGAATGCTGCTTCCAAAAGGAAACCGAAAGTTTAGTGTTACGATCCCACGCCCCAATGCGTTTCGTCAGCGCATAGCCAACGTCCTCAGGGGTCATACTGAAGTGGGAATCAGACCACAGAGAGAAATCATCTGGATGCTTGCTGGTGGCGCTTCAAGATTGTTAGTGCCCTTGTCCAAATTAATGAATTTGATATATCGCTTTGTCCAAAACATATTGGGAACACCTCTGAATCGGACCCCCTGTAATTAAGGGGTCTGATAATACTGGTAAGCAGTTTGTGCGCACTGGGTGGAAGTAGTTTGGTGAAGGTGTGATGCATTCATGGGATTAACAGCAGAGTCTCCTATAAAGAACTTTCTTGGAATTGTGATATCCTCTCTGGCTTCTTATATAGGAGACTTTTTTCACCAATCTCACCACTTTATATATATATATATTTTTGCACAATTATTGGTTGATTTTTGCATTTAATAAGTGTGTGTCACTTGTTTGAGCATGGAATTTATATATTATTATATATACGTTTTCATATTGTACATTTTTTCTTACGTTTACATTGCTGCTCACTTGTAGGAAATATTCCACATACACAAAGACAAAAACACTTACTGTACATCACGAATATTAAGTAATTAATCACATTATACACATTTATTACCAATGATCCTTTGTGCAGGTGGCTTAGTGATTAACACTAATTATTTTATTCACTATGCTTTGGTCGTCAGTGTCAACAATGGAAAAAATCTTGAGAACTGCAAACTATGTGTGATAGATAGTAAAAACCAAACTGCAGGAGGTTCTAGGATTTTTTTTAGGCTAAATAATTATAATAATTATTAAAACAAAAATAAGCTTGAGAGATGAGTGAACCTGGTATCATTTGGCTGTCCAATGTCCTCAAATTACTGTAAGGATCCCTCTTAAGAACCTGCCCATGCTCTGTGAATACACGGGCATCAGAGTTCATTTTTTGAAAACGCAATCAATAGAATGATGAGCATAATTCATAGGAAACTGCATGTGATAAATTGGTATTATAGTGATTGCATTCTATTGGTATTATTATTATTATACAGGATTCATATACAGTGGGGAAAATATTTTTTTGATCGCTGCAGATTTTTTACATTTGCCCACTTACAAAGAAATAAAAGGTCGATATATTTTATCATAGGTGTATTTTAAATGATAGAGACAGAATATCAACCAAAAACCCAGAAAAAACACATGATACAAATGTTAAAAATGTAGTTGCAGTTCAGTGGGTAAAATAAGTATTTAAAACCCAAGCAAAACATGACTTAGTACTTGGTGGAGAAACCCTTGTTGGCAAGCAGAGGTAAGGCTATTTTTGAAGTTGGTTACCAGGTTTGCACACATCTCAGGAGGGATTTTGGTCCACTCTTCTTTATAGATCTTCTCTAAACCTTTAAGGTTTCTTGGCTGTCGCATGGCTACTCAAAGTTTCAGCTTCCTCCATACATTTTCTTAAGGGTTAGGGTCTGCAGACTGGCTGGGTCACTTCATGACCTAATGTGCTTTTTCGTGAGCCACTCCTTTGTTGCCTTGGCGGTATGTTTTGGGTCATTGTCATGCTGGAAGACGCATCCACGATCCATCCTTAGTGTTCTGACTGAGGGAAGTTTCTCATCCAAGATGTTACAATACATGGCCCCTTACACTGGCCCTTCAATGTGGTAAATTTGGCCTGTACCTTTAGCAGAGAAACAGCCCCAAAGCATAATGTTTCCACCTCTGTGCTTGACTGTAGGGATGGTGTTCTTAGGGCCATAGTCAGCATTCTTCTTCCTCGAAACATGGCGTGTCGAGTTGATGCCAAAGAGCTCAATTTTGCTCTCATCTGACCACAGCACTTTCTCCCAATCCTTCTCTAAATCATTTTGATGTTCATTAGCAAACTTCAGACTGGACTGTACATTTGCCTTCTTGAGAAGGGGGACCTTGCGGGCGCTGCAGGACTTCAATCTGTGGTTGCGTATTGTGTTACCAATGGTTTGTTTGGTGACCGTGGTCCCAACTTCCTTGAGATCATTCCCAAGCCCCTTCCATGTAGTTCTGAGCTGATCACTCACTTTTGTCATGATCATCCTTACCCCATGAGGTGAAATCTTGCATGGAGCTCCAGACCGAGGGTGGTTGATGGTTATTTTGTAATTCTTCCATTTGCGAATAATCGCTCCAACAGCTGTCTTCTTTTCACTAAGCTTCTTGCTTATAGTCTTGAAGCCTATTTCAGCCTTGTGCAGGTCTACAATAATGTCCCTGACATTCTTTGACAGCTCTTTGGTCTTGCTCATGATGCTGAGTGTTGAATGAAAGAAAATGATTCTGACAGATGTCTATTATACACATAACGAGGTGTCGTTAGGAACACCTTCTTAAATTGAGGACTAATCTGCGTACCACATGAGCACATACTGTAGCCAGTCTGTGGGAGCCAGAATTATTGTTGGTTGGTAGGTGATCAATTACCTACTTTACTCACTGAACTGCAACTCAATTTATAACATTTGTATTATGTCGTTTTCTGGATTTTTGGATGATATTCTGTCTCTAATATTTAAAATACACCTATGATAAAATACATAAGCCCTTTATTTATTTGAAAGTGGGCAAACTTACAAAATCTGCAAAGGATCAAATAATTATTTTCCCCACTGTAGCGCCAACAATTTGCGCAGCGCTTCACAACATGAGGGCAGACAGTACAGTTACAATACAGTTTAATAAAGGACTTATAGTGATTTCAACCTGTTATAGTGATTACATTATATTATAGTGAAAGCAACGCACACACAGAAATAGAAAATGTTGTCATTTTAGCCCACGTGTCAATGACTGTTGGTTATTTCTCTAGTTAAATGGAGACAGGAATACTAACAACCGTTATTAGCTTCGAGTAGCTGTGGTATTAAAAGCTTAGTTTGCAGTCTCCAAGAGGATAGTATTAATAATCTGGCATTACTATTGTTTTTGCATGGAAATCTGCCAGGCATTTGCAAAGGAAGAATGTGCATCACAAAGGCACCTGCATCAACACACCAGTGGCTGTTTGCTTTGAATGTTTTTATTTCTTGTGAAACATTTTTAATATGATGACCAGTACTTTAAAAATTGTCTAATCTATTACATAATGAGCACTGCTGGCAATGTGGCCTGAAATGTACATGGGTTCATAATACGTATAAAGGACCACAGGGAACAAACAATTGGGTATGAAAAAGGGCTGAGGGCTTACCGATGCATTCAACAAAACGGTTAATGAAAATACTTCCCTTCAATGTAATTGTTACATTGAAATTCTAAATGTACTGATTTGCACAATTTTAAAATAGCAAATTGCAGTTTAGAATTTTGAATGTGTAAGACATTTGGAGACTGTGGGTTAGGCAACAAGTTAAATTAAAGCTAACTTGTTTTTTGCTTCATTTCACAGCTGTACATACTTACCTTTCTTTGGTTCCCCTGCTGTGTATAGAGCCATACTCTGAGGGGCTCATCTATAACAAATAGCAGATATTGCTAAACTCAGTAAGGTGACTCAATACTGCGGCATGCAGAATGTTTAAGGTTAGGAGATGATAGAGCCTGGTTTAATGCTGAGGTAAGTATGCAGCTTGGTGGGGAGACTTGGTTAGAGTAGGTGGTTTTAGGTTAGAGAAGGAGGGAGTGTGGACTTATAGAGCTTTCAATAAATGTGAACTATCGTTTTTAAAAATAAATCGAAAATGGCAGCCTCAATTTTCTGTCCTTGTAGGTGTTAGGCCCTGTTCACACCAGCCCACTTGTGTTATGCTCTATATAACTAACACTAGCTGATGTGTGTTGCGTAGGGGTACTGCAATACAAAGCATCCCACTGTTTACTTTTTTCCTATTTTTAACTTTATTGAAATGTCGCAAATCGGCATTTCATTTCAGTCTATGTGCAAAAGCGTATTGCGACCTCAAATGTTACATGTGGTGATGTGTGTTGCACTGTGGAAAATGTAAGCATATTACAGGCCACTGCACAGGTATGGGGAAATTGGCATGAACAATTGTTTTTTTTTTTTTTGTGCCCTTTAAATTGAGCATGCGTTGATTAATGCTAACATAACTCAACACACCTGGTGTGAACAAGCCCTTAAAACATTCTAAAATGTATTATTGTGTTTGTTTCCCAAAAAAAATTTTATTATTTTTTTTTTTTTTTCAGGCTTGGGATTTGCACTTTGTTATAGCCCTGCAATTGCCATGGTGGGAAAGTACTTTGACAAGAGAAAAGCCTTGGCTTATGGAATTGCCATGTCAGGCAGTGGCATTGGCACTTTTATTTTAGCTCCGGTGGTTCAGATGCTAATTGAACAATTTTCCTGGAGAGGGGCTCTGCTCATCCTTGGTGGTTTTGTGGCCAATCTTTGCGTCTGTGGTGCTTTAATGAGACCAATAACCCTAAGAGAGGACTTTGCACACTCGTCACTAAAGCAGGAGCACAGTCCAAATGAATCAAATAACAGTACAAACCCATCCACTAAATGCTCACCTCTGAGCCAGGATTGCAGCCATAAGAGCCTCTGTTACTGCTCCCAAAAGGAATACAGCTTTCTCCTAAAGCCTAACTTCATTGTACTAGCTGTGTCCTTCCTCTTCTTGGCCTATGGATGTAGCCCTCCATTTGTCTACCTTGTGCCTTATGCCCTAAGTGTTGGAGTTAGCCACCAACAAGCGGCCTTCCTAATGTCAATACTTGGCGTCATAGACATTGTTGGGAACATTACTTTTGGATGGCTGACAGACAGAAGGTAAATTTAAGTTAATTTCTAACTATACAATGCAACAATAAACATACTTTGGCTAACTTTTTATTACTTAAAGTAGGTGTTTAATATATGATGTAGAATGGCTCTAAAGTACACTGGATTCCGTGGAGACAGGCTTTGAATGCAATAAGATGGTATGAAGTGGATGGATATAATGGCTCATTGCTTTCAAAGAAGTAGACCATAGATGCCATAAGGCTATATTCACAAAGCTTTAACAAAGGATAAGTCATGCAACTCTAATTTTCAGATTTCATTAAACTCAGCTGATAATAGCTGTCACTTTTTGTCTTTAATAAAGACCCTAATGCTGGTAGGTTAACTTTGTGAATTGAACCTACAGTGTTCTATGTTGATCACACAAAGGCTAGTGTGTCTAGGGTAAAGGGCTTTATTGGCTGTATCTGTGAGTTAGCTTTTCAGGATGTCCAGGACGTTGAGGCCAGGAAAAGATCCACATATTTGGCACATAAAGAGAATTTACAGTCTTTTGTACAGTTTTTGTGTTTTAGATATACGTGGATGCAGTCACCTTAAAGTTTATTTAAATATTTTTTCTTTTTGATAGAGTAGCCGGGGGATAGAACCTCTGTCAGTTTTAATCAATATCTAGGTCCATACTGGGGGAGATTTACACTGTCTACTTCCCCTGGTAACCACTGTAACCAGGACACAAGCTGGCCATACATCTAAAGACTTCTTTAATTCAATTCATAAATTCCTCCATCCACTCTTAATAGCGTAGATCTACAAATGTCTCACTGTTGGCTATTGTGTTCTGATAGCTGGTACCCATGGCTATCAAAATACCAGAACAATGACTGCAGCTGACTTTTTGCCAGTGGAACTTTTTTAGAGCTGGGTGGTGTTGCAAAGGCCACTCGTAGCTCAAATTTTCTGCTTATTCACATGAATCGACTGAAATTTGAGCCATATATAGCCACCTTTATAGTGAAAAAAATCTTTCATTTTGAGCTTTCAACAGAAAAGGAACAAAGGAAATATCTTTAACTGGGGATACCTTTCTGGTGACTGCTGTCTGAAATGGGAGCTCCTCTCTTTTTGGAGAGATTTTCTCTTACTTCCCATTGTGTATACATGATAGGAATTGTAAGGAAATCCCCCCAATGGGCTACAGACAAGAAAAATCCTGACAGGGTTCTAACCATTTTCTATTATATGCAAACCCAAAAGCACAGTTTTGGCTTTAGGCATACTTAAATGTAAATAATATTGTCTAGGTGTGTAAAGCTTTTAAAAACCTTGACATTTTTTTATTGTTCAATTTAATATGAAGCTTTTTGCGTATGAAAGATGTGTGTTTGCTTAGTTAAGCTCCATACTGATAGCAGAAGCATTTACTGTACAGCATTGTGCACTACTAGTGTACTCTTCTGGTAAGAACAGTACAATCCCTTGACAGTGTATCCTGTTATCTTTGCAGGCACTGAGAAAGGTGCTACTGCACAATCTGACATACAAATAACTAATACAAAGACAACTAATACATCTGTGAATAGAATATAAAAATAGAAGGACCAAGGTGAAAGGGGTAGTGGCTTTGATGCAGTTTTTACTGAAAGTTTATGTATATTTTCCCACTAAAATTTAATTAACCAGAATTTTATGAAGCTGAACTCTGGGTATGAATTTTACTGCATAGTTACATTGGTCCAGATTACCTTGGTCCACCAATGTAAGTGTGTATACTGCATCTCCTTTCCTATTATTGAGCAGTCCAGTGCCCGTCAATTGGCTTACCCTCCTTGCGGTGGCCCCTCTTGGTGCCCACTTGTGCTTTGGGGGTGTTCGAGCCACTGGATGTTTGCCCACCACCTATACCATGGAGGGTCAATTTGAATGCTTGGCATGCTTTTTTTGATGTTTGAATAAAAGATGTTATTTTAAATATTGAGTGCTTTTCCAGTTTATGACAACTTCACAGCCTTTAAAGTCCCAAACTTAAGAAGATAATGTGGGCTAACTCCCCTAGATGGGGTTGAGTTCCCCACTACTCCAGAATATCTGGGTTCTTCTTTCTTTATTTTTATGATGCTATTAATAACAAGGATGTGGTTGTGAGTGGTTGTCCTTGGAATCAATATCTTCCAATTATTCTTGGAGATTGTGATGTCACCGCCCAATCTAAGAATGGTTTGCAGACATATGTAAATAGGAAAAATTTAAGGCATTCTCTGAATGTCACCCATGCTAAGCAAGCAACCTGGAAGACAGCAATTGTCACTGTAGTAGTGGTGACTACTACATTGATTACAACGGTCCCACAGGTATGGAATATACATACATACATACATTGGTCCAACCTGCACCTGGAGCTCAGCTTAAAAAAAATAAATAAAAAATCAATGCTTTTTTCACATATTTTGGTGGGCTTAACCAAACAGATTACACTGAATCTGGAGTAGTTGAGTCTGGCTGCCAAACAGCTTCTAGCTTTTTTTTCCAGATTTAACTGAACAAGCTGAAGCTAGAAGCTCATTGGTTGCTATGTAAAAAGAAAAATAGTGCATCGCAATATGCTGATTGCAAATATATCCAAGCAGGATGCAAGTAAGTAAATATATAATATAATATAATATAATATAATATAATGTAATATAATATAATATAATTAAAAGTCAATTTTAAAGCCCAAAGGTCCCTCAATATAAGTTCCACACAGTCAGTGAGAGGAAGAATGGAAACAGTATTCAGGTGATGAATCCCTTTGCCAACAGAAACACACCACGCTCACCTCAATTTAATGACCTCTGTGTTACCAGCAGGTCAAAAGCACTATTCCCATACCAGGGAATCTGAGTATGTGTAGCAATGGACCTTAGCACAATCCAAGCCTCTCCTATATAGCCCAACCAATGAAAGCTCAAACAGATCGTCTTGTTTTGCAGCAAGTCAACGAGACAGACCATCAATCTAATGTTGGCAAGACAGGATAGCAGCGGGTGATGTCATACATTGTAGCTCTGCCTACCGTACGCGTTACGTTCTACGGGACTTCGTCAGCGGGGTGGAGCTACAAAGTCACCCTCATATACCAAGCGAGCAAACATGGTAACCACAGACCTCAAAGTGGCCATTATGGCCTCTAGTGGCCACATAGAAACAGAATTGTTTATCCACAATGCCCCCTACTGGTAGTATAAGGGAATAAGCCGTAACTCATAACAACCTCGCTATAAAAAAACCCTCGGTACTAGCCCTGAGGGGAAAATTATAGTGTATATATATATATATATATATATATATATATATATATACAAACTTGATTCCAAAAAAGTTGGGACACTGTACAAATTGTGAATAAACACAGAATGCAATGATGTGGAAGTTTCAAATTTCAATAGTTTATTCAGAATACAACATAGATGCCATATCAAATGTTTAAACTGAGAAAATGTATAATTTTAAGGGAAAAATAAATTGATTTTAAATTTTATGGCATCAACACATCTCAAAAAAGTTGGGACAAGGCCATGTTTACCACTGTGTGGCATCTCCTCTTCTTTTTTTACAGTCTGCAAATGTCTGGGGACTGAGGAAACAAGTTGCTCAAGTTTAGGAATAGGAATGTTGTCCCATTCTTGTTTAATACAGGTTTTTAGTTGCTCAACTGTCTTAGGTCTTCTTTGTTGCATCTTCCTCTTTATGACGTGCCAAATTTTTCTATGGGTGAAAGATCTGGACTGCAGGCTGGCCATTTCAGTACCCGGATCCTTCTTCTACGCAGCCATGATGTTGTAATTGATGCAGTATGTGGTCTGGCATTGTCATGTTGGAAAATGCAAGGTCTTCCCTGCAAGAGACAACATCTGGATGGGGGCATATGTTGTTCTAGAACTTGGATATACCTTTCAGCATTGATGGTGCCTTTCCAGATGTGTAAGCTGCCCATGCCACACGCACTCATGCAACCCCATACCATCAGAGATGCAGGCTTCTGAACTGAGCGCTGAGAACAACTTGGGTTGTCCTTGTCCTCTTTAGTCCGGATGACATGGTGTCCCAGTTTTCCAAGAAGAACTTCAAATTTTGATTTGTCTGACCACAGAACAGTTTTCCACTTTGCCACAGTCCATTTTAAATGAGCCTTGGCCCAGAGAAAACGCCTGCGCTTCTGGATTATGTTTGGATTTGGCTTCTTTTTTGGACTATAGAGTTCCAGCTGACAACGGCGAATGGCACAATGGATTGTGTTCACCGACAATGTTTTCTGGAAGTATTCCTGAGCCCATGTTGTGATTTCCATTACAGTAGCATTCCTGTATGTGATGCAGTGCCGTCTAAGGGCCCGAAGATCACGGGCATCCAGTATGGTTTTCCGGCCTTGACCTATACACACAGAGATTGTTCCAGATTCTCTGAATCTTTGGATGGTATTATGCACTGTAGATGATGATAACTCCAAACTCTTTCAAATTTTTCTCTGAGAAACTCCTTTCTGATATTGCTCCACTATTTTTCACCCCAGCATTGGGGGAATTGATGATCCTCTGCCCATCTTGACTTCTGAGAGACACTGCCACTCTGAGAGGCTCTTTTTTAACCCAATCATGTTGCTATTTGACCTAATAAGTTGCAAATTGGTCCTCCAGCTGTTCTTTATATGTACATTTAATTTTTTCCGGCCTCTTATTGCTACCTGTCCCAACTTTTTTGGAATGTGTAGCTCTCATGAAATCCAAAATGAGCCAATATTTGGCATGACATTTCAAAATGTCTCACTTTCAACATTTAATATGTTATCTATACTATATTGTGGATAAAATATAAGTTTATGAGATTTGTAAATTAGTCCATTCCTTTTTTACTCACAATTTGTACAGTGTCCCAACTTTTTTGGATTTGGGTTTGTATATAAATATATATATATATATATTCATATATATCCAATACAATGTATACTAATTCTTATACCCGCAGCTATCCTTCACATGGTTCAAATCAATACCCACATAAAAATATACATACAAATCCACTAATATTCAAAATTAAAAATATAAGAAATAAAAATAAAAGTAAAAATAAAGGAAAAGGGGGGAAGGAACCAGATCATCTATCTAATTTAAAACAGTTAAAAAGTACAGTTAAAGTATAAAAAAGGCTTGGAAACCCATAGTGTTTCTAAACATTTCAGGCATTATCATAACAGGGACCCCAGAGGATTGAGGTTCTGGGGAATAGAGAGGGTTAATAGACACTGGAGAGGGGGTAATTTCATAAGGCAACTCAATCCGAGAGAGTCCTTTTGGATCTATGAGACTGGGGTGCTCGTACCCTTAGGATTGAATGCAGAGTTTGATCTAAACTGTTTTATATCAGATAGATGATGTGGTTCTTTCCCCCTTTTTTTTTATTTTTGTTTTTACTTTTATTTCTTATGTTTTTAATTTTGAATAGTAGTGGATTTTTATGTATATTTTTATGTGGGTATTGATTTGAACCATGTGAAGGATAGCCGCGGGTGTGTAAGAATTAGTATACATTGTATTTGATATATATATAATTTAGCCCTCAGGGCTGGTACTGAGGGTTTTTTTTTAAGCTAGTTTTATAGCGAGGTTGTTATGAGTTCTGGCTTATTCCCTAATACTACCATTAGAGGCCACTGTGGATATAGAATTCTGTTACTATGCCTATATGTCACCACTAGAGGCCATAATGGCCGCTTCGAGGTCCGTGGTTACCATTGTTGCTTGCTTGGTATATAAAGGGGGGGGGGGTGACTATGTAGCTCCACTCCGCTGGCGAAGTCCTGTTGGATGCAACATGTACGGGAGGAGGAGCTACAATGTATGACTTCAACCCCTGGCTATCCTGTCTTGCCGACATTAGATCAATGTTCTGTCTCATTGATTTACTGCTAAACAAGATGATCTCTTTGAGCTTTCATTGGTTGAGCTATATATGAGAGGCTTGGACTGTGCTGAGGTTCGTCAGATCATCATTGCTACACATACTCTGATCCCCTGGTATGGGAATAGCACTTTTGACCTGCTGGTAACACAGAGGTGATTAAATTGAGGTGAGCGTGGTGTGTTTCTGTTGCTGAAGGGATTTATCACCTGAATACTGTTTCCATTCTTCCTCTCACTGACTTTGTGGAACTTATATTGAGGGACCTTTGGGTTTTAATATGGACTTTTAATTATATTTTATAATTACTTACTTGCATCCTGCTTGGATATATTTGCAATCAGTATATTGCGCTGCACTGTTTTTTTCTTTTTATGTGTTTATTGGGGTTAGTTATAGTAGTTGAGGTTGAATAAAGACTGTAGTCCATCCAGTTCAACCTGTGTAGGTGTGCGTGGATGCAATCATCTCACATACCCCTGAATGTTCTGATCTTTGAGATGTACATCCAAGAGTCTTTTAAAAGTAGCCATACTCCCTGCAGTTGCTACCATTTGTGGTACAGAATTCCACAATCTTGTAGCCCTTACTATAAAAAACCACCTGCGTAGCCTGAGGTTAAATCTCTTCTCCTCTAATCGCATTGTATTGCCATGTGTCCTCATGCATTTGTTGTGACTGAGCAGTTTTTTTCTATGCTGAGATCACCGTTGAGGTACTTGTATATCGCTATCATGTCCCCTCTCAGGCGTCTCCTTTCCAGGGAGAATAATTCAAGGGCTTGTAAGCGCTCTTCATAATTAAGATCCTCCAATCCCCTAATTAGTTTAGTTGCTCTCCTCTGGACTCTCTCCATCTTCATCACATCCCTTCTGAGGACCAGCAACCAGAACTGGACAGAATACTCCCAGATGCGGTCAGACCAGTGATTTATAAAGTGGTAGGATTATAGATTTATCTCTGAAATACATCCCCTTCCTTATGCAAGCTAACATTCTGCCGGCTTTGGCAGCTGCAGCTTGACATTGCATGCTATTACTAAGTCTATCTTCCACTAAGACTCCCAGATCTTGCTCCATTTTTGATTCCCCCAGGGTTACCCCCCCACCCCCCCAAAGCTTATTGGGCGTTTATGCTTTTAGTCCCCAAGTGCAATACCTTACACTTCTCCACATTAAACCTAATTTTCCATGTCGTTGCCCACTCTGTTCAGATATAAACTGATATCGAGCTACTGATCCCATCCTCAATGCTATATATGAATAAATTGAACAAAATTGGTCCCAGGACTGAGCCTTGGGGGACCCCACAGGTACCGTGATGTACCCTTTAGTCAAATGTAGAAGAAATGGCTGCACTCCAGGTGTAATCAAAATCCAGGTTTATTAGCTGAACATCCCAATGTGACAAATGTGGCAAGGTAGACGCGTTTCACACACTATTATGTGTGCTTAATCATTATTCATTATTAGTAATGATTAAGCACACATACTAGTGTGTGAAACGCTTCTACATTGCCACATTTGTCACATTGGGATGTTCAGCTAATAAACCTGGATTTTGATTACACCTGGAGTGCAGCCATTTCTTCTACATTTGATTATCCACGGAGGCGAGCCGAGGCGTGCACCAGTGTGTCATTAGGCTTCTGGAATCACCTAGAGCAGTGAGTTCTCTTCCTTTCCGTATCCATGTACCCTTTAGTGTTCAGCATGCAATTTTAATTTTATTTTATCTGTGGTTGATCGTTTGCGCGAATTGTATTTCACCATTCATTGGTTACTATGCACAGCTGCCCCAGATTCTCCCTGTTCCAGTTTTAGCAAATTCCCATTTTTTGACAGGGGCAGTTGACCTCCTTCTGACTTGCTTCAAGTGGGTTTGCATCCTATATAGACTTGTATAAGAATTTAAAACCTGCTTAAAATGAACGAAAGCCCAAAGACGCAAGCTCACTTTAAGCATTCTGAATTGTAAAATATAACTGACTGCACTTGTGTTAGTGAATAAATGCCAACGAACAGGAAAGCATCACCTGGTAGGCATATATTTGCAAATAACTTTAAGAAATAATACTTTTAAAAATTGCTAACTAATGTTTTCAGTCATCATTACACCCAATGAATGCAGTTTTAAGGCCCATTAATACTGTGAAGTTATCTGCATTTTTCTGCATGTCACACAAAACAATAATTCTTGTTTGCATAATATTGCACCGCTCTGCATGTCGTTTCACAGAAGCACAGCGCACCGCGCCTCTGTACAGTGGTATGAATGAAGAGTCACAATGCACACTTCAAAAAAAAGTTTGTTAAAAAAAAAAATGCATTACACCGCCACTGTCACTGCTCTGCAGCCTGAAACTATGCAGTATTGGTTTGGGCTGCAGATCGGTTTGAAAAGGTTCTTAAAAAAATGATAAGAAGCTACTGCCCTCATGTGTTAGACTTCAAGCATTGAACAATAAATTAATCTACAGTCATTATTGCAATCTTAGATTATTTTAGGGACTTTCTGTGTGTGTGTGTGTAGGAAATTAAGCTTGCCTTCGTAACTAAGCAGAGCGTATTTCTGGTGATTTTGAAGCATTTTTCAGGCATTTTACTGGCATTTTTGCTCTTGTATCAAGCTTCAGGAGTTTGTTTCCTGGGCTTAGCAAGTTCTTACGGAAAGAGAAGAGCTCCTCAAGCACTCAAAACATGAAAAAGGGCACAGAAATGTATGTATTGTGAGTTACAGGCACTTCCATTGAGGTCTGTGGGACTAACAAGGCCTGAATAAGCTAAAAAAAAGCTCATGTACTTTTTCAATGGATAGTCTGTAGAGTGTAGGGTGACTGTATGAACAATTGTGAATAGGGACAATAAGAAAATAATGGGATTCTGCGTGTTGACTGTAGTCAGGCGTAGGGAAATGAGCAGAAAAACATTTGGTTTGAATATTGGCCAGTTCAGCAAGAACCGACCGGGATATGAACCGGTAATGGAAAGGCTGAATGTACTAAGCCTTTAAAATCGATCAGTTTGGGTACAATCAGCCCTCTAGATTCGCTTCTGATTATCGTAAATGGCTGCTATAACCGCTAGCGATATAACTGTCTTCTGAAGCTGTCCTTGCTGGGAGAAGACAATTGCTAGGCAGGAGGGATTCCCCTGTCAACACTGTCCGTGTTGATAGGGAAATCGTGCACATTTCTTTGGTGGCAGGAAAGAAATTTGCACCATCTATGGGCTGCCTTAGGCTGAACTCCAGGCAGGTATAAAAATACCAGTTAATCCACTTGCATATTCGTTTAAAATGCTAATTAAATGTGTTTTTTAAATACAAGTATAGTGTACGTATCTGAACTTGATTTGGTAATATGTTTTTATAATACCCTGTAAAGCAGAACACAGATTAGATTGGAAGAAGGATGGCCAGCAGTAAATTATGTATGCTGCAGTGCTGACAGGGAACATGCTAACATTAGAGAGTGTAGAACTTATATGTCTGCAGCTCCATGACAGGCGTGGAGTAGGGAAGTGAACATGCTACATTGCTTGTTAACTGCATTAGAGTAAAGTCATGTAACCAACTTAACTATTCTGTATGGCAGGGCTGAACGCATGTAAATTTGTATACAGCTACAGTATGTGATTATGGTTTTATTTTCTCTGGAAACAAATGTAATTCTGTGAATGAACTTTTGTAAAAATCACATACAAATCTCCCAGCATGTCTTTTTGCTTTAGTGGTATTCAAACCTGGGCCACCTTGTTCAAAACACTGACCAGACAAGGATAAGTAATAGGCCAGTCTCAACCCCATGACCTATTAGTACTTCCAGTTTTCCTTTATCCTTGCAATATACTTACCATTATGGGTCATTGATAATCCTTCTGTGGGACATTTTCTTTGCTCTAGGAGGTGGCTGGCTAAAGTAGATTTGCTTGCCTTTTCAAAAAGAGTTCAGCTTTCTCTTTTATTTGGCCATAGTCTACAAACATGTAAGATATGAACACATTTAATGCTGAATATTTCTACCTGTATGTTCATCATGTGCCCTAATTGTGCACACATGGCCAACTGCACATTGAGAATTCAGGCTTGGTGACACACATGTATCCAGTAAAACCTACTGTATATATTTCACTGAGGAGCATATCCTATTTGGTCAGTATTCTCTTTGACATATATTACTTTTATGCAGGATTTATAATTTGTGTGTTACAATACAAAATGAGACAGTACAATTACAGTGCAAATCAATACAAGAGGGTTTGAAGGCCCTCTGGTTGTGAGAGCTTACACTCTAATCTTTTCAAATCTCTCTAAATATGCACAGAATCCAGGAGGCCCTAGGGCTACATGAAATAGAATACATAGGATAACAGCACCTTTGGTTTATTTTATGTCTTTTTAAACAATATAAATATTAATATGCATGTTATTATATTGTGTGTTTGTTTTGCAGGGCCCTGAAAAAACACAGATATGCCTGCTATATCATAGCTGTGGCACTGGATGGCCTTAGCTGTCTCTTTCTGCCAATTCTGAATTCCTTCCAGATGCTTATACCATTCTCTGTTACATTTGGTTATTTTGATGGTGCCTATGTGGCTCTGATTCCTGTGGTGACTGGAGATGTAGTTGGAACAACTCACTTATCGTCTGCTCTTGGAGTAGTGTTTTTTCTCCATGCAGTGCCTTATTTAGTGAGCCCTCCTATATCAGGTAAGTCTATATATAACAAGGAACCACAATAAGTGTATTCATGCCTTTCTTAACCAGGGTTCTGTGAAATCCTAGGGCTCCGCCAGAGATTGCTAGGGGTTCCCTCAGCTGCAGCTGGTTAACTGCCTGTCTCATGTGTCTCCTTGGTTCTGGGTGCAATAATATTTTGCAAAGCCAGCGGCATGATAGCAAAGATGTTTTAAGCTGTCTTTACTGGAGGGGGCCTGCTTCACACTGACCCCACATAAATTCATTTTAGCAGGGGTTCCCTGAGACCTGAAAATTATATCAAGGGTTCCTTTGGGGTAAAATGGTTGATGTAAAAGTTTTGATTACATCAAAATTATGCACAAATTATGCACAACTCTTTCTCCCTCCTTCTCCCATCTCTATAATTAAGCCTAAATAAGGGTGACAGATGACAGACAGATGAACTGTGTTTTTGTCTGGAATAGTTTTAGGAGAGGACTGACTTCACTGAAGTGCATTTATTCATTTTTGTTGAGAAATAAAGCCTCTGTGATTGAGTTCAAGGGCCCCTTACCTTCTTTGGTCATTGCAAGGGGTCTACTTCATTTGTTTTTGTTGAGAAATAAAACCTCTGTGATTGTGTTCAAGGGCCTCTTAACTTCTTTGGTCATTGCAAGGGGCCTACACTCTCCCTTTAAGTTATTTCATTATATCATAATATGTGGAAGTTAGTAGGAGAAATAAGAAAACCGCAAGGTGGGCGGAAACACCGAAAATTTCAGTCAGGGACAGCAGCAGACCATGGCAGACAGAACTCACCACTGGAATCCCCAAGAGATATGGGAAGCCAGCTGGACATTTACTGTACAGTATCTAATCCTAAAACATTAGTTATCATGAGACTTGGCACACAAAAGACTGAAGCTGGAAGATAGATCAAAAACTCAATGCAAAAAGTATAAGTGATTAATGTTATGTCTTTGCTAGACTTGAACGCAGAAGGAGATGAATTACTCAACAGTTTGTAGAATTTTCCCAATCGAAGTATAGCCATGCAAGATTAAAGGAAATGTGTGCTGAGATAAAAAATGCTGGCTGCCTGATTGATATTCTGACTGGCTCCAAAAGGAAACTCTGTATGTTGTTCAGAAGTACTTGAAAATTTCACTTGCTTTTAACATTCAATATTGGAAGGAATGGACTTTACCATAAAAACAAAAAAACAACCCCCCCCGGCATATACTGTTAGAATTAATTTGAGGAAACATTTCAATCCTGTTTCTTGTCATTGCGGTTGAAAATGAATGTCAACCCCATTAATGATTGGAAAAATAAAGAAACAATTTTAAAATGAAAAATTTCTAATGAAATTCTACTATTGTATTTCCAGCTTTATTGCCCCATCTCTTTTCCATAGCCTGCAGGCACATAACAGCACCTTACCAATCTCCTACTCCCACCTCTGAGTATAAGGGTTTTCAAACTAGTGGGGTCATTCCACAATCATTTACCTTTCTCCAAAGATTAGGCTACATGCATCTACTACATAATTCATTGCCTTGTATTCCTGGCTAAATTAGGGATTACAAATTTAGCTGGCATTGGAGGAAAAAGCATATCTAAAGACATTTTTTTTTACCTTGGTTAGAGCAGGGATTGGTTAAAACGCTGTCAAGTTTTATTATTATTATTTTTTTTTTTTTTTGCCATCTGTGTTCCATTGAGAAAATTTGCTTTTCTGTCCCCAAAATAATATTGAATATAATATATAATATAATATAATATAATATAATATATATAATATAATAATATATAATATAATAATAATATGGAAGTTTTTCCCTCTATTCCTGTTCTGGCGACAGCCCATAATTCTAGATTTCCACTGACTTTTATTCACAGTGACAATGGTCATCAGAACATGTAGAAAGGATTAATCCCACTAATGGTAACACGGACAGCAATAAAACCTGACAAGGCTTTACCCTTCCCTACTCTATTCAAAAAAGAAAAAATGGGGTTTAGAAATACTTTCTAATCAAGTGATGAGAGACCTTAAAATGTATGTTCCCCAGACAAGAAAACAAATAACATACTTGTATAGAAAGCAAAGTTTGTTAATTTAGTTCACTTAATACTGAAATCAATTTTAAATATGTATTTCTTCCTGAACAGGCTGGTTGGTGGACACCACAGGAAACTATACAGCAGCATTCCTTCTAAGTGGATTTTCTATGATTTGTTGTGCTATTTTATTAGTTATTGTCAAACTAATAAAGAGGATAAAATCAAAAGGACTTAGACGGTCAGTGCCAACCTCTGAAACCAAGCAAGAAATCTGCACTAATGGAGACCTATCCTCTCCAGCCATAGAGGAGCATAAAGAGGTGTAAATGAGCCTTCAAAGTGTCCATCTGACAGCAATATACAGACTTGAGTCTTCAGAATGGGCTACCCTAAACTATCAGGACCTGGTTTATTCAGGGTGACCATACAGCACACATCGACCCGTAGAAACATTTGGAATTTTGAAAGACTTTTTCAGTGTACTACAATAAACTGGATAGACAACGCAACATTGGCAGATGTCCTACTTGCATACGAAATGCAGCAACCCTGCACTTTATAAGGAATTTTGTGAAGAAGTTGATAAACTTTTTAGACGTTGAAAATTTTTAAAAGGACTAAATATTTTATACAATGAAATACAATGATGAACAGTCCTTTGTGGATAAAAGACTGGATTCAATGCAATGCATTGAATAAGATAAACTATGAACTGTTTAGTAATGGAAACATTGATGTTGTATTTGTTGCATAATACATTTAAAGCAATAGACCTTTGCCAAAATGATGTTCAAAACCAGAACTGCTTGTGCCTTGGAGCATATAGAGTGCAGGGAAATGTAGTGGTTTGGTTTGTTCTTGGTTTTGGAAAGCTGAATGAGCTTATTCAATAAAGTAAAGAGTAAGGTGCTTCAAACAGTAATTCTGAACAGCCAATTAAACCTCAACATTTGGTTGCTAAGGGTTGCTGTACCTTCCACAGTATTAAAGCTCTGCTTGGTTGAATAAGCCAATTCATGGTTTAATCCCTAGTGGTTAAGTAATCTGGAGTTGTCAAAATCTTTAACCAATTGTGGGTTATTTTGATGTTTGAAACATTTATACCTTTAAAGTTTTATTAATAAATCTGATGTCACAGGAATTACCTTTACTTGGCGACTGTGTCATGTGTCCCTGGCACAGGAACATAGGTTCTACTCTGCAATATCACCAGCATTTCGCACCACAGTTTTGTTGCATGCTTAGACATTCTGAGGTTGATTTACTCAAGGCAAATAGACTTTTCATTTTGCATGTGCAGTTGAACTCTGCAAGAGCAGTTGCTCCAGAGCTTTGCAAATGAGCAGAAGATTTGCAGACTTCCATCATCCAATCATGTGAAAAATGCTGTTTTTTTGTTTTTTTTAATTTTCCTTGCACATGATTGGGAATTATTTGCAAAGTGAAGCTTTACCTCAGTTACTAAGCTCTGGAGCAACAGTCTATTTGCCTTTAGTAAATCAACCCCTCTGTGTCTTCTTCTTTGGCACTAATCATAGGGATTATCATTGTGCCAGAAAATCTCAATGGATAGATCCATTCATGACATTGGGATAAGCTTTCTATACTGAAAGGTTCATAATGTAGAAGAGGAGGCCTGATGTCAAAGAAGAATCTAAGTGACTAAAGCTGGGTACATATTTGATGAATGTCGGTAGACATTTGCTGGGTTAAACAAAAAAAAAAGGCCAACATTCGGCCCGTGTGTATGTCGGTCTGGTCTGGAAAACCAGCAGCCGACCAACTCCAGATCAGCGATCTCAGCCAATGGCAGAGAGTGCTGATCGGAGTGTTTGGGCGGGGGGCGCAGTCCCTTTGTCAGAACACAAAAGCTCAGTGGGGGAGATCGCTGTACCTACTTTGCTTAGTGAGTATAGCAGCTCTGACTGAAGCTGAGAGTTTTCTTTCGTTCAACCCGCTGGGTTGAATGGAAAAAACCTATATTGTGTACCAGGCTTGAGGCAGATGAAAGAAAACACAACTAGCAGGAGTAGGTCTTGAGTAAGTTACAGCATCTTTAAAGCCCAAACGAACTATCAGCTTAAATCAGCTAAATACAGTCAGGTCCATAAATATTGGGACATTGACACAATTCTAATCTTTTTGACTCTTTACACCACCACAATGGATTTGAAATGAAACAAACAAGATGTGCTTTAACTGCAGACGTTTAGCTTTAATTTGAGGGTATTTACATCCAAATCAGGTGAAAGGTGTAGGAATTACAACCGTTTGAATATGTGCCTCTCACTTTTTAAGGGACCAAAAGTAATGGGACAATTGGTTTCTCAGTTGTTCCATGGCCAGGTGTGTGTTATTCCCTCATTATCTCATTTACAAGGAGCAGATAAAAGGTCCAGAGATAATTTCAAGTGTGCTATTTTCATTTGGAATCTGTTGCTGTCAACTCTCAATATGAGATTCAAAGAGCTGTCACTATCAGTGAAGCAAGCCATCACTAGGCTGAAAAAACAAAACAAACCCATCGGAGAGATAGCAAAAACTTTGTGTGGCCAAATCAACTGTTTGGAACATCCTTAAAAAGAAAGAACGCACCCGTGAGCTCAGCAACACCAAAAGACCCGGAAGACCACGGAAAACAACTGTGGTGGATGACCGAAGAATTCTTTCCCTGGTGAAGAAAACACCCTTCACAACAGTTGGCTAGATCAAGAACACTCTCCAGGAGGTAGGTGTATGTGTGTCAAAGTCAACAATCAAGAGAAGACTTCACCAGAGTGAATACAGAGGGTTCACCACAAGATGTAAACCATTGGTGAGCCTCAAAAACAGGAAGGCCAGATTAGAGTTTGCCAAACAACATCTAAAAAAGCCTTCACAGTTCTGGAACAACATCCTATGGACAGATGAGACCAAGATCAACTTGTACCAGAGTGATGGGAAGAGAAGAGTACGGAGAAGGAAAGGAACTGTTCATTATCCAAAGTATACCACCTTATCAGTGAAGCATGGTGGTGGTAGTGTCATGGCGTGGGCATGTATGGCTGCCAATGGAACTGGTTCTCTTGTATTTATAGTTGATGTGACTGCTGACAAAAGCAGTCACAATAAATTCTGAAGTGTTTCGGGCAATATTATCTGCTCATATTCAGCCAAATGCTTCAGAACCCATTGTACGGCGCCTCACAGTGCAGATGGACAATGACCTGAAGCATACTGCGAAAGCAACCAAAGAGTTTTTTAAGGGAAAGAAGTGGAATGTTATGCAATGATCAAGTCAATCACCGGACCTGAATCCGATTGAGCATGCATTTCACTTGTTGAAGACAAAACTGAAGGGAAAAGGCCCCAAGAACAAGCAGGAACTGAAGACAGTTGCAGTAGAGGCCTGGCAGAGCATCACCGGGGATGAAACTCAGCATCTGGTGATGTCTATGCATTCCAGACTTCCCGCTGTAATTGACTGCAAAGGATTTGCAACCAAGTATTAAAAAGTGAAAGTTTGATTTATGATTGTTAATCTGTCACATTACTTTTGGTCCCTTAAAAAGTGGGAGGCACATATACAAACTGTTGTAAATCCTACAGCGTTCACCTGGTTTGGATGTAAATACCCTCAAATGAAAGTCTGCAGTTAAAGCACATCTTGTTTGTTTTATTCCAAATCCATTGTGGTGGTGTATAGAGCCAAAAAGGTTAGAATTGTGTCGATGTCCCAATATTTATGGACCTGACTGTATCTTCCAGGTGCCTCAAAGCAAAAGTTGTATAAAGTTCTAGAGTTTTTTTTTCCCTGAAAAAGCAGCTTAGGTCTGAGTAGAAACACCTGTCCCCTGCTAACATACAATAGAAAAAGACTCTTACCCTCTGTGTGGAAGCAGTGGTCCTTCTGCAGAGTTCTGACACCCTACATTTACATTCAAAGAAAAAAGCTGGAGCATAGGAAGCAAGTGTAGGAGGGAGGGGCATAAATATCATTGCCATACATGCTGGGTATATACTCTAGGTCTTTTACCAACCAAATCATGCACACTAACTGCTATGGTATTACAGTACAGACATTTACTAGATATAGACTAGATAAAGGAAAGCTCCAGAAAATATGACTAGCAAAGGACAGCTAGAGGTAAGTGTAAAATGTTATTTATCCTCATCTCTGTCCTGTTATTTTTCTGATAATGGCTCTCTTAAAAACTGTCATTTTGTCAAAGCCTTTGCCCTTTCCCTCCTATTTTATGAAGAATATGGGGAGCCATTTGCAACAACACATTTCATTTATAAATTGGCTGGACAAGAAGTGCAAAGGCAGAGAACATCGACCAAATAGTACAACTGTGCTTCCACCACAATTTTCGACCAGTTGTCTGTTAAGAATGACAACACAGAGATAGGTGTGACCAACAAGTAGGTATAGGGAAAGACTGCTCAGAATAACCCTGAAGCAATATGGTGCAGGAAAAGTGTGATATATGACATGGTATATGATAATATGGCAATTTGTAGTGTGGCATCTAAGTACCATGTTATACAACATACACTGTGTAACATGAGCTCGTGCCATACCCTGGGGGCATGTGTCCTGGGTCATCCATGTCCCACACTTTGCTGCTATGCAGGTGTCCCTGCACATCCACGGGTTATATCACCAGCCACTATGCAGAGACTCCTACAGAGAGCAAAGTACCATATTTCCTCATCAGACCTCAGATCAGAGCAGCAGTGAAGAGCAAAGGGAACTCTTAAACTCCTCCTCGGCTCTGAAGTGTCATATCACACAGCTGTGGACACACAGGGAGGTTTTGTTAAAGGGCTCTGTATATTACAAACTCCTGACCACTGGACTACGTATGGTACATACTACTGCACTTTGTGCATACATACTCCTGACCCCTAGACTGTATACTTTAAATAATCTAAACCCTGCATTACATGCTACTGACCCCTGCACAATATGCATTATGTACTTCTTACCTCTACACTCTTTCTTTAAATACTACTGATCCCTGCACTCTGTGCATTACATACTACTGAAAGTTGCACATTCTGTGTGTTACATACTACTGACCCCGTCACTCTTGTGCTACATACTAGTGAATCCTGTACTCTGTGTATTACTGGATGCTGTCCTGGTCCTTGCATTCCTTACATTACATACTCCAAACCATTGGACTCTGTGCATAATTTAGGCCTGACCCTTGCACTATGTATATTACATACTCTTGACCCCTGCACTCTATATGCTTATTACATATTTTACGGGTACAAGGACAGTGACATATGTGCATATTGGCTTAGGTTATATTTAACAATGCCTCACTAAGCCCCTCCCACTGTAAGAACAATGTTACTCATTGCTTTGGTCAGGGTGCCCCAGATCTTTCACAATCCTAGCAATGCTTCTGCTGTGTAACATTGCACATTAGTACCATGGTATATGCCAGCATGGACTATGTAATGTGGCATCTCACTAACAATGAATATGGCAAAAAAGCACTGTTTAACATTACATGTATGTAATGCAGCTATGTCATGTGACCTGAATAACCTGAGCATCACCCACTTTCCCACTGTGCTAGCCTTCAGAAAGAGTGTAAAATTCTCCCCAAATCTCTCTTAGACTGCCATGCATCTTCCAGGAACTCACTATGAGTTCTATCCCTTGGACTACCTTACTTCGACTTGTATGCACAAGCCATGAAACCATAACATTTCACCTCATCACAGTGTTTGTACTCTTCAGCTGGAGCATAGTTGAATAATGGGGTAATCCAACAGTCTATAGGCTGTTTATTTAAAGTCAGCTTGTTGTAAAATGCACTGTGCATGTCTTCCTTGTTGTAGAATAAACTGCATGTCAGAGCACACTTGCTGGTCACATTTTGTGTTCCGCTATTCCAACATATCCTCACTTCTAAATATACAACCCACAGAGGTTGATTTACTAAAGGCAAATATACTGTATACTGCAATTGCTTTTGCTCTAGATCTGAGGGAAAGCTCTGAAATAAGGGGAAGATCTGCTGATGTCTTCACCCAATCATGTACAAGCAAAAATGCAGTTTTTTTTTTTTTTATTTCCCTTTGATTGAGTATTCTTTGCAAAGTGAAGCTTTACCTTATTTACTGCACTCTCAAGAAAGTGCACAGTATTTGCCTTTAGTAAATCAACCCCACAGTGTCTTTGTTTTTGGGTTGAAAATGTAATAATTCATAGGGTTATTCTTTTTTCCATGATTTACACCTTCCAAAGTAAAATTTAAACTGATGCAACGGCTAGATGCCACAGCTAAAATAGATACTGATAACCTGGAACTAACAACATAGAAGAGAGAAGTTTTTCCATGAGGAAGACCGCTGTATTCCATTAATTGATTGTCTGAATTTTAATTGGAGTCAGTCAGGATAGTCACCTGGGATAAAATTCTCACTTTTGTCCAATGTAGAAGCAGCCCCGAGCTGCATATACTCACTGGTGATAATTTGTGAAAATATATCTTCTTTCTATTTCTCTTATCGCCATAGTCCAGGCACCTTGTGGAGGTTTACCTTACAGACTGGGTCCTTTGGTACTCCATTAAAGGGATGTGGGCTTCCTTACTATTTGTGTTTGGAAAGGCTTCCAGTAGCCCTTGTCATGAACAGTGGTGACTACAAGGTGGCCTCTCTACTCACAGAAATTAGGTATTGAAGCCATTATTTAATTGTCTCCTTAAACCTTAATGGTTCAGCATTCTTGATAAGGTTGATTCAAATATGACATATCCTCTGCAGTTCAATATGTTCTGCCCTATATTAGATGATAAATACTGTGGTCTCCAAAGCTTCAAAATAAATAAGTTAAGACAAGCAATTTTCCACTTATTCTATATACCTTTTAATTTGATTTATATACGAGTTTACTCTTTAACATGGAATCCCAACAAATACATTGAATACTTGTATATGTATACAAAGAGAAGTTATGTTCTTACAAATTCATTTAACACAACATAACAACATAATGAGACCTATTTCACCAAGGAATTTCACCACCATTCCAAGAAAAAAACTTTCCAGTCTGTTCAATGCTTAGGCCATCAATAATTTTCATGAGATAGTTCACAGATCGCTCTGGAGAAAACAGCTTCTCTTTAGGTACGTTCTTATGGTAAGGTTTTGACAAGTCTGTTTCCACTGTGCCCGGGTGAAGAGAAACGCAAATCACTTTCTTACTTCCCCTCTTTAGTTCAATGGAAAGGTTTTTAGTGGCCATATTCAGAGCGGCTTTAGACATCCGGTAGCTGTACCATCCACCTAAGCCTAAAAGAAGAGAATTGCACGTCAAATAAAAGAAAACACATGCTTTATAAACTGATGGTGAAATTAGACCTTTGCCAACTAATAATTGCATCTAAACTGGCCACATGACTTAGCTTCATAACAATTTTAGAAAACAGCAAAAAAACTACCAATGTTGTAAGGGCTCATTCACATGGGAGCCCAGAAAACAATAAATGCAGTTTTACTGCCCACCAGAACAAGAAGATGCAGCTGCTCAGAGCTGTACACATGTTGTGGCAAAAATTAAACAGCATTTCACATTTGGCAAACGGTACAATCACTGAACGTAACCCATTCAAGTGAATGGAGCTGCACTGCATCCACCCTGCAACCTCAAGAAATGCGTGTGGTTGGGTAAGGTGGGACAGCATTTTCAGGGTTAAAGCAGGTGGTGAAGAGGCAACAAATTGCCTTCTCACTGCCTGTCAAACATTCTCTGCTGTGTATTGCATTTCAGAGGGGCTGCAATGATAGCCACAAGTCTGAACGAGCCTTCAAAGGTTGGAACATAAAGGACATAAAAACAATTGTAGATACATTGTTTCTCTGTATCGGGAGTCTGTTGCTTGCACTGTAGGTTTTGGAGGGATCAATGCACCTACCCTTTCCCAGTTTGTGTACCATGATGTTGAAGACTATTAACCATAACACTGCAGTAAAATAAATAAATATATATTGCAAGTGTAGTCCGCACTATGGATAATCTAATCAACAAAAAATGTGATAATGTTCTTAAAGTTCCCCCAACTAGACTGCTACCAAGGTAGTGCCTGTTGTAAAATCTATGTATAAAAAATGGGTTTTGGCGCTGCTCTATGTGCAATAAAATACTAGTATACCCGTATGTATATCATTCCCCAAAAAACACAAATCAAAAAGGATATAAATATGGTGCAACAAATGCAAAAAATCATGTGCAAAAATGACTAAAGTGCAGGTGCTAAAATAATAGTGCCCAAGTGGAGTGAGCTTCCAATTACACTCAAATCATAAACACTCTATGAAATCACATATAAACCATATTGATTCAAAAGTGATCTGTGCTTAGTGAACAGTCCAATAATGTGCAGTGTCCTTTTAATTAGTCCATAATTTCAGCTATTCTTGTTGGTCCTTATGGTAGCATCAATAAAAGGAATACTACTTGATGATGTTACAACCTGGGGGTTGTGCAGCAGCATGCAGTGTGCCCGATATCTCCTCTTGTGCCCCCTGCCTGATAGTACACTCACCAGATGTCTCTCCCCTTGAAACAGGGGTATCCAGCTTTAGCAGCTACACCTGGCAGTATGCTGTATCCACGACCAACTCTCTGGTGGCCACTCCTTGCAATCCACAGCAATATCAGTGGTCCATAGAAATAGAGAAAGCTCCCATAGTGTGATTCCGTGTAGATAGTTTTATTGGTTAAAAATACAGTAGTGCACTTGCATTTAGTAAAATTCAAACTGCTTGAGTAAAAAACCAGGAAGTCCAGGATGCGATGTGCTCCATAGACCCAACCTGGAAGTGGCGCAATGATGCTAGGCTCTGCCCTATGCGTTTCGTCATTCTGACCTCATCTTGCTCCACTCACCGGTTTATATCAGGTAAGGTATCCTAACAACCCCATGTCACATGATCCATGGCCATTTTGAGTAATACTAAGCATGGATGTTTATCTAGTGGTTCCTAGCAAACCCACATCCAATACAAATACAGCTGACTGCGAACTCCCCCTTGTCCAGTGGCATAATGGCAGGCCTCCACAGATGTATACTTAACCTGCGTCATACATTCATATTTGGCTTATATGCATGTTTTTGGACCCGTAGTGCGCCCAGTAAATGGGATTACAATATCGTGATGTGCTAGGGACGTTATGTTAGCTCCTGATTGTTCTACATAGCCTAAAATTTAAAAGATACATCTTTGAATAAAATACACTAAAGTGGTTAAAAACACCTATGTGCAAAAATACTACTAAATGGCCATGAGATATTAATAGCTAGAGACATTATTGGCAGGACCTTTTTCAAATGCAATTTTTTGGGGAAAATCTCCATAGGAGACCCTTTAGGCTCGGTTCCACTGTTGCGACTTGCTGTGCGACTTGACACATGACACATGTCAAAAGCCATTCATTTCTATTTGGCCCGTTTTCACTGCCGCGACTTGAGTTGCGGTGACTTGAAAAGTAGCTCGTGCACTACTTTTGGGCCGACTTCAGTGCGACTTCCCTCTATAATGAGGGACAAGTCTCACTGAAAGCCGAGAAACAAGTGAACACTACAGAGTCGCGCTAGAAGTAGCGCGACTCTGTAGACGCAGCAGTGGAAAGCGAGCCTTAAACACCTTTACAAGTTACCTGTGTAGAGTTACAGAGGAGGTATAGTGCTACAATTATTTCTCTTAATCTATCAATTGTGGCAATACCTCACATGTGTTGTGCAAATAGCATTTACATATGCGTGGAGGGATGGGGGTGCTTTACATTTTTTTTTCCTATTTATTTTATTTTTTTATTTTTACATTGTCCCATTATTTATTTAAATTTTAATCACTTTTATTCCTAGTACAATGAATGTAAACATTCCTTGTAATAGAAATAAGGATTAAAGGTCCATTTTATGGAGAGATCTGGGGTCAATAGACCCCAATTTTCTCCTGTACCTTTAAAAGCAAAAGATTAAAAAAATAAATAAATAAATGTATCTTTTGCTTTAAAAAGTATGTTTACTTCTACCCTGGACAAGAAGTGACATAATTTCGCTCTGGTCCTCCAAGGCCATAGAGGCGATCAAAGACAATCTAGTCTTTTATAACCTCTGCAACCAGCCGGCCGCACTATTGGATAATTTGTTGGCTGAGCCGGTAGAAGCGGTAAGCCTAAGAAACACAGAGTGGCAGGAGAACTCATGGTCTACTGTAACGCTTCTGAAAGCGTTACAGTAGACCATGAGCTGCCCGGAATGTTTTCAATGAAAAGTCAGCTGCTGGCTGAAAAAAAAAAATACTGGGGTTATGGCTGATAGCTTCAGCTACAATCCCGGTAGACAACTTGCAAACTGCAATGTGTGTATATAAATATACAGTGCCTTGCGAAAGTATTCGGCCCCCTTGAACTTTTCGACCTTTTGCCACATTTCAGGCTTCAAACATAAAGATATAAAACTGTAATTTTTTTGTGAAGAATCAGCAACAAGTGGGACACAATCATGAAGTGGAACGAAATTTATTGGATATTTCAAACTTTTTTAACAAATAAAAAAAACTGAAAAATTGGGCGTGCAAAATTATTCAGCCCCTTTACTTTCAGTGTAGCAAACTCTCTCCAGAAGTTCAGTGGGGATCTCTGAATGATCCAATGTTGACCTAAATGACTAATGATGATAAATAGAATCCACCTGTGAGTAATCAAGTCTCCATATAAATGCACCTGCACTGTGATAGTCTCAGAGGTCCGTTTAAAGCGCAGAGAGCATCATGAAGAACAAGGAACAAAGCAAATTCTACAATGGAATGGTTCACAAATAAACATATCCAGGTGTTAGAATGGCCAAGTCAAAGCCCAGACCTGAATCCAATTGAGAATCTGGGGAAAGAACTGAAAACTGCTGTTCACAAACGCTCTCCATCCAACCTCACTGAGCTCGAGCTGTTTTGCAAGGAGGAATGGGCATAAATTTCAGTCTCTCAATGTGCAAAACTGATAGAGACATACCCCAAGCGACTTACAGCTGTAATCGCAGCAAAAGGTGGCGCTACAAAGTATTAACTTAAGGGGGCTGAATAATTTTGCACGCCCAATTTTTCAGTTTTTTATTTGTTAAAAAAGTTTGAAATATCCAATAAATTTCGTTCCACTTCATGATTGTGTCCCATTTGTTGTTGATTCTTTACAAAAAAATTACAGTTTTATATCTTTATGTTTGAAGCCTGAAATGTGGCAAAAGGTCGAAAAGTTCAAGGGGGCCGAATACTTTCGCAAGGCACTGTGTATATATATATATATATTGTAAGGGATTAGCTCGGTGGTAGGCGTATGGGTGACCCCTTTGGGGGTGCGTTTTCACAGAGAGATAGCCGAGCAGAGGTTGAAAACAAGACTGATTTATTCATGCAATTTACTTCACATAATTGCAAGCGTCAAAACAGCCAAAATAAAATAAAAGACAAAATAAATCCTTGCCTCTGTGGGCGGCTACCTTCTCACGCTGGAACCTACCTAAGAAGTCTTCCCAACCTACTGTTGGGCCGACACTGCTGATCCTACAGCAGACACTCAAATGTCCATTTGTTTGCTTTTCACACAGCACAAACATTGTCCATTGAACATGTCCCTTTGTTTTCTTTCACACAGCACATGTTCATTTATAACAGGATCCTTTACTCTTCAGATTCTTCACATTGAACACAGTTCATTTAACAGGTCCCTTTACTCTTCACACTCTTCACATGGAACACTTTGTCTTCTCACCTTTGAGACGTCTTCACTCGTGGTTACCCTCCTTAGCTTCACATCGCTGTAGGGGGTCTTCTCCCATGCTCACCAGCTTGTCGGGAGGCACACATCCGACTGTCCCCCTCTCCCAGCCCACACGGCGACAGGAGGCAGCAGTCCTTCTCCCATGCCCACACGGCGTCGGGAGGTACACGTATGTCTGCCTTCCTCTCCCAGCCCACACGGCGACAGGAGGCAGCAAACAATAGGACTTTCTCTGAACAAATTATAGAGCCTTAACTCCCTCATTCTGAACAGGTGAAGGCCTTTCAACTTCCTGCTGGCTAGCTCTGTAGCCAACACCCTAAATTAATTAATGGACTTTCTAAATCAGGTGGAAATGTATCTCCTTCCTGTGACTACATTCCCAGATTTAGCTGACTTCCTGTTACATACCCCCCCCTCTTGTTTCAACCCTAGGGTTGGGACACATATTTCCAGGCACGCATGTGTCAGGCACTGCTGACTCACTGATAAGCCTCCTATTATCCTCAAGCTTCCGGATGAAACTGTTTTGTCATCTTCATTGACGGATTTCTCATAAATGCCACACAGTTTGTCTCTCATCTCATATACACATTCTTCAACTGCATTTTTGGCATCATTTTGCTCCTTCTCGTTTCTGTCATCTTCATTGACAGCTTTCTCATAAATGTCAGACAGCTTGTCCCTCATAACCGTCTGTCCAATCCACCATGGAGGACCGTGATCCATAGGCAACTCAATTGGGCTAGTCTTAATGTCTTCAACATTCTTAAGACGCCTCTCTCTGCAATCCATAAATGTTTTCCACAAAACTTTGAGAACCTTTGCTTCACTAAGCTTTGTTCCAAGTAGGGACTCTTGACATCCCTCTGTGACTTGAGTTGCCTCTCCATACATCTGTACACAATCATTGACTTTTTGTTGTAAAAGGGAATGATCTTCCTTCTTGAGCTTTGCTTGCTCTAAGATGCTGTGCAGAGGATTTTCCAATTGAGACAACAGGCTGTCACACATTTCTTCAAAGTGACCCCTGTTCCTTTTCCCAGAGATATCAATATCATTCACCAAACATTTTATATTTATAGGCAGATCTGAAGCATTTGCACTCATCAACTTCTTAAACTTTTCGCCCTCCTGAGCGAGTCGCAGTAAAGGCCTACTATTTGATTTGATATTCAGTTTATATTTCTTGCCAAACTCTTCACAGAAGAAGCCAACCAGAACATCATCAACTTTCCTTCCATCAACATAGGGGTCAAAGGCAACGACACAGTTGAACCCAGCGATCTGGGTGGTATCCATTATAGACCTCCTCTCTGCATCAGTGAAGAAGCATGGAACTGCAACACATTCTTTTACAGGTTTCTTCAATGCACTTTCTGCTGAACTATTTGACCGCTCAAGGTCACCTAGTTCTTTTTCTCTATCTGAATTCCACATGGAATGCATCTCAAGATCACGATCAAACTTCTGCCACCCGTCTTTCACCAGTTCCATTTTGGAAACACTCCCTGAAAGGCACTTATTCATTTGCTTCACGTTTTCACCAACAGCCTTAGTTTTCTCCACTAGGTTTTCAGCCTGAACTGAGAAATCACCACATTTCTTACTCAGCTCCTTTGTTTGCTGAAGTTCTAATGATACATTTTCCAATGCTTGAAGTTTTTGAAGGAACGGTTTATTCCAAAGGGGTGATTCAAGCCACATGTCGTCACATTTCTGAGGCTCACTCAGGACAGACCCCAAAACACTGATCCTTTTAAAAACTGCATCAGGCACACTATCCCCTCTTTGGGACAGATCCTCTGTTGCCTGGAATTCCTCTTCCAGTTCCTGCAACAGAATCTTCATCTCTTCTACTTGCTGTTCTAAGGCTCGCTTAGACTTTTCTAGCTCCTGAACGCTTTTCACAACATCATCCTTGGAGCTGACCAATTCTTCCATTTCTGTACGCAGCTGTTTAACACTTTCTAGTTCAGCCTTACACTCTAGAGCTTCCTCCAAAGAGCGAGCCAAGAACAGGGCTTTGCTCTCGTTATCACGCACCTCCGTTTCTGCACGTGCGCGTTCTTCTGCATATTTTGCAGACACAGTCTTCTCTTCACCAAGCATCTGATCAAACTTCTTTTTCACATCTTCAACACACTGTAATGAACCAACGCTTTCTTCCATGCGTTTTTTCATATCCGCTATCTGAGCTTGCAATGTTGCGACTTGCTCTGATAGGTTTTTCTTTGCTTCCGCCTCCTCTTTTAATTGTTCCAGGAAGCCATTTTTCTCATCTTCCATTTGTTTGAGCTTTGTGCTAAAACTCAGCCTTTGACACCTCTCTTCCTGTAAGAGTTCCTGCGTGTCTTGCAGCTGCGATTCCAAGATAGAAAAATCTTCCGCAATTTCTCTAGATTTGCTGTCTGCTTGAGAAAGCTGATTTGTAACATTGTCCAACTCAACCTGCAGTCGGTTTGCCTTCTCTGACAGCTTAGCACACAATCGGTCACCTTCTGACACCTTGACTTGCGATTCCAGAAGCTGTGCCTCTACTTTTTCCCTCTTATGTTCACAATCTCCTTTTCCCTGCATAAGAGCCTTCACCTCATTGGCTAGCATCTGGGAATAAGAATGTAATTCTGCCACACAGGCTTCTTTCTCCTTTAACTGCTGCTGGACACGTTGGGCTTCCCCTTTCCAACTTTCACAGTCCGCACGCCATTCATTTACCACATTGCTCAAAGTAGTGAGCTCATACACAGTACTCAGTAATTTAGCCTCTCTTTCACTTTTCTCGTTGTCGCTGAGAGACAATGTCGTTTTCAGAGCGACATTCTGTTCCTGCGACTCCTGCAGGTCTCTTTTTGTAGCTCCCAAAGACTGAAGACTTTTTTCCAGCTGATTACGCAACTCCAACATATCAGCCATACTTTGCTTCTGCAAAGTCTGAATTTCACTTTCCTTTTCCATGAGGATGGTATCTTTCTCCATTATAGTCTCTCTGCGTTTTTGCAACTCGACCAAAAGAAGAGCAGTGGATTCTTCCCACTGTAACACATGAGACTTGAGTAGTTCATTCATTTCCTGCAAGTTTCTATGCTCCATTTTAAGCAATTCCAAGGCTTGTTCCTTTTCTTCCATTTTCCGTTGCAAGGCATCCAACTCAGCCCTGCACACATACTCGGTTTCCTCCAAACCGATGGCCTCCATTGGCTGCTGGCGTCTCTGTTTCCAGCCTGCCATGCTCTCTTGGTGATCCTTTTGTTGAGCTGCAAAGCTCCGTTGTTTCAGCATCTCCCCCATTTTGGGTTTACTTTTCATCTGAGCACACTGCGTCTCCATAGCAGTTTCATCAGTGTTGCTAGGGACAACACCCTTCCTCTTTAGTAGACTCTCTTTAGGCATGGATGGGGCTGGTTCAGACGGTAGCATCCCCTCCATCCATAGAATCCGGTCTCTAATTCCATCTATCTTTGCATTTTTCAGGCGTTTGGATCGCCCCATCTTCACTAACTCCACAAATTTTTCACAGTCCAGCAAAAAAAAAATTTCAGACCACTGTCTCTTTAACACATGTAGTTTTTCTCTCTCTTGCAAGATCTCTTTTCCTGCACACACAGTTTGTGCAGTCACTTGCACCAGACACAACAAAGTTCATCAAATAATTTTGAGACCGCTGTCTCTTTAAAACACTTTTTTTTTTTTTTTCTGTCAGGATCTTCTCTCCTGCACACCTAGATTGTGCAATCTCATGCACCAGATAAAGTTCATCAAACATTTGCACTTCCTTGCAGGGATCTCTGCTTATGCCCGCATCCTCCACCATATGTAAGGGATTAGCTCGGTGGTAGGCGTATGGGTGACCCCTTTGGGGGTGCGTTTTCACAGAGAGATAGCCGAGCAGAGGTTGAAAACAAGACTGATTTATTCATGCAATTTACTTCACATAATTGCAAGCGTCAAAACAGCCAAAATAAAATAAAAGACAAAATAAATCCTTGCCTCTGTGGGCGGCTACCTTCTCACGCTGGAACCTACCTAAGAAGTCTTCCCAACCTACTGTTGGGCCGACACTGCTGATCCTACAGCAGACACTCAAATGTCCATTTGTTTGCTTTTCACACAGCACAAACATTGTCCATTGAACATGTCCCTTTGTTTTCTTTCACACAGCACATGTTCATTTATAACAGGATCCTTTACTCTTCAGATTCTTCACATTGAACACAGTTCATTTAACAGGTCCCTTTACTCTTCACACTCTTCACATGGAACACTTTGTCTTCTCACCTTTGAGACGTCTTCACTCGTGGTTACCCTCCTTAGCTTCACATCGCTGTAGGGGGTCTTCTCCCATGCTCACCAGCTTGTCGGGAGGCACACATCCGACTGTCCCCCTCTCCCAGCCCACACGGCGACAGGAGGCAGCAGTCCTTCTCCCATGCCCACACGGCGTCGGGAGGTACACGTATGTCTGCCTTCCTCTCCCAGCCCACACGGCGACAGGAGGCAGCAAACAATAGGACTTTCTCTGAACAAATTACAGAGCCTTAACTCCCTCATTCTGAACAGGTGAAGGCCTTTCAACTTCCTGCTGGCTAGCTCTGTAGCCAACACCCTAAATTAATTAATGGACTTTCTAAATCAGGTGGAAATGTATCTCCTTCCTGTGACTACATTCCCAGATTTAGCTGACTTCCTGTTACAATATATATATATATATATATATATATATATATATGCAATATTTCCAGGCCTTGGGCCTGAGGGTGGGTCTGCTATTAGTACCGGTAACACTTCCAACACATTTAAGTTGTGAACCCAGGTGTGAGAACTGAAACAATGACCATTTCGGCATCTTTGGTTTGTTTGGTTTATTGTATATTGGGGATGGGAGAAGGGAATGAGTGGGATACTCCTCTGGCTCTTCTAGGCTTAACTGGGACTTTGTACAAAAATGCCCGTTAGCTCTGTCTTGATGCCAGCTGAATGCCGACCAGTGCTTCCTGGCGTTCAAAGATACTGTTATACTGAAATTGTGCTGGAACCTCGACTTTAACTTGTTTGTTAACTCAGAAGATCCAGGACTGTAGAACACTTGACTCCTGACACTTGATTTAGCTCAAAAGTCACCGAACAGCTCCCTCCAGCCCTTCACTGACTGAGGTAGCTCCTTGTCACTGTTTGTGCTGCTGCAACTCCTAACTCTGTACACTGTACACTAACTCTTCAGGGCCCAACCACTGGTGCCCGCTTTTACACTTCAGGGTCCTCTGGCTAGGTACCCCCTCTAACACTTCAGGGTCCTCTGACTAGGTACCCCCTCTAGCACTTCAGGGTCCTCTGACTAGGCACCCCCTTTACAGCTAGCTGACTCCTGGATACCTGGAACCTTCTCTGGAGTGGTCCCCTCTACACTTGGCAGACCCCTAGGGGCAGTTCACAGTACTCACGACCTTGGCAGGCTTTCTTGGAACTGAACCCCTCTTCCTCCCCTGGTCCTGGGCACACCGGATCCCCTCTGCAGCTCAACTCAGCATTCTCTGGATTCCCAGGCAGTCACCCGAGACATCCGATCCTTCTGACAGGAGGAGAGACAGCCATACTCTACCTCTTGGGACTCTGCTTTCCGCCAAAGATGCTGTGTCATGCGTTTCCTCAAAACGTATACCCACTCCCAGAATCCTCTGCCGCAGAATCTGCCTTCTGGGGTAGATACAGGCCTGAGTGTGTCTCTGATTGGCTTTCCTCCACTGCCCAATGATAATCCTCTCATGGAGCCAGTGGGGAGACTCCCCTCTCAGCAGACACACCTGGGAGACATGACAGCCAGCTGAAATCATGGCCCTGCTGTTAAGCAGCCAAGGCCTACTATAATTTTACCTAGCACCTACCTGTAGGGTGCTACATCTATATATTATATATACACACACACACACTCAGTATCTCAGAAAAGTGAGTACACTCCTTACATTTTTGTAAATATTATATCTTTTCATGTGACAACACTGAAGAAATGACACTTTGCTACAATGTAAAGTAGTGAGTGTACAGCTTGTATAACAGTGTAAATTAGCTGTCCCCTCAAAATAACTCAACACAGCCATTAATGTCTAAACCGCTGGCAACAAAAGTGAGTACACCCCTAAGTGAAAATGTCCAAATTGGGCCCAAAGTGTCAATATTTTGTGTAGCCATCATTATTTTCCAGCACTGCCCTAACCCTCTTGGGCATTGAGTTCACCACAGCTTCACAGGTTGCCAATGGAGTCCTCTTCCACTCCTCCATAACGACATCACGGAGCTGGTGGATGTTAAGAGACTTTGTGCTCTTCCACCTTCCATTTAAGGATGCCGCATAGATGCTCAATAAGGTTTAGGTCTGGAGAAATGCTTGGCCAGTCCATCACCTTTACCCTCAGCTTCTTAGCGAGGCAGTGGTCGTCTTGGAGGTGTGTTTGGGGTCGTTATGTTGGAATACTGCCCTGCGGCCCAGTCTCCGAAGGGAGGGGATCATGCTCTGCTTCAGTATGTCACAGTACATGTTGGCATTCATGGTTCCCTCAAACTGTAGCCCCCCAGTGCCAAAAGCACTCATGCAGTCCCAGACCGTGACACTCCCACCACCATGCTTGACTGTAGGCAAGACACACTTGTCTTTGTACTCCTCACCTGGTTGCCGCCACACACGCTTGACATCATCTGAACCATATAGGTTTATCTTGGTCTCATCAGACCACAGGACATGGTTCCAGTAATCCGTGTCCTTTAGTCTGCTTGTCTTTAGCAAACTGTTTGCGGGCTTTCTTGTGCATCATCTTTAAAAGAGGCTTCCCCCCACCCCTTCAATCTCTGCAGCAATGCTGGCAGCACTCATACGTCTATTTCCCAAAGACATCCTCTGGATATGACAATGAGAACGTGCACTCAACTTCTTTGGTCGACAATGTTGAGGCCTGTTCTGTGTGGATCCTGTCTTGTTAAACCGCTGTATGGTCTTGGCCACCGTGCTGCAGCTTAGTTTGAGGGTCTTGGCAATCTTCTTATAGCCTAGGCCATCTTTATGTAGAGCAACAATTCTTTTTTTCAGATCCTCAGAGAGTTATTTGCCATCAATGTGCCATGTTGGACTTTCAGTGACCAGTATGAGAGAATGAGAGGGATAACACCAAATTTAACACACCTGCTCCCCTTTCACACCGGAGACCTTGTAACACTAACGAGTAACATGACACATGGGAGAGAAAATGGCTAATTGGGCCCAATTTGGACATTTTTACTTAGTGTACTCACTTTTGTTGCCAGTGGTTTAGACATGAATGGCTGTGCGTTGAGTTATTTTGAGGGGACAGTAAATTTACACTGAGATACAAGCTTTATACTTACTTCTTTACATTGTAGCAAAGTGTCATTTCTTCAGTGTTGTCACATGAAAATATATAATAAAATATTTACAAAAATGTGAGGGGTGATACATAAAGATGAAACAATGATACAAATCCACCTACACAAGTTGTACCTGTTTATCTGCAGTATTTTCTACGCTATAGCTGTTCAAAGTTCAACATTTATAAAGCTTGTCTGAGCTTCCAGAAAAACAGGGAATGGAGGGCTGAAGTTATACACTACAGAGCTCAGTGAGGAAAGCTCTGAGAGCTGATTAGAGGGAAGGAACACACCCCCTTTACACAACACACAAGAACAAAGCTGAGGCTGTCAATCACAGGCTGTGTGCTGGAGGTCCTTCTGTTGTCACCTTTTGTTTCTTGGTGTCAGGAAAACTTGTCAGAAGTTATTTATGCAGATGGCAGAGGAACAAGGCAGCAGACAGATAGAAACAAAACATATCCCTCTATATGTATGCACTTTTCTCAATTAAGAGCACTAAGTGTTCTATTTCATTTAACCACTTGCCGACCTCCAACAGTACATTTGACATATAAAAAAAATAAATAAATATTTTTTTAATCTCTTCATTTTCCAAAAGAATTTTGACAAAAAATTACAACTTAAAAATACTCGCAATGCCTCCGCCTGCCTTGGACTGTCTACTTTCCAAAAAAGGGCCATTTGGGCGATATTTTTACTGTCCTGGAATTTTAAAGCTTCAAAAAATGACGCAGTACATCAGGATTGATCAAAAATATATCCAGTGCATCTGGAAAAAATTCACAGCATTTCACTTTTTCCACATTTTGTTATGTTACAGGCTTATTCCAAAATGGATTCAATTCATTATTTTCCTCAAAATTCTATAACAAATAACCCATAATGATAACGTGAAAGTAGTTTGTTTGAAATCTTTGCAAATTTATTCAAAATAAAAAAACAATAAAAAAACAAAAAATCACAAATATATAAGTATTCAAAGCCTTTACTCGATACTTTGTTGAAGCACCCTTGGCACCAATTACAGCCTTAAGTATTTTTGAGTATGATGCTAGAAGCTTGGAAGATCTATTTTTGGGCAGTTTCTCCCATTCTTCTTTGCAGGACCTTTCAAGCTCCATCAGGTTGGATGGGGAGCGTCAGTGCCCAGCCATTTTAGATTATTCCAGAGATGTTAAATTGGGTTCTGAGCTCTGGCTGTGCCACTGAAGGTCATTCACAAAGTTGTCCCATAGCCACTCCTTTGTTATCTTGGCTGTGTGGTTAGGGTCATTGTCCTGTTGGAAGAAGAACCTTCACCCCAGTCTGAGGCCCAGAGCGCTCCATAGCAGGTTTTCATCAAGAATGTCCCTGTACATCGCTGCATTCATCTTTCCATTAATCTTGATTAGTCTCCCAGTGCCTGCTGCTGAAAAACATCCCCACAGCATGATGTTGTCACCACCATGCTTCACTGTAGGGATGGTATTGGCCAGGTGATGAGCGGTGCCTGGTTTCCTCCAGACATGACACTTGCCATTCAGGCCAAAAAGGTCAATCTTTATCAGACCGGCAAATTTTGTTGCTCATTGTTGCCATGTGCCCCTTACTGAGGAGTGGCTTCCGTCTGGCCACTCTACCATTCAGGCCCGATTGGTGGAATGCTGCAAAGATGGTTGTTCTTTTGGAAGGTTCTCCTCTCTCCACAGGGAAATGCTGGAGCTCTGTAAGAGTGACCATTGGGTTCTTGGCCACCTCCCTGGCTAAAGCTTTTCTCCCCCAATCACTCAGTTTGGCCAGGCGGCCCACTCTAAGAAGAGTCCTGGTGGTTCCAAACTTCTTACATATACAGTTGATGGAGGCCACTGTGATCATTGGGACCTTCAATGCTGCTGAAATTTGTCTGTACTCTTCCCCAGATCTGTGCATCGATACAATCCTGTCTCGGAGGTCTACAGACAATACCTAGGACTTCATGGCTTGGTTTGTGTTAACTGTGGGACCTTATATAGACAGGTGTGTGCCTTTCCAAATCATGTGCAATCACCTGAATATACCACACAGGTGGACTCCAATCAAAATTGTAGAAACATCTCAGGGATGATCAGTGGAAACAGGATGCACTTGAGCTGAAATTCGAGTGTCATGACAAAAGCTGTGAGTACTTCAATTCTAAACAAACTTCTTTCACGCTGTCATTATGGTGCTATTGTTTATAGAAATTTGAGGCAAATAATTAATTTAATCCATTTTGGAATAAGTCTGTAACATACACAAAATGTGGAAAAAGTGAAGCACTGTGAAAACTTTTTGGATGCGCTGTACTATTGTTTGAAGACTCTATAACTTTCACACAAAAGTAAATATATACTGATTTGGGTTATGTTTACCAAAGAAATAGCAGACTAACTTTTTGGCATACATTTATGAAGAAAGATTATTTGTTTGCAAAATTTTATAACAGTAATTTAAAAAAATTAGTTTTTTTAAAAATGTTCAGTATTTTTAATTTATATAGCAATAAAAAAAAAACCCCCAGTGATGATTAAATACCACGAAAAGAAAACTATTTGTTTTAAATTAAAAAAAAATTTAAATTTAATTTGGGTACAGTGTTGCATGACCAAGCAATTTCCAGTTAACCACTTAAGCCCCGGAGGATTTGGCTGCTAAACGACCAGGGGGTATTTTGCGATTCGGCACTGCGTGACTTTAACGGACAATTGCGTGGTCGTGCGACGCTGTACCTAAACGAATTTGGCGTCCTTTTTTTCCCACAAACAGAGCTTTCTTTTGGTGGTATTTGATCACCTGTGCGATTTTTTGATCATGCGCTATAAACAAAAAAAGAGCGTCAATTTTGCAAAAATAGCAATATTTTTCACATTTTTTTATATGAAATTCCCCCCAAAAAAAATGTAAAAATCAAAATTTTTTAACATTTTCGGCCAATTTGTTTTATGCTACCTATGTTTGGTTTAAAAAAAAAATTGCAAAAAGCGTATTTTGATTGGTTTGCGCAAAAGTTATCGCGTTTACTAACAAAGGGAAAGATTTTTGTCATTTTTGTTGTTTTTTTTTTTAACGCGTAATGGTGGCGATCTGCGATTTTTTTTGCGGTACTGCGACATTGGGGCGGACAGATCGGACCCTTGACTGACATTTTTGACACTTTTGGGGTTACCAGTGACATTTCTACAGTAATCAGTGCTATACATATGCACTGTTACTGTAAAAATACACTGGTAGTGAAAGGGTTAACTTTATTTGGGAGGGAGGGGCTGTGTGTGTCCCTAGGGGCGTGCTTTCTACTGTGATTGGCTGTGGCTTGAGCTGTAAGGACACTGATCAACGGATCTACATAGTAGATCCGAGTGATCAGTGTCTTTACACCGAGGAGAATGACAGGCAGCTTGTTTACACAAGCTGCCTGACTTTCTCCCTCTCCCCCGCCGATCGCAGAGTGGCCGGCGGACATCGGGTCCGCCGGTCACACGCGCGGGGGGGTCAGTGACCGCGCGGGAGCGCGTCGCTCCCCAGACCCTCCCAGGCTAGTGACGTACCAATACGTCACTCTGCCTGTGAGGGGCTGACCGCCGCAGTATATAGTCGTGCGGTGGTCGGCAAGCGGTTAAAGAAGCACAGTGCTGGATAGTAGGGTTGCACTGATACTGTTTTTTAATCAGCGAGTACAAATTACCGATATTTTTGGTCTAGTACTTGCCGATACTGAGTAGCGATACTTTGCAGTGCGATTTGCGTCAATACAAAAAAAATGGTGCAAATCGCACTGCAAAGAATCGCATGCTGTGTGTGTGTAGAAAGAGATTAAAGTGCCATCTAGTCAGTTTAAACAATGTTAAAACTCCCAGTACATTTGTGGTAGAAAATCGTGGCCGCTGGGGGTGCTTGCCGGGCTGGAGGAGAAGTTCTGGGACCCCTGGGTGTAGGGCGGAAGTGATGTCAGCTTGGGGGTGGACTGCCTCTACATCTCCTCCAGGAGGAGCTAGGGTTGATGGACTACCGATGATATCCCAGGTGGATGCACACTAATAGGGTATATCCCAATATCGGATCGTGTGTGGTAAGAACAATTCGCCCTCCAACTTTGTTTGTCCTAATCATCTATCACAGCGGCCCTTTTATCTATCCTACACAGGACAGGACTGTCACATCACGCTGCCGCAGCACCTTATTTTTCCTTGCATTTATCCTCTGATAATAGTTTTGCTATCATCTTAAGGCTACAACCATAGCGAGAGATTTTTCAATACCTGTACTCACTATGGAAAATTGAGACTGACCCCCCCTTGATGATATACTATGCACTGCTGAGTGATCACTATTGTATTAGGAATTTTTATGGTAGGCCCCCGACGGATATGTGTAGTATGTGGACAGCATAAACAAATTATTTTGACAATTTTGTATGGCTTAGCCTCTTATGTCCGGACGTCATTGAGTGACTTTTTGTTTTATGTTACATGTTGTCTGTGTTGTATGTATCACGTTCACAATTGGCGTGAGATACTGGTCTTTAGATATACTGTATATATTTTTATTAGAGCAACTGATGATATATCTGGCTCCACTTTTTTACAACCACAAAATATTTTTCAATAAATTCATGCATTTTTTTTGCTATCCCAGTCTGTCTTGCCTTTAATTAACCACTTTCATTGTATCACTGGGGAGCCTTACTCTCCAGGTGAATACAATAATTGTTTTTTGGTATGCTGTTCTTTGATTACTAGGCAGGAACCTCATAGGAGACACGGCTATATAAGATTTGGAGTCATTATTACCTCCCCACCTTTGTAGGTTTTTCCTACTCCCCCCCCCTTTTTTTTTTTTTTTTACATCTCCTCCAGCCCTGTGAGCACCTTCAGCTGCCCTTATTTGCTACTAGATATGTACTATGAGTTCTAAACTGCCTACTAGATGGCGTTTCAATAACTTTGTACACACACACACTTGGGATACCCAATGTTAGACAGTTTTTTTATTCAGGCGCTGCGATTGCTGATTTTGCAAAAGACAGTTTTATATTTTTGGTTCTTACCATTGTCAGCTATGGAGCCCACTTTAGCGCTCATGTTTATTAAAATGGCGCTGTGCTGTTTGGACTTGTCAATTGACTGACCTCCAAATGTCCCAGTTCCTTTCAGCAGAAGTGGCACAAAATGTTTAGCCATCAACAGAGGCCCTATGGTGTTTGTGGAAAGTGCCAACGATAGACCCTGAAGAACAGAAAACAAAGTATTCTCAATAATGTATGTAATAAGAAGACAGAGATATGCCATAGTGGACTTATACAGACACCAAGTGGAACATTTAAAAGGCTTTACAGACCTGTTTGCCCAAAATCAACAGGGGGACATATTAGCTGGGAAGCCCTCCTTGCACATGACCACTCCACCTCCACCCTTAAAGCCTAAGCTTAGGAAAAAATATTTTTAAAAAATGAGCACAAGGGTCATTACTTACAGTAAGTGTCCCTTGTGCTGTGCTGGTTGTAATAGTGAAAATTTGAAGTCCTTTGCCCACCTCCCATACACCCAGCTGTAATCTTCCGGGGCCGGCGATCCAGAGACAGGCGCTCATCAAGAGTGGCAACTATGCCCGTCCTTTTGGCTCATCTCTTCCATTTATAGACGCTGTACTAAAGCAATCTATGATCTGATTTCCACTATAAAACACCAGCACAAGAAAAAATTCAAATTGAATGTAATTAAATTAAAGTAAAACCCTTATGCTGATATTTCTTAAAGATTTTTATCTTTTATTTTTTTTTATCCAAATTTCTTGAACATCTAGTTTTCAACCGACTGAGCGACCACCTTGCCAAGTATAGCCTTCTTGATCCCCTTCAGTCTGGATTCGGCCTCAACACTCCACAGAAACTGCTCTCCTAAAACTAACAAACGATCTACTAACGGCCAAAACCAATGAACACTATTCTGTACTCCTACTCCTGGACCTTTCTGCTGCCTTTGATACGGCTGACCCCCCCTCCTCCTCAAAAAACTCCACGCCTTTGGTCTCCATGACTGTACTCTTTACTTGTTCTCTTCCTACTTATCCAACCACACCTTTAGCGTTACTTACAATTCTACTTCTTCCTCTCCTTTTCCTTTCTCTGTTGGGGTCCCCAAGGTTCTGTTCTTGGACCTCTCCTATTTTCAATCTACACCCCCTCTCTTGGTCAGCTGATAGCCTCCCATGGCTTCCAATACCATCTCTACGCTGATGATACCGAAATGTATTTATCCACACCTCAGCTCACTCCCTCAGTCTCCTCACGTATCACTAATTTACTATCAGAGATAACAGTCCGGATGTCATACCACTTCCTCAAACTCAATCTATCCAAAACCGAACTTATAACTTTTCCTCCACCTCGTGCCCCTTCACCTGATCTCTCTGTCAAAATCGCTGGCACAACTATCAGCCCATCCCCACATGCCAAGGTCTTTGGTGTAGTCCTGGACTCTGAACTCTCCTTCAAGCCCCACATCCAATCACTGTCCAAATCTCGCTTCAACTTCTCCAAAATACACTCCTTTCTAACCAATGACACAACTAAGCTCCTAGTTCACTCCCTGATCATCTCCACGACTACTGCAATTCCCTTCTCATTGGCTTACCTCTACATAGGCTACCCCCCCTTCAATCCATCATGAAAACTGCTGCCAGCTACATCACTAGCCTACTCTCAAAATACCAATCTAATCGCTCTCTAGCTCCCTCGTCACCTCCTCCCATGCTTGCCTCCAGGAGTTTTCCAGAGCCTCTCCAATCCTATGGAACTCCTTACCCCAATCTGTCTGATTATCTCCTACTCTATTTGCTCATCCCCCACAGGTATTGCCTTTTGTTTCACTTGACCTTCCCCTTTAGATTGTAATCTCTAATGAACAGGGCCCTATTATTCCTCCTGTATTGAATTGTATTGTACCTGTATAGTCTTCCCTCATATTGTAAACCGCTGCGCAAACTGTTGGCGCTATATAAATTCTATATAATAATAATAATAAAAAAAGATTTTCCTAAACTTAGGCTTTAACTCCAACTCATAGCTCTTTTTCTGCACCCCCCCTCTACAGGAAGCAAGCAACACATACAAGGTAATGGGAGTGGAAGGTACACCAGAGATTCAGGCTGTGAGCTTATGTCTACATCCTTGACCCATAAAAAAATAAATAAATAAAACAAAAAGTATTCTGTATTGTATAATACCTTTTCCATGTTTTGCTGTCTGTCGGTAAGTGCTCTGATGCAACTGGATGTATCAACATGATCTCATGGCTCCCCACTATCCCTGATTTCAAGGGATTGTCCCTTATCTGAACAAAGTCCCTCTGTCCCTCTTTCCTCCCCATTTGTCCCTCATTTTGGTCTGATATATATCGTCGTATATAAAATGCATGAGGAAGCAGAAAGGGAAAGCGCCACTAAGTGTAGTAGGACAGGTACATTTTTACTATATCCCTATATAGGGCTACTCACACAACTAATTAAAGAACAGGCTCATCTCTGAGTTATGGTCCAGGGTGCCATGCTGATCATCCGCCTGTATGGCTGGGGCGAAGACGCCTTGGTATCCCAGAAGCTGGTGGAGAAAGTCTGCTGGTTGTGGCTCCGGTCCCGATGGAACACATCATGGACCACAGCGTGGGTGGTGGAGATATCACGGGACCCAAGATTCTTTTAGCATGTGCCAGGCTAATATTGAGCATGTGCGCTCCTCTTTCTCAAGCTCGAGTTTCGAAACACGTTGCAAAATTCCCTCCAAAATTGTAATTTATAGTGCAGCTTGAGTGGAGGACAGAGGAGAGCTGCAGATGATGGAGGCACATAAACTGACCCCGACGTCAGGGCTCAGCAGGCATTATAAACCGTGGTCAGTTTACAGGGGGGAGGGAGGAACCAGACAGGATCAGCCAGGTATTGCATGTGATAGAAGGGGCCAAATTACACAGCACAAGCACTGTGCTGTATAACATGCTTTAAGGGAACAGGATCCATTTTTTTTTTTTTTTTAACAAATGGATAAAAAACGCTTTAATCACTTCTAAAGCTATGCAAACACTGCAACTTTCCTCATGAGAATGCTGAAAGATCATCAGCTAATTAAAATAAATTAGTCACTCCTATTCAAAATCACTCTGCACAGGACATGATCTAACAAAGAGCTATTCCTTCAGAGTAAAAACAATTAAGAACATGCAACAAGTTTTGGTTAAAATCTCTGCAATTAATTCTAAGTCCCGGTTCACACATATGCGATGCGGGAACCCTCCGAATCCACTGCGGGTTCCCACATTGCACTCAACTCGCAGGCAGTTCACACTGCCATATGCAAATTGCTGGGGGGTGTGGCATATCGCAGTGTGAACTGTCAGTTCGGACATAAATAAGATTGCATAGGTGTGAACACCCATGCTATCCGATACTGGTGCAGACCCAAAAAAGGGTCCTGTGCGAGTTTGGCCTGAATGCGATGCAAATTCAGCCATACAATCTGTATGGCGGAATTATTGCACAGACGTCACATGTGATTTGCAGAGCAGTGCGCTCCGAATGACATGTGATGCCTGTCATCGCATATGTGTGAACCGACTCGAATACCTGAAATTTTAAACAATTATACCAAACTCAATAGACTCAGACTACACTGGACGAAGGGTGCGTTTCCTTACTAGACTGTATATGTACATAAAGGGAAGGTGTATTTACTGGTTGGCCAGCCAAGTACTAGTGATTATTACATACGTATTGAAAAATAGAGCCAGAGCAGAAAAGGTACAAAACTCCCCTTCTATACAATCCAGGGATTTAGTAGTTGCAAGTCTCAGCTTACTGTTCCTGCTGACCGGATCTAAAGGCTGCAAAAAACACAATCTCTCTAACTTCTATTCAAAGTGTCCTCTCTACACCTGATTGTCCGCCAGTAACTGATGTCTGTGTGTAGATACTGCTTGCCAAGAAATTCTTGGGCAGTGTGAGAATTTATCTCACCTGACTTAAAAGGCTATACTGGTCCAGTGTTTTCCAACTCCGGTCCTCAGGGCACACTAACAGGCCAGGTTTGCAAGAAAACCGAAATACATAATTTGCTGCTCAGTGATTGCAGTATTCCAGTCTGCATCTCCCCAAGGTAATACTTAGAATCTGGCCCTGAGGACCGTAGTTGAGAAACACTGTACTGGTCAATGAAAACCTGCCTTTTTCAAACGCCCTGTGTGCATGAGGCCTCATACTCTCCTGTCAGGTCTATCTGTTTCTAAATGGCCACACCCTACATACTTGGCTGGCTAATCTTGCTCTTAAAGCCTCCTAACATACTAGCACTATCCAAATGAAATGACTGGCTAGCAAATAAACTGACAAGTTATCCTGCTTATTGAATTCTGAAGGCTGAAACAGATACTCAGGCCTGCCTCATCAAAATGCTAAGGCTCTGAGCACTTCTTCCAAACTAGCACTATCCAAAAATGGCTGACTAGCAGCTAAACTGACATAACAAATTGTCCTGCCTAATGAATTCTAAAGGCTAGAAAGGTACTCAGGCCTGCCTCATTAAAATGCTAAAGCCCCCGGGGGTTGGCGATGGGCTGGGGTCTGGACGTCCGCCCCTCTCCACTCGGCGCAGTGTGTTCCCCTGCGGGGCGCCGGGAGGGGGCGGATCCGGGCCTGGCCTGGACCGACCGGCCGGGGATGTAGCAAACAATGTATCACTTGGAAATATTGTATGTTGTTATGAATCCCTGCGGAGACTGTGTCATTTGTTGTGTTTTTAAGTTGTACCCATGTACTCCACAACGGACGTTCTCTACACTTTTATTGTGTATTCTTTTCCTTTGCATTTAAAACAATAAAAATTTATTGAAAGTAAAATTCTAAAGCCCTGAGTACTAACATTGCATGCCAACCCTCCAAAAACACCCTCCCCACAAACCATGCTTAACCCCAAATCATAAAGGCGCTCCCAAAAACTATAAACTCTACATGTTTCACGTAATAAATAAGCTTTGTCAGGAGTGAAAAATAAATGCATCAAAATAAAAGTGTAGCACTACTCCCATGGTAGCTGCTGGTTAAGGGTTCCCCTGGGTTACCATTAGCAACAGCATGAAAATTAGGCATTTTCCAAGCGATTATGGCTCAGTCAGGAAACAGTCCAGTAGCTTTGGTTTTTAGGTTTTATTTGGCACTTGGATGGGAGAAGGAAATGAGTGAGATACTTCAACTTTATACACTATGCACAATAGGCTGGGACAGCTTGAAAATGCTGAGTGATGCTAGTCATGGCTAGGCCGCTGCTTCAGTCTGTCACAAGCAGTGACACAGGACTGAATGAACTTTCTGAGGTAAACTGTTTCCTGAGGTAATCTATACTGTACTGCAGAACATCTTCAGGGCCCTTCCTGGCACCCCCCTTTGTTCCTAATCTTCAGGGTCAACTACACGACACCCCCTTTCACTGATACTCTCCCTATGTGAGCTGGCTCTTTGATCCCCTGACTTCTCTGGAGTGGTCCCCTCTCCTAGGCAGACCCTTAGGCAGATTTCCTGGTACTCACGATACTGTTTTTCCCAAGATGATTCTGCCAGCAGCTCACCCGGTTCACTAGGCCGACCGCCTGAACCACCTTCCTCACACCTACAGGAGGAGAGACCAGCTGTCTGCCTCCTCCTGGGACTCCCCGCCAAAGACGCCATGTCACATGATCCCCCCGTATTTATGGGCAATCCCAGGATGCATTGCAGCAATGCCCTCCCACTGGGACTGCCATAAAACACAATGTGTCACTGGCTAGGTTTCCTCCACTGTCCAACAAGCTTCCTCATTGGATACAGTAGGGACACTCCCTCAGACCCAGTGAATCACACCTGGAAACACATGACAGGCACAACTAACAGATCAGGCTCTCCTGATAGCAGAAAGAGCCACTTAATGCATTTTCCTAGCACCTATCTAGGAAGGTGCTACAAATGTGTCAAAGAAATAATAAAAAAAAAAAAAAAAAAAAAAAAAAAAAAAGATCGTGGCAGAGACCAAACTATTTTCACATGGTTAGAAGCAAAATGGCAGCTTTCCCCTTTCCTTTCCTCTATTTATAGGGTTTTCCCATTCAGTGGGGAATATCACCATCTAGTGGGGAGTAACCAGAATGCAGGTTCCAAATCAGGGAAAGAGTAAAAAAAAGTCTATCCAAATCCCCCGGGAACCTCTTAAAGGGTACCATGTAAGAAGGTGTAGAGATAATGGATTATCCTATATCCAGGCATCTATAAATCACCGTTCCTGCTTTACCCAATCTTTTCTGACCATTTTAAACAGTCCAGGTCATTCTAAGCTAAATTTAGTTTCATTTAAAGGGGAACTCTGAATACGCGTTGCAGAGCCTGATTATTTCTTAATGAAGGCCAAATAAGTAAAACCTTCATTGAGGCCAGATGGTGCATGCAAATTAAGCCAAAAGATCCACATTGCCTCTGTCTTTATTAAGTATTGATCCAAATTGCCCTTTCTTGCACCCAATTTTTATAGATGGATATAGGATAATTCATTATCTTTCCACCTTCTTACGTGTTACCCTTTAAGAGGTTAGTCGGGAATTTGGATAGACTTTTTTTTACTCTTTCCCTGATTTGGAAATTGCTTTCTGGTTACTCCCCACTAGATGGTGATATTCCCCACCGAATGGGAAAACCCTATAAATAGAGGGAAGGAAGGGGGAAAACTGCCATTTTGATTCTAACCATGTGGGGATAGTTTGGGCTTCTCTTTTCATTGACACTTTTTGTTTTGGTGCCTTTTATTTCTCACTCCTGACAAAGCTTATTTATTAAGCGGCACATGTAGAGTTTATAGTTTTTGGGATCATCTTTATGATTTGGGGTTAAGCATGGTTTAGCCTTCAGAATTCAATAGGCAGGATACTTTGTCATACCAGTTTAGTTGCTAGCCAGCCATTTCATTTGGATAGTGCTAGTATGTTAGGAGGCTTTAAAAGCAAGATTAGCCAGCCAAGTATGTAGGGTGTGACCATTTAGAAACCGATAGGCCACATCGTTTGAGATAGACCTGAAAGGAGAGTATGAAAGTGAGGGAGCAGGTTTTCAGTGACCAGTATAGCCTTTTGAGTTAGGTGAGAGATTCTCACACCGCCCAAGAATTACTTGGCAAGCAGTATCTACACACAGACATCAGTTACTGGCGGACAATCAGGTGTAGAAAGGACACTTTGAATAGAAGTTAGAGAGATTGTGTTTTTTGCAGCCTTTAGATCTGGTCAGCAGGAACAGTAAGCTGAGACTTGCAACTACTAAATCCCTGGCTTGTATAGAAGGGGAGTTTTGTACCTTTTCTGCTCTCGCTCTATTTTTCAATACGTATGTAATAATCACTAGTACTTTGCTGGCCAACCAGTAAATACACCTTCCCTTTATGTACATATACAGTCCAGGTTATGTTTGATAGAATTTAATAAGTGTTATATTTTAATACCTATGGCATAAGGTACGTAAGGGAATGCATCCTTCGTCCAGTGTAGTCAAAATCTCTGCAATGTTAACTGATCACCCAGAGGGGATTACCTTTTTTTTTTTCTCAACGAAAGGGTGGGGGGGGGGGGGGTTACCTTACCTTTTAAAGCTGATCTCTAGGAATGTTCCTTACAGCATACTTACATAGGTCCAGAGGGGCTGCTAGAGAAGCTGAAAATCACTGTTGTAGTCAGTAGCAGTCAATGCTCCCCGTCATCATCTTGGTTCTGAGCGAGTGGCATTTCCTCTGCACACTGACCACACAGGGGGGTTGTTCATTAGGCACTGCCGCCATTCACAGAACACCACTTTTTTTTCAATAAATACAAGATGATCTTTGATTGGAGAAGAGGGAGGGGGGTTGTGACATCATAATCTCCACCTCATCTACATAATGTCCTGTATTCATTGAAGAATAAAAGGTGTTCTGTGAATGTCAACAGTGCCTAAGTGAGCAATCTTCAGAGCCGCGTGAGATATGCATACTTACATTGAGCCAAACTGCAGCAATATAAGTATGCCATACCGATCATTCCTGGAGTTAGATTTAACAGTTTAGTATTTCTTAACAACCCTTAATGGGCCCCTTCCTACCCCAGGTCTCATATCAGCCTCATGGATTGCTATGGTTATTGTTACATCACTGTTTTTAATCCACACCATGCATGACAATGCATTATATGGGAAGACACTGGTAAGTAAGGGTGAGCACATATTTGAACAACGTCATTGACGTCACTAGTATTGATGGGCTCAGGCATGTTTGGATCGTACCCGCCAGGAAGCTGTCACTGCACACTGCCAATCATAAGCAGTGAGGCATTTCCCAGCCCACAGCTGCACATACACACGCTGCTTATGATTGGTGGTATGCAGTAACGGCTTCCTGGCGGGTATGATCCGAACATGCCTGAGTCCATCATTAGGCATCCCTTCCCCTTTGATATTTGGGCTATGGGATGGGAAGGCTGTGGCTGATTGGGCACGGATTTGGTGGGAATCACAGCTTGCCTTCTAAAGGATAAGTTCATATTTGGAACATATTACAAGCTACATCCACATTTAGGGTGAAACTTGTTTCAGTCCCACCCCACTTATCCCCAGACCCTCTCCCCTGTGACAGCAGGTCGAGGCTTCTCTCCCGCTCAGCTACTGTCTAATTTAAAATGAGCGCAGCTGTGTGACGCTCTGCCCATAAAGCTGCGTCATTCATCCATATGGATCAGTTATGCTTTCTAACAGAGAGCCCATAGAGAGGTACAGGCAGAAAGCTGGATCACACAGGAACACACGTTCCCATGTGGTGTGCACTGACAGCCAAATCATTTGAATGGGCTGCAAAACGCACTGGCCCATGGAAATACTACTTTTAAAAATGCACTGCATCAAACTGCATGATACTGCGATCCCATGCGATTTGGTGCCTACAAATGCACAGGCTTTTGTGATCTGTGTTTGTGATGTTATTAACCTTCTTAGCGGTATTCCCGAGCGTGGCTCGGGGTTAAATTTCAGAGCCAAAAGCGGTAACCCCGAGCCACACACGGGGTACCGCCAGAAGCATCGCTGGATCCTGTAAAAGAGGTTTCTTACCTTGTCACCGGGATCCAGCGATGTATCTCAGCGGTATGCGGCGGCGGATCTTCCACCCGATCCTCTCCGTGCCCTGGCTTCTGTCTCCTGCGCCGTGACGTTCGCAGGGGGTGGAACTGGCGGCAAATTCAAATGTAAAACACACCAAACACACTGATACCATTCAAAATAAAATAAATTCACATTACATTGCCCCCCAGTGCCCTGTATATACGTGTGTATATATATATATATATATATATATATATATATATATATATATATATATATATATATATACATACATACTTTAACTTTTTTATAGTTTTTTATTATATTATAATTTATGATTTTGTGTCTCAAACTTTATCATACCCGAGATGTTATAAAGAAGAATGCACAGTAAAAAAAAAAATGTAAATAGTTGGTTTGGGCTGCTCATTCTCAAGAATTACATGCAAAATAATGGTACCGCTTTCAGCACCTAAAATCCGAAAGAAACATACTGCCAGGGAGGTTAACAATACACTGGCACCCACATGCAGATTGCAGCACATTGCATTTGAACCAGCCTTGAAGCTGAGCCCTGGTGTGAACCAGCCAGGCATTGTGCCCATGATCCACTGATTGTGGGTGCCATTCTTTGCAGGCTCTTATGGGTAAAAAGGATAATTGCACATTTTTTTTTACTACAAAAATACATGCATCTATTTTTTTTCTCTAAAGGTGAATTTAGCCTTTAAATTTGGACCAAACCTGTGCTTACTGGTCCTGGTACTCTCACCTCTGCAGAGACCTCTCTGAGGCTTGTCTCTCCTTTGCCACTAGGATGCAGCATTGCTGAGGAATTGATCAGTAGATCCAAGCTGCCGAACGTCAGCGCCACCTGCTGGGCACATTGCTGTATGGCAAGCTGGCTGCTTACATCGAGTCTCACAATGGTCAGTAGATGTGGGTGGAGCTGCTTCAGTTCTTGCAAAGCTTCAGCGGACTGGGGCTCCCTGCACGTAGCAATGACTTGGCTGCACTTGCTGGACTGGACTAGGAACTTGCAGAACTGGAGGCCTAGGCCCCGGCTTGCTCCCTGAATCAGTGCGACTCCCCCGGACATGTTTCCCGTCACAGCCTGCGACTATTAGACGGCAAACATGGCTTTACATAATACACAGGGCGAGGCTGCCACCTGGTGGAATCTGCCTGCACCTGCAGCCGACTGATCGCTGGACAGATTAGTGACGAATCAAATGAGAAAATAAAATACACAAATAATCTTTATCATTTATTAATTCTATCTAATTTATTTAGCATTTATTAATCACTTCAGCTCTGGAAGGGCTTCATGACCAGGCCATTTTTTGCGATGTGGCGCTGTTAATTTACCTGAAAAATGCGCGGTCGTACGACGCTGTACCCAAATAAAATTGATGTCCTTTTCCCCACAAATAGAGCTTTCTTTTGGTGGTATCTGATCATCTCGCATTTTTTTTTTTTTTTGCGTTGTAAAAAAAAAAAAAAAAAAAAACAATATTTATAACAATAAAGGGATTTTAGAAAACGATTCTTTACAATATGAGGCATTTTTTCCACACATGTCCTGGGATTGCCCTTAAAAATTACCCCGGGCGTACCGATGCCGGTTTAAGTCCTTTTTAACTTCTCTGGAGAGTGGCCAGGGCAGGAGGAATTAGTAAAGAGGAACAGGGTCCGGACCCCTGCTGTATGGGAGCGATCCCTATTATCGACCTGCCATTCACCCCTGTTGGGGGAACTAGCTCTGGTAAGCGCGGGATCTACTGAAAGGGGAGCACCCGATTCCTCACCTACACACCCACTCCGTGTCACCTCAAAAAAGAGCACCTTATCAATTTGTGGACTTTGCACTTATATATATTACTTGGGACTCTCTGCACGTCATATATATTTATATATATATATTTTTTGTATTTTTTCTGAATTTTTATAGCATTCAGAATTTTAAATTTTTCAATATTCTTTTCTGGCTACATTGCACCTATTTCACATATTTATTCATATATTCATCACTTGGCACTTTATTGCACATGATTTTATGTTTTAATGTATATGATATGTACTGCTGATTCATGCTTTATGTGACATCAATTTAAAGTGACTTGATACCTATATATATATATATATTGCACAGGCCACCTATCTCTCCCTTTATCCCACACCAGTGCGAGTTCAGTCTGTATACCAGACATGGTTACAGAGCATTGAGTAGTAACCTCCGACACTTTATTCCACACACCTTTTTGATACATCCCTTTACAGGCAGCGCCAATCACTTCCCCTCTTTTCTATATATCTACCGTATAACCCTTTTAAGGGCTATATCTTGAAATGGGCTGCAGCCAATTTTTCACTTCTTATCCTAAGCGCGGATTCCCCCTTGTTCTTTGCTGGAAACCAGAAAGTAATCGAAGAAATGTAAAAAAAGTTTAAAACAAGTAAATATGATATACTTTCCTATCTATATACTAATGCTAGCAGCATAAGGACTAAAACTAGTCAATGTTGATTGAGAGAGGGAAGTTCCACTTTAATTTAGGCTGATTAGAGTAAACTAAGGGTTTAACCACTCGCCTACTGGGCACTTTTCCCTCTTTCCTGCCCAGGCCAATTTTCAGCTTTCAGCACTGTCACACTTGACAATTGCGCGATCATGCAAAACTGTACCCAAACTATATTTTTATATTTTGTTTAAAACAGTTAGGGCTTTCTTTTGGTGGTATTTAATCACCACTGGGTTTTAAATTTTTTGCTAAACAAACAAAAAGACAGACATTTTGAAAAAAAAAAGTTTTTTTTAGTTAGTTTTAGATTTTGTAAATACGTCATTTTTCTCCTTCACTGATGTGCGCTGATGAGGCTGCACTGATGAGGAGGCACTGATAGTTAGCACTGATGAGCACTTAAGGGGGGCACTATTAGGCACTTATAGCTGCAATGGTGGGCACTGATAGGCAGCAAAGATAAGCAGCATTGATAGGCAGTACTGATGGGCACTGACAGGCAGCACTGAATGGCTGCACTGGTGGGCACTGATGGCAACGATTGGGGGCTGCACTGATAATCAGGGCACTAATGATCAGTGCCCTGATTATCAGTGTAGATGTCCCCTGTGTGGATTGCCACTTGCTGGCTCTCCTCTCCTCGTGCGCTGTCAAATCCTGTTTACACTGTGATCAGCTGTGATTGGACACAACTGGTCACATGGTATAGAGCTGCTGTGATTGGTGCACAAGAAGGAAAGTTGCTAAAAGTGACATAATTTGCAGATTGAAGTGTATTCCGCTAAAAATCCACATCAGACCCTTAATCTGAGCATGCAGCCCCCCCCCCCCCTTCTCTTTATGAACCATACTAAGCTACATGGGGTGGGGGAGTGCCTTGCCATGTTAAGAAAGACAAGGGCCTCTTACAAACAACCTTGGCTGGTGGTTATTGGAGGGGTCGGTAGCCAGGGGGTTACCAGAATATGAAAAGCTCATATTCATTAAAAAAAAATGTGGCCAATAAAGAAACCTTAACATTTGACAAGTTATTTATAATAAAACTAAAAGCTCAAAATAATCTCCTACGATGGACCTGGGACATACGACTCCTAATGCTACCACTAGTGGAATGATAGCTTGTGGAGCTGTCAACAGCTATACATGGGAACGGGTGAAGATAGCAGTGACATTACTGACCAATATGACTATGGCCATATCTCATCAATGTCATTGGTCAAATATGGCTATTGACCATATTTGAGCAGTGATGTCACTGCTATCACCAACCATTTGCCTATGTGGTGGGATTTCTGAAGATGTCAGTGGTTCCTAGGGAGGCCATGGGTGCGAGCACCCATTGCTTCCTTAGGAACCAGTGATAGTGGGAAGCTGATATATAGAAGCAGAAGAAATACTTTTTCTATATATATAATGCTCAGCTTTCACTGAACAAGGGGTTAGATGGGCAAAAGAATTGGACATCCATCAAACTGAACTATCCACTCATTCTTTCTTCTCACCTCTGAACCCGTCACCCACCACTGCTCACCTCAGCACCCCTCCTCTACCACTGCACCTCCACTGCAGTAACCAGCAATGAGGCTTAGACTAGGAAAACATTGCAGGCTATTGTGGCCTCAAGAACTAGGACACCTTAGCTGTGGCCAGTATGTATGCAGTGTGAGATTTCAAAAAAATGCTGACTGAATGCACATTTTCTGCATCCAGGGTCTGTTGGAGGCTCTTTTGGATGTAACTGCTGAGATTAGCATCTAATGTGAGCTGCTACATACTGTAAGAGATTTTTAGTAACGTGAAAGAGTGATCGATCTCCCACAATCGCACAATAGAGCATAGCAGAAACATAGCAATAGAGCATAGCAGAAACAAGTGATCAACCGTCACTCTTCTCCTTTGTAGGCTTGGAAAGGGTTAGGAGATGAATTGCTCAACAAATACCAGTGTGAAAAAACAGGCAAATTGGATACGAATGTTCTTCAGTCTTAATGAACATTTAAGATTGACATAGCTCAGATCAAGATGAGAATATTCAATATAGGTACCGACGTCCCAATAATCATGTATATAAGAAAAAGGGAAGGGAGGGGCTGGCTGGGAGGTACCGTCATAGACAAATGGTATGGATAAACACAAACATATATAAAATGTCAAAAGTTTGGTGGATAGACCATACAAAAACAGGAAGTTATAAAATTGTCCATATACACAGGGACAGTATGAACAAACAGTTACACAATGAGTTAGTATATCAACAATGACAATAGTTTGTACATCAACTACAGGAGATGGGGCAGGTGTCAATATAGCCCTAAACTGACCAACATTGGCCAGACATACACACAGTAGTTGGGATGCTCAATGCCCTTTGCCCGACATGTTTCGCGAGTTAACGCTTCTTCAGGGGCAGAAATAGGGACATACATTGGCATTTTATATATGTTTGTGCTTATCCATACTATTTGTCTATGATGGTACCTTTTAAAGTTCACCCAGCCCCTCCCTTCCCTTTTTCTTCTTTTCTTAATGAACATTTGTTGAGCGATTAATTTTCCAACCCTTTCCAAACCTAAAAAGGAGAAGAGTGACGGTTGATCACTTGTTTCTGCTATGCTCTATTGTGCGATTGTTGGAGATCGATCACTCGTTCATGTTACTGAAAATCTCTTACAGTATGTAGCATCTTACATTAGATGCTAATGTAAGACAAAAATTGTTCTGATGAGATGTTACAAGCAGGACTGAGCTTCCAAAATCTCCCATGTAGCCCTAGGGTTAAGAGTGGGAACACTAGCTATGGAAACTGTACCCTGAAAACCAAAATGAGCTCCATTACTTCAGGGCCTTCTTAGATGTGCTAGCAAAGAATGATGCACACATATGGGGTGACATTGCCCATAGATGAAGCTTTATTGTATGTTCTTGTGTAATTTGTGCAATTAACCACTTGAGCTCCAGAAGGTTTTACCACCTTCATGACCAGGCCATTTTTTGCTATTTAGTACTGCGCTACTTTAAAGTGGTTGTTAACCCATTTTAACTACTTTACATAATCCTTACTGTACCCTGATTCCTAATGCTCCTGTTTCTGTGTTTTATAAAAAAAAAAAATGCCGCCTTTACTGTATTTCAGAGCGGCTTCCGGCGATCACGAGGCCGGCCGGTTCTCTCCTCCCCCGTCTGACAGGTGCAGGGGGGCGGGGCCAAGATTCCCTCGCTGACGACTTGCAGGGCGAGAGGAGAGAGCGCCGGCCTTTTCAACATGATCCCTGGGAGCCGTTCTAAAATATGGTAAAAGCAGCATTTTTTTTTTTTTATAAAACACAGAGACAGAAGCACTTGTAAATCAGAGAACAGAGAGGATTATAGAGAAAAATTAAAAAGTTTTAATAGCAGCAGGAGGGGAGGGGGCGGGCACTGACACAGGAGCAGACAGGCTGGGAGAGGACACAGGAGACAGAGAGCAGGGCTGCGGATGACGGAGGCACGTAAACTGACCACTGTGTCAGGGCTCAGCAGCCATGATGCACCGTGGTCAGTTTACAGAGGGGAGGGTAGAAACTGTCAGGATCAGCCAGGTTTTTTTAGGTGATAGAATGGGCCAAAGCACACAGAACAAGCAATGTGCTGCATAACATGCTTTAAGGGAACTAGATTTTTTTTTATTTTTGGGGTAACAAATGCTTTAACTGGTAATTGTGCTGTCATGCAACGCTTTACCCAAATTACATTTATATCATTTAAAACAAATAGAGCTTTCTTTTGGTTGTATTTGATCACCACTGAATTGTTTATTTTTTATTATATAAAGAAAAAAGGCCAAAAATTTTGAAATAAAAACAATATTTTTTACTTTCTGCTATAAAACATATTCAATTAAATTGTTTAAAATAAAAAAAAAATGATTTTCTTGATAAATTAAAAAAAAGAAAACAAATAAAATAATCCAATAAGTGTATATTTATTAGCATGTGTGAAAGCTATAGCATCTACAAACCATAATCTATACTGGAATTTTTTATTTTTTTTAGTAGCAATGGCAGTGATCCACGACTTATAGTTGGACTTTGATAGTGTGATGGGAAATTTGACACTAACTGACACCGGGTGGAAGCTGACTGACACTGACATCACAAGTGACGCTAATACAGCAATCAATGATAATACTGTACTAATTACACTGGTTGGGATGTGTTTAACATCTCAGGGTATTTAAGGGGTTAAGTGTGTGTCTAATAAGTATTTATGTGTATTAGGTGCTATTTTTTGCTTAAAATTTATTTTTTCCTTCTTTCTGCACGCCCTGTACACAGAAGAGGCCAATAACGTACAGGTACGTCGCTGTGCTTGTAGGAGTCGCCTGTCCACAGTACAATGCGGGTGGGCGGTCTTAAAGAGTTCAAAGTTCAAAGGGGGGAAAAAAAGAAGAAAACAGATATTGAAAAAATAATTTTATTTTACAATATACATATACAATAATACAGATATAAAGAGATATGATACATTCTTTTTTTTTTTTATTAATTGAAATAATGTAAAGTATGTATAATATAGTTTATCCGCTCTTTTAAATGTAGTGTATTTAGCAGAATTATTCTGTATTTTGCAGTGTAAGGCTGGCCATACATTATACAATTTTCTGTACAATTTTCTTTAGATTTACCTTCAACTATTTAATACAAAGGCCTGCCTTATAGGATACAATTGAAAGTGTTGTTTTGTTTTGACCTCATATTATATAGTTTTTGGTAAATCTAACAGAAAATTGTACAAGGAAATTGAACATGTATGGCCAGCCTAAGGCCTCTTTCACACAGGTGTTCCGTATGTTCGTATATCACCCCATCCGTTTGCGGGTGATATACTGACATAATGCATGTCAATGGGATTGCGGATGTCAGCGGATGACCATCCGCTGACATCCGATTTGCGTCCTTTCAGTTCTGTTCCGTTTTTTGGAACGGAGCAGAACCCTGTTTTTCATCCATTTAAAAAACGAAAAGGACGCAAAATCGGATGTCAGCGGTGTCATCCGCTGACATCCGCAATCCCATAGACATACATTATGTCCGCATATCATCCGCAAATGGATGGGATGATATGCGGACATACAGACTGGATGACACAAGTGTCATCCGTGTCCGTAAAAAAAAAAAAGAAAAGTCCCGGAGCGGATCGAAATATGGTCCGCTCCATGTGAAAGAGACCTAAATTCTTTTCATATGTGCTTACATACACTGTGCAAGGTTAGATATGTGTCCTTTTTTTAAGTCCAAAATGTAACAGCATACATGTGTTTGATAAGCAATAGGACTGTGTAAGCAAACTATATTTCTAGGTATTTCTCTGAATAACAATGAAATAAAATATCATGTTAACATTATGCAATCACAAGAAAGACAAAAATGTTCACAGAAAAAAAAATGTGGTATGCTGTGTTAACATAAAAGTAATAAAAAAGTAACAAGCAATTAAATCTACATACTGCACGACTTGCCCTGGTAAGGAAGGTGTGAAATAGCCCCAGTCATGAAGAGTTAAAGCAGAGCATCCAAAAGGGGAAGATCCGCTTGTTCGCACCCTCCCCCCCTCCACTACCACATTTGGCACTTTTTTGGCGGTTACCCGCTCCCACTTCCGGGGAAAATCGCCGAACAGCAATCTACGACATTTCTGGCCCCTCCTCCTTCCCCCTGCTGCCTTCTGGGACACACACACACACACAGGTCCCAGAAGATGGTGGGAGCATTCAGAAATCGTGACTCGCGCATGTGCAGTAGGAAACTGCCTGAAGGCTTCACTGCTGGTTTTCCCTACTTACAATGCTGGCGCCTGCACCCAAAGTTGATTGACGAATTGACTCGGGGTGCCAACATTGTAGAATCCCTGGACAGGTAAGTGTCCTCATAATAAAAGTCAGCAGCTACAGTATTTGTAACTGCAGACTTAATTTTTATTTTTATTTCATATAAAGCCTGGAGCTCCTTGTTAAGCTGGCCAGCTTTTAGATCATCAGTTACACTCCATTAGGACCTGACTGTGCGTGTGACAATTTATTGTGTACCAAGAAAAGAGGAGTGGGGGGTCATCTGCCTAGGGCGCTGTGTTTTTACGTGGGAGGGATGCAGTTTGACCATCACTCACTCACTCACTCACTCACATTATTGTTATGATCTAAACTACTAAAGTCTAACCCAGGGCCGGTGCCCAACAAGCAGTAAGGGACAGGGAACCTTGTAGATTGGCAGCAGTGTGATGACTCATGACAGTCATGCAGATTCATTCCAGTGTCTCATCACTGATGAGACACTGGAATGAATCTGCATGACTGTCAGGTAGAGTGATCTCCGCCTGACAGTAGAAGTATAGTCCTGGCTTGCATGTATGATCTGCACATTTTTTGATAGCTTCCAGATCAACCTGGGAGCCTAAACATAGGTAATACTGTTATGGTATTTTTTATAAATTATTATAATATTAATTAAGACATTCAGTGATGGCCGGTGCCCTATATTTTTCTCAGTATTGGTTTTAATTGTAAAAATATATTAGTCTGCCGCCTTCCAACATTATGGTCATTGTTTCCTTTCCATAAAGGCAGGCCTGTTTGAAATGCTAATATACACTTTATTGGATTAAAAAGCTGAAATAAATATGAGCATCCAATCTGTCCATGTAAGTAACATTGCCATGTAATTTATAGAGCAAAGTTCTTCTGTTGTTTACTTTAGCTGTTCAGACCTTTCAGATCAGCTTTGACTGATCTGAGTGTTGAATTTTCAATATGCAATTTGCTATTCCTCATTCTCTGAATTATGTTCAAAAGGTGCATCATTCATGGCAAATTTTGGTAAAACATCTTGTTCATGAATGAAGTCTAGAAAATCAATTCCGGTGTCATCAAACTGATTTATGGTGAGAATTTCTTTAGCAAGACTCTTGGACTGGTTTAAAGCAAACTCTCTGAATATTGTGGGGCGTTTTATTGTTAAGACTTCTTTGTAATGCTTTATTGCTTCACTTCGACAGTTCGTTTTATATTGCTCATACTGTGCCCAATTCAGATGAAGGTCCTGTTTCTCCTCTTGTGTGAGGTTGCCCATTTTCAGAACTCGATGGAATGTTTCATCTGCTTTCTGGTATTGCTTTGCTCTCCCATACATGCAGGCCAGGGCTATATGAGCTGTTACAAATGTTGGTTTGTGCTCAGTAGCCTTTTCCAAATGAAATATTGCACTGGAGACTGCATCAGCAATTTCCTCCGTATAGAACCTGGTGCATTGAAAATGTAACTTTGCTTTTCGAGCAGAGTTCTTTAAGTCGGTCATCCTTTTTTTGTAGCATTGAGCCAGTTGGTGATGAAGATGGCTTGAAGTAGGATTTAACCGTGTTGCTTCATTAAGGACCAAAATGGCTTCATCAATCATTTTTGCTCTCCTGTAAAATTTTGCAACATAACGAAGCAAATATGGAAATTCTGGCGTCCCTCGCAGAGCGTCTTCTATGAATCTTAGGCCTTCTTTGGAATCATTCAAATCTTGGTATTTCAAACCCAGAAGGACCTTTACAACTGTATCTTTTGGGTTTATATGTGCAGCTCGTTTCAAAAGTGGAAAAGATTCATCCAGTGGTTTCTTCAGGCAGTTGTAGCCTTCAAGTTTGAACACAGCAATAGCATAGCTAGAATTAAGCTCTGGGTTTTCTGGATCCAAGTCTAGAGCTTTCGTAAAGCAATCCTTGGCCCTTTCACTATGTCTTCCATGGAAGGTGAGTAGACAAAAACCCTTCTCACTGTACATCTCAAAAAGAACATTCTGTTTTGGTGGGGACTCAAGCTGTTCCGTGATTTCCCGAACCTTTTTAAGATATTTATAAACTTTTATAATCTGATTTCTATGGTAGAATATCCAGGCATAGTTGGCATAGATTATGATCCTTTTGGCATTTGTGTTCTGGTTCTCAATCTCTTGGAGTTCTTCCTCAGCTTTGTGTAGATAAGCAGTAGCGTCCTCATAATCCTCACTAAGATAACTGGTGTAGGCCAGGATATTGTATATCCTGTATTTGAAGGAAGCATCCAAAAATGGAATCTGGTCATAAAGCCTGTCTTTTACTTTATCAATGTCAGCTTCCTCATCAAGGAGGTTCCATGTGAAATGACACTGTAGCTTTGTTAAACGGCTCTTCAGGGACTTCTTTAATACGTCACTACAAAGAAACACAAATATGAAAGCTTACTAGACATACACATGACATTGATCATTATAGTTTAAATAAAAAATAAAAATAAAAGTATAAAAACAGAGAACACCTAGGGGGCCTTGTAGTTTGGAATATAGATTAAGAGTCGGTTCACACTAGCGCGACTTGTCAGGCGACTTGTCAGCCTGACAAGTCACGCTCCCTCGCGGTCCATTGACCGCTACAGGACCCGTTCTAATAGGAGCGACACAAGTCGCTCCGACTTAGAAAAAGGGTCCTGTACTACTTCGGGGTGACCTCGGAGCGACTTGCATAGACTTCCATTATGTGAAGTCCCTGCAAGTCGCTCCGAAGTCGTGGTGCATGGTAATGCACAAGTCGCCCCCGAAGTAGTAAGGAGTCATGTCGTCTCAGTGTGAACCGGCTCTTAGCCTCTAATCCTAAAGCCAGGGTTGTTGTTATTTGTATAATTACAAAAATAGCCTTCTCTTATTTATAACTAACCAAAAGGTTTCTGAATATTAGCCCACAAATAAAGAAAATGGAAATCACTTAAAATACAATGGCTCATCATTATGTTGCCAAAATGTGTTGCCTAGGTCAGTGTTTCTCAATTCCGGTCCTCATGGCACACTAAAAGGCCAGTTTTTAAGTATTACCTTGGGGAGATGCAGACTAGAATACTACAATCGTTGAGGAGCAAATGATACCACCTGTGATATATTTCATTTTTCTTGAAAACCTTGCCTATCAGTGTGCCCTAAAGACCGGAGTTGGGAAACACTGGCCTAGGTTACTGAACCTGCAGTGGATGATCCCTTGAATACTGGCAATATCAGTATCTAGCCACACAGACACTGATAGTTCTAGCTCAGAGCAGATCATCATACCATTAGTTGCAAATGTGTTATCCCCTACCATCCGAAAGACCATGAAAGGCAGCAGTATGTGTGTGACATCTGTCTGAGACCGATAGCCAATTACGACTTCCTTGTTTTTCACTGTACAAGGATTATTTTGATAAAGTTTTGGCAGTTGATAATAAACGAGTGCCTTGCACTGTGTCTCTGTTCATCCAAACCCAGAGTTGCTGGGTCCAAGTGCACACCATCTATTACTCAGCGTACTAGAGAAAGTTCTTCCAGAGTTTCGATAGGAAGATTTTCTGTATAAATGACTGCTAATCACAATTTCTTATATCAGGGACTGTTTATTGAAGTTGGTGCGCTGCTTGTATATATGTTTTCTTATGTTCTGGTGACAATTAGAAAATGGTAGATTTTCCTTTTACTTAAATGTTATTGAAGTTTTAGCAAAAGGAACAGTACACATAGTGCAAATAAAAAGTACAGTCCGATAAACATAATCCCCAAAGTTAGATTTTCCATCACTTTTAGTCTTGGCAACAAGGGTCACCAGGACAAAAAATGAGCATATATCTTTCCAACGGGGACACAGCAATGAAAATCTGACAAGGGTTCTACTGCAATCCTTTACTATTATATTTAAACCCTAATATAAAAATGTTTTGCCTGTATAACATTAAATATTGCAAGCTTAACCCCTATGTTATAACCAAGGTATAATAACCCAAAAAACAGATTATCTGGTAAAATGTGATATTTTTAAGATTTTCATCTGTTAGGCACATGAATATATCCTAAAATATCATTTCACATTATAATTTTTTCTAGGGTAACTTTGCAGCCCTTGTTCTCTCTGGTACCTGCCTTTGCTGCTTCTTCTCAAGTTTCTCTTTAAGAGTGGATTTGGATTAGTGTAATAGATGCCTTGTGTTACTCCTCTTACAGAACAAGTTCATTTAGGTTAACTTATGGAAAAGTGGGCAAAAAAAAAAAAAGCAAAATGTAGTTGCATTACTAATAGCAGCCAATCATTTGTTTTGATTTATGTTCACATTACCTACAATGTAATTGGTTGTTACTGGCATCACCTTTACTTCATTATTTTCCTCTTTTGTTAGAAAGGATTATCATCGGTGTCACAGCAACCAAGGTGAGCTCTAAGCTCTTTAATTTGGAGCTACAAGAACTAACACAAATTTAGGATGGTAAAAAGAAAAAACACACACCCTACAGGAAGAAGGGAGTTAAGAAGATTATAAAAACAAATTAGAGTTCACTAAGGAGTGTATTTATAAAGCCTATTCCCAGTGCAGGGGCCTACAGATTTGCACTGTCATCAAGCCAAGGCTCCAATTCCACCCTACCATTTCTCAAGCACAAGTTCTTAACATTGCTTCCTCTCTAGGCCTGGTCAGGAGTCATAATTACACTTCGCAAGGCCTTGACTAATCAATAGTGCCAGGTTTAGTCGCATAGAATAGAGCCCAGGTGGTGGGTCTGCACACTTGGGGAATCTTCCTGTCCTTTCCCACTCACAGACCCTCTGTCCCTAAACCACCACTCTCCCTTGACCCAAACCAGCTGCTAATTTCACTTTCACTAGTTATTGGCTGTGCTCTGTGCTTCATTGGCACTGAGAACCAGACCAGCATATTGACTGTTATAATTACATTCATGCATACCACCTAACTTTTGAACTTGAGATCGAGGGACACATGAGGCTGATGCAAGCATGCGGCAGCGGCAAAAGGTGGGTGTGGCCATGCCTAATAGTGCGAGGGGCTTAATGGTCATGGTTAAACATAGTGGAAAGGCGGGGGGCTTATTGTTGAGGGTGGAGAGGCAGTGAGGGGTTTATTTGTTTAGGGTGCAGAAGCAGCGAGGGAGATTATTTCTGAAGGTTGAGAGGCAGTGAGGTGGGGGGGTCATATTGTCTAGGGTGGAGAAGCAGGGAGGAAGTTATTTGCTTGGAGTAGAGAGGCAGGGAGGGGAGTTATTTGCTTAGCGTGGAGAGGCAGGGAGAGGGGGTTATTTCGTTTGGAGAGGCAGCGAGGCAGGGTTACTTGCTTAGGGTGGAGAGGGGGGTTATTTGCTTAGGGTGGAGAGGCAGGGAGAGGGGGTTATTTGCTTAGGGTAGAGAAGCAGGGAGAGGGGGTTATTTGCTTAGGGTGGAGAGGCAGGGAGAGGGGGTTATTTGTTTAGGGTAGAGAAGCAGGGAGAGGGGGTTATTTTGTTTGGAGAGGCAGCGAGGCAGGGTTACTTGCTTAGGGTGGAGAGGGGGGTTATTTGCTTAGGGTGGAGAAGCAGGGAGAGGGGGTTATTTAGGTTGGAAGAGCGGGATTATTGTTTAGGGTGGGGAGGCTGGGAGGGGGGTTATTTGTTTAGGGTGGAGAGGCAGAGAGGGGGGTTATTTATTTAGGGTGGAGAAGCAGCGAGGCAGGATTATTGATTAGGATGGAGAGGCGGGGGGGGGGGGTTATTTTGGTTTTAGGGTAGAGAGCCAGTGAGAGAAAATGCAGGAAAGGATTAGGGGTTTGGGAATGCTACAGCTGCCAATCAAAGCTCTGCACCACAACACCCAGCAGACCTGCCCTCCCCCCTCCAAGAAGTTCTGCAGCAGTTGGGACACCTAGGAAAAGTTGTCAGAGGTGGGGGGGGGGGGGAGGGTGAGAGGGGTTGCCTGCCTCAGGGCAGGACACACTTCTCTCCGGGCAGAGCAGTCATCTGGAAGACACTCCTACTGAGTTAGGAGGAGGGGAAGGGCCAGTGCGGGATGGAGTTGGGCCAGTAGAGGGGACGCTGTATGCAGGGAAAATAACCAGTACTGCAGCTGTAGCTCCTGACAGTTGTCATCCTTCTGATGCCATGCAGTAAGCGGGAGCCAGAGTCAAGCAGCAGAGTGGGCACCTGCAAAGCACGTCATTCGTTGCTAGGATGCCGGCAGTCCTAGCAACCAATGACTGAGAAGAGGATTAAAGTGAAGGGGGAGAAGCGAGAGCACAGGCTTGCAGGAAATCCTCACTGGGTGCAATGTGTGACAATACACATTGCATTAATTGAGGATATCCTACTGAATGGAGCCCATTACTGGATTGCCTACCCTCTCCCACGTCCTACATATTTCTTTTGCCAAATGATCATAATGATGGACCATATAGGAGTGTGGGGGTGGGTTAAGCGGCCAAACTCCAAAAACTACCTATGTCAGAGCCTTGCCCTTTCAATGTGGCATTCATATATTATTATTATACAGGATTTATATAGCACCAACAGTTTAGGCAACCCCTTTCAATATAGAAAAAAAAATACTCAAAAGATTGCGCTTAGCCCCAAAAACATGCATTCAGAAACTACTGCAATCAAAAATCTCCTTGAATAATGAGGAAATATTATAAATTTGTGTCTATAAGATGCATTGTTACTGACTATGAAAATGTTCCTAAAAACAAATGTGACAACAATGACATAATCATCATAAGTGAAATATTTAAACCTCTTCACTCCAAATGGCATATGTAGAAAAAACAAAAACAAAAAACAAACTGTGTGACTCTGGCTAAAGGTAAATATTAGTGACATTCTAAAAATGCATTCCTTTGCCCATAGTAACTTTATTAAAGGGTTCCTTTTTTTTTTTCTGCAAATTTCATAGTAATCCGAAAATATCTGGTGATCCTTCCAGTTAGATGGTGTTCCCTCAGCATTCTGACCACAGCAAGCAAGGAAGCAGATCCATGATGCCATGGCCAGTTTGTATCCTAATCAGGGCTATAGGATGCTGTGCCTATGCATGGAGTGCCTGTACTCCTGTAATCAGGCTGACATGCCCTCTTCCCAATCCTGCTTGTTTTGACTGACAGCGACTACTGTACGGACGCATACTCACTAAATCAGAGGTCAGCAAACTGGCATGCGTACCACTGTCACATGGCACCAGGACCTGTCAGGAACCTGCTGTTTTAACTTGCCTCTGTGCTGGAATTCTTTGCATTCCAGCACTGCTCACCACACTTGTGTTCACCCTGTCAGGCAGAGCAATCTTCTGCCAGACACTGAAAGTGGCTGAGGCAGCATTGTGGGAGTGGGTGATGAGGTAAGTCAAACCACTGAACACCAATGTTTTTTTTTTTTTTGCTTTACTGAAATCAAACCTAGGAGTGTTTTTCTGCACCGACACCAATCCTGGTGATATTATGCTGCACTGACACCAGTCCTGGTGGTATTGTGCTGCACTGACACCAATCCTGGTGGTATTATGCTGCACTGACACCAGTACTGGTGGTATTATGCTGCACTGACACCAATCCTGGTGGTATTATGCTGCACTGACACCAGTCCTGGTGGTATTATGCTGCACTGACACCAGTCCTGGTGGTATTATGCTGCACTGACACCAGTACTGGTGGTATTATGCTTCACTGACACCAATACTGGTGGTATTGTGCTGCACTGACACCAATCCTGGTGGTATTATGCTGCACTGACACCAGTCCTGGTGGTATTATGCTGCACTGACACCAGTACTGGTGGTATTATGCTGCACTGACACCAGTACTGGTGGTATTATGCTGCACTGACACCAATACTGGTGGTATTGTGCTGCACTGACACCAATCCTGGTGGTATTATGCTGCACTGACACCAGTACTGGTGGTATTATGCTGCATTGACACCAGTCCTGGTGGTATTATACTGCACTGACACCAGTACTGGTGGTATTGTGCTGCACTGACACCAATACTGGTGGTATTATGCTGCACTGACACCAGTCCTGGTGGTATTATGCTGCACTGACACCAGTCCTGTTGGTATTAATGGTAACTAATGTTAGGGTTTATTGTTGCAGTCACTGGCACTGATGTTGGGGGTTAATATTGCAATCACAGAGTCCTACACTATATTACCAAAAGTATTGGGACACCTGCCTTTAAAGGGACATGCACTTTAATGACATCCCAGTCTTAGTCCATAGGGTTCAATACTGAGTTGGCCTACCCTTTGCAGCTATAACAGCTTCAACTCTTCTGGGAAGGCTGTCCACAAGGTTTAGGAGTTTGTCTATGGTAATGTTTGACCATTTTTCCAGAAGCGCATTTGTGAGATCAGGCACTGATGTGGACAAGAAGGCCTGGCTCGCAGTCTCCGCTCTAATTCAACCCAAAGGTGTTCTATCGGGTTGAGGTTAGGACTCTGTGCAGGCCAGCCAAGTTCCGCCACCCCAAACTTGCTCATCCATGTCTTTATGAACCTTGCTTTGTGCACTGGTGGGCAGTCATGTTGGAATAGGAAGGGGCCATCCCCAAACTTTTTCCACAAAGTTGGAAGCATGAAATTGTCCAAAATGTCTTGGTATGCTGACACCTTAAGAGTTCCCTTCACTGGAACCAAGGGGCCAAGCCCAGCCTGTAAAAAACAGCCCCACACCATAATCCCCCCCCCCTCCACCAAAATGATTTGGACCAATGTACAAAGCAAGGTCCAGAAAGACATGGATGAGCGAGTTTGGGGTGGAGGACCTTGACTGCCCTGCCTCAACCCAATAAAATATCTTTGGGATGGATTAAAGCAGAGACTGTGAGCTGTGCCTTCTCGTCCACATCAGCGATTGACCTCACAAAACGCTCTTCTGGATAAATGGTCAAATATTCCCATAGACACTCCTAAACCTTGTGGACAGCCTTCCCATAAGAGTTGAAGCTGTTATAGTTGCAAAGGGTGGGCCATCTCAATATTGAACCCTACGAACTAAGACTGGGATGTCATTAAAGTTCATGTGTGTGTGTAAAGGCAGGCCTCCCAATACTTTTGAAAATAATTTTGACAATATAGTGAATGTTCAGGGTTAATATTGAAATTACTCATACCAATGTTTCTCTATGTGATTGAGAGTTTGAAGTAGACTTTTCTTTTACAGTCTAACACGCTCAATTTCTTGCAAAAAGTTTTAGAAAACAAGGCACAAAAGATTGCCTACTCTGGTCTAAAGGAACAGCATCAACATAGAACAGAGGAGCTGCTAGTACTACGCCCCCTACCCTTCTCCAGAGCAATGTAAAGAAAATAATAGCGGTCACGTGACTGCGAGATAAAACATTTTAAGGGAATTTTTTGTGAGTAATTTGGCATTTTAGAGCTTTGTTATTGAAATCATGTGTTAACCTGCTTCTTCTGCCTCTGCTTCACATTGCACGTATACTAAATCTGCACTAACTATATTTTGTCTTAAAAAAAATGAATTTCATATTTTTCTCATTTCTCTAGCTGCTGAACACACATGCAGGGATTCAATTTTTTTGTTAAATATAATTACCTCATCTTGAGTTCTGTATGATGTCCTGCTCTGAATGCCTGCGAGCCTCGGATAAGCCTGCAGCCCAGTGTGTATTTATGTGAGCAGAGTCATGTGAGTGTTTTCACTGAAGAACGTGAAAGGAAACTGAACAGAAACTTGAAAACAAAAAGTGCATGCCTTGGGAAATGAAATGGGAAGAGGATCAGTATTTCTTTTATTTACTTAAAAAAATGGGTGTTTGTGTAAAAAAAAAATCTATCAATATCAATCGAATTATTGCTTATGACTTTATTTAACAAACATATCTTGTGCTAATTTGTACATACAGTAACCCAGAGCAACCATTATGATTTATTTTTGCTGAAATTATATTGGAAAAAGGCAGATTCCAATGAATTGCCATGGGTTACTACACTTAAAGAGGTCTATTAAAGCCCCGTACACACGTACCGATCGTCGGCATACAAACGTTCGTCTTTTCTCCCCGGGATGTCGGTGTCTGTTGAAAAGTGCAAAGACTGCCCAAGAATTTTGTCCGCCGACTACAGCCGACTGCAGAAGTGATGTCATGTAATGGTTAACTTTCCCTGTGTTTTTTCTTTTCTGAGCATGCCCAGTCTTGCAAATCTGCGGTCTGTCGGCAGAATTCTGTACTGACTGGCGAACAATCGTCCGTTCTGGTGTCGGCATACAAAAATTTTAATGTTTGCAAGAAAGACTCTTGTCCGCAGAATGTGTGCAGACAGCTGTCGGAGGCAACATACTAACAAGCGTACAATCGGCAGATCTTTCGTCCGCCGACGTTTGTATGCCGACGATCGGTACGTGTGTACGGGCCTTTATAAAGCAGTAAATACAATTTTCACCAAACATTCGTCTACATTCAACCAATGTCATTTAACACACATGCACATGGAAGATTCACTTGCAGAGAATGTTTGAATGGCAGATTCACTGCTTTATAATTAGACCCTATGTCCTAAACCAGGGTTTCCTCAACCTTTTTACCTTGAAAGAACCCTTGGCAAAAAGTTTGACATCTCAGGGAACCCATGAAATAATTTTTAGATTTACAGCTCACGGAATATCGGTGTGATCAGCGAGCTGTTGATATAACAATTATTTTTAGGAACAACATTAACTACTTGCCGCCCGCCTGCCGCAGGCTGGCTCGGCTGCGCGAACTGACGTAGTACCACGCCGGTCATGCGCGTGGTCCTAGGGGGCTGTGCGTTCCCACCCCCACTAGGCAGCGGGGATGCCAATGCATGGGGCTGGTGGCACCGATTGCCGCCGGCCACCTGTGATCACTCTCCGCTGAGAGAGAAGAACGGTCAGCTGTTGTAAACACAGTTGATCGTTCTTCTCTCTGAAATGATCACAGAGCGCCTGTGATCCTTCTATATAGGATCACAGGTCTCTATGGTCATTTCAAAAGCCCTTCTCCCCACAGTTAGTAAACACTCCCCTAGGCTTACGTTTAACCCTTTGATCACCCACTAGGTTAACCCCTTCCCTGCCAGTGTCATTATTACAGTAACAGTGCATATTTTTAGCACTGATTACTGTAGTAATGTCACTTCCCCCCAAAAAGTGTCATGTCAGTTAGGGGTTCGATCTGTCTGCCGCAATGTCGCAGTCCCGCTAAAAATCTCAGATCGCCGCCATTACTAGTAAAAAAATAAATAAATAAATAAAAATGACATAAATCTTTCCCCTAGTTTGTAGACGCGATAACTTTTGCGCAAACCAATCAAAATACGCTTATTGCGATTTATTTTTGTTTTTTTAACCAAAAATATGTAGCAGAATACAAATTGGCTTAAAAGGATGAAAAAATTATATTTTTAAATTTTTTGGGGGAATTTTATATAGCAGAAAGTGAAATATTGTGTTATTTCAGAATTGTTGCTCTTTTTTTTTTGTTTATAGCGCAGAAAATAAAAATCGCACAGGGGATCAAATACCACCAAAAGAAAGCTCTATTTGTGGGAAAAAAAGGACATCAATTTTAATTTGGTACAGCGTGCAGGACCGTGCAATTTTCTGTTAAAGTAGCGCAGTGCCGAATCGCAAAAAATGGCCTGGTCATTTAGGGGGCAAATCCTTCCGGTCCAGAACTGGTTAAACAATCGATATTAAAATGTACCTATTTAATGTGAAACCTGTATTTGCTTTTTTTCTGCACAGATGCTCAATTCTGGGTCGAACTTGAGATACAGTAAATACAGGGGTCAGTAGGGCAGGTGAGAGGTGGTCACCAGGGCAGAGCACAGGAGGTAAGCATGGCAGAGCACAGGAGGTGAGGAGAACACACTACATGGGGACCAGCAGGGGGCACTACTTCGGTGTCAGCAGGGCACATAGGCAGGTAGTAGAGTTTTTTGCTGCCCCAGTCAGGAGGGTTAGTGTTAATTATGTTTCCTGGTTCTTTCTTGGTGGGCTCTCTTGGATCTGACCTACTGGTCCTCTGCTGTATAAAAATGGCACAGGGGTCTAATTCAAGGGCACAAGAGCAAGCGAGCGAGCATGCAAAAAAAGTTACCGAAAGTCTGTGGTTGCTGCTGTTACCGTTGCTGCTACCATTTGCCCTCAGAATACTTCTACAGCCTAGAGGGACTGCTGGGACCTGCTGTCCACCCTGAAGATGCCAATCCTGGATACTACCATCATGGACTTAGCCAGAAATAGAGCCTTCCTTTGAAGGTATGCTGGGCAGCCATAAGCCTAAAATAGGGATTAGTTTAGTTGCAAACTGTTGCCTTTGTTCTACTGTTATTCTTCCATCTTCACCTGCTCTTCCTTCCGGGTTTGCGGACTCCGGCTGTGTAAGTGTCCGGAGCTGCAATGAATGACGTCTGTGCGTGGGAGCTGCCGTTTATGGCACAGGACTCCAAAGGAACAACATGGGTATGCCCTTCCTTCAGAGCGCATGTGGCAGTGATGTCACCGGCTACAATTGCAGTAAATGTCTCCTAAACAGTGCACGTTTAGGAGATATTTACAGTACCATATTATAGGCTTACCTATAAGTAGACATGGGCTGAATGACCCCTGGTTTTGTTCATGGCAGAACTTGTCAACATCACAAAAGTTCAAACCCCATTGAAGTCTATAGGACCCAAACTGGAAAAATCAAAAGTGACAATTTTGAAGGCTTATATGCAAGTAATTGGGCATATAATGGGTATGGGTGTCCAGGTACTGCCCTGTGGGACATGTATCAATGAACATAAAGTCTGTAAAAAAACTCATTTTTAAATTAGCAGTGATTTACTGATGCTTAAAGTGAAACCATAAAATTGAGAAGTAATAAAAATGAAAAATTCCTTTAAATATAGTGCCTGGGGGGTTCCCTTAGTCTGCCTGTAAAGTGGCACATCTGTACCTTGTGTAGAACCTGCTGCAGCAATAATGAAATTTATAAAGCCCAATAAAAATGCCATTTTCTCTGCAAGCTCTTTATTTTGTAAACAACGGCTTGGGGAGCCAGTCTTTGATGAGGCCACAATTTAGTGCACTCGAAACAAGATTTCCAGATTTTATTGGATACATTTTGGTATCTCTTTCGCACACTTAGGATAGAAGTAACAGGTGCAGACAAATTGGGCTTTGGGTGTTGGTAGTGCCTTCACACCGTAACCCTATAGAGGTACTCTTGATGAAAGCAAGAATTGGCCTTGCTGTTAAAAATTGCAATGATAAGCACCTGTCAGGTGCTCTCTATCCCTCACCCCCTGTGCTCTCCAGCCCCCCCATGCTCTTTCCTGGCCCCCCGCAACTCTGATGGGTTCCCCCCTCCACTCTCCCAGGGGATCCATCAGGATGGAGAGTGGGGAAGGGGCCAGTTAACATGTCATGGACTGCATAGTCTAAAACGCCTGGGCCTATTTTTTGTCCCAGTCCAGGCCTGTGTGGAAGCTTCATCCACCCCCCCAGTGGCACAACCACAAAGCTATCATAGCTGTGACTGAATGCACCAGCCCTAGAACTAGGTCTTTTGAAGCCTCCACCAAAAGTCAGCAGCCAGGTTCAAGTCCTCCTCCACAATTTCTGAGTTAAAGAGGCCTTTCTATTTGTGCGTTTTTGAAGTATTCAGGTGCTTTTTCAATGCGTTTTGCCATGTTACAGATGCATTCCAGAAAAAATGCAACATGTTCTCCTTTAGTTGACTGTACTGGAATGCACTGCACTGGTGTGACCTAGGCCATTGGAATCCATGGTAAACACTGTTCAAGCATTTTTGGCTCAGAATAAAAATGCATTGGTCTGCATCTGGTGCGAACCAGCTTTAAGTTCACTTTTCAATCCATAGGATAAAAGTATCAAAAGGCAAAGACGCTTGCACACCAGATGCTGGCGGGCCCTATCCACTCCTGGAAGTGGGTTGCTTAAGCTCCTTTCACATTTGTGCGACTTGTCCTGCAATTTTGGACTGCAAAGTCGCACTCCATGATTTCCAATGAGTACCGATCATATCTGTGCACCTTCAAGTCTCAATGACTTCAAAGTAGTCCCTGCCCTACTTTGGTAAAGCTTTGATGCATTTTGAGGTCCACAGACGTCAACATTATACAGACATTGCTTCAAGTCCAGTCAAAATAGCAGCAAAATCGCACGCCTTTCAGTTCGCACAAGTGTGAAAGGGACCTTAAACATGCATCAGCCAGCTTTATTGGATAAAGCTTGGAGACCTTTTACTATAAATTGGTCTTCTTATCAGATCTCTCACATGAGCTTTTAACTCTGTCATTATGGGAAAAGAAGGCCCTTCCTTTTTCACATTTGGAAATATCTGCAAGCTTTTTGCGATAGTTGGGCCTGTGTCTTGCCTGTGGCATGGATATTTGCAGCATAATTTCCGCTACAGCCTCTAGGTGTTGAAATGTGTGCATCCGCTTCCTTACCCATTATCATTTGAGGCAATCCATGCCAAGTTAATTTCCGTCACTGCAGACTTCATGAATGTCCAACATGCATCCAGGGCTGGGCAAGGCATTTTCTATTGCGCTGACTTAAACACATGTGAGCCATTGCCACCTAAGCTGCTTGAGGAGTATGAAAGCCGCTCTATGCGGGTGTGTGAGGAATGCAGATTGTCCTGGTCAGGAGATGACCAGTGGCAGGTCTTAGGTTTTCTGGCGTGTTTGGCTTTAAGGCTTCTGCTCCTAAAATAATGCAAAACACCATACTTTGCATTCCTTGAGCACTCTTTTAAAAACATGTCCCACGCTGCCTCCTCGTACCTTTTGCTAGTCCTCTGTGCCACTGACAGGTATGGTGACCTCATGGAAAAAAAAAAGAATCATTATTCTCTCACCGAGAAAAAACAGGTACACTGTCCCTTTAAGACCCATTGGCTTTCATCCACTTACTGCAGAAGAAGTAGCAGGTGAAGTCAGGGAAACCTTCCAGAGGCAGACAGGAGACACAAGAGTACAAAAACCAGTCAGACTGTCTAACTCCCTGGAACACACAGCACAGCAGGGGAGCAACAGCAACAAGTCTTTACCTCACAGGAGAAAAATGGTAGGACTGCAGAGAGAGGGAGAGAAACCAATTCCTCTGCCAGCTCTAAAACTGTTTAAGCTGCTGCTTCTGGCAATCACTACCCGTGCGCCGCCCGATCTCCCTGCCCTCTGTGACATCATCCACCGCTGCTCTCAGACTGAAAACAGTCCTCCGCGGTAATGCGTCTTTTGGAAGTGTAAATGTATTTGAAGAAGATTTTTTATTTCAATAGATTTTAATTCCCAATATTAACCAGTTTCCCTGAACTGTTAATATGTCAATCTGCCAAAATTAAATATTTAGTTATAAGAGAAGCCAAGCCTGGAGGACTGAGATAAATGTATCTTCTTATGCAATTTTGTTACCCCAACAGCAAGTGTTCTCTGCTATATTCCATTCATGTGAAATGCAGTGGCAGTTTTTACGAATTAACCAATAATTTTAGAGGACACCAAATTTAACCAGTTCAGGTCCACCCTATAGTAGGTTTACTGCTACAGGGTGGCACCTGTGAGCCAGATCCCATACAGTACAATATGTGCTCTGACATTTCCGAGTAGGGGACGCGCATGCGCGCCACCGGCGGCTCGCTTTCTCTGTGATTACACACAGCGGAAGCCGATCGTGGGTGCACAGTACCCGATGTCCTCTGGCACCCGCAGGTCGTTAGGCAGAGAGAGAGACCGAACTGCAATTTGCCTATGTAAACGAGGCAGATCGCTGTTCTGACAGGAGGGAAGGGATGGAATTTGTGTCCCTGCAAAGCAGGGAATAAATTCCATCTCTTCCCCTAATAAAAGCACCTCACACAGTGTAGTAAAACACTGACTAGGCACACAGTTAACCCTTAGATCGCCCCTGATGTTAACCCCTTGCCCAGCCAGTGTCATTAGTAAAGTGACAGTGCATATTTTTAGCATTGATCACTGTATTAGTGTCACTGATTTCCACAAGGTGCCAAAAGTGTCAGTATGTTTGTCGCAATATCGCAGTCCTGCCATTACTAGTAAAAACAATTTAAAAAAATGTAAAAATCCCATAGTTTGTAGACGCTATAACTTTTGCGCAAACCAATCAATTTACGCTTATTAGGATTTTTTTTTACAAAAACATGTAGCAGAACACATATTGGCCTAAATTTATTAATAAATTAGATTTTTTCAATTATTTTATTGGATATGTTTTATACCAGAAAGTAAAAAAAAAAAGATTTTTAATTCATACTTACCTAAAGATCCATTTCTTGAAGTACATTATGGGACACAGAGCCATAAATCATAACATATGGGTTATATAGCAACCTATAGGTGAATAACACTGGCAACCAATCAGAATTGATGACCCCCTATATAACCCTTCCCACACAGGAAGTACCTCAGTTTTGTGGCAAGCAATAAAAGACCCCATAGAAGAGGGGAGGAACCTCTGTGTCCCGTGATGTACTTCAAGAAATGGATTTTACAGGAAAGTATGAGTTAAAAATCAATTTTTCTTTTCGTATATCACAGGACACAGAGCCATAAATCATAAAATATGGGACCAAAGCAATGCATCTGAGGGGAGGGAGACACCAAAAAATATCGCCATCTGACCCCAAAAGAAGGATTACACCACTGCCTGCAGAACACTGTGGCCAAAAGCAGACTCCTCCTGGGTCTCAACATCCACTCTATAGAAACGAGTAAACGTATGCAACGGCGACCAGGTCGCAGCCTTGCAAATCTGAGCCATAGAGGCTGGATGGCGATGTGCCCAAGAGGCACCTACTCCTCTGGTAGAATGTGCCTTTACAGGAAAAGGTGGAAACTTTCCTACTGAACCATACGCCTGGGTAATTACCTGGTGAATCCAACAGGAAATCGTAGATTTAGATGCTGCCAACCTCTTTCTGGGGCCTTCTGGCAGCACAAACAGGCTCTCGGTCTTACGAATCTGAGCTGTTATCTGTAAGTAAAACTTAAGTCCACGCGTTACATCAAGAGAATGCAATAACTTTTCCTCCTCTGAGTGAGGATCTGGAAAAAAAGAAGGTAGTATAATGTCCTGATTCAAATGAAAGGCGGACGCTACCTTGGGCAAAAAACCTGGGAGTGGACGTAGAATCACCCTATCTTGATAATATATCAAGAATGGGTCTTTATAAGAAAGAGCTGCTAGTTCCGATACCCTTCTAGCCAAAGTTATCGCAATCAAAAAAGACCAGTTTTCTGGTGAAAAGAACCAGGGGAACCTGCCCCAGAGGTTCAAAAGGCTGTTTTTGTAAAACTGCCAATACCAAATTTAAGTCCCAAGGGCACAACGGTGGCTTCACTGGTGGAAACAAATGCAATATTCCCCAGAGAAAGGTTTGACCTAACGAATGGGAAACGATCGGTTCCTGGAAAAAAAACAATAAAGCTGAAATCTGCCCTTTAATCGTGCTCAGGGCTAATTTCATATCTACCCCTGCTTGCAGGAAGGATAGAGCCCTCCTGATGATATATGTACGGGTATGCCATTTCCTGGCTTAAAGCCAGGCAATGTAGAATTTCCAGACCCTGTAAAAAATATTTCTAGAGACTAGCTTCCTGGCATTTATCAGTGTATGAACTGCGGGGCCAGATACACCCTGCTCCTCCAAGATTAGGGCTTCAATGGCTAAGCCGTCAAATTTAGAGATTGTACAGCAGGGGGAAATATTGGACCTTGAGAGAGCAGGTCCGGACACAGGGGAAGAACCCAAGGCCTCATCAATGCCAACCTCTGGATTTGTGCATACCAAATCCTCCTCGGACAAGCCGGAGCTACCAGAATTACTGGTTTGCCCTCTAGCTGGATCCTGTGCAACCATCGCGATATCAGCTGTACCGGAGGAAAAGCATAGATCAGGGAATACACCTCCCAAGGGGTCACCAAAGCATCCACTCCGAATGGATCCCTGGTCCTGGACACAAATCTCTTCAACTTGTTGTTGAACCTGGATGCCAACAGATCTATGTCTGGGACCCCCCAGAGTAGGCTGATCAATGAAAAAATCTCGGGATGTAAGAACCATTCCCCTGAAAATATTTGTTGACGGCTCAAAAAAATTGCCTGCCAGTTCTCTATTCCTGTAATGAACACTGCTGTCAGACTTGGCACAAACTTCTTTGCCCAGGACAGGATAATATCCACCTCTTTCTCGGCTGATCGACTCCTTGTGCCCCCTTGATGGTTGACATAAGCCACGGCCGTGGCATTGTTGGATTGCATCCTGACAGGGTGACCCTGAAGTCTGGGCGTCTAGAATTTTAGAGCCCGACTCACTGCACAAATTTCCAAAATGTTAAATGGGAAGACGACTCTCTACCCAAGACCATTCCCCATGGACAGTAGCTTCCTCCAGAACCGCTCCCCAGCTGGAGAGACTGGCATCTGTAGTCACTACCTTCCAGGTCACTGGAAGAAAGGATTTCCCCTTCTCCAGATTTCTGGTCAACAACCACCAATTCAGAGTCTGTCATACTCCTGGTAGCAGAGATATGGACCAGTCCAAGGATTGAAGTTTTCCGTTCCACGCAGACAGAATGTTGCTCTGCAAGGATCTGGCATGGAATTAAGCATAGGGAATTACCTGGAATGTGTACACCATTTTCCCCAGTAACATCATGCAAAGATGTATGGAAGGATATCTCAGCCTTACTATAGATCGAACCTGACCCTTCAGGTCAGAGACCCTTTTTGCTGGCAAGAATATCTTTGCCTGCACCGTGTTGACAAGAAGCCCCAGGTACAGACGCTGGACTGGCTGTAATGCTGACTTTGCTAAGTTCAGTATCCAACCCAGATGTTCCAAAAAATGTACTGTCTGAAGGATATTTTGGCTTAGAGCTGACGCCGATCGATCTATTAGGAATAGATCATCCAGATATCCTACTACAGATATCCCTCAGGACCTTAGAACAGCCAATACTGGAGCTAGGATCTTTGTAATCACGGATGGTGCTGTGGTTAACCTGAAGGGCAGGGTCACAAACTGGAAATTATGGTTTCCAATCGCAAAACCAAGGACCCTTTGATGGGTCTGAAATATAGGCACATGAAGATATGCATCCTTGATGTCTATGGATGCTAGAAAATCCTCTCCCTGAGAACTGCAGGAGCCTTCCCCCCACCTGGAATTGAGAGGCTGATAGAAATTCCTCTGACTCCCTGGAAGTGGAAATTTCAGCTTGACCTTCCATAGGGTCACCCTCAGCTATATCTTCCACATCCTCTGCCCAATCCTGAACTGATTCAGGGGGCGGCTCAGGAGAGGGGGATCTAACCCACTTCTTTCCTTCATGTGGTGCTGCAATCATGTCAGCAATCCTACCCTCTAGGCTGGCTAATGCCGATGCCAAATCGTCCTTGGTAACATAGGCTGTGGCAGAAGTACACGGAGTAGCTACTATGCCTGACAACCGTAATGGCTCAGATTGGCTAGTTTCGTCTGCCTTATCAGGAGAAGTAGACACAGTGGAAGCACAACTAGGACCTTCAAGGCCTTAACGTGGCAGTATGTTGCCCTTTCCAACTGTACTCCCTCCAGCCCTTTTTCGGGCAGACGTTGCTTTATAGCAAGACAAACTTGAAGCACTACCTTTAAAGTGTACTCAAGGCTTGTGCCAAGCTTATAAAGCCTAATGCACACAGCACTGATTATCCTAAGATACAGGACCTGTTTGTGCCAGTAATCTACACCCACAGTGACTTACGCAACCCAGTTTCTGCTGCTCTGTGTCCCCTAGCTAATTGAAAAAAGTTCCTTTAAAATTCCTTTAAAATTGCGCATGCGCAGCGTGTACGTGGCGTCCATGTGCACGCCATTGTGTTTGAGCCCGCCTTCCTATGGGGCATACGCCTGTTTATAAAAAGCAAAGATTCCCACGCACGCAAACAATCCTTCGCCACAGACATGCCAGGAAGCGGGAGACGAACATGCGAACGCTTAAATGCCAAGACAAAAACAGCAGACATGGTGTGAGAGCAGCTTAGGCTGAATCTTGTTTGTCACAGCTGATACCTTTCAGGTGATCAGCTAAGGGTAAGAAACAGTGTAACAATATGCTTTATACATACTTTGCATAAACCTGCTACAATAAATGTAATTACAAGCAGAAATACACATGGCACAAGTCTCTGTAATCTTATTAAAGAGAACAGTGCATAAATCAGGAGTCTGCTATAAGCAAGAATACTTCACCCATCACGGCGAGCATTGTCTTAGAGACCTTCAAGGACTGGGTCCCCTATGTAAGAGGGGCCACGGCCTTGGACCTGTGGAGCACCATGCATGGAGTGCCTTTGAGGTTTGATATTCGAAGGGTCTGGATCCCAGAGTCCAGTGCCTAAAAAGGAAAGCGTTACAGGCAAAAACGATCTGCTTTCCGAGACTCGGGTACCATCTTTTTAGTCCATTGACTGTTTTATATGGATCCGATAGCTAACCCCTTAGATCCAGTGATCTGTGTATGAGGTATCTTAGCATAATCTTCTTTCTTCTTCTTTGAGACATAACAAACATGTGGAGCACCTCTCCACAGTGACCTTTACCATGTAGACACTGGCGAAAAAACTGAAGTACGTCCTGTATGGGAGGGGTTATATAGGGGGTCATCAATTCTGATTAGTTGCCAGTGTCCTTCACCTATAGGTGTCTATTTAACCCATATGTTATGATTTATGGCTCTGTGTCCCGTGGTGTACGAAAAGAAAATCTTTTTTTTTTTTTTTTTTTTTTAAATTGTCGGCCTTTTTTTGTTTAAAGCGCAAAAAATAAAACTCACAGAGGTGATCAAATACCACCAAAGGAGATCTCTATTTTTTGTATATGTTATATCAGGCAGAGATTCAGAGATTCACCACGATGACCATTGTCAACAGGACAGAAAGTGAAGGGCAATCAAAAATTGTACAGTTGTTACTGGGCATGAAGTAAAATCTTCCAGTTGGGATATCTATTCTAGTGACAAATGTCTTTAAGGGAATTTCCCTTCACTTTGGAGTTTGGATTATTCTCTGCAAAAGTCTTTAGGTCAGATAGTGAAGAAAAATCTTAGGGACACAAAAAGCAAAAAAATCAGTCAGAGATTTTAACCCTTTCCCAAAAAATATTGGTTTTAGGTGTATTGTAAAGCAGTTGTAAACCCTTACATTTGCCCACTGAAATAACAAGCCTCAGATGATACAGAGAGATGAAACAAATGATCCTACATAAGTTGTAACTGTTTATCTGCAGTCCTCTCTTCTCTACATCTGTTTAAAGTCCAGAATTAACACTGCTTTTCTGAGCTTCCAGAGGCAGGGTGTGGGGAGCTGATGTCACACACTGCACAGCTCAGAGAGGAGAGCTGAGTGTAATCTAAGACCTGAGTGAAGAGAAGGGATACGCCCCCAACCCCCTACACAATCTCATAGGGAATCACACACAGCTGTGGCTATCAACCACTGGTTGTGTGCTGGAGACCCCCTTTCCACGCCCAGGGGCTGACTGGCTCCTTTTAGCCCAAGGGACAAGTACAACCCAGAGGCCCATGGTGCAGTGACTCAGCCCCCCTCCCCCTTTCCCTCTTCCTGGCCTCCACCTGACCCGCATCGCAGGCTAAAGCTCTGCTCCAGGAACTCTCTACATCTCCGATGCCAATGCTGGGTTCCCGACCTGGCCAGCAGGGGGTGGCTGGGGGGAGCTGGGGCACCTCAATCCGGGCTGGCTGGGGAAGGAGATTCTCTGATGGGGCATGGAACCGGCCTCTGCTTGGACACAGTTTACACCATCCATGCAGAGGAGGGGAGAGAGATCTGTGCTTTATCCAGGTCTTCATCCCGCACTCAGTAGGTCACTTATGGGGACTTTTTACTTCTCTTCACCAGGTATACTTTAGGCATGTCTGTGCCTGAAGCAGTGCAGACTTTTTTTTACAGGGCATCAGAGCGGCCCAGGGGGCTAGTGCCCCCCCCCCGCCCCCTGGCCCAGTCCTCCCCTGTCTACGCCCAATTTGATACCTCAGAGTTGGCACAACTTGTCAGAAATGACTCATGCAAATTGCAGAGGAACTAGACTGCAGACAGAAATCACACTCAGTGCTTTCGATTGAGGAAAGGACCCACGATAGAAGGATATGCCTGGTTTATTTTTCATTTCAAATGTTTACACTGTAGAGAGACACTGTGGGTTATTTACTAAAACTGAAGAGTGCAAAATCTGGTGCAACTCAGCTTCCAGGGTTTATTGCCAAAGCTCTATTAAACAAGCAGAAGTTAGAAGCAGATTGGCTACCATTCACAGCTGCACCAGATTCTGAGTGCACCAGTTATAGTAAAACTCCCCCACTGTCATTTTGCCCAATCAGGGTGAAGTTACAGTGTCAGTAGATAGTCCACCCTCTCAGGCTTTAATACTTACTTAGTCACTGCCTCCTTGCTGCAGCATCCCAGTCTGTATGATTTTGGTGTCGGAAAATGCTCACTACTTCTGGGTATACAGTGACATGAGACTTGGTATGGCAGTTCTGGTACTCAATGATTGGTCCGACACCGTCACACAAAGATGACCTTTTGTGAGTTCTGACCAGTGTGCCTTGGAGCTTACAATAAATTGTCTTTCCTTATGCCCCGTACACACGTGCAGATTATCTGTAGACTTTTGTCTGCAGACTTACCAAAACCATATAATATGAGGTCAAACCTAAACACTTTCAATTTGTATGCAATCCGGCAGGCCCTTGCACTACATAGAAAAGGTAAATCTGAAGACAAAAGTCTTCAGATAATCTTCACGTGTGTACAGGGCATTACTCCCAGTAGTTAAATATCGGGGAAGGAGAGCAAAAGAAGGATAAGTGTGTGCTGCTGTGGAGAGGGACAATAAAATTAACCAGCTGATTTGCTTTTCATTTACAAAGCACAGGTTCACTTTAAATATTTTACAAGCTGCTATTTTATGTCAGATTAGCCACTGAAAATAAAAATAATAATAATGATAATGGAATGCATTAATGGTTGTTGGCAGTAAAGTGCAAGACATCATCCTATAGTAGGAAATCCATCAGTTTGGAATATGTAGAACAACTGGGAAAATGTTCAAGATATCTTTGTAATGCAATTGCAGTAGTGTATATTGTTTATATTACTCACACTGAGAAATTCAGAGGAATATTTTACTTATTTTTTATTGCAATGATTTCTTCATTGCATTCGTTTTTATGTAACAGCCTTTTTAATATAAGTAAATGTTACAACACCATGAAAACCAGAACAAAACAAGACAGTCAACAGTTAACAACATGCAACAAATTATTAAAGGCAAGTTGAATATTATTACTCTATTGAGGTTTTGGTCACATGATGATTATTAGTATGCTATTGGGGGAAATTTACTAAAACTGGTGCACACAGGATCTGGTGCAGCTCTGCATAGAAATCAATCAGCTTCCAGTTTTTTTTTTGTCAAACCTTAATTAAACAAGCCAAAGTTAGAAGCTGATTGGCTACCATGCACAGCTGCACCAGATGTTGCACACTCCACTTTTTAGTAAATCAACTCCGATGTCTCTTAAAGCTACTTTTAAACTGGCCAGGATCAGTAATCCAGCATTGATTCCTCTAGTATAGTTTTGAAAATGGGAAACAGGAACTGATTATCTGAGGGGATTAGGAAGCACTTTTTCCCTTCACTGTTTCATAAAATGTATTTAAAATGAATTTCCTAAATATTTTATCTAATTTACAGAAAGATTAAATCAGTATAACTTTACAAGAGTTAAATTACTATCAATCTCTTTTATAGTAACTCATTTCTAGTTAATATTACCATATTTATGCAATATGGCCATGCCAAAATCATAACCAGATTTACATTTACAATATTTTGAGCAGTTGAAGTTGAATTCCAGGCTATTGTCTAGCTAAGCTCCTACCCTCAGAATATGATTTAGAAGGGATTAGAACCGATTTAAGCATCGATAGACAATAGCCTAAAATTCCACTTTAAGATCAGATCCAATAATGACTGCTATAGCTTAATGCCGTTAGTATATTCTCATTTTCTAATTTTATAGAACAGTATTATATCATGATAATGTGGTCTGCAAAGCAGAACATGCTTCCAAGTACTCTTGGTTGTCTGGCTCCAAAAGATTGGCTTTTTTATAGTACTTAATTGCTGCAATGTCCTGTCCTCTTTGCTGGTGGATGTACCCAAGCAAAGCATGTCCAGTGGCATCCATTGAATTTTGAACAATCATGGTTTCAGCAAGGCTTTGTAGTTCTTTTATGGCATTTTTTCCAAACCATGTCTGACTTTGTATCTTTATCACTTCCTTAAAATGAGTTACTGCTTCAGACTCAGATTTTCTAGAATTCATTAAATAATGTGCCCAGTTGAGATGGATCTCTTGTTTCTCTTCACACCTCATATTCTTCATGGTCAGAGTTTTGTCAAATACTTCTTTTGCCTTTTGGTAATCATTAACTTTCATGTATACACTAGCCAATAAAATGTGAGCTGCCACAGATAACCTATTTAGCTCAATAGCCTTTTCCGAGTAAAATATTGCATTTGCAAGGGTTTTAGCATTTTGCTGCATATTGTTATGGGTAGACTGACCATGTAATGCTTTGGGCATTCTTATTTTTTTTTTGTAACAAATGCCAAGTTGATAATGAACCGCAGAGGATGTAGAAATTAAACTGAGTATTTTCTTAAACATTGCAATAGCTTTATTTATCTGTCCTCTTCTTTTGTAAAATGTTGCCACATATCTAAGAACATATGGGGATTCTGGTTGTTCTTGTAGAGCTTGTTCTATTAACATAGTTCCTTGATCATAGTTCTTCACATCTAGACATTTCAAAGCAAGGAGAGCCTTCAGCACTGTATCTCTGGGATTTAATTTAACAGCTCGTTCCAAGAGTGGAAAAGATTTGTTTGCTTTTCTGCCGCGGAAGCTGAAACCTTCTATTCTATACACAGCCGTGGCATGGCCTGAATTCAATTCTGGATCTTCTGGGTCAAGTTCTACAGCTTTTTCAAAACACTTAGCAGCCCATTGATAGTATTTTCCAGTAAAGGATAAGTAAGTCCAGCCTTGTTCACCATATATATCTAACAGAAGAGTGTTTTTCTTTGGAGGAAACTCATATAACTTTAAAATGGTCTCCACCTTTTTAGCATAGGTGAAACTCTTAATAAACTGGTTCTGGTGGTAGAAAACCCAGGCAAAGTTAGCATACATGACAGTTCTCCTAACATCTGCGTCTTCTGACATGGTGGACTCTTGGATCTGTGCCTCAGCTTTTTGGAGGTGGAGAATGGCTTCCTCATGGTCTCCTTTGAGATGCTTTAGGTAAGCCAGGAGGTTATACATCCGGTGTTTGAGTTCATCTGGCAAAAACACAACCTGATCATTTAGCCTTTCTTCTACATGATTGATATCTACATCTTCTCCAAGCAAGTTCCAAGTAAAATGGCATTGAAATTTCAGTAGACGATCCTTCAAGGAATTCTTTAAGGGGTCACTGAAAAGTTAGACATAAAAAAATGCATTAAAAAGAGCAATGTGTCTTTAATTGTAGACATGTTCCAGGATAATAAATGAGGGCCACTTGACTGTCTAACACACCATAATATGTTTAATTCAAAAACATATTATTATTTGGGGGGGGGGGCAGGGCAATATACATTAACACACATTTTAAAAAAAGGGAGTAATTGCAGAACATTTACCGTTCAGCCTAGTAATCTCTTTCTTAATCAGAGTTTGTATTATTGAATTTCCTAGGGGTCAAGCAATGAACAATGTCTGTCTCTCAGTGATCACTGCCATCAATGATCTTTATAGTTGTGAATAAGGCAGTGTTCCTACTGATCAACAATTTTAGAAGGCACTTTCACTTTTCAACAGACCACTAAGTAAGGGGGCATTCCTTCACTGAATCCCAAAGTGTGGGGACACTATATTTTTACACTGTTTCTTTTTCTGAAGTTTGTAATATTCATTTCATTTCATTACTGCTGAAAATAGTTTTGTTTTATAGAGCAGGGAATTAGCAAAAATTATATTTTCTGAGTGTCAAATACTCAAGGTATGCAACATTCATTATTCCTTTGTTTATTATTATATTTACAACTTACTGATCATGCTAATTTATGATGACTAGAGATGAGCTTAAGATTCAGTGTGAACACAAGTTTGAACCAATCCTCGCCTGTTAACATTAACCCATTTGGCAGGAGCTAGAAGTCATGTATAATAGTGGTATTACTGCCGAGATTAAGCATTGGCAGCTTCTGGCTGTTGATTGTAGTTAAAAATTATGGCAGGTCCCCAGGAATCCCAGGCCATGTAAGCAAAGGAGTAGATATAGTTAAAAAACTCCTTCAGGCCCGTTAGATATTAAGGGGGCTCCGATTAAAAACAAATATATAAAAAAAGCTGTGAGTCTAGGGTCTGGTATGGATTTTGGGGGAAGTCCATGCAAAAAAGAAAATGTGAAGTCCCCCCATAAATCTATACCAGCCCCTTATCTAAGCATGCAGGCCAGGAAAGGGGAGAAAAGTGCGCTTCCCCACCATAACCATATAAAGCTACATGTCCTTTTTGACCAATTTTCAGATATATACCATAGTTTGTGGACTTTATAGCTTTCACACAGACTAAATATTATACACAAATTTTGGTTATTTTCACCAAAGTAATGTAGCAGAATACATTTTGGAGAAAATTTATGAAGAACAATTATTTTTTTGCTAAATTTTCAGACTTTTTTCATTTATACAAGACAGCTTTCTATGACTGCATGTTTTCTTTGGATTTCTAACATAATTCACAGAGAAAAAGACATTATGTTGGTTAGAGGAGAATACCTAAGGTAGGGACACAGCAGAAGGTAATGATGGTGGAGGGAAGCTGACCAGACAACTGCACAGCGTACATGTCAGCACAGAATTGATGAAGGCACAGGGACACGTTTTGAAGACATGGAGGCACACAAAGGTGCTCCTGGAGACACAGAGACACACAGATGTGCATGTGAAGACAGAGGGGTACACAGGGGTGCACTTGAAAACATGGGGGAGCACCGGGTACACTTGGAATACATGGAGTGCAGGAGACACAAAGACTCTTAGGCATGAGAAAAGTGGTGGTCCTTGGCAGAAAGGGCACAGGAGGTACTGGGACAGGCAGATACTGAAAGCACTTGGGTCTTGGCTTAGGCATAGCGACTCATTGCTTGAATGCCGAGCAACATAACATGTCATAGAGACATGGAAACGCACAAGGGCGTACTTGGAGACATGGGAACATCTTGTAGACACAGCGTGCAGGAGGCACAAAGACTCTGAGGCATGAGGCACACACTGGAGGCATTTGGGGATGGGCTTAGGTGTATTGATTTGTTTCTAAAATGCAGAGCAATGTGTCGACTGGCCCTTTAAGTGAGCACCAATAAATATAGGTGTTTCTGGGTTGGCCACAGTGCGGTTCAAGAGGAGAAAAAAAACACATGGGCAGGCTGTACAGTGACTGACAAACAAACAAATATATATAGCACACTCCAGATAGGACTATAAGTTACAGTCAAAAATGGTCCTTGGGACATATAAGAGTCCATGAAAAGTCTTCTCCACTTTTATGTACAGTGACTGACCACTGTGATAGCCAATCAGGGGCTATCATAGTGATCAGGAACCAGGTGGTTAGTAGGAGACCTGGGGTTCTTGGTGGGAGCTCGGTCTCTGTGCTGGGAGCGTGCATATAAGTAGCCCCATGATAGAAGACCCACTTCAGTGAGGTCACATATATGCCAACGCTTGTTGTTAAGTGGTTAAGGATTTGCATATTTTGAACATTTCTAACTTGAGCTCTGTAAATACTGAGATTAGTTCCCCTTTAAATTTTAAATAAAAAATGTAATATATTTTAGCTTACCACTCATGTGACGGCTGCATTTATTTCCTTTTTCATGTCTATATTTTCATGTGGTAATACTATCAATAACATACTTCTAATCCTAGGTTGGCCATTGTCACTCACTCCACTTTTTCTACAGACAGAACCTTGGTTGTCAAAGCATGTACAGAAAGTACTTGCTTCTATAAATTGTCATCCTAATTTGGACTACATTACATGTCTTCCTCTCTTCATTTCCATTACATAGGGTGTTCGGGGAATATGTAGTTTATAGCATATTGCTTAGAAGGATGGTAACATTGTGTGATATTTCAGTTTCGCACACGAGAAGATGCAATGGCCATACATTTTTGGCATGATCAACAGGTATTCTCTGTGCCTGCTGAAAATTTTCTTGCCCGAAAATTAATACAGCCATCACATAAAATATTTAAATATCTAAAATCTAAATAGCCTATTAAAGTTACATTAGTAAGAGTTTTTGATTTAATAAATAGGGATTGACAATATTTTGATCTCTGACTACTTTTTTTATCTCAACAAAGGATAAACTCATTCACTTTAAAGGCAAAGTTCACCTTTAGTAACATGTTAAATGTTACATCTGTATTTAGGGTGTAACATATTACTGTGTACCCCTCTCCGAACTCCCTGATTCCCTTCCCCCTGTGATAGCCGGAGGGGAATCCCCTCCCCACACCCACTGTCACATCTTAAAAACAGCTTGAAAATGAAAACATTCATTCACACAGATGTGAAAAAAAATATTATTTTTATAAATTAATTAATAAATATTAAATGATATGTAATGATATGTAACCCGTGCTAAAAGTGCTTCTACAAACATAAACAGCAGCACTCCCCAATATTAAAACACAAATAAATATACCATAATAAAATAACGCAAATATGTTGCGCTGTCACTTTACGTGATTCATATGAAACCTTCACAAGACATAAAAATCAACTGTTAATCATCACCCCCACATCAGGAACGGGCGGGCGCTTGAGATATGCTTTGTACCTTTTCTTGTTTGTGAGTACAGTAAAACCTTGGATTGCGAGCATAATTCGTTCTGGAAACATGCTTGTAATCCAAAGCACTCTTATATTAAAGCAAATTTCCCCATAAGAAATAATGGAAACTCAGATGATTCGTTCCACAACCATTTATTCACAAGTCCTTCAGTTTATATAGTCCATATAAAAAGATTATTGCGATAGTTTATATAACAATAAAATGTCCACCCACAAATATCTGCTTCCACAAGGGGATTGGAAGCAAAATCCAGCAGGAGCTACAGAGTATCAAAGGGAAGAGAGGTAAAGCGGTCCACATAGACTAACTTCTGCACCTCCGGCTGCCAGTCTGTAATCCTGACCGGGAAGACCACTCTGGAGTAAAGCGATCTGAAAGCGAGGGGCAGCATGGAAGGGATGACGTAGATGGCGGTGGGGAGGATGGTCTATGTGGACAGCTTTAGCCTGGATGCCTGCATCCTTAGATGTGCCTGTTCCAATCATCAACCATGTGAGTTGCTAAATGTTGTACCTTCATTAAATTTAACCATATTGCTACACTTAGAGGCGCCTCTCTTCTCTTTTATACTCAGCTGTGACTTGAGGCTACTTGTATATCAAGACATCGCTTGTATATCAAGTCAAAATTTATTTGAAAATTTTGCTTGTCTTGCAAAGCGCTCTTAAACCAAGTTACTCTCAAACCAAGGTTTTACTGTACATATATTTTGACCTAATAAAATACACCATTAGGTGTCCCATTGCTCTTTTTTCCTTCCGTATGAGTGACTGTTGAGGTATTGTTCTGAGCTATTTATCTAAAAGAAACCTGAGCAGGGTAACCTGAAAGTGTGGCATGCAATGCCTGGGCTTAAAGAGGTTGTAAACATCCTAAAAAAATAATAAAATAAAAACCTGTAAGACAAAGGCATAATAAGCTTGTATGCATCGCATACTAGCTCATTATGAAATACTTACCTTAGAACGAAGCCCTTCCAGCAGTGCCTGCACAGCGCAGAGATGGCCGACATGTTCACCCATCTTCCTTCTGGATTCGCATTCTCCGACTGTCTAAATGGCTGGAGCCGCAATGACGTCACTCCTGGGCATGCGTGAGGGAGCCACCGTTCAGGGCACGGGGCTCTGAAGGAACAGCATGGGTGGCCATTCCTTCAGAGTGCATGTGCCAGTAATGTCACTGGCTGCATTTAAAGTAAATATCTCCTAAATGGAGCATGTTTAGGAGATATTTACAGTACCTATAGGTAAGACTGATCATAGGCTTACCTATAAGTAAACGTTACAGAGGGAAGTTTAATTCCTCTGTAACTGCTGTCAATTTAACCCTTAAGCACTTTTAGACCTCCCTGCATCTGAGGTCTAAGTTTCTTGTAAACAGCTGTGTGGATCTCTGGTGGCTGGCACACAGTGGTGGTAGTGGTAGTGTTTTTAGTTTGATTTTAGAAGAATTACTTTCACTGATTGGTGGATTTTGGATTTTAACACTTTGGATTTTATGAATATTTATAGATACAATAATATGATTAGCATTGATTTCATAATTTCACTTAGTGGAACAGTTGGTTTTTACGATTTGTAAAGGTTTCATGTGAATCAAGTGACAGAGCAACAAGCTAAAAATGATCAATTCATTAATTATTAACAAATTAATTTTTTTTTTTTGTTTTTTAAACGTGAACTTATCCTTTAAATGCTTATAGTTTGTAAGTATACTATTACTGACTATATAGTATGGATCCAGATAAATACACAAAACTGCCCTTTTATGTACCAGGGACATGGTTGGTAAATTAGTTAGTTACAACAAATTGTAGGCTACCATTAGAGATGGGCCGAGTGACCCCCAGAACTCTCGAACATTGAAAAAATTCAGAGCCGAATAATGAACCTCATTGAAGTCTATGGGACCCGCACTGGAAAAATCCAAAGTGACCATTTTGAGGGCTTAGATGCAAGTTATTAGGCATGCAAAGGATATGGGGGTTCCGGGTACCGCCATGGGGGATATATATTGATGAAAAATAGTTTGTTAAAAACATAATTTTTTTAAATATAGTGCCTGGGGGGTCCCCTTAGTCTGCTTGTAAAGTGGCAATCTGTACCATTTATAGAACCTGCTGCAGCAAGAATGACATTTATGAAGCCAATAAAATGAAATTTTCCCTGCAAGCTTAGTTTTTTTTAAGCAACGGCTTAAGGAGCCAGTCTGTATGAGGAGGCCACAATTTAGTGCACTCAGAACAAGATTAGGGATTCTTTGGAAAAATTCAGGTGTCTGTGACTTTGGATAAAAGTAACGTGCGGAAAAATTGGGCTTTGGGTATCGAGTGGTCCCTTCACATCTTAATCCTATAGAGGTATGTTTGATGAAAGCAAGAATTGGTATTGCTGTCAAAAATTTAAATGATATACACCTGTCAAACAGATGTGGAGAAATTGGTCCTTGGGTGGTAATTGTGCCCATGAAACCTATACCAAAAAATTTCTTCCAGATGAAACACTCAAAAAGCTAGGCAGCCTAGACAATCTTGCACAGATTCCACATCCCAAAAACACTTAATTGGCAACATTGGGATCAGGGACTAGATAGCTGCAATAACGCTGTTCAATATACTGCCATAAAAGTGCACTAAGGTACTTCAATATACTGCAGTAAAAGTGCACTAACACATTTAATATACTCTAGAAAACGTGCACTAACGCACATCAATATATTGCAGTAAACCTGCACTAATGCACCTCAATAAACTGCAGTAAACGTGCACTAATGCACCTCAATATACTGCAGTAAACGTGCAATAACGCACATCAATATACTCTAGTACACGTGCACTAACGCTGTTCAATATACTGCTGTAAAAGTGCATTAAGGTACTTCAATATACTGCAGTAAAAGTGCACTTATGCAGTTCAATATACTGCAGTAAACGTGCACTAATGCACGTCAATATACTGCAGTAAACCTGCACTAACGCACCTTCTTATACTGCAGTAAACGTGTACTAACACACCTCAAAATACTGCAGTAAATGTGCACTAACTCACCTCAATATACTGCAGTACACATGTGTAGCACTAATCCCTTGGGAGCTTGGGTAACCCTTGGGAGGTTCCCCTGGGTTACCCATAGCAACAACACAACAGTTCAGCATCTTTAAAGTGCTTGGCTCAGTCAAGAAACAGTCTAGGGGTTTTGGTTTTTTGTAGTTTTATTTGAGAACTTGGATAGGAGAAGGGATGAGTGGGATACTCCAACTTGAATGAACTATGCACAATTTGCTGGGACATCTAGATTCAGCTGAGTGCGGCAAGACCGCTGTTTCACCTTGTCACTAGCAGTGAAGAAGAATATAATGAACTTGTATTGCTCTGTGAATCGCTATCCAGGGCCAAACTAGGCACCCCCTTTATCAGTGCTGTATTTTGGCCTAGGCCAACAAGGCCCAGGCCTAGGGCGGCATTTTGCAGGGGGGCAGCAAAAAAGCCCCCCCCCTCCACCGGAGACTCTTTTGGCGACTGGTTGCTAGAGTTGCCTCTCTCACCTCTCTCTCTCTCTCCCCTCCTTTCTCTCTCTCTCACACACCCCCCCTCTCTCTCTCACCCCGTCTCTCTCTCTCCCTCCCCCTCACCCACCCCCCTCTCTCTCTCTCCCTCCCCCCTCACCCACCCCCTCTCTCTCTCATCCTCTCTCTCTCCCTCACCCACCCCCCCCTCTCTCTCCCTCCCCCCTCACCCACCCCCTCTCTCTCCCTCCCTCCCTCCCCCACCCCCTCTCTTCCTCCCCTCCCCTCCCTCCCTCACCCACCCTCACCCACCCCCCTCTCTCCCTCCCCTCCCTCACCCACCCCCCTCTCTCCCTCCCCTCCCTCACCCACCCCCCTCTCTCCCTCCCCTCCCTCACCAACCCCCCTCTCTCCCTCCTCTCCCTCACCCCCTCTCTCTCTCACTCCCTCCCTCACCCACCCCCTCTTACAACCCCCCCCTCGTGAGATCTCAGGGGTTCATGCTGGGACTTGAAGTCCTTCAATTTTGGAGGGAGTCACATCCGTTAAAAAGGAAGGAGTGGGGCACATTTACATAGGAGTCAAAATGGGGGCGCCCAATTTTAGTCTTGCCTAGGGCAGCACAAAACCAAAATACACCACTTCCCTTTCATCCCTATTCTTCAGGGTTCTACACGGCACCCCCTTTACTGTAATTCTCTCTGTGTGAGCTAGCTCCTTGATCCCGTGACTTCATTGGAGTGGTCCCCCCTCCCTGGGCCGACCCTTTGGCAAGTCCCTTAGTACTCACGGACACTGTTTTTCCCAAGAGACTCTGCCAGCAGCTCCACCGTCAGCCACACTGGATCCTCTGCAGTTCAGCTCCACACCTGGTTCACTAGGCCAACTGCCTACGACCACCTTCCTCACACACAGCAGGAGGAGAAACAGCTGTCCACCTCCTCTTGGGACTTTGCTTCTCGCCAAAGACGCCCTGTCACATGTCCTCCCGGCTTTTATCAGCAATCCCACTTGCAACAATGCCCTCCCACTGGAACTCCCACAAAAGCCAATGTGTCACTGGCTGGGTTTCCTCCACTGTCCAACAAGCTCCCTTATTGGATACAGTGGGGACACTCCCTCAGACCCAGTGAATCAAACCTGGAGATATTAAACAGGCAACCTAATAGATAAAGCTACCCTGATATGCAGAAGGAGCAATTAATGCATTTACCTAGCACCTACCTACATAGGAGGGTGCTACACATGCACTAACGCAGTTCAATTTACTGCAGGAATGAATTGTGTACTAACGCACAGCAATATACTGCACTAAACGTGCACTAACGAATGCATACCTCCCAACTTTTGAACTTCAGAATGAGGGACACTTGAGAGAGGAAGTTACCTGCGGCGCCCATAGTGTGGAAACATTGGTGCAGCCAAATTCTTAAGAGTGGGAGGGGCTGAAAGAACTTGTGTAAAAAAAAATGCACTTCCCTGTACTTATAAAAAAAAGCTGGAGTCTCTTGGACACAAACCCCAGCACAATCATTTAAAAAAAAAAAAAAAAAAAAAAAGTACAAAACTGCCATTACAAATAGTTTTACACAAACTGTGGAAGAATGCGTTACGCTAAGTGTAGAAGGATTCAGGAGTGCATTTTGTACAGAATGCAAGGTTCAGGGGTGCATTTCATACAGAGTGCAAGGTTCAGCAATGCGTTATGTACAAGGTGCAGGGTTCAGGAGTGCATTTTCCATGCACAGTGTAAGGTTCAAGAATACACTTCATATAGAGTGCAAGGTTCAGGAATGTGTTACGTACAGAATACAGGGTTCAGGAATGCAATACTTAGAGTGCAAAGATTAGTAATGCAATGGTTCAGGAGTGTGTTTTGTACAGAGTGCAGGGTTCAGGAATGAGTTATGTACAGAGTGCAAGGTTCAGGAGTGTGTTACGTTACAGAATGCAAGGTTCAGGAGTGCCTTTTGTACAGAGTGCAAGGTTCAGGAGTTTGTTTTGTACAAAGTGCAAGGTTCAGGAGTTTGTTTTGTACAGAGTGCTAGGTTCAGGAGTTTGTTTTGTACAGAGTGCAAGGTTCAGAAGTGCGTTTTGTACAGAGTGCAAGGTTCAGAGGGGGTTTTGTACAGAGTGCAAGGTTCAGGAGTGTGTTTTGTACAGAGTGCAAGGTTCAGGAGTGCGTTTCGTACAGAGTGCAAGGTTCAGGAGTGCGTTTCGTACAGAGTGCAAGGTTAACCGGTTGCCGACCGCCGCACGACTATATACTGCGGCGGTCAGCCCCGGCCAGGCAGAGTGACGTATCGGTACGTCACTCGCCTGTCACTGACTTGCGAGCCTATCGTGGGTGGGCGCGTGCCCGCCGCGGCTCGTTCACAGGCAAGTCAGTGCGTGTGACCGGCGGACTCGATGTCCGCCAGTCACACTGCGATCGCTCCTGTGAAGGGAGAAAGACAGAGCAGCTTGTGTAAACAAGCTGCCTGTCAGTTCTCCCTGTGTAAAAGTGAAGATCTGTCCGTTCTACTATGTAGAACGGTTGATCTTTGCTTTTACACCAATAGAAATGTCCCTACACAGTTAGAATCACGCCCCTAGGACACACTTAACCCCTCCCTGTCCAATAAAGTTAACCCCTTCCCTGCCAGTGTCATTTTTGCAGTAACAGTGCATATGTATAGCACTGATTACTGCAGTAATGTCACTGGTAACCCCAAAAGTGTCAAAAATGTCAGTCAAGGGTCCGATCTGTCCGCCGCAATGTCGCAGTACCGAAAAAAAAATCGCAGATCGCCGCCATTACGCGTTAAAAAAAAAAAAACCAAAAATGACAAAAATCTTTCCCTTTGTTAGTAAACGCGATAACTTTTGCGCAAACCAATCAAAATACGCTTTTTGCGATTTTTTTTACCAAACATAGGTAGCATAAAACAAATTGGCCGAAAAATGTTAAAAAATTTTGATTTTTACTTTTTTTTTTGGGAAATTTCATATAAAAAAATGTGAAAAATATTGTTATTTTTGCAAAATTTACGCTCTTTTTTTGTTTATAGCGCGTGATCAAAAAATCGCACAGGTGATCAAATACCACCAAAAGAAAGCTCTGTTTGTGGGAAAAAAAGGACGTCAAATTCGTATAGGTACAGCGTCGCACGACCGCGCAATTGTCCGTTAAAGTCACGCAGTAAAAAAGCGCAAAAAAACCCCTGGTCCTTTAGCAGCCAAATCCTCCGGGGCTTAAGTGGTTAAGGAGTGCGTTTTGTACACAGTGCAAGGTTGAGGAGTGCGTTTTGTACAGAATGCAAGGTTCAGGAGTGCGTTTCGTACAGAGTGCAAGGTTCAGGAGTGTGTTACGTTACAGAATGCAAGGTTCAGGAGTGCCTTTTGTACAGAGTGCAAGGTTCAGGAGTTTGTTTTGTACAAAGTGCAAGGTTCAGGAGTTCGTTTTGTACAGAGTGCAAAGTTCAGAAGTGCGTTTTGTACAGAGTGCAAGGTTCAGAGGGGGTTTTGTACAGAGTGCAAGGTTCAGGAGTGCGTTTTGTACAGAGTGCAAGGTTCAGGAGTGCGTTTCGTACAGAGTTCAAGGTTCAGGAGTGCGTTTCGTACAGAGTGCAAGGTTGAGGAGTGCATTTCGCACACAGTGCAAGGTTGAGGAGTGCGTTTTGTACAGAGTGCAAGGTTCAGGAGTGCGTTTCGTACAGAGTGCAAGATTCAGGAGTGTGTTACGTTACAGAATGCAAGGTTCAGGAGTGCCTTTTGTACAGAGTGCAAGGTTCAGGAGTTTGTTTTGTACAGAGTGCTAGGTTCAGGAGTTCGTTTTGTACAGAGTGCAAAGTTCAGAAGTGCGTTTTGTACAGAGTGCAAGGTTCAGAGGGGGTTTTGTACAGAGTGCAAGGTTCAGGAGTGCGTTTTGTACAGAGTGCAAGGTTCAGGAATGCGTTTCGTACAGAGTGCAAGGTTCAGGAGTGCGTTTCGTACAGAGTGCAAGGTTCAGGAGTGTGTTTCGTACACAGTGCAAGGTTGAGGAGTGCGTTTTGTACAGAGTGCAAGGTTCAGGAGTGCGTTTTGTACAGAGTGCAAGGTTCAGGAGTGTGTTACGTTACAGAATGCAAGGTTCAGGAGTGCCTTTTGTACAGAGTGCAAAGTTCAGAAGTGCGTTTTGTACAAAGTGCAAGGTTCAGGAGTTTGTTTTGTACAGAATGCTAGGTTCAGGAGTGCCTTTTGTACAGAGTGCAAGGTTCAGGAGTTTGTTTTGTACAAAGTGCAAGGTTCAGGAGTTTGTTTTGTACAGAGTGCTAGGTTCAGGAGTTCGTTTTGTACAGAGTGCAAAGTTCAGAAGTGCGTTTTGTACAGAGTGCAAGGTTCAGAGGGGGTTTTGTACAGAGTGCAAGGTTCAGGAGTGCGTTTTGTACAGAGTGCAAGGTTCAGGAATGCGTTTCGTACAGAGTGCAAGGTTCAGGAGTGCGTTTCGTACAGAGTGCAAGGTTCAGGAGTGTGTTTCGTACACAGTGCAAGGTTGAGGAGTGCGTTTTGTACAGAGTGCAAGGTTCAGGAGTGCGTTTTGTACAGAGTGCAAGGTTCAGGAGTGCGTTTGGTACAGAGTACAGGTTTTAGGAGTGCATTTTGTACAGAGTGCATTTTGTACAGAGTGCAAGGTTCAGAAATGCGTTACATACAAGGTGCAAAGTTCAGGACTGCATTTTTGATACAGAGTGGAAGATTCAGGAGTGTGTTTCCTACAGAGTACGTACAGAGGGCAAGGTTCAGGAGTGCGTTGTACAGAATGAAAGTTTCAGGAATGCATTGTACAGAGTGTAAGGTTCAGGAATGCATTGTACAGAGTGCAAGGTTCAGAAATGCGTTACGTATAGAGTGCAAGGTTTAGAAGTGCATTGTACAGAGAGCAAGGTTCAGGAATGTGTTACCTACAGAGTGCAAGGTTCAGGAGAGCATTGTATAGAGTGCAAGGTTCAATAATGCGTTATGGGCAGAGTGCAAGGTTCAGTAATGCGTTATGTACAAAGTGCAAGGTTCAGGAGTGCATTGTACAGAGTGCAAGGTTCAGGAATGTGTTACGTACAGAGTGCAAGGTTCAAGAGCGGTTTGTATACAGAGCAAGGTTCAGGAGTTAGTTAAACTGCAAAGATACCAATTTATTAAACATAGCACACTTATCTTCAAAATGTTGATTACCAGCATACAGGAGCATAGTGACAATATGGCTAATTTACCAAATGAGTGGAGTATGCACACTTTGCAGTTTGTAAATCTATTGATAAAGTTGAATATATCAGAAAGCTGTGCAAATACCACCCCCCCCCCCCCCCCAACCACCCTTCCCCTCAGTGCTGTTTAGACGTATCCTTAATATGAACCTTTTACATAAAGTAACACATTCAACTAATACAATGGTAGAAAAGCAGACCCAAAAGGGCATCTAAACCCTGGCCTCAGAACAACTTGAAGATCTAAATCTGAATGCAGGAAATTTATATATAGGTGGATTATTTATGAATGCATTTATTAGTAGAGCCAGAACAATCCATTGTCTGGTAAGGTAATGCAGGAGAATAAAACATTATACAGACATGAAGGTAGGTAGGATGAAAGCAACAATCTTATATGCAAAAATATCTGGTAACATGACATGTGAATAAAATGTCAAATGTGCTCTGGTGTGACCATACAAAAAATATAATATGTAAATATAAATAAAGAGCAAGGTGTAAATAAGTACGATAAAACCTAATTATATCAGATAATAAAATTAGGTTTTATTGTACTTATTTACACCTTGCACTTTATTTATATTTACATATTACATTTTTTGTATGGTCACACCTGAGCACATTTGACACTTTAGAATTGCAGGGAATATAATAAAAATGGCAATATTACCAAAAATAGCATATACATTTCAAATGCTTCCAATAGCTATCCCCCAATCATATTTTAGGACTTAGAAGATGTTAATAACTAAATTTATATGAAAAAAAGGAAGACATAGGATACAGTATGTGGTCTTAAGAAAGGCAAAAATCAAGGAGGTCTAGCGGTCCCAGACTTTAAAAATTATTACTATGCGACACTACTTGCACGAGTCACAGAATGGGGAAGGAAAAAAAAATGGGAAGAGTTGGGTAGAAATAGAAAACACTTTAAGTAATTCTAATTTAAGTAAAATTATATGGATACCACCTCAATATAGAAAATTAAGCACAAACGCACATATAATCACGCGACACGCATTGAAAATTTGGGACCTAAATCAAAAAAAAAGAAAAACGGGAATATAATTCACCATTAATCCCATTAAAAGACACGTGTTTTTTCTCACCAGGACAAGGAAAATTATGGGGTAATTGGATGGGAGGGGAGGATATAAGATTAAAAGATATTTTGGTTAAAGATAAACTGTGCACAATAGGGGAACTTAAAAAGAAAAAATGGAAAATAGATGAGTGGCGATATAGTCAGTTGCAACACTTTGCAGCGTCACTACCTAAACCATTAAGATCAGAAGCGGAGTTGCTACCCTTTGAGAAAATGTGTATTTTAGAAGGGTATAAAAATAGTATCTCTAATATTTATAAAATTCTGGTGGCTGAGATGGAACCGACTGTAGCCCCATTCATAAAAAAATGGGAAGAAGAGCTGGGAACACAGAGGAGGGATTTTCACTTGGGAAAAATGTTTGAAGTTAATACATGGGTCCGCAGTAGACATGAAAACAGCAGAAATTAATTATAAATGCCTTTCTAGATGGTATAATACCACAGACAAAGTGTATAATTATCAGAAGAAGAAGTCCAAATATTGTTGGAGGGGATGTGATGAAATAGGTACAATGGCACATATTTGGTGGGACTGCCCTAAAATTAAAAATATTGGAAGGAAGTCTTAGTACAAATTAAGAAGATCACAAATATTGAGGTTCTAGAGGAGCCATGGTTTTGTTTATTTCATGGTATACAGAAATCAGTAAAACAATATAAAATTACCCTAATACCACATTTAATGAATGCCGCAAAGGGCTTGATACCTCTGTTTTGGCAGAGAGATGAAGCTCCGACTGTAGGAGACTGGATCAATAGGGTGGAGAAAATAAGAACGATGTAATACTTAAAAAACGGGGGAGAAGAAGAGATGATAGAATTGGTAAATATATGGGAGGATTGGAGTGAGTTCAAGAAAACAAGGGAATACACCAAGTGGATAGAAGGGAAAGAAGAGGATGAAGGGGAGAGTAGGGGGGAGGGATAGGAGAGGGAGGGGAGGGAGGGAGGAGGGGAAGGAAATGAGGGGAAAATAATGAATTGAAAATATAATTGTTTTAATGTATAATGGTATATTTTGTATTTTGAAAAATCAATAAATAAATTCATAAATAAAAAAAAAAAGAATTGCAGGGAATTGTGATGAGAATTTTAAAATTTAGGCAGAAGCGGTGCAGCTGAATGGGAGAATTATTCCAACTCTGCTACTTTGGCCTTAAGTTTGAAATTCCCTTTTCAATTTCCCGTAATTTTTCTCTTTATTGAGTAGACCCTATAATCTGATAATAAGTAGGCAGAGATTAATAATGAGGAGTGGGTGGAGCTTTAGGGAAGTGGGTGGGGTAAGTAATTGATAGCTGTGCTGGAAATGTTTTTCAAATGTTGGCAACTATGCAGTGGCAATATAAAAGTAGTATGGAAAACAACTAAATATTGCACTTAAAAAATAAAAGTCTATTGGAAAAAAATGTCAAGATTATACTGATATATAAAGCAGAACTATGTAAAAGAATAAATGTATCTCTTAGCAAAGGATGTCAGTGTGTACATAGAAATGGCTAGAATATTTAAAGCTAGAGATGTCTTTTACTGCCTGCAATTTGAGTGATAATAATTAATTTACCTCATTCTGCGTTGCTCGACTTCAGATAAATTGTGCTTGCTGTTGTCTGGAGCTTTCTGCTGTACCCGATGGATGAGATTCTCTAATATATACAGATTGGTTCATACCATGTGACCATGTTCCATGATACTGAAATGAAGAATGGAAACTGAAACTCGGTGCTTGCAGAGGAATCACATGGGGCACTAATAGCCAGAGCAGCCCATCCAGCTATTTTAAGTTCTGGGTGGAAGCGTGAATCATTAGTGGGGCTGCTGAGAAAATGTAACTATAGAAAATCTGGGTACATGTGAAAATAACACACAGCTATTATTGTATTTTTAAGGAGTGCAGTTGACACTAAGCCTATATCCCCTGTGACATTTCATTTAAAAAGAGCTGACATCAGACGTAGCCAAGGAGACTTTAGAACTGTCACTAGTCACAGAGATAGTAATGTTCAGTTCATGAACGGATCGTTCTTTTGAATCGATTCTTTTCAGTGAACTGGATGAATGGGTTCATCTAACTGAACGGATTCAAATGAAACAGTTCACTATTGACTCAATAGGAGAGCTGGTCTGCTAATACGATCCTAGAGTGAGAGAGCTAAGCTCCTCTCTGTAACCAATCAGCCGACTCACAGCACACTGACCTGCTGGAAACAAACCTATAACAGTTCAGAGTCAAGAGTACACCAGTTATTAATTCAAAGAATTGTGACATACCGTGTTTCCCCGAAAATAAGCCCGGGTCTTATATAAATTTTGGCACCAAAAGACACAGTAGGGCTTATTTTCGGGGTAGGTTTTATAATGTTCTGTCCTGTCCCTCTCTGCCCTCCCTGTGGGCCAAGAATCCAGTGTGAACCTAGTTTAGTGTATCTAAAATCCTAGGATGCACTTTATTAGTGTTTTATATATGTCCAGTGTGTGTTTTTGTAATACAATAGTGTAAAATACCTTCATTACATCACTGCTGTGTCTCCCACTGTCTCCTGTCTCTCATATCGTCTCTCATACTGTCTCTCATCCTCTCCTCTCATACCGTGGCTGTCAGAGGGGGATCCCAGCCCCTCCCCTCTGCAGTTTACACAGAAGCGCAGGGTAGATTAGATTACAATAGTGTGAAATACCTTCTTCATCGCCGCTCCGGGCTCAGCTGATCTGCCGCCCCCTTCTCCCCCGCTGACAGCTGGGGGTCACGGAAGGGCTGATGTATCGAAGGTATTTCCCACAATTCTAATCAAATACCAGCGCTTCTGTGTTACACTGCAGAGGGGAGGGGCTGAGATCCCCCTCTGACAGCTACCGGTATGAGAGGAGAAAGACAGAATCAGCTGAGAGCAGAGCGGCGATGCAAGGAATGTATTTCACAGTATTATATTACAAAAACACACATTGGACATTATTTAAAACACTAATAAAGTGCATCCTAGGATTTTTCATACACTAAACTAGGGCTTATTTTCAGGGTAGGGCTTATATTGCAGCATATTGCAGCCCCCCCCCCCCCAAAAAAAAAATAACGCTAGGTCTAACTTTCAGGGTAGGTCTTACTTTCAGGGAAACACGGTATGAGTCAGTCTTGGTTAGAACCTAGTACACTAAAAGAATCATTTAAGTCTCAGTTAGAACCCATCAACCCTGTACACTGAAAGAATCATATGAGTCTCAGAACACAGTACACTGAAGGAATCATTCACCACCAGTAGAACAATACACCAAATCAATGATCAGGTAGCAGCAGTGATAAGGCACAGACAGCGGGGACACAGAGTCTGGATGAGAGGAGATCCTCATTCAGATTTAAAAGACTGTACAGGACACCAGTTTAGGTTTAACCATGAATTATGTTTCTAGAATTATTGCTTTCACTCTGTTTGTGGCATCACCGAACGTGTGAATCGTTTATGAACACGTGCATGTCCTACGCACATTTATTCGCATGCGGATATTGGGGTCGGTGGGGATGGTTTTCATATTTAATTTATTTTTTTGTCACTTATTTATTTTTTTCACTTAACAAGCCCCTATGTGATAGTTTGTGCAGGTGACAGGTTCTCTTTATGACATCTGAGACCTTTTATATGATCATATGAGTATAGGATTGTGCTCAGTAACCTGTGAAGCACTGTAGCAGGTGCTCTGTCAGATCATGCGATCTATAGGATCAGCCAATATTACCACTTACAGTGGCGCACAAACAGCTGTGTAAATGAAAAGCAGGTTTCTGTGCATGTTAACTGCATTCTGATGGGCCAACTTCACAGTTAACATTGCCAGCCATCAGATTTGTCCAATCTTTACAGCACATGCAAAAGAATAACAAATGGATTTTACTGCCGTGGGTACTTCGCCTCTAGAAATATGGCTCTAATTCCGATGTACGTAACGATTTCACATAAATGTATACACATGTGTGCACCCTGTGCTGCATTTGCTTTTTTTCATTTAACTTTATTGCTATTGTTGAAGAAAAATAGTTATTTAAAACCCAGGAATAGAATTTTCGGACACGGACTTTCAGGAAGCACACCTTTTATTAATTTGCTAGCGAAGGTGACTTAGCCCGGCTAATGCCCATTTGCCAAGTCCCAAAAATAGGCGTACACATCACTTATATATAGTGTTGAGCGAACACGGACTGTATTATTCGTGTTCGTACCGAATAATTGGATTTTTTGTACCCGAACACGGACACGGACACTTTACTGTATGTTCGGGTAAAAATCCGTGTTCGGTCGTTTTATTTCCGGGTTTTGCATGCTTTGGCGCTCTTTTCATGGCGGGCTTTCAACAGCCAATCAACAATCGTTTAACTGGTGTGCCTTAAGCCATCCCAGCCATGCCTGCAAATGTCTCAGTAGCTGTGATTGGCCGTCTGAAGCATGTGACCAAGTCTTTATAAGTTCGAGGCAGCCGCAGCGGCGTCATTATGCTGCTTAGATTCAGGGACAGAGAGCACACATCAACGTGCTGGCTGCTGATTAGGGAAAGATAGGCAGGAAAAAACCATTTGTGTCCGGATAGAATTGAGGGACAGGTCGGAGTGTTTAGGCAGGGCGAGTTGTAGGCATTTTAGGGATAGAGTCTGCTGAATTATATAGGGTCAGTGTCTTCTACAAACTACAATCGATATTGCTGTGTGGGGGGTGGGGTGAATCTGCACTCAATCCTGATCTACGATCTCTTCTCAATCCTGTTAGGGACAGAGTCTGCTGAATTTTAGGGAAACTGTGTTCTACAAACTACAATCGATATTGCTGTGTGGGGGGTGGGGTGAATCTGCACTCAATCCTGATCTACGATCTCTTCTCAATCCTGTTAGGGACAGAGTCTGCTGAATTTTAGGGAAACTGTGTTCTACAAACTACAATCGATATTGCTGTGTGGGGGGTGGGGTGAATCTGCACTCAATCCTGATCTACGATCTCTTCTCAATCCTGTTAGGGACAGAGTCTGCTGAATTTTAGGGAAACTGTGTTCTACAAACTACAATCGATATTGCTGTGTGGTGTGGGATTGGAGATAGGCAGGTGTCAGTGATCCACATCCATTTTTCTGTGTGTGAGCTGCAGTGAACACAATCTTTTTGGGCTGCAGTGAACACAATCTTTTTGGGCTGCAGTGAACACAATCTTTTTGGGCTGCAGTGAACACAATCTTTTTGGGCTGCAGTGAACACAATCTTTTTGGGCTGCAGTGAACACAATCTTTTTGGGGTGCAGTGAACAAAATCTTTTTGGGGTGCAGTGAACACAATCCTTTTTGGTGTGCAGTGAACACAATCTTTGTGGGGTGCAGTGAACAAAATCCTTTGTGGGGTGCAGTGAACACAATCTTTTTGGGGTGCAGTGAACAAAATCCTTTTTGGGGTGCAGTGAACAACATCCTTTTTGGGGTGCAGTGAACACAATCTTTTTGGGGTGCAGTGAACAAAATCCTTTGTGGGGTGCAGTGAACACAATCTTTTTGGGGTGCAGTGAACACAATCTTTTTGGGGTGGAGTGAACAACATCCTTTTTGGGGTGCAGTGAACAAAATCCTTTTTGGGGTGCAGTGAACAAAATCATTTTTGGGGTGCAGTGAACACAATCTTTTTGGGGTGCAGTGAACACAATCTTTGTGGGGTGCAGTGAACACAATCTTTTTGGGGTGGAGTGAACAACATCCTTTTTGGGGTGCAGTGAACAACATCCTTTTTGGGGTGCAGTGAACACAATCTTTTTGGGGTGCAGTGAACACAATCTTTGTGGGGTACAGTGAACAGAATCTTTGTGGGGTGCAGTGAACACAATCTTTGGGGGGTACAGTGAACACAATCTTTGTGAGGTGCAGTGAACACAATCTTTGTGGGGTGCAGTGAACACAATCATTGTGGGGTGCAGTGAACTCAATCTTTGTGGGGTACAGTGAACACAATCTCATACTGAAGGTTTGAGGGTGCTGCCTGTTCCATACTCCCCCTACTCCTCATCTAGCCTTTTAGGGGTACAAACAATAGTAATTGGGGCCTAGTGTGGTTGTGTACGTGTGATATACATACACTTTTTTGGGATCATATTTTCTATTCCGCTATTTAATCAAAAACCTTTGGGGATCAGTTAAATTGGGGGATAGTCTGTGTTGGTACGTGTGAGAGAGATCCACCTTTCCAAGTTGTTGGGGTTCATCTCATACTTCTGAAGGTTTGAGGGTGCTGCCTGTTCCATACTCCCCCTACTCCTAGCCTTTTAGGGGTACAAACAATAGTAATTGGGGCCTAGTGTGGTTGTGTACGTGTGATATACATACACTTTTTTGGGATCATATTTTCTATTCCGCTATTTAATCAAAAACCTTTGGGGATCAGTTAAATTGGGGGATAGTCTGTGTTGGTACGTGTGAGAGAGATCCACCTTTCCAAGTTGTTGGGGTTCATCTCATACTTCTGAAGGTTTGAGGGTGCTGCCTGTTCCATACTCCCCCTACTCCTAGCCTTTTAGGGGTACAAACAATAGTAATTGGGGCCTAGTGTGGTTGTGTACGTGTGATATACATACACTTTTTTGGGATCATATTTTCTATTCCGCTATTTAATCAAAAACCTCTGGGGATCAGTTAAATTGGGGGATAGTCTGTGTTGGTACGTGTGAGAGAGATCCACCTTTCCAAGTTGTTGGGGTTCATCTCATACTTCTGAAGGTTTGAGGGTGCTGCCTGTTCCATACTCCCCCCTACTCCTAGCCTTTTAGGGGTACAAACAATAGTAATTGGGGCCTAGTGTGGTTGTGTACGTGTGATATACATACACTTTTTTGGGATCATATTTTCTATTCCGCTATTTAATCAAAAACCTCTGGGGATCAGTTAAATTGGGGGATAGTCTGTGTTGGTACGTGTGAGAGAGATCCACCTTTCCAAGTTGTTGGGGTTCATCTCATACTTCTGAAGGTTTGAGGGTGCTGCCTGTTCCATACTCCCCCTACTCCTAGCCTTTTAGGGGTACAAACAATAGTAATTGGGGCCTAGTGTGGTTGTGTACGTGTGATATACATACACTTTTTTGGGATCATATTTTCTATTCCGCTATTTAATCAAAAACCTCTGGGGATCAGTTAAATTGGGGGATAGTCTGTGTTGGTACGTGTGAGAGAGATCCACCTTTCCAAGTTGTTGGGGTTCATCTCATACTTCTGAAGGTTTGAGGGTGCTGCCTGTTCCATACTCCCCCTACTCCTAGCCTTTTAGGGGTACAAACAATAGTAATTGGGGCCTAGTGTGGTTGTGTACGTGTGATATACATACACTTTTTTGGGATCATATTTTCTATTCCGCTATTTAATCAAAAACCTCTGGGGATCAGTTAAATTGGGGGATAGTCTGTGTTGGTACGTGTGAGAGAGATCCACCTTTCCAAGTTGTTGGGGTTCATCTCATACTTCTGAAGGTTTGAGGGTGCTGCCTGTTCCATACTCCCCCTACTCCTAGCCTTTTAGGGGTACAAACAATAGTAATTGGGGCCTAGTGTGGTTGTGTACGTGTGATATACATACACTTTTTTGGGATCATATTTTCTATTCCGCTATTTAATCAAAAACCTTTGGGGATCAGTTAAATTGGGGGATAGTCTGTGTTGGTACGTGTGAGAGAGATCCACCTTTCCAAGTTGTTGGGGTTCATCTCATACTTCTGAAGGTTTGAGGGTGCTGCCTGTTCCATACTCCCCCTACTCCTAGCCTTTTAGGGGTACAAACAATAGTAATTGGGGCCTAGTGTGGTTGTGTACGTGTGATATACATACACTTTTTTGGGATCATATTTTCTATTCCGCTATTTAATCAAAAACCTCTGGGGATCAGTTAAATTGGGGGATAGTCTGTGTTGGTACGTGTGAGAGAGATCCACCTTTCCAAGTTGTTGGGGTTCATCTCATACTTCTGAAGGTTTGAGGGTGCTGCCTCTTCCATACTCCCCCTACTCCTAGCCTTTTAGGGGTACAAACAATAGTAATTGGGGCCTAGTGTGGTTGTGTACGTGTGATATACATACACTTTTTTGGGATCATATTTTCTATTCCGCTATTTAATCAAAAACCTCTGGGGATCAGTTAAATTGGGGGATAGTCTGTGTTGGTACGTGTGAGAGAGATCCACCTTTCCAAGTTGTTGGGGTTCATCTCATACTTCTGAAGGTTTGAGGGTGCTGCCTCTTCCATACTCCCCCTACTCCTAGCCTTTTAGGGGTACAAACAATAGTAATTGGGGCCTAGTGTGGTTGTGTACGTGTGATATACATACACTTTTTTGGGATCATATTTTCTATTCCGCTATTTAATCAAAAACCTCTGGGGATCAGTTAAATTGGGGGATAGTCTGTGTTGGTACGTGTGAGAGAGATCCACCTTTCCAAGTTGTTGGGGTTCATCTCATACTTCTGAAGGTTTGAGGGTGCTGCCTCTTCCATACTCCCCCTACTCCTAGCCTTTTAGGGGTACAAACAATAGTAATTGGGGCCTAGTGTGGTTGTGTACGTGTGATATACATACACTTTTTTGGGATCATATTTTCTATTCCGCTATTTAATCAAAAACCTTTGGGGATCAGTTAAATTGGGGGATAGTCTGTGTTGGTACGTGTGAGAGAGATCCACCTTTCCAAGTTGTTGGGGTTCATCTCATACTTCTGAAGGTTTGAGGGTGCTGCCTGTTCCATACCCCCCCTACTCCTCATCTAGCCTTTTAGGGGTACAAACAATAGTAATTGGGGCCTAGTGTGGTTGTGTACGTGCGAGATACATACACTTTTTTTGATCATATTTCCTATTCCGCTATTCAATAAAAACCTTTGAGGATCAATTGAATTGCGGGATAGTCTGTGTCGGTACGTGTGAGAGAGATCCACCTTTCCAAGTTGTTGGGGTTCATCTCATACTTCTGAAGGTTTGAGGGTGCTGCCTGTTCCATACTCCCCCTACTCCTCATCTAGCCTTTTAGGGGTACAAACAATAGTAATTGGGGCCCAGTGTGGTTGTGTACGTGTGATATACATACACTTTTTTTGGATCATATTTTCTATTCCGCTATTTAATTTAACTGGGCCTCCATGCGAGACCTGTGTGCCTTGTTGCGCTGTTTTGAGTACTCCACCAACATGGCCAGTGGCAATGACGCCGTTCTCAGCTTAACTATCCCACTTCTATGCCTCCTTGAAAAAACAATTCGGGCGATGATGGAAGAGGATGTGGCACAGGATGAGGAGGAGGAGGAGGATGAAGAGGTAACATTTCCAAGGCTTTCAGGGCAGTCATTCGCAAGGGGCTCCGAGGGTGGGTTCCTGCACACGCAAACGCCAGGGACGCAATTGTCCAGCAGGGGCACAGTTCTGGAGGATGAGGAGGATGAGGAGGAGGAGGAGCTGGAGGAGGAGATGGAACCATGTTCACAGCAGGGTGGCACCCAGGCCAGCTCATGGCCATCACTGGTGCGTGGCTGGGGGGATACAGAGGACACGGACGATACACCTCCCACAGAGGACAGCCTTTCGTTGCCTCTGGGCAGCCTGGCACACATGAGCGATTACATGCTGCAGTGTCTCCACAACGACCGCCGAGTTGCCCACATTCTAACTTGTGCTGATTACTGGGTGGCCACGCTGCTGGATCCCCGTTACAAGGACAACGTACCGTCCTTAATTCACTCACTGGAGCGCGATCGCAAGATGCGCGAGTACAAGCGCACGCTGGTAGACGCCATGCTGCTGGCATTCCCATCTGACAGCGGGGCCACAGTGGAAGCACAAGGCAGAGGAGGAGGAGGAGGAGGTCGCCAACGCAACCAGGGCACCGCCAGCACCTCAGAAGGCAGGGTTAGCATGGCCGAAATGTGGAAAAGCTTTGTCAGCACGCCACAACAAACAGCAGCACCAGCAGCTCAGATGGAACGTCTTAGCAGGAGGCAGCATTTTACCAACATGGTGGAGCAGTATGTGTGCACACGCCTACATGTAGTGAATGACGGGTCTGCCCCCTTCAACTTCTGGGTCTCCAAATTGGGCACATGGCTTGAGCTTGCCCTTTACGCCTTGGAGGTGCTGGCGTGCCCTGCAGCCAGTGTATTATCTGAACGGGTATTTAGCACGGCTGGGGGCGTTATAACAGACAAGCGCAGCCGCCTGTCCAGAGACAATGTGGACAAGCTCACGTTCATTAAAATGAACCAGGCATGGATCCCACGGGACTTTTCCGTACCTTATGCAGAATAGCAATGGATACCGACCTTACCCACCCATTGTTCCATTTTTGCTCTTTCTCACTCTTTTGGGGTGTACCCTCATTTAAAATTTTTGAAAAGAAGCAGTGTTGGCTACCTCGTCCTCCTCCTCAGGGCCAGATTAATGTAGGGGCTATTGGAGCTGCAGCTCCAGGCCCCTACCTTTTATATAGGCCCCGGGTTGGCCATATTCACTGTTACCGCTCTTCTGTCACTTGTAAACACAGAAGTCTGGCTTCTATGCTCGCTTCCCCAGGCAGCACCCTCAGAACCTCCCCACACAGCGTGAAGGCCGGACAAGGAGGGACAGTTGGCGATGCATGGATGTGTTTATGGGCTTCAGAGACAGCATCCCATGTTGAATTAGGCATGCATGGCTGCACCCTTCCTCCTCTGGGTGCATGGCAAGGCACGGCCCTTAAGGCCCTTCAAAATCCTCAGCACCAAGCCCATGATGCTGTTAATCCGGCCCTGGTCCTCCTCCACCGCCGCTTCCACCTACACCGCCCATAGGTGTGCGCAGCCTATTGCATTAAGGTGTGCACCCCAAAGTTGAAATACACATGCATGTGTTTGCCAGCAGGGAGAGTAATGTATCGGGGCCATGTACCTGTAGGCAAGGAGAAATAGAGCAGAGCAGGTCCCAGGGAGATCTTTCCCATCTCCTCACTGGCAATGCTATGTGCCCTAGGTGATTAGGGTGTGCCCAGGCACACCCAGCACACCCTGTGCGCACGCCTATGTCACCGCTAGGCTTGTGACGGTATCAGATTTTCATGCTGCGATTAATTGATTAAGGTTTTGCCACGGTATACGGTATTATCACGGTATTCTATTATTAAATTTAAATTATTAAATTTCCACCTCACTTCAATTTCATTGCTGAATTTAGGGGCTTTGGTTCACTTATGCACATTATTATATAGTCAGTCAGTACAGACTCTGTGAACCAGGCCTAAAATAGGTCATCAAGCAGTGTCTGGCCTAACTGGTGATAACTGGTTCTGGCGCTCGGCTCCGATCCGATGGCCTGGTCATTAAGAGGGCAAATCCTTGTGGTCAAGAAGTGGTTAAACCTGAAGGAGGTGTTGTTTATAAATTACTTTACTATTGCTTTAGGCCTGGTTCACATGTATGCGGGTTGGTGGTTCACATTTGCACAGGCATAGCAGCCCATTGATTTGAATGGGCTGCTATGCCCTCATTTTCCGCAGAAAAAAGGTGCATGCAGCATTTTTTTAAAATTCAGTGGCCTTGAAATCCATCCTGCTTTTGCACCATGCGACTAACCTGCAGTTCCTGCTCTGGCAAGCTTTCTGCATTTTTTGTATACGTGGGCACGGCATTTAAAAATAAACAGTTTGCGTGTGCAGCAACGGCAGGTAAGTCGCATGGTGCAAAAGAAGGATGGATTTCATGGCCACTGCATTTTTTTAAATTCTGCATGCACCTTTTTTCAGCTGAAAACGCAGGCATAGCAGCTCAAGCCCATTCACATCAATGGGCTGCTATGCCTGTGCAAATGTGGGCCCCCAACCCGCATACATGTGAACCAGGCCTAAAGCAATAGTAAAGTCATTAATTGGTTAAACCTGCAGGAGGACCGGTGTTTTTATCTATTAATGACTTTACTATTGCTTTAGGCCTGGTTCACATGTATGGTTGGGGGCCCACATTTGCACAGGCATAGCAGCCCATTGATGTGAATGGGCTTGAGCTGCTATGCCTGCGTTTTCAGCTGAAAAAAGGTGCATGCAGAATTTAAAAAAATGCAGTGGCCATGAAATCCATCCTTCTTTTGCACCATGCGACTTACCTGCCGTTGCTGCACACGCAAACTGTTTATTTTTAAATGCCGTGCCCACGTATACAAAAAATGCAGAAAGCTTGCCAGAGCAGGAACTGCAGGTTAGTCGCATGGTGCAAAAGCAGGATGGATTTCAAGGCCACTGAATTTAAAAAAAATGCTGCATGCACCTTTTTTCTGCGGAAAATGAGGGCATAGCAGCCCGTTCAAATCAATGGGCTGCTATGCCTGTGCAAATGTGGGCCGCCAACCCGCATACATGTGAACCGCCAACCCGCATACATGTGAACCACCAACCCGCATACATGTGAACCAGGCCTAAAGCAATAGTAAAGTCATTAATAGATAAAAACACCGGTCCTCCTGCAGGTTTAACCACTTCTGGATCGCAAGGATTTGCCCCTTTAAAGACCAGGCCATCGGATCAGAGCACCAGGACCAGTCATCACCAGGTAGGCCAGACACTGCTTGATGGCTATATAATAATGTAATGTGGGCTGCTAGGCGTGTGTGTGTGTATATATATATATTTATTAGAGCTGCACGATTCTGGCCAAAATGAGAATCACGATTTTTTAGCTTGGAATAAAGATCACGATTCTCTCACGATTCTCTGTGTAACAAAAAAAAAAAAAATTGGGATAACTTTACTGTTACGTTTTTTTTTTTTTTTTTATTCATTAAAGTCTAATCATTGCGTTTGAAAGACTGCTGCGCAAATACAGTGTGACATAAAATATTACAACAATCGCCATTTTATTCTGTAGGGTCTCTGCTAAAAAAATATATAAAATGTTTGGGGGTTCTAAGTACTTTTCTAGCAAAAAAAAAACTGATTTTAACTTGCAAACAGCAAGTGTCAGAAAAAGATCCAGTCTTTAAGAGGTTAAACTTCCTTTCTCCCTGGCAGAGGGAAGGAAAAGATACAAATGTAATCATTTTTGTTTATAGTTAGGAGACTTAATGCTGAAAGGTGTTAGCTGAGTGAGTGAATGAGTCATCCAGCTCACTGAAATGTATCAATTCACAAGTCAGGCAGACTTGACAGAGAAACTCGGTATTTTAAAAATGCCACAATAACAATACCGTGGCTATGCAATACCGCGATATATCGAATTACCGAAAACCGGCATATGTCTAGTCACCGCCACATCCACCACCACCTCAACCTCCCTCCTACTCCATATGGGCCTCGTCCTTCAGAGATGAAGAAGAACATTGTTTTATTTTTCTGTTTTTTTTTGTTGTTTTAAGTTATTTCCCTATCCACATTTGTTTGCAGAGCACTTGCCATGCTCTTAATTACGTTTTGCTGCCATTTGCAGCACTCTAGCCCTTTCCTTTGGTGTTTTAGAGCCATTTTAGTGCCTTAAAGTTCGGGTCCCCATTGACTTCAATGGGGTTCGGTGTCCGGGAAAAGTTCGGTAAAAGTCCGGGACACGGACCCGGACTTTTTTTTAAAGTTCGGCCGAACCCGTCGAACACGGACATCTAGGTGTTCGCTCAACCCTACTTATATATCAACAGTTACATCACAAGTGCATATACAAAAGTAGAGAAATGTATCTTTTCTTTTATCTAAGCAAGACACACATCTCAGTTATTTACTGTCAGTTCAGCAGTTGGACATGACAGTTGCGGTTTTGACACTTGTATATCTGCACACAAAGCACAGCTCCTCTGGCTTATGTAGTTCTACGCTATGTGACCGCAGCTCGCTCCTCTTGCTAATGTCGTTCTACAAGCTTTGTGTCTGTCAGAAACAGACTTGTCAGGCTTAACCATCCACCATTTTAGAAGACTTTCCGAGTGCTGCTACATTCCCCCTCTGATGCTGTCATAGCAAGAGTTTGAGTGGAGACGGGAAGCATCATTGCGAAGCGCTAAATTAAGGGGGTATACCGAAAAGGGGTGAGGAAAGGAGTTATGGTAGTTCTATTTCGTCCCAAGGGTTGGTACTTCTACATGGCCATTACATGGGCTGCTGCCTTCCTCGCTACAGTGGCCTCGATGAAACTTTGGATTGCTCTAGCCACAAGAGGATTTAGACAAGGAAGAAATATGCAGGCGGCCACTATTGCCATTTCTACCTCCAACATGGCTTTTAGCCCACCAACTACCAGCATTGAATCCATCCCAGGTCTATACGGGTACATGAACTAGCCTACTCATTCTGTCAGTAATCTCCTCAATTACCCTTCCCTGATCATCAATCCTCAGACAACAATTACTCAGGTTGAACTTTCCACACACCGCTCCCTCTGCAGCTAGCAAATACCTTAAGGCAAGCCTATTCTGGTAAATACCGGTGCGTAGCTCAGTTCCTTGCTTAGCTAGTAAGTTAAACGCATTTGCAGACTCATTAGTAATTTCTAATACAGCTTGCAGCCTAATAATTTGGTTAAGCATATAGATAAGGGTACAGTAACTATATGATCGATCCTGAGCCCAGGTGCCGGGGCCATAAAACTGGAAGATATGTTCAGGGAGCCATTCCCTGTCTTTCCAACTCCCTATCTGGAAGCCAGATACCCTCTTTTTCCTCTGTAGCTTCTCATATACCGGGATTCCCAGTTGGTCCCCACTCCTAATAGGAAGGAGGAAGAATGAGAGTTTCAGGGTACCTAAGACACATGCTCCTGACCAGTCTTTGGGGAGCTCTGAGTAAGCTTTTTTTTCCCACAAATCCAGTATAATATCTCTAGGGCCTTCCAGACTGACTCTTTTGTGAGCTCCTCCCACACCCCCTTTAAATTGGTGAAGTTATAAAAAGGGAGTGGGTCAGGCTACTGTACATCATTATTCACTCATCAGGCTGTCTTTTTTTGAAGTATCATTATAATACTGCTGTCCTAGGCAGGCCATTTCCTCTACATAGGTTTTATACTGGGGGCCTGACCTGGCTATACAATATTTCCCAACTACTGAGGTTTTCAGATGCCATTCTGATTTTACTCGCTTGGAGGGCTTTTCAGAGACGGCATTATATGACATTGTAATCCATCTCCTGGGCTTCCCAAGGCCACTGATCCCACATGTTAGCAATTTGATACCGTTAAATTATCAGCTACTTTCTCTGTCGATCTCTATGAACAGATTCTTTTTTGCTTGTTTTTTTTTTTTTTTTTCCTACTCTTTGTATCCAGTTTGGGTTATCCTATATTACCCATTTTTCAACAGTCTATGTAGAGGATTTAGTCACATTTTTTCAATGTTAACAGTCAGTCAACAGTCTCTGGGTCTATTGTTCCCTGCAGGCGCCACTGCGTTCCATAGTGGGGCTAGTCTTTGTCACAGTGTTTCTAATCTTTTAGGACTCAGTCTTAGTTCACAACCTTTACAGAATCCCTTTCTGAAAATTTTGATCATACACTCTAAGGGGGGTAGGTCTGATGGGTTCCCACCCATTCTATATCCCTAGAGAGAAGTCAAGGCAGACAGAGGGTAGGGTAAGGTTTTGAGAATCTGGTAAGGAGTCCAAGACTCTTGACACCGACGCCCGATTAAGAACTGCGTCTACACAGGGTCCACTATCTCTTCGTTGCCAGGCAACGTCTCATGCACACCATTCACACTCATCTTTTGCCACCCGGGATAACTAACTGGCAGGGGTCTGCCCAGGATGCGCAATCATCCCCTTTCTTGGGGTTTCCTTGGGAGATGATCAGGCTCCCTCCCCTCGAATACCGTTGAGAGGTCCTGACTGACTGGTATCCCAAACAAAAGGCAAAGATCTCACCTGATCCTGAAGTGGAGCTCCAACAGTTTAGTTGGTTCCTGAGTCCGGATTCGAGATACAGCGTAGTCTCCCAGACAATTTGTTCAGTGGCGCCTGAGACATAGGCTTGATCCAAAGGGCTGGCTCTGGAGCGATCCCCAATGAGTCACCACGGTGGAACAGCCACCAGTCTCAAAAATTCCACCTGGATTCTTGGCCAATGCACCAAGAAATGTTGCAAAAAAAATAGTTATTTAAAACCCAGGAATAGAATTTGCGGACACGGACTTTCAGGAAGCACACGTTTTTATTAATTCGCTAGCGAAGGTGACTTAGCTCGACTAATGCCCGTTTGCCAGGTCCTGAAAATAGGCATACACATCACTTATATATCAACAGTTACGTTACAAGTGCATATACAAAAGTAGAGAAATTTATCTTTTCTTTTATCTAAGCAAGACACACATCTCAGTGATTTCCTGTCAGTTCAGCAGTTGGACATGACAGTTGGGGTTTTGACACTTGTATATCTGCACACAAAGCACAGACACATAGCGAGGGAGAGAAAGGGGGCTATGTGACTGCACACACAGCACAGCGGACCGCTCACACAGTCTCACCGCTGGGTCCACCTATGCAATTTGCAGCTGCAGGCAGAGGACGGCAGTTGTCAGGAGCAGGGACCCAGAACAGTAAAGGGGGAGAAGCTGGAGGAGATCACAGCCACTGTGTGAGGAGACCCATCCCATAATAGGTGTCAGTGGAGACACGTGGAGTAGAGAGAGGGAGAGACAAGGAGCATTGCAGGGGGAACCGAGTGGACACTGATCACTAGCAACAAGTAAGTGTCACTGATCCCAGCACCCAACACTGCCATCGAACCCAATACCCACCACCCACATGGCCACTGATCACAGCCCCCCCAGCATTGTCACTGATTGCCTCCCTAGCTCTGCCATTGATCACATTCCCCCCCCTCCCAGCATTGTCACTGATCATGCTCCCCATCAAAGCAAATGATCACCCCCCCAGCACGGCCATTAATCACAGCCCTCCCCCCAGCATTGTCACTGATCCCCCCCCAAGCACTGCCATTGATCACAGCCCCCCCCAGCACTCCCATTGATCACAGCCCCCCCAGTACTGCCATTGATTAAAACCCTCCCCAGATCACTTCCACTGATCACAGCCCCCCCCCCAGCACTACCAAAGATCCCCCCACCAGCATTGCTGCTCATCCCATCCCCCACCAGCACTGCCACTCATTCCATTTCCCCCCAGCACTGTCTCTCATCCCATGCCCTTACCATCACTGCCACGATCCCATCCCCCCACTACTTCCACTGATCCCATCAACCCGCCCAGCATTGCCACTGATCACACCCCCCAGGCCCCAGCACTGCCATCTATCCCATCCCCCAGCATTTCCACTGGACACACCCCCCTGCACTGCCACTCATTCCATTCCCCCAGCACTGTCACTTATCCAGGGGTTACTTTTCCAGGGGTCACAGGACAGGGTTCATAATTGAATGCGTCAGGGGGCCCATGTACACCTGGATAGGAGGAGCAACCACTCCATTTTTAGGAGAACCAATCCACTCCATTGTAAAGGCAAAAAATGACCAGCGCTATGGAGTGTGCGGTGAAGCGTGAGAGACTGACAGGTGTAAGCAGCCAACAACCAAACCCCAAAAGGGGTCAGGATATGTGTAAAGTGCAAAGAGAGGTTGTAAACGGCGCTACCTTTGTGCAATTAAAAGAGATAAAGTGCATACATTCACTGTTAAAGAATTATAAAAAGGGGGTGTCCCATAAATTGAAAAAATATATATGCTGTATATCAAGTGGGTTCAAGTCAGAAAAGATCAAGATATCCTAATCTGTGATAAAATAAAACCCAAAAAGTGCTGAAGTGCAATAAATAAGTTTAATACCATAGACAGTGTTTTTATTGTGATGTACAAATAATAGAAATCAATCCAGTGTAGAAATAAAATCAGGTGTTAGTGATATTCCGGGCACTGTTTATTGCTGAAAGTGCACCATGCCCGCAGAAAACAAATCAGTGAAGTGAAAGTGATAAAGGTTACCAGGGAAAAAATCCCTTAAAATAAAAAGGAAATAATGAAATGAAAATGCCAGCTGCAAACACCCGTATGGCCACTAGGTGTCACGCTGTAAATACAACCTGCCCTGCATGGAAGCTTAGGCAAGGATGGATCTCCAGGGGTCCCCCTCCACAGTCAAAGCACCAGTTGGCGTGTTTCCATATGGAGAGAAAGAAGAGGGGAGCCTCATGAAGTATCAGATCGTATAAATAAAGAAGAAACGTAGCATCCACTCACTGTGTGAAACCGTGATAGCTGCCTCGAATCAGTAGTACTCGCCAGGAAGCTTCCGCGTTCCACGGCGGTGGAATCTCAAACCGGAAGTGACGCTGTGACGCAATGGACCCGCCCTACGCGTTTCGTCATCGACGTCTGCTGGAGCGGCGTCACCACGGCGTACTCCCGGTCTTAATATAGCCAGCCCTTGTCATGGCAACAGATAGACTGCCGTCAGCCATCTTGGTGCTCCATATTTGTTGCCAAAAGGAGGCCATCTTGCTACTCCCTGTATTCCTATAGGTGAGTGTAAAGGGCGGCTTGCATTACATCATTTGCGAAGCAGCTTACATGGGGCTACTACGAGGGCCACATAGAAAAAACAAAAAGAAAAAAGTCAAGAAAAAAATGTATTTAAGTTAAAAAACATTCTTTCCGTAGGGTACAACCTTTAATAGACAAAAGATAAAATATATGCAAAAATAAAAATAAAAATAAAATAAGGCTCCTATTCATGTGAGGAAGGCTCGAAAAACAATTTAAAAAGGTATTGAGAGTCTTATAGCCAACCCTGAATGTGATATGTTATTGGAGACATTTATAGGGCTATGCTCTCTATGAGTGATCCCGTCCACTTCATGGGGGAATTTGAATATAATGTATATTCTGAGAGACTTAAACTCATGGCTGTATATGTAAAAAGGAAAAATAAAAATAAAAATAAAAATAAAAATAAAATTAAAATATCCGATGTTGGATGAAAAGGCTGAAACACAAAAAATTGTTTCATCAAAAAAGTAATATGTATATATAAGTATATATATGCCACCTTCACTGGAGGTAGGTGAAGGGGAATAAAAAATGTTCCGATGTTGGATGAGAAGGCTGAAACACAAAAAATTGTTTCATCAAGAAAAAATATATGTATATATAAGTATATATGTGCCGCCTTCACTGGAGGTAGGTGGGGGGGAATAGGTTCGATATAGAAAGAATATATGTGTATGGGAAGGTATGTTGATATTATATATAAAAAATATGAATTAATAAAATAATTTTTTCAAATTTTAAAATTGTTATTAAACTTATTAAACGTGGTAAAGAGGTATAAAATATATATTAATATTGGAAATTGTATTAATGATAAAATTGTTAGGAGGAATTGGAAACGAATGGATAAGGGTAGTGTTCAAGGATTCCTTAATAAATTGTCAGAAAAGTAAATAGGTGGAATCGTAATATAGGGGGGAGGATTTTTTACCAAAAAGGAGTTGTGGGTACAATAATCTATCCGCGATAGGTAATGGAAGGGCAAACAATCACATGCATAAAATTGCATAAAACCAATATATATAAAATCAGTGTTATAAAACAATTGTAAAAAACAACAATTGTAAAAGACACTTGTAAAACACTTGTAAGAAAACACCGCACAGGGCATGAGGGACATTTGGAAGCTTCCTGGCGAGTACTACTGATTCGAGGCAGCTATCACGGTTTCACACAGTGAGTGGATGCTACGTTTCTTCTTTATTTATACGATCTGATACTTCATGAGGCTCCCCTCTTCTTTCTCTCCATATGGAAACACGCCAACTGGTGCTTTGACTGTGGAGGGGGACCCCTGGAGATCCATCCTTGCCTAAGCTACCGTGCAGGGCAGGTTGTATTTACAGCGTGACACCTAGTGGCCATACGGGTGTTTGCAGCTGGCATTTTCATTTCATTATTTCCTTTTTATTTTAAGGGATTTTTTCCCTGGTAACCTTTATCACTTTCACTTCACTGATTTGTTTTCTGCGGGCATGGTGCACTTTCAGCAATAAACAGTGCCCGGAATATCACTAACACCTGATTTTATTTCTACACTGGATTGATTTCTATTATTTGTACATCACAATAAAAACACTGTCTATGGTATTAAACTTATTTATTGCACTTCAGCACTTTTTGGGTTTTATTTTATCACAGATTAGGATATCTTGATCTTTTCTGACTTGAACCCACTTGATATACAGCATATATATTTTTTCAATTTATGGGACACCCCCTTTTTATAATTCTTTAACAGTGAATGTATGCACTTTATCTCTTTTAATTGCACAAAGGTAGCGCCGTTTACAACCTAATCCACTCCATTTTCCTCCTGCAGCCTTTCAGCTATTCAGATGTACAGGGGGCCGCCTGAGCCCCCTGGAGCATGGGGCTGGGTTGCCCCTTCTATCTACCTCCTACTGCCCCAGGCAGCTGAATACTCCCCCAGCCCCCTCATTCCCTGCAGCACTTCTGGGTCCCCCCCTCCCCTCTCCCTCTGGCTGCGGCAGGGAATCTTTCAGGATGGAGAGCGGGGACCAGTCCCTTCCTTGTCTTAATAAATAGTCAGTGATCTGTACCATTCATAACTGAGGCATAGTAAACTGTGTTTAATATGCTTCAGTTTATGAAAGAACAAGAAGCTCTGTACAGAGCTCTTCCTGTCCATTCATTCTGCACAGTTGAGGCTGCAAAGTTGGAGGTTTAGGGCTGCGTCCTCAATCTCCTTTCTCTGTCCCAGACCCCTAATATCTCACTAAAGCCCCCAACAGGGCTGCTAAAAATAATAAAAAAAAATAATAATAATAATAAATAAATAAATAGGATGATAAAAAATAATAAAAGAATATAAAAAAATAAATACTGACACCAGTGGCAGAACTACAAGTGTTCCACTTGCGACTGGACCCTGGCATTTCACTACCATGGGGGGAGCCCCTGCTGGGGGTCGGGGGGCCCTGTATGGTTTCTTGCACTGGGGCCCTGAAGCACAGATTATTCTTAATTAGCTGCTTCCCTGGCTACAGCAGCAGGTGATTGAGAGCTCTGAAACTGGAAATGCTCAGAGCTGTGTATAGCTTCACTGACATTCCCCGATCTCCCCTCACTAAATAACCTAAGACCCAAGCCCGGGAACCACAGAGCGGGGGTGGGGGGGGGGGTGGTTGGTGTCATACTATCCGTACTGTAAAAGTGGTCACTGAATGACTTTTAATATGACAGCTAGAAGCCAGATGAACAAAACAGTAGCAAAAACATAGTATCTTTTGCAGCCAAGAGTTTGTTTTAAACCCTTCACTCGACATATGTATGTGTATTCAGTGGATATGTATGTATGTTGCATATAGGTATATACAGTGTGTATGTACAGTATGTTCTATGCAGTGTGTACATATTTTGCATGTATAGTGAGAAAAAAAGTATTTGATCTCCTGCTGATTTTGTACGTTTGCCCAATAACAAAGAAATGATCAGTCTATAATTTGAATGGTAGGTTTATTTTAACAGTTAGAGACAGAATAACAACAAAAAAAATCCAGAAGAACGCATTTCAAAAAAGTTATAAATTGATTTGCAGTTTAATAAGTGAAATAAGCATTTGATCCCCTATCAATCAGCAAGATTTTTGGCTCCCAGGTGTCTTCTATATAGGTAACAAGCTGAGATTAGAGCACTCTCTTAAAGGGAGTGCTTCTAATCTTGGCTTGCTAAAGGTATAAAAGACACCAGTCCACAGAAGCAATCAATCAATCAATCAATCAATCAATCTGATTCCAATCTCTCCACCATGGTCAAGACCAAAGAGCTGTCCAAGGATGTCAGGGACAAGATTGTAGACCTACACAAGGCTCTGGAATGGGCTACAAGACATTAAAGGGCCACACAGCTTGGTGAAAGGGTGACACAGTTGGTGCGATTATTCACAAATGGAAGAACCACGGTCTGGGGCTCCATGGAAGATCTCACTTTGTGGAGTTTCAATGATCATGAGAATGGTGAGCAATCAGCCCAGAACTACACGGGAGACTATTGTCAATGATCTCAAGGCAGCTGGGACCATAGTCATCCAGAAAAAGAAAACAATTGGTAACACACTATGCCCTGTACCCCGCAAGGTCCTCCTGCACATGTACAGGCCCGTCTAAAGTTTGCTAATAAACATCTGAATGATTCAGAGGAGAACAGGGTGAAAGTGTGATCAGATGAGACCAAAATCAAGCTCTTTGGCATCAACATAACGTCTGACCTGTGTGATTGCCAACAAGGGTTTTGCCACCAAGCACTAAGTCATGTTTTGCAAAGGGGTCAAATACTTATTTCACTCATTAACTAATTTTCCTGCTTTACGTCCAGGCCACTTTTTGCAACTTGGCACTGTGCGACTTTAACTGACAATTGCGCGGTCATACAACCCCATACCCAAACAAAATTTACGTCCTTTTTTCCCACAAACAGAGCTTTCTTTTGGTGGTATTTGATCACCTCTGCGCTTTTCATTTTTTGCGATATTAATAAAAAACGAGCGACAATTTTGAAATAATAACAATATTTTTCTACTTTGACAGTTAAAAAATATCCAATATATAAATTTTTTGTCATATATTTAGGCCAAATGTATTTAGCTACATGTCTTTGACAAAAAAATTCTCAATGAGTGTATTTTTAACTGCTTTAAGACCGGAAGATTTTACCCCATTCCTGACCAGGCCATATTTTGCGATTCAGCACTGCGTTACTTTAATGGACAATTGCACGGTCGTGCGATGCTGTACCCAAATTAAATGTATGTCCTTTTTTCCCCACAAATAGAGCTTTCTTTTGGTGGTATTTGATCACCTGTGCGATTTTTAATTTTTGCGCTATAAACAAAAAACGTGCGACAATTTTGAAAAAAGAACAATATTTTTCAAATTTTTTTATATGAAATTCCCCCCCCCAAAAAATGTACACAGTACCTTGCACGCATAGTACCACTAATCTAAAAAAAAAATGACAGGCAGAGGCAAGCCACCCCGCACCATCGTCTGCAATCTCCTAAACATGCGCACGAGCACAGTCATCACTACACCAAGATTGACGCATAGAGGAATAAAATTTATGTTATGAGTGTGTCAACTATTGACAACTCTTTGCGGTTGTCTAAAATCTATTCGATACATGTCCCCTGATAGGGGACGTAACAGGGATTGAACTGATAACTGACTACTTAACACATCACTCAAATAGGATGGCACAGTACATTGCACGGCGCACGCGCAGTGCCCCAAATTGGAAGTAAGAGGACCGACCAACCTTTTTTTTTCATCTCCCGGTTCCCAAAATCTATTCCATACAGCGGCCCCTGATTAAACTGGTAAGAACAGATTTTTTTAATTTAAAAAAAAAGAGGACAGCCTCTGCGGAGCTGGGTTGGCCGCGTTACTGAACGCTCATGCACAATGGCTGTAGGCTCATGCGTCCTTTTGCAGAGGTGACAAACCTGGTCAGTCAAACCCAAGGCAACATCATCGACCTCATTCCATATGCGTTTTTTCTGGAGCGTGCCCTGCGAAGAGTGCTGGATCAGGCCGTAGATGAGCATGAAGAGAAAGAGTTGTGGTCACCATCACCACCAGAAGCAGCCTTGTCGTCGTCGATTGCTGGACCTGCAGCAAAGCAGAGAGAGGAGTCTGAAGAAGAGGAGTCAGAGGAGGAAGGTGGCTTTGAGGAGGTGGAAGACCAACCACAGCAGGCGTCCCAGGAGGGCTTGCTGTCACCTTTCGGGAACCCTTGGTGTTGTACGTGGCTGGGTGGAGGAAGAGACCTTCAATGACGTCAGTGAGGACAAGGAACGGGACATGGCTAGCTTTGTATCCAACCTTGTGCAAATGGGGAGTTTGCGGTTGTGCAAATGGACTGTTTGCGGTTGTTTGCGGTGCGTTAAACAGGGAGTTTGGTATGTCAGAGTTTGGTCTGTCACTGTGAAGCGGGCGTTACCCTTACACTACCTGATCGATACAACATCATACCTGATCGTATACACACACTGGATGTTTTAAAGCACGTTATTCCAAACAATTTAGGAATGTTAGGTGATTTATGCCCTTTATGGATTAAAACCCGACTCTGCGTCAACTACGTAATTTTCCATGGGAGTTTTGCCATGGATCCCCCTCCGGCATGCACAGTCCAGGTGTTAGTCCCCATGAAACAACTTTTCCATCACTATTGTGGCCAGAAAGAGTCCCTGTGGGTTTTAAAATTTGCCTGCCTATTGAAGTCTATGGCGGTTCGCCCGTTCGCAAACTTCCGCGGAAATTCACGTTCGCCGTTTGCGAACGGAAAATTTTGTGTTTGCGAAATCTCTAATGACCTTTAAGTGAATAACTCAAAACCAAATTCACTATATAGACCCCTTATGTATTTATACATGTTGATCATAATCATAATCTCCTCTTCTGAAGAGTGAATACATTCAACTCCTCTAATCTTTCCTCATAGCTGAGCTCGTCCATGCCTCTTATCAGTTTGGTTGCCCTTCTCCAGTTCCCTGATATCCTTTTTGGGAATTTGTGCCCAAAACTGAACTGCATATTCCAGATGAGGTATTACTAATGATTTGTACAGGGACAAAATTATATCTCTCTCTCTGGAGTCCATGCCTCTGTTAATACAAGAAAAGACTTTGCTTACTTTGGAAACTGCAGCTTGGCATTGCATGCTATTATTAAGCGTATGATCTACCAAAACACCCAGATCCTTCTTCACTATGGATTCTCCCAGTTATACTCCCTCTAGTATGTATGATGCATGCATATTCTTAGACCCCAAGTGCATACCTTTACATTTATCAACATTAAACCTCATTTGCCACATAGTTGCCCAATGAAACAGTGTTTTGAGGTCGGCTTGTAATGTTGGAGAGGAGACATCTTGTGAGGAAGTTATTCCACTGCATAGCTTGCTGTCATCTTCAAAGACTGAAATGGTACTTTTAATCCCAAACCCGATATCATTTATAAAGTTATTAACGTCCCTGGCGGTCTGATTATGTCAGGATTTTTGTGCTAAAAGCAGTACATTGTTTTGCATGGAAATCTGTTGTTTTATATTTTAGGCCTGTAATTCTTAGGAATAACCCACTTAAATCTGTCCAAACAAGAGTCTAGTAGACATCCTGGGTATGATAAAGTTTGAAACACAAAATAATAAAATTATAATATAATAATAATACATTTTATTCAATAATATAATCAAACCAAAAACACTGAAATATGAACAAACAAGGAGTGCGATATTACTAGTCACTGTAATAAAGGTTCAGTAAACATCCCAGGTATTAAATATTTTGAAACATGGGACTGCACAAAGTCCGACGTCACAATTGGGACAATAGTATCTGGTTTCTTTTCTTATTTTCTTTCCACTGTCATCTCTTTTCGAGCAACAAACCACGCACATCCTTGTAGGTGCCGACTTTTTCTCAGTTGGTGGGATGTAGTCCATAAAGTGACGACTAGTCAGGCGTTCCGGGTTGACAACGCCAACAGCACGACGTCCAGATCTGTTCACAGCCATTGATGGTGTTTGGTGACTCAGAAAGATTTGCTCGGCAACTTTACAAATAAAGTCAGCATGAATCAAAGGCTTGTCACTTGTTTTTTTGAGCAGAATGTTTGCATTCTACAAGCAGTGCTCAAGAAGATGTCTGAAGATCATTTTATAGTATTTTTTTTGCTGCTTCCTCATAGCTGGGTAGAATGTCATTGCCTGGTCGGCTCTGTCGACACCTCCCGTGGTGTTGTTGTAGTCTATCACTACTTGTGGCTTCATGACTTCCCTTTCGTGCGTACCATAACAGTAGAGGTGTTATGCACAGTACTCATTAGGCACACATCTTTCTTGTCCCGCCATCGCAGTGCCATCATTTTGCCTTTCTGCCAGGCAACCATTTCTCCTGTCTTCAGCTTCTCTTTGCCAAACATTGGCGGCATGTCGCGCCGGTATGCCCTTACGGTTCCATAGGCATCAGTTTTGTTATGCAGTAGAACCTCATAAAGTTCAGAAGACGTATAAAAATTGTCCGTTGTTACACAATAGCCCTGATTTAGCAATGGCTCAATCAGTGAGAGAACAGAAGATGTTGACATTCCATAATTACTGTATTTTTCATCAAATTTTGTTCCTTTCCAGTGTATATCACTGATTTCCAAATGTAGCCAGTTGATGATTCCCACAGCATGTAGGATTTTTGCCAAATCGTGCCCTCTTTGATGCAATGTATTGCACCCAGCTGAGCCTTCCCTTGTAGGCCATTAGACTTTCATATATGCCAATGTCTCTTTCTGGCACATAGCTCCGTTGGAAATTCTGAATAATCATTGGATATGCTTCCCAAATTTTTTTTAGTTTTGGTGCAGGATGGGTAGTTTCATCAAATTCTTCATTATTTTCAAATTGCAGATATTTCATTATGAGGGAAAATCGGTATTCTGAAATGACCGTGCCAAAGAATGGAGTGGCGAATAATGAATTGGTTGTCCAATACCACTTCTGCAGGGGTTTTCCCACTGCTCCCTGAAGAATAATTAGGTCCAGAAATTTCAAAAGGTCATCTTTGGTCACTGGTCCCCACTTTCTGCATCTTGCAAACCTTCGATGCGTAGCGCATTGTTGGTCTTTGTACCGCTTGGTCTCTGTAACAATGTTTTCAATAACCTCATTGGTCAAAAATAATTGGAGGAATGCCAAGGGGTTGTCATGGTCAATATCAACTTTTATACCAGGTGCTCCTGTAAATGGGAATCTTGGGGGTGCTGCCTGATCTGTACCGCAGTCAATAGAGCACCAGTCACAGAATCGTCGCTGTCGTCATCACTTTCCATACTGGATGATAAATTCTCCCACGAATCGCTATCGCTCAGTTCTTCAAGAAACTCCGTTTTTTTTTCCTTTTTTTTTATGCTTGTTATGCCGTCGGGATTACGGATCGGATCCCTTTTTCTTAAATTTTTTTTTCTCTGTTTCCATTTATTTTTTCCTTCACATTTTTCCATAATTAGGCTAGGCACGGTTTGTGCTTTCGACGTGATATTCCCGTAGTGTTGTGCTTAGTCTGTTAAGCTTACACTATAGTTTTGTTGGACTCCTTTCTTGGAGTACCTTCCCCTGTTTTCTACTGCACTTTTTCTCTTTTTTTTTTTTTTTTTACACACTCCGCTATGATACCTACAAACCTCTCTCGGACCCGGCTGAAGCTGGGGTCTTATAACGTCAATGGCATAAATAGGGCCTCTAAAAGGGGGCAAATTTTGTATCAAATGCATAAAAATCAAGTAAACTTACTACTATTACAGGAAACACATTTTCGGTCTGACTCTGTACCCTCATATTCCAATAAATATTTTAACAAGTGGTTTCATAGTACCAATCCATTGGAGAAATCAAAAGGAGTATCTATTGCGATTCATAAATCGCTACCTATTAAGGTGATAGACCAGGTATCTGACCCACAAGGAAGGTATGTGTTTATAAAATTCTTACTTTGGGAGACTAAATTGACAGTAGGGAATTTTTACTTGCCTAATGTGAATCAGGTAACAACAGCTCTGAAGTTTTTAGAGCTTCTGTCTAGTTTTGCAGAAGGGAAAATTCTATTGGGGGGGACTTTAACCTCCCTGGCGGTATGATTCTTTTGGATTTTAGGTGCTGAAAGCGGTACCATTATTTTGCATGCAATTCTTGTGAATGAGCAGCCCAAACCAACTGTATACATTTATTATATATATTATATATATATATATATATATATATATATATATATATATGTATGTATACATATATTATATATATATATATATATATATATATATATATATATATATATATATATATATATATATATAATGTATACAGTTGGTTTGGGCTGCTCATTCACAAGAATTACGTATATATGTATATATATATATATATATATATATATATATATATATATATGTACGTATATATATACTGTATATATATATATATATATATATATATATATATATATATATATATATATATATATATGTATATATATATATATATATATATATATATATGTATATATATATATATATATATATACATATATTTACATAAAAAGTACAGTAAAACTGCAGGAAAGGGCACTGGGGGGCAATGTAATGTGATTTTATTTTATTTTGAACGGTATCAGTGTGTTTGGTGTGTTTTACATTTGAATTTGCCGCCGGTTCCACCCCCTGGCGGACGTCACGTCGCCGGAGACGGAAGCCGGGGCTCGCAGACGATCAGGAGGAAGCTCCGCCGCCGCACACCGCTCGCAGTCTTCGCTGGATCCCGGAGAAAAGGTAAGTAAAACCTCTTCCAGCATCCAGCGATCTTCTTAGTGCTACCCCGAGTGTGACTCGAGGTTACCGCTTTTGGCTCTAAAATCTTACCCCGAGTCACGCTCGGGAATACCGCTAGGAAGGTTAACATCCCGCTGGAACCCCTGTTAGATTCATCGGCTTTGAGATCCGCAATTTCCTTCACTAAACTAAGGGCTTTTAAGCGGGCTCTATTTAATCTGCACTTGGTAGACGTCTGGCGGATCTTGCATCCAAAAACTCGGAATTATACATATTTTTCATCAGTTCACCAAACTTATAGTCGCATAGATTATTTTTTTGTGGATCATAGTTGTTTAGACTGGTCCCATATATGTGATATAGACTCTTCGGTTTGGTCTGATCACTCTCCAATATACTTAACATTTCTCCTACCAGCTTCGCCGACATGAGAATGGACCTGACGCTTCAATGACACTTTATTGATGAATTCAGAATGTATAAATCTGATTGAGGAGACTATTACTATTTTTTTTAGTGACCATGTTTCTGATGAGACTTCGCTCCCCATTCAATGGGAGGCGCTTAAGGCTGTTCTCCGTGGCTTTTTTATTCAGATAGGGTCTAGATTGAAGAGGGAACGTTCAGCGGCCAGAGAGGCCGCAGTTACACGCCTCCGTATTCTAGAAACAGAACATAAAAAAGCGCCCACAATGCAATCGTTGGCTGACGTATCGACGGCTCGTCTACATTTTAGAGAGCTGTATGAGACATCTGCCCGCAGATATTCTGATAAAATAGCTTTGCATCAATACAAATCTCAAGATAAGTGTGGAAAGTCCTTAGCTAGGACTCTGCATCCTAGGTATCCATTTACTTTTATAACTCATATCCGTGATGCTACTGGAGAATTAGTATTTCCTGACGCCAACATGGCAGCATACACATGATATAGCTCCGCCCCTATATCCACCCACAGGACCTGTTTAAATCTATAAAAGTTTGACTGAGAGCAACCTCCCCATTCTCCTTTTTGTCCTCAAAAGATCAACACCTACAGACCATCATATTCAAGACAAAAGCTCTTACCTACCGACTATGTCGCAGTTCCGTCTGGGTTCAGCCTCTCCCAGGTCGAAGTCCTGCATCTTAGGCATGCCAATGGCGCCAACAAGGTGATGAACCCCTTCTGGTGGTCTTCTGGGGTGAGGAGTTCTCTTGGTAGAGATAGTGTCCCTCTTGTGGCTTCCATGTTGTGGGATCTGTTTATGGCAGCAGGGGCAGCATATCTCATGGTTCTTTCCTTCCTTTCCTTGATGTTTCTCTGTTAGGGTGGGGGGGCAGGGGTTTGCATCAAAATTATTCCCCTATATGTATATTGATGTGTAGACTGTTATATAACATTCCCTGGTGATCTAGTAGCTGGTGTGTGCAAAAACTCTGTTTTGTATTCTTACTGCTAGTTGTATAGTTGAAAAAAGTCATTGTAAAAAAGTCATTGTATGTTGAAAAGGTAATTTCCCTCATCCAAATTAACTTTATTATAAAAAGCTGGGAGGGGGGGAGGTTCATGGCTATTTCAACAGCCTAATTAAACCCCCACCCAACAAGGAAAAACATGTCCATAGGAACAGGACGCCAAGAAAGCAGCACGCCATGGACAGTCTACTAAAACAGGTAAGTGTCTTATGGGGGGACGTTAGAGGGGGGGGGGAGGGGGATAGGAAATAGAGAGAAGGCAGTTTTTTTGTATTTTATGACTATTTAAAAAAAAAAAAAAAAAAAAAGGGTTTCTTTGTGTGTGTGTGTATGTGTGTATGTATATATGTATGTATGTGTATATGTGTATATATGTATATATGTATATATGTGTGTATGTATGTATGTATATAAAAAAAAAAATAAATATGTTTCCTTTTCTAGGGGTTTTTATGAAGGGGCGGTGGGAGGGGATAGTGATAAAAATATATAAAGGTTCAGTGTGTTGGTATAGATTTAAATAAACATAGGTGTTCATTTCATGTCACAAGGTATCTTTGCATGTATATAGATAAGAAAATTATTAGAAATCTTTCCTCTTCCTTTCCTTTCCTCTCTATGACTATGCAGCCCCCCCTGCACCTTTCAGTATCCCATTTCAACATGAGCTTACCGCCACACACACAAGACCACCACCATATCAGGTAAAGAGCCAACATCTGGTAAGTAAGAAGAAGCGGGAAAAAAGAGTGCCTATGCCCTGACGAGCGTGCCTTTTTATCTATTCAAGCCCCAGCCGCTCGCATTCCCGCTACACGAGGTCCAGAGCCTCTCTGGATCACCAAAGTGTCTTCAAAAAAAAAAAAAAAAAAGGGCAGAAAGTGACTCCTTGAGTCCTGGCAGGCCTCAAGCACGAGGACGCAAATGCTCTCAAAAAAAGAAGAAACACAGCATCGCCACAGCGGGCGCAGCGCCCGAGAGGCAAATGCTGGTCGTGCAGAGACGACCCAATGGAGGGCAAATTAATGTGCAGTCCCTGCTTCAGACAGCTAGCCAGAGACCAGGAGCTTGAAAGCCAGCAAGTCTCAACCCTGCTGAAAAGGGTAGTTCAAGACTCACTGGCGGAATTTTCGGGGCGCCTGACGCAACCAATGGCAGGTGGGCAAGTCACGGCCCCCATAATGGCTCATGAGCCTACCATCCAGGCCTCCTCGGAAGAGGACTCCGAATTCAAATTTTTCATGGTTTCCCCATTTATAAAAGCCGTAAAGGCGGCACTGGAATAGGAGGACCCGGAACCCCCCCCCCCAAAAGATGGGGAAGACTTACTACCCCAGTCTGCAAAAGCAGGTCGATACCTTCCCTCTTAAGGCAGAAATAAGAGGTCTGTTTCAGGAAGAATGGGAGAAGGGAGAAAGAAGATCCGCTTCTTCCAGTAGACTCCAGAAGCTATACCCCCTCACAGAAGAAGACGGGGCGTCATTATCCAATCCACCTGTGGTGGACGCGGCAGTCACCAGACTGGCCAAAAATGTAACCCTCCCAATGGAGGATTCCTCCTCCTTCAGGTATGTTCCAGACAGGCGTATCGACACTGACTTAAAAGGAGCCTACCTTGCAGCAGGTAGCGCCTGTAAACCAGCATTAACATCTGTGGCAAGCACCATAAGAGTATGGACGCAGAATTTGGAATGCGCCATCAATAGCCAACTGCCGAAAGACCAGATCATTAAAGCTCTGGATGAAATTAAACTTTCCGCAGACTTCAAAGGGGAAGCCAATCAATAAAAACTTTTTTTACTTCACCCTTATTTGTGCCTTTAAAGTCCATTCAACTTCTCCCAATGATTCGATATTCAAAGGGGCAGCGGAGATAGACATTATTAGGTGGTCCGCCAGAGCAATGCTCAGCTCGGTGACAGCCAGGAGGGCCCTATGGCTAAAACCCTGGGCGGCAGACCCTTCATCGAAGCAAAATTGCTGCAAGCTTCCCTTCGACGGGAAAGCCTTATTTGGCCAAAATTGGAGACTGCCATCTCCAGAGTCACGGGCGGAAGGTCGGGTCTACTGCCCCAAGACAGAAAAACCAGGAGACACAGGGGACGACCCTCCAGAGTGATACCGAATTATTTCCGGGCATACGGGAACTCTCGCTACAACAGAGACTCCGGAAGGAACTGGAGAGGCACTCACTCCACCTTCTTGAGAAATCAAAGAAACAAGGCCCCTACAAATCCCCCTGCCTCCCAGAAACCCTTTTGACGCCAAACCAGTCCAGAGGGAAATGGTCGGGGCGCGATTGCGCAGATTTGCCCAAATCTGGCAGGATCATTGTCAGGACCGGCGGGTGCAGTCCACAGTTCGGCAGGGCCACTATTGCCCATTCAAGCAGCACCCCCGAGTATTCCTTTACCCGCACCAAGATATCAGTCTCCCTCAAAAATGTCAGCACTGCAGGAGTATATCAATATCCTGCTGGATCAGGAGGCGATCGTAGCAGTTCCTGCCTATCAGAGGTTTACAGGGTTCTACTCGCCTCTGTTCCTGGTCCAGGCGAAAAAAAACAAAAAAAAAAACAGGAGGTTTCAGGCCAGAAATAGACCTCAAGAGGTTGAACCAGTTCACCAGGTTGGAGAGGTTCAAAATGAAGTCCCTCAACATGATAATTTTAAATAATCCAGCCAAGGGACTGCATGATCTCAGTGGGTCTACAGGACGCATATCTGCACGTCCCAATACACAAAGCATATCAAAAGTTCCTCAGGTTCGCGTTAGGGGAAGACCACTTTCAATTTGTCTGCCTCCCCTTTGGGCTGTCAACGTCCCCGCGAACCTTTACCAAGGTACTAATTGCAGTCTTGGCCCCCCTCAGAGAGAAGGGCCTCAGGGTCCACCATTTTTTGGACAATATTATTCTTATAGCCCAAAATTTAGACCTCTTACTACAGCAAAGAGACTTACTTTGGCCACCCTAAGGACATCCGGCTGGATAGTAAACCTACAGAAAAGCCAGCTGGAACCTACGTGGAATATGGTCTACCTGGGAGCCCAATTTAATACCCAAGCGGCCACAGTCTTTTTACCTTTACAAAAATTCCCCAAGATAAGGAAAAAAGATACAGCAGACCCTAACAATATCGGTGATGTCAGCAGCCCAATGTATGAGCCTGTTGGGGACCAGGGCGTCCTGTATTCCGATGCTTCCATGGGCACATCAGAGACTCAGAATCTTCCAGCTGGGCTTCCTAGCGCAGTGGAGAAAACTGATACTAGATCAACCCATCAGGGTCAGCTTCCAAATGAGAAAGAGTCCTTGGTGGTGGACACGCCAAGACACTTTATTGGGACACCGGCCATTGGGTCCACAAGATTGGATCACGGTCACTACGGACGCAAACGCAGCAGGGTGGGGAGCTACCTGCGAAACACACAAGACTCAGAGCAGATGGGAATTCCCAACACAGGGCCTAGTTTCCAACGTCCTGGAGCTCCAGCAGCCTTTATGGCTCTAACCCCCCTACTACCCTACATAAGTGGGCGTCAAGTCCTAATACGCATGGACAATACAGCAGCAGTGGCATATGTACAAAGGCAAGGAGGAACACACAGTCATTCTCTCCTAGCAGAGGTAGAACCAATAATGACATTACATGTAGTATGCTCATGTGGAATCCACAATAGTGTGCCACATCCCAAGGACAATAGAATCTAAGAAAAGAATTCCCCTAGAGGTGGGACTTTATAGGCACTAATATATTAGTGCCTATAAAGTCCCACCTCTAGGGGAATTCTTTTCTTAGTACCAATAATGACATTGGCACAACAACACCTGGCAGATCTAAGGGAAAGATATCTGCCAGGCAAGCAAAACATGAAAGCGGACATTCTCTCGGCAGTTCAGGAACCCCAATGAATGGGCTCTTCACCCGGAAGTGTTCGGGCAGATCGTCCTCCAGTGAGGGCCCCCGCGAGTGGATCTCTTTGCTTCCTCAACCAACTAAAAGGTAACCCGCTTCCTCTTGCACTACCCTCACCCAATGGCGGAGGGGACCGACGCCTTGACACGTGTGGAGGGCACAACTGGCCTACGCCTTTCCTCCAGTCTCACTAATACTGAGGTTTCTGAGGAGGCTACTGGCAGAGAATCTGGAAGTAATTGCGATACTTCCATACTGGCCACGCAGACCATGGTTTTCCCTGGCAATGGATCTGAGCATATATCCTCCAGTCATGCTGCCAGAAACCCCGCTTCTCCTGGAGCAAGGAGACATCCTACACCCGAATCCATCTCGGCTGACCCTAGAGGCCTGGAGGTTGAAAGGCAAGGTTTACAAGACCTAGGATGTTCACCAGAGGTCATACGTACACTGCAAAGCTCCATGAAGAATACCATATTCACCAGAATATGGGAGAAGTTCGCAAGCTTTGCGACCAACCGGCAGTTCGAACCAAGTAACCCCAATCTTTCGTAGATCCTTTCTTTTCTGCAAACGGGGCTAGATCTAGGGTTAAGCCTAAGCTCTCTGAAGGTTCAAATTTCGGCCATCTCGGCCTTTACGCAGAAAAAATGGTCAGCAAATCCGCTAGTGGAACGGTTCATGAGCGCAGTTCTTAGGCTTCGTCCTTCGAAGAGGAATAGGTTTCCCCAATGGGACCTGGTGGTAGTCCTAAATTTCCTGACACAACCCCCATTTGCTCCAACGTAGGACTGTTCATTAGGGAATATCACCCTGAAAACTGCCTTCCTAATTGCCATAACTTTGGGCGGGAGAGTGTCAGAGCTCCAGACCCTGGGTGCTACTGTCCCGTATACAACTTTCTTTCCGGATAGAGTGGTACTAAGATCACTGGATCACTTCGTGCCTAAAGTGGCTTCAATATTTCATCTTAATAGTGAATGGGTACTCCCGGGATTTCCAGAGGGGTCAGAGGCTAATCCTTCAGAAACTGGACATCCCCAGGATCCTAAAGGCCTATCTACAGGCAACGGCTGCCTTCAAACCATCTGAGAGGCTTTTCATCATTCCTTCCGGGAAAATGAAGGGGAAGGATGCCTCAGCCAGAACAATATCAGCATGGATAGTCAAAACCATTCAAAATGCATATAGAGTGATTGGGTAGGATTCCCCGGGGGTGGTGAGGGCTCACTCGACCAGAGCAGTGTCATCATCCTGGGCAGCATGTGCAGGGGTGGCTCTGGAGACAGTGTGCAGAGCAGCCAGCTGGTCTTCCCGCCATACGTTTCTGAAAACATTACAGAGTAGGTTTAGCAGCTCTCACTACGGTGGAGTTCGGGGGAAGAACTATTCAGGCATCTTTGTCTACATGTTAAAATAAAGACTGAGTTTGCAACATTAAAACCCTCCCTCTCAGAAGCTCATTAGTTATCATGTGTATGCTGCCATGTTGGCGTCAAAAAAATGGAAAATTGTATCAAATACTTACCGTAATTTTCCTTTCCTGACACCAATACATGGCAGCATACGGACCCTCCCTCTTGATCTTTATGCTTTTTACGAAGAATGGGGAGGTTGCTCTCAGTCAAACTTTTATAGATTTAAACAGGTCCTGTGGGTGGATATAGGGGCGGAGCTATATCATGTGTATGCTGCCATGTATTGGCGTCAGGAAAGGAAAATTGCGGTAAGTATTTGATACAATTTTCCATTTTTCCCCTAATAATATCGGGCAAACGTTTAAAGAATTTTACCACTCTTTAATATTCCGTCAACACTGACCTCAGATCAGTATGCCCTTTTGAAAGCAGACAAACGTTCTTATATTATGAAGACCGCTCTTCCGAGCTTAGAAGGAGATGTAGTGGAAGAATTTGAATCGTCTATTACAGTAGAAGAGGTGGCGAGAGAGATCTCGACCACTCCTTCAGGTAAAATTCCAGGTCCAGACGGTTTTACCCCTACATTTTTTAAAGCTTTTTCTTCTCTTCTTGCTCCCTTCAAGACTAAAATGTTTAATTCTCTGTCAGAAGACGTTTGGTTTGCGCCTCAAACGTTGGAGGCTCACATATCTCTTATCCCGAAACCCGTCAAAGACCATCTGTTACGACATCCCAAGTATAACAAGGGTTACAGTCGTCTAGGATAATCCGCTCCCGAACACCAGGACAGTTATCGACCACTCCAATCCGCCATACATGAAGCCCATCATTAATTCTCCCCCAAGTACGAGATAAGGCTCTGTAGTGAGGTTCGATCAAGAGTAACTCTCTTCTCTTTTATTGAAAGAAACACAACACTTATATATACTTTGAGAATACCACATGAACAATGACTGTGTAATTACAGCCAGGTGAGCTCATTAACATATTTATCAATAGTCTCAGACCCAATTAACATACTGTCCTATTTTAGACAAAAGCACTTAGTTAATCAGTAGACATTCTTTAGGAGGGGTAGCTGGAAACAATCCCCCCTCTCTGCAGCTAATACACATTGAATTAGCAGACACGCTGTCTCTCATAGTTCCTGGACACCCAAATTAGGAGTTTCACTTCCTGTGCCTTACAGTTTACAGGAATAAGGTAGATCTACATATTTCCTGAGAGATATGGGTAATGCATATACTGTCCCATTTGAAATAGTCCAAACCATATTCTCAGTGTACACCACCCTCCCGGTCACCCTGCATCCATAAAAGATGCAGGGTGACTTAAACATAAGAAAGCCACACAAGGCTGGACATGGTGCCTCCCAACCTCTTTAAAGGAATCTGGGGTCCACAACCCCCATGCCCAAAGTGACTCCTGTCACATTTCTCCCCTTTCGGCAGGAGACTAACACAGAAGGAGACCCAAAACGGGTTTACTTCAAAGTTAGTCCGTAGTTCCAGTCCTCCAATGTCTGCACCCACAAAGTACCCCAAACAAATTGTCCGGGACAGAAAGTCACTCACCCAGCCAACCTCTGCCTCTCTTGTAGAACATCTCCTCTGTGGGGAAGAAGCATGAACTGGCCCTTCTCCCAGGATTCCTTTCAGCTGCTGGAGAGAAGACAGGGTAGCTGGGCTCACTTCCTCATGCTGTTGGGGATCTGGGCCGACTGCCCAGCCTCCCTGGGGTATACAGGTGGAGATTGTAGTCTCATCCACCTTCTCAGGGAATCCATCCTTAGTAAGTTGAGGGCAGAGGCCAGCAGCACTCTGCTCTGTTGCCAGCCCTTCTGCTGGGTTGGTGTCATCATTCTGGGACACACTCTGCTGCTGGGAAGGGACCGCCACCTTTTCACCCTGGGCCTCCAGAACTACCACAGGTGTAGGGCAGAGGTCTTGGACCCTCTGTCCAGTTGTCAGCGCTTCTTCTGTAGAAGTTTCTTGTAACTCCACAGATGCTGCTCTTGGTGTTGGACAGAGCTCAGTGACATAAGGCCCTGATGTCAGTGGTTCTGCTGGCAAGTAAACTGCAATGCCAGTGGCCTGGCACACACCTTCCTGGGTCACCAATTGTTGCCTCCAGAGGTCAGCAGCGCTATGCCTGGATGGCTGCTCATCTGCTGTGGGCTCACTGGGAGGTTCCTCCTCAGCAGAAAATTCTAATAAATCTCCAGTCTCTGGAATTGCTGAAAGTCCAGGACACAGACTGGTGGCACTTGGGCCCAGTGCCAACACTTTTGCAGGTGATTTATAATCTAAATCGTGAAGAGAGTGGAGGGAAGAGATTGGACTTTATAGGCACCAGTATAAAAATTGTATATTCTTTATTAGAAAATTCACAAAAACACATTAATAACAAAACACAAAAGAAGAGGGATATAAAAAAAGACAACATATCATATACAAAAATTACAATAAGGCGGCAAAGCCTCAAAATGGTTGTGCAAATCGCATAGCCTATCAAGTATTGATTATTTGAACAACAATCACAAGTGATACAAAGATGACCTGTGTTCATGAGGCGGCCCTGGAGAAGGAATGGCCGTCTCCAAAGGGTCGTCTGTACATAATAGATACAGATGTTAGGTATTTCCTCTAGCCTTTAAGGCTTGATTTATCACAAGGTTCTCTCACCTGAAATATCTATCTCAGATGTTTGCTCTCATCATATGCTCCAGAAGAAGCTTACTAGGTTAAGCGAAACATGTAGGGCAGCTGGGATTCAACCTAACATCTGTATCTATTATGTACAGACGACCCTTTGGAGACGGCCATTCCTGCTCCAGGGCCGCCTCATGAACACAGGTCATCTTTGTATCACTTGTGATTGTTGTTCAAATAATCAATACTTGAAAGGCTATGCGATTTGCACAACCATTTTGAGGCTTTGCCGCCTTATTGTAATTTTTGTATATGATATGTTGTATTTTTTATATCCCTCTTCTTTTGTGTTTTGTTATTAATGTGTTTTTGTGAATTTTCTAATAAAGAATATACAATTTTTATACTGGTGCCTATAAAGTCCAATCTCTTCCCTCCACTCTCTTCACCTTGTAATTTAGGATGTGGCACCCTTAAATAACCCTCTCTTTACATAGTTAGTGAGGCTGAAAAAAGACACAAGTCCATCCAGTTCAACCTATGTGTGTGTGTTTGCTTTTAACCGTACATTGTATACCCCTGTATGTTGTGGTCTTTAACCACTTAAGCCCCGGAGGATTTTCCTGCTAAAAGACCAGGGGGTATTTTGCGATTCGGGACTGCGCGACTTTAACGGACAATTGCGCGGTCGTGCAACGCTGTACCTAAACGAATTTGACGTCCTTTTTTTCCCACAAACAGAGCTTTCTTTTGGTGGTATTTGATCACCTGTGCGATTTTTTGATCACGCGCTATAAACAAAAAAAGAGCGACAATTTTGCAAAAATAGCAATATTTTTCACATTTTTTATATGAAATTCCCCCCAAAAAAAATGTAAAAATCAAAATTTTTTAACATTTTTGGCCAATTTGTTTTATCCTACCTATGTTTGGTAAAAAAAATCGCAAAAAGCGTATTTTGATTGGTTTGCGCAAAAGTTATCGCATTTACTAACAAAGGGAAAGATTTTTGTCATTTTTGTTGTTTTTTTTTTTAACGCGTAATGGCGGCGATCTGCGATTTTTTTTGCGGTACTGCGACATTGCGGCGGACAGATCGGACCCTTGACTGACATTTTTGACACTTTTGGGGTTACCAGTGACATTTCTACAGTAATCAGTGCTATACATATGCACTGTTACTGTAAAAATACACTGGCAGTGAAGGGGTTAACTTTATTTGGGAGGGAGGGGCTGTGTGTGTCCCTAGGGGCGTGATTCTTACTGTGATTGGCTGTGGCTCTAGCTGTAAGGACACTGATCAACGGATCTACATACTAGATCCGAGTAATCAGTGTCTTTACAGCGAGGAGAATGACAGGTGGCTTGTTTACACAAGCTGCCTGACATTCTCCCTCTCCCCCGCCGATCGCCGAGTGACCGGCGGACATCGGGTCCGCTGGTCACACGCGCGGGGGGGTGCGTGACCGCGCGGGAGCGCGCCTCCGCGGGCGCGCGCTCGCTCCCCAGACCCTCCCAGGCTAGTGACGTTAATTAACGTCACTCTGCCTGGTAGGGGCTGACCGCCGCAGTAAATCTACTTGCGGCGGTCGGCAAGCAGTTAAGGTGTCCATCCAATAGTTTTTTGAAACTATCAATGCTCCCCGCTGAAAAGACTGCTTGCGGAAGAGAATTCCACATCCTTACCGCTCTTACAGTGAAGAACCCCTTACGCACTTTAAGGTTAAACCGCCTTTCCTCTAGTTTTAGTGAGTGGCCACGTGTCTTATTGTATTCCCTTACTCTAAATAGTTTGTTCCTTATGCTAGGGTCGCCAGTACAGTATTTGTACATTGATATCATATCCCCCCTCAAGCGTCTCTTCTCCAGAGAGAATAGGTTCAGTGCTTGTAGTCTTTCCTCATAGCCGATGTCCTCCATTCCCCTAATTATTTTTGTTGCCCTTCTCTGGACTTTCTCCAGTTCCAGCACATCCTTCCTGAGGACCGGTGCCCAGAACTGGACAGCATACTCCAGATGTGGCCGGACCAGAGTCTTGTAGAGTGGAAGAATAATCTCTTTATTTCTGGAGTGAATCCCCTTTTTTATACAACCCAGTATTCTGTTGGCTTTGCTTACAGCGGCTTGGCATTGCATGCCACTTCCAAGCCTGTTGTCTACCAGTACCCCCAGGTCCCTTTCCATCCTAGACTCACCCAGAGGTTCCCCCCCTAGTGAGTAGCTTGCTTTCTGGTTTCTGGCCCCCAAGTGCATTACTTTACATTTTTCTACATTAAATCTCATCTGCCATGTAGTTGCCCACCCCGTTATTTTGTTCAGGTCTGCTTGCAAGATTTCCACATCCTGCATAGAAGATATTGGCATGCCTAATTTAGTATCATCTGCAAATACTGAGATTGTACTAGATATCCCCTCCTCTAGATCATTTATGAATAAATTAAACAGGATTGGTCCCAGGACAGAACCCTGGGGGACCCCACTTTCCACACCCGCCCAATCCGAGTACTCCCCATTAATCACCACCCTCTGTACTCTCCCCTGGAGCCAGTTCTCTATCCAGGCACTCACCTTATGGTCCATACCTACCTTCCTTAGTTTGTACAGTAAGCGTTTGTGGGGAACGGTGTCAAAGGCCTTTGCAAAGTCCAGATACACCACATCCACAGGCTTACCTTTATCTAAGTGGCAGCTCACTTCATCGTAGAAGGTTAATAGATGCGCCTAGACACCCTGCGACCTAGGAGCGCACATATAAAACCATTTTGACTTATAATCTAAATCATCTTCCGATGGAAAGTCCATTAAATTTGTAATCCGTGGTTGGGGTATGAAGATGGCTTCCTCTTCTCCCATACCTTTATCCTGCTGCTGGACAGACACATTCCTCCATCCAATCTCATCCTGTGCAGAAACAGGTTCATCCAGGTGAGTCAACACTTGCTGCATCTGCCATAAAACCTCCGTATTTAAAGCTGGGGTTGCAGGTGAGCAAAGCACACTCTTATTGTGCCACATTGCCGAATCTTCAGCCAGGATTTCCAGACTGTCAGCTGGTACTTCTGGATTTTCCCAGGCAAGGGGAACCCAGCCCTGGCGCTGAACAGAGTCAAGCAGCCGTCTGTAGGCGATCTCCAGCTCCCATTCCTGATTGGCTAGAAACTTCAAATCTTCCAGTGCCCAGTCTATATCCATGACATCCATCATCTCTTATCTATAATCTGCAATTTCCTCAAAGCGCCACTCCGAATCGCTCCCAAAGTCAGGGTCCTTGGACAGCCTCTCTAATAACAGCCCCAGGTGCCGTAGCCAAAGCCTTCCATTGGGCTGTCGTCCGCTTTCCATGGGCACACTTGGGTCACATACCAGTGGAGGGCTCTGTAATCCTCATCCAACCGCATCTCCTCCTGGACCAGCCTGCTTAACCCGGCTTTCCATTCCTCATGCGGTTGTCTCCCCAAAAACGCCATTCGCACTTCATACTGTGAGCAGTACCTTTCCTGGTAGGAGGGGAGTATTTTTCCCTGGCATCGCTGCTCACGGGCAAGCGCTTCTTTCCAGAGTTCCCAGCGAATTGAATTACCCAAACGTAGTAGGACCTGCGCTGACCCTGGTTCCCTGCGATCTACTGGTATCTCTCGCAACCTCCTTTCGAATTCCGCTTCCATGGCTTGTGTCCTCTTGTAGCTGTCCTTCTGGGCTGTGGAAATCATCCCGCCGCTTGCCACCAATTGTTACGACACCCCAAGTATAACAGGGGTTACAGTCGTCTAGGATAATCCGCTCCCGAACACCAGGACAGCTATCGACCACTCCAATCCGCCATACATGAAGCCCATCATTAATTCCCCCCCAAGTACGAGACAAGGCTCTGTAGTGAGGTTCGATCAAGAGTAACTCTCTTCTCTTTTATTGAAAGAAACACAACACTTATATATACTTTGAGAATACCACATGAACAATGACTGTGTAATTACAGCCAGGTGAGCTCATTAACATACTTATCAATAGTCTCAGACCCAATTAACATACTGTCCTATTTTAGACAAAAGCACTTAGTTAATCAGTAGACATTCTTTAGGAGGGGTAGCTGGAAACAATCCCCCCCCTCTCTGCAGCTAATACACATTGAATTAGCAGACACGCTGTCTCTCATAGTTCCTGGACACCCAAATTAGGAGTTTCACTTCCTGTGCCTTACAGTTTACAGGAATAAGGTAGATCTACATATTTCCTGAGAGATATGGGTAATGCATATACTGTCCCATTTTAAATAGTCCAAACCATATTCTCAGTGTACACCACCCTCCCGGTCACACTGCATCCATAAAAGATGCAGGGTGACTTAAACATAAGAAAGCCACACAAGGCTGGACATGGTGCCTCCCAACCTCTTTAAAGGAATCTGGGGTCCACAACCCCCATGCCCAAAGTGACTCCTGTCACACCATCTTTCTGTGCAAATTATCGCCCCATATCTTTGATTGGGGTGGATCTTAAAATCTATGTCAGAGTTTTAGCAAATAGGCTGCAGTTGGTAATGCCCTAGTTGATCCATTTGGATCAGGTGGGGTTTGTTGGGGGTCGGGAGGTAAGAGATAACACTTTAAAGACTCTACTTCTGATGAATTATGCGCGTTCCCACAATATTCCAATGTGCCTTCTTACGGTGGATGCTGAAAAGGCGTTTGATCGGGTAGATTGGCAATTTCTCCGGTTTACTTTGCAACAGATTGTTTGGGATCTCATATGATATCAAGGATCATGGCTTTGTACTCCTCTCCTTCTGCAAGAATTCGAATTAATGGTTCGTTATGTACCTCATTTAGGATTCATAATGGGACACGGCAGGGGTGCCCCCTCTCTCCTCTTTTGTATGTACTGACAATGGAGCACTTAGCCGTAGCTCTACGGAATAACCCCTCTATATGTGGGGTTACAACTGGTCCTATTCATTCAAAATTGGCTCTCTATGCGTATGACCTATTGTTGTTTGTTACTTGCCCCCATAATTCACTACCTGCAATTATACAGGAGTTTGAGGAGTTTGGGAGAATGAGTATATTTAAAGTAAATTTTATCAAGTCTAAAATTCTAAATGTGTCTCTATCTATAAGTACCCTACAGCAGCTTTCGTCTTCTTTCCCATTTAAGACAAATTCTACTTTGGTTCGCTATCTAGGGATCATCCTCCCCACTAAGGCATCTGAGCTTTTTGCAGTAAATTTTGAGCCCTTATTTTGTAAAACTCAAACAGATCTGTTGTCCTACTCTAATAAAAGACTTTCCTGGTTTGGAAGGATAAACGTTTTGAAGATGGATGTTCTTCCACGCTTTTTATACCTGTTTCGGACGATCCCCATTTCTATTCCATCTGTATATTTCATTAAACTTCATTGATTGTTTTCTCGGTTTATATGGAACTCAAGCCGATCTAGATTACGATATGAGACCTTGTCCCTTCCGAAAGATAAGGGGGGTGCTGGAGCACCTGACCCTTCTCTTTATTACAAAGCAGCAGTGTTGACACGAATAGTAGATTGGTTCCATGGCTTATCATCTAAGCTATGGGTTCAATTGGAGCAATATATCAACCCCTATGACTTACGCGCCATGCCCTGGGTGCCAGCAACTCAACGAGGAGATTTATCTCTATTTGCTGGAATGACACGTCAGACCTTATGGATTTGGGACAATGTGGTGAAATCTTGTTCAATCTCTAAGATTCGGGGACCAATGTCAGCATTCTTTGGGACCCCAGTTCTTTCATACCTACATACTTTTTCTTCCCTGGCAGATGTCAGAGGGGAACCATCGAAAATTGAGGGTATGCTTCTTCTTACAGACCCTCCTAAGCATGTACTCTCTTCTTTATACAGATTGCTAATTAAGGCCTTTAGCCCAGAATTCCCTTCCTACACTAGGGTTTGGGAACGGGAACTCGGGCATGCTTTATCCCCTTTGAACTGGCATAAGTGCTTTGTTCTAACCTATGGATTTTCTGTGGATATTAGGATTCAAGAAAAGGGGTTTAAACTACTAACCTGATGGTATTGATGCCCGGCTACTTTCAAATATATAGATTCTACAACTTCCGAGGTATGTTGGAGATGTTCCTCAGATAGGGGCACAATGCTACACATATGCTTTCTTTTGGTGGTATTTGATCACCTGTGCGATTTTTACTTTTTGCGCTATAAAAAAAAAAAGAGCGTTTATTTTGAAAAAATAACAATATTTTTAACATTTTTTATATGAAATTTCCCCCAAAAAAATGTAAAAATCAAAATTTTTTTACCTTTTTGGCCAATTTGTTTTTTGCTACATATTTTTGGTAAAAAAAATCACAATAAGTGTATTTTGATTGGTTTGCGCAAAAGTTATTGCGTTTACTAACTAAGGGAAAGTTTTTTGTCATTTTTGGTGTTTTCTTTTTTAACGAGTAATGGCGGCGATCTGATATTTTTTTTTTTGCGGGACTGCGACATTGCGGCGGACAGATTGGACCCTTGACTGACATTTTTGACACTTTTGGGGCTATCAGTGACATTACTGCAGCAATCAGTGCTATATATATGCACTGTTACTGTAAAAATGACACTGCCAGGGAAGGGGTTAATTTTATTGGAGAGGGAGGGGTTAATGTATGCCTGGTGCTTACTGACGTGTGTGGGGGGAGGTGACTGAGTGAGTCAGGGACAGATCAGATGTTCAGCTATGCTGAACACTGCGATCTGTCACTCCCTGTCACTTAGGACAAACAGAGCGGGCGGATCTCCAAACTAGATTCCCCGACGATCGGGGAAGAGCAGCGGCGATCGCCGCCGCTCCTCCCCTGGCCCGACTCCCGCTGTGACTGAAAACAGCGGGAGCGTGCCTCTGGCGGCGCGCGAGCGCCGCCTACAGGGGGAGGAGTCTAGCGACGTAGTACTACGTCGCTAGACGATAACGGGCCACGTTGCTGCAGTAGCAGCAACGTGAGCAGACGTTATGTGGTTATATTTGATTCACATTGATATATATAGTGAGGATCGAAAGTTTTGGCACCCCAGGTAAAAATTTGTATTAATGTGCATAAAGAAGCCAAGGAAAGATGGAAAAATCTCCAAAAGGCATCAAATTACAGATTAGACATTCTTATAATATGTCAACAAAAGTTAGATTTTATTTCCATCATTTACACTTGACTAGCGTAGAACAGATGTCACTATGAACCTGGCTGAACGGCCAACCCACCACCCACTTACACCCTTTCACCTTTACCTTATCCCAATAATCGAGACGACACCGTAAGTGGAATAAAATTGGCCATAGCAGCCCTTTTATTAACCAATTTCAAATTAAATGAACATAAATTAACATAAAGGAAAAAACATTCTTTAAAACAGAAACGTCAAAACAGTTAAAGCTTTTGTTGGTCTTTGAGGCCCCCCATTTTAATGTTCAGATAAATACTACACTGCGGGCCCACTTACATGGCAGATGAGGTTTAATGTTGAAAAATGTAAAGTAATGCACTTGGGGGCCAGAAACCAGAAAGCAAGCTACTCACTAAGGGGGGAACCTCTGGGTGAGTCTAGGATGGAAAAAGACTTGGGGGTACTGGTAGACAACAGGCTTGGCAGTGGCATGCAATGCCAAGCCGCTGCAAGCAAAGCCAACAGAATACTGGGATGTATAAAAAAGGGGATTCACTCCAGAAATAAAGAGATTATTCTCCCGCTCTAAGACTCTGGTCCGGCCACATCTGGAGTATGCTGTCCAGTTCTGGGCACCGGTCCTCAGGAAGGATGTGTTGGAATTGGAAAGAGTCCAGAGAAGGGCAACAAAAATAATTAGGGGAATGGAAGACATCAGCTATGAGGAAAGACTACAAGCACTGAACCTATTCTCTCTGGAGAAGAGACGCTTGAGAGGGGATATGATATCAATGTACAAATACTGTACTGGCGACCCTGGCATAAGGAACAAACTATTCAGAGAAAGGAGATACAATAAGATACCTGGCCACTCACTAAAACTAGAGGAAAGGCGGTTTAACCTTAAAATGCGTAAGGGGTTCTTCACTGTAAGAGCGGTAAGGATGTGGAATTCTCTTCCACAAGCAGTCGTATCAGCAGGGAGCATTGATAGTGTCAAAAAACTATTAGATGGGCACCTTAGAGACCATAACATACAGGGGTATACAATGTACAGTTAGAAGCAAACACACACACACATCATAGGTTGAACTGGATGGACTGATGTCTTTTTTCAACCTCACTAACTATGTAACTATGTAACTTAAACTAGGCCTCCAGCCGCAAAACTCCAGCTCTGAGACAACACTCTACCCGCAGTGTACCCATGTTTCCTTCCAGTCAAACTGACCTCAACTGGAACGCACCAGAGGGAACCTACCACCAGTGGGTCCCGAACCATTATCTTGACTTAAAGGTTCTTGCACCTGCCAGCAAAGACCAACAAAAAGACGCCACCGCACACCAAGGGTGAAGCCTTACCCTTGAGTGCCCCTCCACACCCCCAACGCCTGCTGTATACCGTCCTGCAACCCCAGAGCCCACAGGTTAGTCCCCACGGCATTTAGGTGCACCCCATCACCCCGCAAGTACCTCCAGGTCTCAACCTCCAACTCCAGATGCCTCACGACCACGCCCCCATTGCGACAAACAAATTTCCCCACCACTTTGTTAACTTTTATGCGGGCCCTGTTGACACGCTCCACCGACCTGGCCAAACGCCAGGAAGTACGGGCGACTATGTCAGACCAGACGATGATCAGGTCCGGGAAGGACACACGGAGACACGGGAAATCCAATTTTATGTCCCGTATAAGTTCCCGCATGGATCTAACCGCCAGATCGTTACCCCCCACATGAAGCACCAGCACATCCGGATGCCTGTCCCACCAAGCAAATTTATAGACCTCAGGCACCACTCTGCTCCACATCATACCCGGCACCCCCAGCCAGTGGACGCAGGCTTCCTGTCTGGTGAAACCTAGCTGTCTACCACCGGGACGGACATCTGCTCACCTGGCACCCCAAAACACATAGTAGTGTCCCAATATCCAGACGAGGCACGGTTCACCTGAAAGAAACAAAACAAAAGGCAAAATAACAGCAAACCCCCCGCAGGTTCCTTGTACATACACAGACGCACATACCAAATCCCCAACGACAATCACAACAGATGAGGATGAACATACAACGAAAACCTCTTCGAATACCACCTACCAATGCGCTTAACCGCATCCTCATCCAAGCCCCATCGGGCGGCCTCCGTGGCCACCCCAATGTGAAAGGAGTGTGAGGCATAGCATTTCGCATCCAAACCCAAGACACTCAAACACTTACGGAACACCCCGATGAATTGATACCTGGACAAGGAAGCCCCATCAACATGCACTAAAAACGAGCCACCCACCTGCGGCTGTACGGCCAAAAAAGCACGCGCAGCGCCCACCGGGCACAAAGGCGATGCTGGTATGGCAAACAACCGGACCCGCACGCCTCTACCCAACTGATCCGTTTTGGACCGACGGAGCAAAATGTGAACTTCCTCCCCCCCAGTAGGACACATCCTGCGCCAACAGGCCCCCTTAGAGGGGCTCACCAATTCCCCAATCCGAAAGGCCCCAAAAAACGCCAGGCAGAACACTGCTCGAAAAAGGAGGACCTCATAAGCAGAAAAACACAGCGTACCCAATGCAGCGGAAATATCCAGCAAGAGGGGAAAGGATACAGGGCGCCTACCGTCCTTACGGCGATGGGCCCGCCCATACCCCTTCAGAGCTTGCCAAACAACGAAGTCCTTCGTAAAATCGTAACTACCCTGCAACTTAAACAAAAAGGCCAGGCCGGCCAACTTGCGAGCCACGGCAGACGCCGACCCACCCTTCTCAAACTGTTGCGTCAAAAAGTAAAGAACCACCCACCGAACCTCCGGATCCCCGCTATCCAGCTCCGCCAGACGCAGCACCTCCCACCACTCGAGCCATACTTTGGAATATGCTGACCACGTAGCCTCACTCACAGACCGTTGGATCCAGCCGGCGAGGACCCCAAGGCAATCTCCCACAGCCAATCGGGACACGGGACCCCTTGTTGCTCCGCCTCCGGCAATAGCTCTCGAAACTGGTCCCACTGAAAGCGAGACAAGGCGTCAACTAGTGTGTTAACCACCCCCGGAATGTGCACAGCATAAAGGAAAACATTCAATTTAAGGCAACGCAACACCAATTGTGGCAGCAGTCGAACCACCGGCTGCGAGGAAGCCGAGGAGCGGTTAATCACCTGTACCACTGCCATGTTATCGCAGTGCAGACGAACCCTCAAATCCCAGAATGTGTCCCCCCAAATCTCCATGGCGAGCACCACCGGAAACAGTTCCAAAAGTACCATGTTCCGAAGGAGACCTGCCTCCGACCAGGACGCAGGCCAAGGCGCCGCGCTCCACCGCCACCCAATAGAAAACCCCATAACCAGTGGAACCCGCCGTGTCCGTGTACAGCTCCAGGTCAAAATTGCTGACTGGCCTCGACATCCACAAAGCCCTCCCATTGTAGTCGACCAAGAAACTGTGCCACAGTCACAGGTCCTCCCTATGGTCCTTGTTGAGGCGGATAAAGTGCGCGGGCGATGTTACTCCTGCCGTGGCAGCCGACAGCCTCCTACAAAAAACCCGACCCATTGGCAAAATCCGGCACGCAAAGTTCAGCTTGCCCAACAACGACTGCAAGCAGCGAAGCTGGATTTTGTGAAGGCCTAAGACAGCCCGAATCTCCGACTTGAGAGCCGAAAGCTTGTCCTCCGGCAAGCGACATTCCATAGCGTCGGAATCCACCACAATGCCCAAGAAGCTAAGCATCGTGGTAGGGCCCTCCGTTTTTTCCTGCGCAAGCGGAATCCCAAACTGCACCGCGATGTGCTGCAACGTAGCAAGAAGCACGGCACACATGTTGGAGGAAGGCGGACCCACGCAAAGGAAGTCATCCAAATAATGAATGAGGGAATTCGTCCCAGACACGTCCCGTACCACCCATTCCACAAAAGAGCTGAACGTCTCAAACAATGCGCAAGAAATGGAACAACCCATAGGGAGGCAGTGGTCTACATAATAAGCCCCCTGCCACCGGCAACCCAACAGGTGAAAACTATCCGGGGTAACCGGAAGCAGCCTAAAGGCGGCTTCAATATCATCCTTCGCCATGAGTGCCCCCCGCCCATAGCGCCGAACCCAAAACACAGCCGCATCGAAAGGCGTATAAGCCACCGTGCAGGCTGCCGAATCAATCGCGTCATTCACCGACCCCCCCCCCCCCTTTGGGAAAGAGAGATGGTGAATGAGGCGAAACTTATTGACCTCCTTTTTGGGCACCACCCCCAGTGGAGAAACCACCAAATTAGGCAATGGAGGAGCGGGAAACGGGCCACCCATCCGACCCAACGCCACCTCCTTCACTAGCTTGACGGACATCACCGCAATATGTTGCAGTGCGGACCGCAACTTCCGTGCATTAGGGGGAATGGTAGCCATGGAGCAAGGAATACGAAAACCCTCTGAAAACCCGGCCTCTAGGGGTTGAGCCGCTGCCCTATCAGGGTATCTACGTAGAAAAGGCAGAATCTTTTCCAAGATCACCGGCGTCGTCCCTTTTTTGCCCAGGCTCCCCGGAGCACCCCTTACCCCGTTTGAAACAGCGGGACAACGGATGGGCACCCCCGCAACCCGAGCATTCGTGCTTGTAGTGACAGGACCCCCCGAACTTACAGGAACCCTTGTTGAATTGCCAACAGCAACCCCGCCGCTTTGTGACCGACTGCCCGGGGGTAGAAGAACCGCCGCCCCCCCCCTGGAAAAAACAGCTGGGGAGCCCGCGCCGACGACATAAGCAGCATCCAGAGGCTAATGTCTTTGTGGTCCCAACGCAGCGACTGTCGAATGGCCTTCCACTGACGGAACTGCTCATCATACCGGAGCCACGCCGTACCCCCATACACCCTGTAAGCCTCACCAATAGCATCCAAGTAACAGAAGAGAGCCGAACAATGTTCGGGGTTCTTCTCCCCAATCACACCAGCTAGAATCGTGAATGCCTGCAACCAGTTCGCGAAAGTGCGGGGGATTAACCTATACCGCCGCTTCTCCTCATCCTCCTTCTTGTTCTCCTCCGGCTTGATCCTATCCAAGTTAAATTTCTTCAGCGGCAAAAGAGTAAAGATTTCCACGTACTCACCCTTGACAATCTTCTCCCTGACCTCCGCCTTCAGATGCGCACCCAACGGTCCCTCGAAGCAAACATAGACTTTGCACCTCGCCGAGCCATCCAACCGGACCGTGTCCCCCTTCTTAGCACTGTCCCCAACCACAGCCCCCTTTTCCGACCCCCCTGCCGAGTCCCCCACCGAAGTGGAAGCGGCCTCAGGCGTCGGTTTGACCGCCGCGGCCTGCACGCCAACCGCCCCCTGGACCCCAGGCGCCGGCGCAAGCCCCGCCATCACCCCCCCAGAGGCGGGCACCCCCCTGCGTGTCGAAGCGCCCGACCAGCTCCCGCAGACCAGACAGCAAGGAAACTAACGCCCCATGCGACCCCACAGCAGCAGGCGTACCACCCGCCAACTGGACAGCTGACCCCCCCCCCATTGGGCAACCGTGACCCCAACGCGCCGCCCCCACCTAAACCCAACAGTTCACGTAAAGAATCACAGACAGACACAGAAGTCTCACACTCACCGGGCTGCCCAGGGGTGGTCCCGCCATCTGCTGCTCCGGAAGCCCTCTCAGATGGCCCTCCTCGTCCGAACCCGACAGCTCGCCTTCTGACCAATCCATAGCAGGTGGAGATGCCTCCACGGAGGGCCGTGCAGGGGGCCTGCCCCCGGATGCCCGCGAACCGTGTGGTCGTCCTGCGGCTCCCCGCAAACCGGTCCCGCCTCCAGATGATGTTCCGGCAGCACGCCCCGAGCCTGGAGCGCCCGCTGTGGCACGACCCGTGCCCCTCCGCTGATCTGAAGCCCCGGGCCTAGAGGGTCTCGGGCACCTATGGGGGCTGCCGGCCAAGGCACCCGAGGGCCCGGCAGCCGCATCACTGCTCCTCCCCCGCAGAGACTCCTCCCCAACACCGCTAACCTCAGGGGAGGAGTCCGCATTCCTGCCCGACTGCCACCCAGGGGGAGGGGGAGGGGAAACTGAGGCACGCCTACCCCTCCCACCCCCTGAGCTCCGCTGCTGCCGAGGATTCCTCCCAGCCACGTCGCCGGCTGAAGCAGTGGCACGCTTCACCGGCGGGCCTGGAGGTTCCCGATTGGGACTCCTAAGGGATTTCACAGCACGGGGGGGGGGGGCCCGGGGAGAAACGCTCCGGAGGCCTGGTTCTCCGAGCGCGAGTGGAGTCCCGCCCCCCCGCCGACGCGGCCGGGCTCTGTTCACCCAGAACCGCCGCGACCTGAGCCAGCCGGTGCTGAGGCGGGAGAGCAAGCCGTCCAGCTCGGCCATTCTAGTGGGGAGAAGCAGGGGACAGCAGGCAGGTGCGGGGGAGAATGTGGAGGAGAAGGCCAGCTGAAAGCAGGGGGGGTATGAAGCTGCGGGGGCTGGCTGGATGTCAGCGTGACACAGCAGGAGGGAGAGGAGCCGCACAGCCGTGAGGTAAGCCTGCTGGAGGGGGGAGGGGGGGGGACCGACTGCCCACACGCGGTGGACTCACAGTAACCTGAAGAGGAGGAAGGGCGGGCCGGCCGGCCGGGAAGGGAGCCCAGGAGGGGGGGGCGAGTACACCGCCACACAACAGTGAGCCTGGGAGCCCTACACGTGGAAGGAGAGAGGGCGCGGGTATAGCCTGCGAGGGGGGGCGGGAGACAGAGTCCACCGCTGCACTTGGCTAGAACGGAGCTCCACATGCTCCGCTCCTGCTCCGGGCCTCCCTTTCAAAATAACAGAAAACAAAAAGATGGTGTCTGCAAAAGTTTGGGCACCCTGCAGAGTTAATATCTTGTACTGCCCCCTTTGGCAAGTTTCACAGCTTGTAAACACTTTTTGTAGCCAGCCAAGAGTCTTTCAATACTTGTTTGAGGTATCTTTGCCCATTCTTCCTTACAAAAGTCTTCCAGTTCTTTGAGATTTCTGGGCTGTCTGTCACGCACTGCTCTTTTAAGGTCTATCCATAGATTTTCAATTATGTTGAGGTCAGGAGATTGTGAAGGCCATGGCAAAACCTTCAGTTTACGCCTCTTGATGTAATCCCCCGTGGATTTCGAGGTGTGTTTAGGATCATTATCCATTTGTAGAAGCCATCCTCTCTTTAACTTCAGCTTTTTCACAGATGGCATCAAGTTACCATCCAAAATTTGCTGAAATTTTTTTGAATCCATTTTTCCTTCTACTCGTGAGATGTTCCCTGTGCCACTGGCTGCAATACAACCCCAAAGCATGATTGATCCACCCCCATGCTTAACAGTTGGACAGAGGTTCTTTTCATTTAATTCTGTGCCCCTTCTTCTCCAAACGTACCATGCTCATTCCGGCCAAAAAGTTCAATTTTACCCTCATCAGTCCACAGAACTTGTTTCCAAAATGCATCAGGCTTGTCTATATTTCATTTGCAAAGTTCAAACGCTGATTTTTGTGGTGAGGACATAGAAGAGGTTTTCTTCTGATGACTCTTCCATGAAGACCATATTTGTACTAGTATCTCTTTATAGTGGAATAGTGTACCACAATTCCAGTGTCTGCCAGATCTTTCTGGAGGGATCGTGCAGTCAAACATGGGTTTTGAATTGTTTTTGTCACAGTCCTGCGAGCTGTTCTGTCTGATATTTTTCTTGGTCTTCCAGATCTTGCTTTAACTTCCACTGTTCCTGATGACTGCCATTTCTTAATTACATCCCGAACAGAAGATATTGACATCTGAAAACGCTTTGCTATCTTCTTATAGCCTTCTCCAGCTTTGAGAGCGTCAACTTTTTTCAGTTTTCTAGACAACTGCTTAGAAGATCCCATGGTGCTGATTGTTGGGGCAAGGTCAGATGAGTCTGGGCATTTAAAACCTTTGAGATTGACATCACCTGGTCTTCCCAGGCGAAGATTGAGAACAATCCATGACACTGGCAGGTCTCAGCCTTGCAAAGGGGGCAGTGCATGCTATAAATTCTGCAGGGTGCCCAAATTTTTGCAGACACCATTTTTTTGTTATACCCGGCAACTAAAATGTGGAGTGTGCCCCCAGCAACTAGAGCAGTTCCCGGAAATGTTACTTGTTTCATCAGTACTGATGAGACGGGACAACAAGTGGGGGAGCTATCCTTGCCTTACTGCTCCCAGAACGTACCTATCACAAATTCTATCACAAAAAACAACAGAATCTGGGAATCCTTTACAGCCCAGCAGAACCCAGTACCTCACCCCAAAGAGAGGAAAAAGAAAAAACCTCAAAAACATCTATACTAAGGTGAACAGGCTACATATATTGTAAGTACCTTCACCCTAGGAATATAACTAAAACCTACTCCTATACCCAGCACAATCATTAATATAAAATATATGTACCCTCAGATCCATTCATCACAAGAATAGGATATTATCTCCTCCATCCAATAACCTTAAGAATAAAAGAAATTGGAAGACAACCATACAGTAAGTTGTCAGATACTTACCTAAAAAACTGATACAAAATTAGAACTTACCAAATACACAATATATAACGTGTATATATATCCCCCAGGCTGCACCATAGTGGTTCCTGTTGCGAATCTGTCCAGACACAAGGAGGCTTACAGGAATAGACAGAAAAAGTATGTATATACAAATAAAATATTAAATAAATATTATACCAAAAAGTATGTTAAAAAGATCAAATAATACCTATCACTACTTCCACATAATTGGTGATAACCTAAAATCCTTGAGAAAGGCTACCCGGTAGCCGAAACGCGTTGGATAAACACGCTTTGGACCAACAGTTGAATCTCTGTGAACATATTTTGTAAGCAACAAGCCTGGAAAAAACAGAGAACAACGTCCAAAAATAAAAGTCACCTCTTCACTTATGTCACGGATATTCTCCAAAACTTTCCTCTCTTCTAAACACACCTTGGGTCTATAACCCAAACACCTATGCACTGGATATATGTATAAAATAATTGTATCCAAATATTGTATATAAATAAATCTTGACTATTTTTTATAAATTGTGTGTAAACTCACTTGCCCGTAAAGGTCCCACCCCCATCTTTGGCCTGAGGCACCAAATACTTTCCCTCTTCTCTTTTCCTCTTCCCTCCCCTATCTCCCTCTTATTTACTTGTTCCCTTCCCCCCTTCTTTTTCATTTTCTCTCCTGTCCCCCCCCCCCCACTTCCCCCCTGCTCTCCTTTTCCTTCCTTTCCTTTTCCCTTCTTTCCTTTCGTGTTCCCCTTTCCTCTCTTTCCCCCCTTGCCCCCCCCTTTTTTTCTTTCACTTTTTGACCTGTCCTCTTATTCCTATCTCCTCTGTCATTTTTTTCTTCATAATCCTTTCCCTTTCATCCCCCACCTTCTCCGTCTCTCCCTTCCCTTCCCCTATTCTCCTCCTTTTTTTCCCCTTCCCTCCTCTTTTAAATTTGTTTTCTCTAGTTTTGTTTGTTACCTATCCTGGTAGTTGTTTTCCCTTTTTTTCTCTTCTCTCCTTCTTCCTCCCCCCCCCCATTTTGCTTGTGACCTTCAACCATTATATTTTTAAATTTTTTTCAGTCTTTAATAGAGGCATTGGTGGGTGCTTTTAATGGACCCCATGCCCGCCATGAGGAGGTTCTGGGGTCCCCGCCTGGTATCGTCTCTTGGGCGCATGTCCTGTCTTGTTGGTAAGCAACCCAATAATCACCACTTTCCTTTAATACAGTGTATCTGCATATTATTGTATATATTTCTGTGTATGTTGTATAAATGTAAATATATTTTCTTGTGTTCTAGACAATTTTTGGCTCTTTTCATCTCCTGAGGAAGTGATGAATGTTGCAAAAAAGGTAGAGGGTTAGCCACATATTGTATTCCAACTTGTTACCCTCTGATTATGTATTCTTGTCCTTTGGAGGTCAATAAAGTGATCTTTGGGAAATGTGCAACCTTTTATGAGTCGGCATCTTGTTTAACTGTACACCTTATGATTTTAGGGAGCGTAATAAAAATGTGCGTATTTTAATAAGGAGATAGTCCAGATTGTTTGGAGCCTATGGGCTCCATTGGGTCATTATTCAATGTCAATAGATAGTCCACTCCACCCCCTCAGGCTTTCATACTTACCAAGTCACTCTCCCATACTGCCTCCTTGCGGTGGCATCCCAGTCTGTAAAATTTTGGTGTCTAAAAATACTCCCTACTTCTGGGTATACAATGCCATGCGACTTGATGTGGCATTTCTGGTACTCACTGATTGATCTGGCTCTGTAACATGATGGTGACCTTTTGTAAGTTATGACTAGTGTACCTTGGAGCTTACACTCAGTTGTCCTCACTCCCAGTAGCTGAATGTAAAAAAAGGGGAGCAAAGCAAAATGCTGCTGGGGAAAGAGACATTAAAATAAACCTGTTGCTTTGCTTTTATGTACAAAGCACAGGTTCACTTTAAATATTTTAGTAGCTAATGTACTGCTATTTTATGTCAGATTGACTACTGAAAATAATAACAGCGAAATGTATCATTGATTGTCGGCAGGTAAATGCAAGATATCACCCTATAGTAAAACCTGGTACACAAGGGGCAAATAACTGGCACGTATCGGGCAGTTGAACAAAAAACGGCCGATATTTTGCCTGTGTATACATCAGCCTGTCTGACAGAAGGCAGCTGAACGTCTTGTTTCTATAGAATGGGCATGCTAGAAAACCAGCATCCAATCATCCAATGGCAGCCAGCTGACCAGTGTGTTTTGGTGGGAGGGCAGCCCCCCTGTAAAATTACAATAGCTCAGCAGGGAGACCAATGTACTAACATTGCATAGTTACTACAGCAAACTCCTCTGTTTTTTTTTCTTTTTTTTGTTCAGCCTGCTGGGTTAAAAAAGACATCCATCAGTGGAATATGTAGAACAACAGAGAAAATGTTTATCAGATAAATTATTGTTCGGGTGTCCGCCGGCGGTCTTCTTCTGACATTGAGTAAACGGTTTCGAGAATTATATGACTACTAATGGTCTTGTACTTTGAATTGTATGTAAATTACTGCCTCAAATTTTATGTACTGAGATACTTTACAGTACAGACCATTTATTGGTCTCACTATGTCCTCAATACACAATTATCTGCCTGTATTTTTCTATGATTTTAAACCATTTTTGTTGAATAAAATAATAATTTTTTTAAAAAAACTCTTGTGCCCGAAATCCTTGTTTCCCAATCCTTCCAATCATTGCCGGTATTCTGGACTTCCTTCACCACTACACAGGACGCCCCACACAGGACCCAGATGTGACTGTCCTTCATTTGCATCTTCCATCGGATCTACTGTGGGGACTGTCCTTTTACACCATGCATGCTGTTTCATTGGAATACCTGTTTTTAACATGTAAGTTACTACATTAAATTACACAGCTGTTCATCTACCTTTATGACTTGGCGCCCTTGTTTCTTTTCTCTGTTACATGTTTGGAGGGTATCCCTACCTCTTGAGGAGCTGCCTGTCCAATCTTCACCCCAGTACCCTGATTTGGACTTTTTGTACTCTTTCATCAGCAAGGATCCATCCGGGATCATCGCATGATTGATTAGGACTAGGGATGATCGAACTTTTGAAAAGTTCGGTTCGACCAGAACAACCGAACTTCCCGAAAGTTCGGTTCGGATTTCAGAACCCCATTGAAATCAATGGGACCCGAACTTCTGGAATCAAAAAACACAATTTTTAAGCCCTAAAACCCAATAAATGCCCCTAAAAAGTGCCTAGGGTTCTGGGTCATGCCCCAGGGACTATTAATCACACAAAAAAAAGTTCCTAAAAATTGTCGTTTTTGATAGAGAGCCAATTATTGAAAAGATTAAAAAAAAAAAAAAAAAAAAAAGAGAGATTTCTTTGGATTTAGTGTCTGGGGGGTCTAAAAGGTGTACCTGTGAAGTTTCAGCTCTGTAGCATGTCCAGAACCAGAATTACAGCATACCAAACCTTCAAAAATGACTTTTTTGCTTAACCGCACCTTTCTTTTGCTCCTAATCAACGGCTCAGCCAATGTGTATGATGGGGACATAATGCAGTGCACTGGGAACAAGATTAGAGTTTTTTTTGGAAAAAGGTGCTGTCTCTTTAAATGTGCATATAATTAACGGGTGTATTTCCACAATGGGGCTATTATTACCAAATGTTTCAAGAAGTCCAAAGATGTATGTAATTGCACTTTATTTCATGTAAAATGGTGTTTGGTGCACTTTAACTTGAATTCTCACAAGAAACAGACATATATGCACGGATACATTGAGGGTTAGGGTTAGGGGTAGGGGCCATAATGTAGTGCACAGTGAACAAGATTAGAGATGTTTTGGATGAATACTGTTGTCTCTTGACTTTGAATAGAAGTAAAGGATGCTTAAAAATTGGGCATTTGGTGGTGCGGACGATGCCTTGACACCATATCCCTATGAAAGTGCTGGTAATGAAGGCAATAATTGCCTTTGTAAGGAAAAAAATTACAATGATATGCATCTGTGTGACAGGTGCGCAAAAATTGTTGTTTGGGTGTTGGCGGAGCCATACCACTGTAAGCCCAAAGAGCTGGTGTCGAAGAAGGCGTAAAAATTATGAAGGTGTGCACATGTGGAACAGGTGCGCAAACATGGTAGTTTTGGTGTTGGCGGAGCCTCCCCACCATAACCCCAAAGAGCTGGCTTTGAAGGAGGCCCAAAAAATGTAAAGGTGTGCACCTGTGGAACAGGTTCGCAAACATGGTAGTTTTTGTTTTAGCATAGCCTCCCCACCTTAACCCCAAAGAGCTGGTGTTGAAGGAGGCCCAAAAATTGTAAAGGTGTGCACCTGTGGAACAGGTGCGCAAACATTGTAGTTTTTGTTTTAGCATAGCCTCCCCACCTTAACCCCAAAGAGCTGGTGTTGAAGGAGGCCCAAAAATTGTAAAGGTGTGCACCTGTGGAACAGGTGCGCAAACATTGTAGTTTTTGTTTTAGCATAGCCTCCCCACCTTAACCCCAAAGAGCTGGTGTTGAAGGAGGCCCAACAATTGTAAAGGTGTGCACCTGTGGAACAGGTGCGCAAACATTGTAGTTTTTGTTATAACCAAAATGAGGTTCTGTGAACGTAAAGAGAATGAGAGGAGGGTTTGAGGGTGGCACTATGGTCCAGGCTTAAACTGAGGCCTTAGACTTAGACTGCCACATCACAACGATAGCCTAGTCTACAAGGTCTGCATCAGGTGCATCAAAGCTTGATATCCACGACTGATTCATCTTAATGAATGTCAAACGGTCGACTGAGTCGGTGGAGAGTCTCGTTCGATGGTCTGTGACGAATCCGCCTGCCCGTTCCGATAGGACACTGGAAGCAGGGCAGGCCAACAACTCCATGGCATACTGGGCCAGTTCTGGCCAGTGGTCTAATCTTAAGACCCAGTATGCCAGTGGATCGGATTCGTCACATGAAAAGCCCTCTGTGTCACTTTGTGCCCTCACGTAATCGTCCACCATGTGATGCAGACGCTGTCGATGCGATGTGGCAGCTGAGAGGCCTGGGCAGTGAGGACTAAAAAAAGACCGAAAGGCATCCGTCAACCGCACGCCTTCTCCAACGCTCCTCTTGTGACCACCAGTAGAATCCATGGTAGGTTGTCCCCGCCCCTGCACCCTACGGGAGTCGGGGAACATGTTCACCAGATTCCTCTTGAGACTGTCCTCAAGGGATTTGATCCTGTGGACTCTCTGGGTGGATGGGAAAAGCTCCGAGACTTTACACTTGTACCGGGGGTCAAGTAGGGTGGCCAACCAATAGTGGTTAGTCTCTTAATGGCATGGATTCTGGGGTCCTTTCGCAGGCTCTGAAGCATGATGTTTCCCATGCGTCGCAAATTAGCGAAGGCCTGAGAAGCTGACTCCTCGGGGTCACTCATAACGACATTATCTTCAACGGGCTCCTCCTCCTCCCAGCCACGTACTACTCCAAAGTGTCCCGAGGGAGTCAAACTAGGCCTTGCAGATTGCCGCATGTCTTCCTCCTCCTCCTCAAACCCTGCAAAAGTTCCCGCAGAATCGTCCTCCTCCTCCTCTTCCACCCCTGGATCCTGCTCGGGCCTCTGGGAGCTAGGCATAATGGGGTCAGGATTCTCAGGACAAAGGGGGCCTTGAGAGGCAAGGAAGTCCTCCTCTTCCTCCTGCTGCTCTGCCTCCAGTGCCCTGTCCATAATGCCACGCAGAGTGTGCTCCAACAAAAACAGTACCGGTAGGGTGTCACTGATGCATGCGCTGTCCCGGCTGACCATCCTTGTGGCCTCCTCAAATGGCGAGAGGACAGCGCATGCATCCTTAATCAAAAGCCACTGCCGTGGTGAAAAGAAGCCCAGGCGCGCAGAGCCAGTGCTGGTGCCGTACTCGCATAGGTATTCATTGAGGGCCCTCTGCTGCGTGTACAGGCGCTGCAGCATAGCCAAGGTGGAGTTCCAGCGGGTGGGAATGTCACAGATGAGGCGGTGTACCGGCAGGTGAAACTCGCGCTGCACTTCGGCCAAACGTGCAGTGGCACTGTAAGACCGCCTGAAGTGACTGCACACCCTTCTTGCCATCCTTAGCACATCCTGCATTCCCGGGTACGAGTTCAAAAACCGCTGTACCACGAGATTCAGGACATGCGCCAGGCATGGCACATGGGTTAACTTTCCCTGACGAAGGGCGGCCAGGAGGTTTGACCCATTATCAGTAACCAATATCCCTGGCTGCAGCTGGCGTGGTGTCAACCACCTCTGGGCCTGTGCCTGCAGAGCCCCAAGAATCTGAGGGGCAGTGTGCTGCCTGTCCCCTAGACACACAAGCTGCAGCACTGCATGACACCTTTTGGCCTGAGACATAGAATAGCCCTTTGAACGTTTACGTGGTACCTCATCATATTCAAAGGACCATTCTGCAGAGGAGGGCATGGAGGAGGTAGAGGAGGAGGAGCAGGAGGGGGTAGAAGTGATCGATCTACCCGGATCAGCGACACCACCAGCTGTTTGCAGACGTGGGGGCAACACTGGCTGCAGCACCGAGCCCTGGCTACAATCCCTTCCGCTGGCAAGCAGTGTCACCCAGTGAGCAGTGACAGAAATGTACCGTCCCTGCCCATGTTTGCTTGACCAAGTGTCAGCCGTCAAGTGTATCTTACGGCTGACTGACTTGGCCAGGGACGATACTACATTGCCTTCCACATGTTGGTATAGGGATGGCAGGGCCTTACGGGAAAAGTAATGCCGACTTGGCACCTGCCACTGTGGAACTGCACATTTTGCGAAGTCACGGAAGGGAGCAGACTCTACCAGGTTAAATGGTAATAGTTGCAGAGCCAGTAGTTTAGCCAAACTACTGTTTAGACGCTGGGCATGTGGGTGGCGGGGAGTATACATTTTTTTTCGTTCCAGCATGTGTGGAATCGAAATTTGGCGTCTAGATGTTACAGCTGGTGGTGTGCTGGAGGTAGATGCGACACTGCCTGCTATATCATCATCCCTGCCAGTGGAGGCTGCCAACAGGTGACGAGTGACTATAGCAGGGCCAGGAACAGACTGATGTGCAGGTGGAGCAGATGGAGCATGAGGAGGAGCGCGAGGAGAACTAGGAGGCCGACTGACCGATCTTTGGCCCTTTTGTGGGTTCTTTAAATGCTCCTGCCAACGGGCCGAGTGGTGGGTTGTCAAATGCCTGTTTAGGCAGCTTGTACCCAGGTGGTTGACATTTTTGCCACGTTTTATACCCTTCTTACAAATCTTGCAGATCGCAACTGTTTTATCTGCATGGGATGTCTCAAAAAAGGCCCAGCAAGATGAGGTGTGTATAGTGGCCCGGGAGACAACAGGTGCGGCCTTAGATGGAGTAGGCCGTCTGCTCTCCCCTCTTGTTTGCTCTGCCTCCTCCTCAACCTCAGACCCAACATCTGATTCCATCAAAGACTGAGCATCAGGCCTGGCCTGGGAGACAACAGGTGCGGCCTTAGATGGAGCGGGCCGTCTGCTCTCCCCTCTTGCTTGCTCTGCCTCCTCAACCTCAGACCCAACATCTGACTCCATCAAAGACTGAGCATCAGGCCTGGCCCGGGAGACAACAGGTGCGGCCTTAGATGGAGCGGGCCGTCTGCTCTCCCCTCTTGTTTGCTCTGCCTCCTCCTCAAACTCAGACCCAACATCTGACTCTATCAATGACTGAGCATCAGGCCTGGCCCGGTAGACAACAGGTGCGGCCTTAGATGGAGCGGGCCGTCTGCTCTCCCCTCTTGTTTGCTCTGCCTCCTCCTCAAACTCAGACCCAACATCAGACTCCATAAAGGGGGACCCGAACTTTAAGGCACTAAAATGGCTCTAAAACACCAAAGGAAAGGGCTAGAGTGCTGCAAATGGCAGCAAAACGTAATTAAGAGCATGGCAAGTGCTCTGCAAACAAATGTGGATAGGGAAATAACTTAAAACAACAAAAAAAAACAGAAAAATAAAACAATGTTCTTCTTCATCTCTGAAGGACGAGGCCCATATGGAGTAGGAGGGAGGTTGAGGTGGTGGTGGATGTGGCGGTGACATAGGCATGCGCACAGGGTGTGCCGGGTGTGCCTGGGCACACCCTAATCACCTAGGGCACATAGCATTGCCAGTGAGGAGATGGGAAAGATCTCCCTCGAACCTGCTCTGCTCTATTTCTCTTTGCCTACAGGTACATGGCCCCGATACATTACTCTCCCTGCTGGCAAACACATGCATGTGTATTTCAACTTTGGGGTGCACACCTTAATGCAATAGGCTGCGCACACCTATGGGCGGTGTAGGTGGAAGCAGCGGTGGAGGAGGACCAGGGCCAGATTAAGAGCATCATGGGCTTGGTGCTGAGGATTTTGAAGGGCCTTAAGGGCCGTGCCTTGCCATGCACCCAGAGGAGGAAGGGTGCAGCCATGCATGCCTAATTCAACATGGGATGCTGTCTCTGAAGCCCATAAACACATCCATGCATCGGCAACTGTCCCTCCTTGTCCGGCCTTCGCGCTGTGTGGGGAGGTTCTGAGGGTGCTGCCTGGGGAAGCGAGCATAGAAGCCAGACTTCTGTGTTTACAAGTGACAGAAGAGCGGTAACAGTGAATATGGCCCACCCGGGGCCTATATAAAAGGTAGGGGCCTGGAGCTGCAGCTCCAATAGCCCCTACGTTAATCTGGCCCTGAGGAGGAGGACGAGGTAGCCAACACTGCTTCTTTTCACAAATTTTAAATGAGGGTACACCCCAAAAGAGTGAGAAAGAGCAAAAATGGAACAATGGGTGGGTAAGGTCGGTATCCATTGCTATTCTGCACAAGGTACGGAAAAGTCCCGTGGGATCCATGCCTGGTTCATTTTAATGAACGTGAGCTTGTCCACATTGTCTCTGGACAGGCGGCTGCGCTTGTCTGTTATAACGCCCCCAGCCGTGCTAAATACCCGTTCAGATAATACACTGGCTGCAGGGCACGCCAGCACCTCCAAGGCGTAAAGGGCAAGCTCAGGCCATGTGCCCAATTTGGAGACCCAGAAGTTGAAGGGGGCAGACCCCTCATTCACTACATGTAGGCGTGTGCACACATACTGCTCCACCATGTTGGTAAAATGCTGCCTCCTGCTAAGACGTTCCATCTGAGCTGCTGGTGCTGCTGTTTGTTGTGGCGTGCTGACAAAGCTTTTCCACATTTTGGCCATGCTAACCCTGCCTTCTGAGGTGCTGGCGGTGCCCTGGTTGCGTTGGCGACCTCCTCCTCCTCCTCCTCTGCCTTGTGCTTCCACTGCGGCCCCGCTGTCAGATGGGAATGCCAGCAGCATGGCGTCTACCAGCGTGCGCTTGTACTCGCGCATCTTGCGATCGCGCTCCAGTGAGTGAATTAAGGACGGTACGTTGTCCTTGTAACGGGGATCCAGCAGCGTGGCCACCCAGTAATCAGCACAAGTTAGAATGTGGGCAACTCGGCGGTCGTTGTGGAGACACTGCAGCATGTAATCGCTCATGTGTGCCAGGCTGCCCAGAGGCAACGAAAGGCTGTCCTCTGTGGGAGGTGTATCGTCCGTGTCCTCTGTATCCCCCCAGCCACGCACCAGTGATGGCCATGAGCTGGCCTGGGTGCCACCCTGCTGTGAACATGGTTCCATCTCCTCCTCCAGCTCCTCCTCCTCCTCATCCTCCTCATCCTCCAGAACTGTGCCCCTGCTGGACAATTGTGTCCCTGGCGTTTGTGTGTGCAGGAACCCACCCTCGGAGCCCCTTGCGAATGACTGCCCTGAAAGCCTTGGAAATGTTACCTCTTCATCCTCCTCCTCCTCCTCATCCTGTGCCACATCCTCTTCCATCATCACCCGAATTGTTTTTTCAAGGAGGCATAGAAGCGGGATAGTTAAGCTGAGAACGGCGTCATTGCCACTGGCCATGTTGGTGGAGTACTCAAAACAGCGCAACAAGGCACACAGGTCTCGCATGGAGGCCCAGTTATTGGTGGTGAAGTGGTGCTGTTCCGCAGAGCGACTCACGCGTGCGTGCTGCAGCTGAAACTCCACTATGGCCTGCTGCTGCTCGCACAGTCTTTCCAGCATGTGCAAGGTGGAGTTCCACCTTGTGGGCACGTCACATATGAGGCGGTGAGCGGGAAGGCCGAAGTTACGCTGCAGCACTGCCAGGCGAGCAGCAGCAGGGTGAGAACGCCGAAAGTGCGCACAAACGGCCCGCACTTTCTGCAGCAGCTCTGACATATCGGGGTAGTTTTTAAGGAACCTCTGCACCACCAAATTCAGCACATGCGCCAGGCAAGGGATGTGCGTCAAACCGGCTAGGCCCAGAGCTGCTATGAGATTTCGCCCGTTATCGCACACCACCAGGCCGGGCTTGAGGCTCGCTGGCAGCAACCACTCATTTGTCTGCTGTTCCATGCTCCTCCACAACTCCTGCGCGGTGTGTGGTTTGTCCCCCAAACAGGCAAGTTGTAAAACTGCCTGCTGTCGTTTACCCCTGGCCGTGCTGAAGTTGGTGGTGAAGGTGTTACGCTGTCCGGATGAGGAGGCAGTAGAGGATGAGGAAGCGGAGTAGGAGGAGTTAGGAACAGGAGGCAAACTGAAGCGCCCTGCAATCCTCGGTGGTGGAAGGACATGCGCCAAATTGCTATCCGCCTCAGGCCCATCCGCCACTGCATTTACCCAGTGTGCCGTTAGGGAGATATAACGCCCCTGACCGTGCTTACTGGTCCACGTATCGGTAGTTAGGTGGACCTTGGCACAGATGGCGTTGCGCAGTGCACACCTGATTTTTTTTCCCCCACTTGGTTGTGCAGGGAAGGGATGGCTTGCCTGGAAAAGTAGTGGCGGCTGGGCACGAGGTACTGTGGGAAAGCCACCGACATAAGGTTTTTAAAACTGTGCGTCTCCACCAGACGGAATGACAGCATTTCAAAGGCCAATAATTTTGAAATGCTGGCATTCAGGGCCAGGGATCGCGGGTGGGTAGGGGGGTACTTCCTCTTCCTCTCAAGTGTTTGGGAGATGGAAAGCTGAACGCTTCCACGGGACATTGTGGAGATGGTTGTTGGTGACCCAGGTGGTGGTGTTGCTGACAGATCGTCTGTTTGCGGGGTGGCAGGTGCCGGTATCACTACAGATGTGGCTGGAGCGGCCGAGACTGCAGCAGAAGAGGAAGCAGGATGAGCCAGAGACGTTTCTTGGTTTTGAAGGTGTGTACTCCACTGCAGCTCGTGCTTTGCACTTAGATGCCTGATCATGCAGGTTGTGCTCAGGTTGAGAAGGTTTATGCCTCGCTTCAAGCTCTGATTGCACAGGGTGCAAACCACTCGTGTCCGGTCATCAGCACATTTTCTAAAGAACTTCCACGCTAGAGAACTCCTTTGAGCTGACTTTGGTGCGCTCGTTCCCTTGCTGCGTTGGGCAGTAGCGGGCGTAGTGTCTAGGGCACGGCCGCTCCACTTCTGCACCCTGCTCCCTCTTCTGCTGTGCTGGTGGCTCTTTGCGACCACCGCCTCTTCCTCCAAACTACTCAGGTCACCTGCATGACGTTCATTCCATGTGGGGTCGAGGACCTCATCGTCCTCCACATCATCTTCCACCCAGTCTTCACCCCTGCCCTCCTTGTCGGTCTCCACAATGCTGAACGCCGCAGCAGTTGGCACCTGCGTTTCGTCATCATCGGAGACGTGCTGCGATGATCCTTGCATGTACTCATCTTGAGAAATAAGTGGTTGGGCATCGCTGCACTCAATCTCTTCCACTTCTGGGGCAGGGCTAGGTGGATGGCCCTGGGAAACCCTGCTGACAGAGTCATCAAAAAGAAGAAGAGACTGCTGTATGGCTTGGGGCTCAGACTGCTTGCCTGATTTGCAAGGGGGTGAGGTGAAAGACGGTTGGACATCGGCTGCAGGTGCCAACTGTGACCTTTCTGCAGTAGACTGGGTGGGAGACAATGTGAAGGAACTGGAGGCACTGTCAGCAGCAAACCAATCTACTATCGCCTCCACTTGTTCTGGCCTCATCACTTCTAGGGGCGTATGATGCCCTACCAAATACTGATGCAGGTTCTGTCGCCTACTCACACTTGAGGAAGGTGTTTCACTTGTGCGTGTAGCTGGCACAGATCGACCACGTCCTCTCCTTGCAACAGGAGCTCTACCAGCAGCACCACGACCCAGGCCACGGCCCTTATTTGACGGTCTCCTCATATTTCTGTAATTTAAGATCTTGCCCTAGAAAGGTTTTTATTGAATAGCGGAATAGGAAATATGATCCAAAAAAGTGTATGTATCTCGCACGTACAAAACCACACTAGGCCCCAATTACTATTGTTTCTACCCCTAAAAGGATGGATGAGGAGTAGGAGGAGTATGGAACAGACAGCACCCTCAAATCTTCAGAAGTATGAGATGAACCTCAAAAACTTGGAAAGGTGGATCTCACACGTACCGACACAGACTATCCCGCAATTCAATTGATCCTCAAAGGTTTTTATTGAATAGCGGAATAGGAAATATGATCAAAAAAAGTGTATGTATCTCGCACGTACACCACCACACTAGGCCCCAATTACTATTGTTTGTACCCCTAAAAGGATGGTTGAGCAGTAGGAGGAGGAGTATGGAACAGGCAGCACCCTCAAATCTTCAGAAGTATGAGATGAACCCCAAAAACTTTGAAAGGTGGATCTCACACGTACCGACACAGACTATCACGCAATTTAATTGATCCCCAAAGGTTTTAATTGAATAGCGGAATAGAAAATATGATCAAAAAGAAAGTGTATGTATCTCACACGTACACCACCACACTAGGCCCCAATTACTATTGTTTGTACCCCTAAAAGGATGGTTGAGCAGTAGGAGGAGGAGTATGGAACAGGCAGCACCCTCAAATCTTCAGAAGTATGAGATGAACCCCAAAAACTTGGAAAGGTGGATCTCACACGTACCGACACAGACTATCACGCAATTTAATTGATCCCCAAAGGTTTTAATTGAATAGCGGAATAGAAAATATGATCAAAAGAAAGTGTATGTATCTCACACGTACACCACCACACTAGGCCCCAATTACTATTGTTTGTACCCCTAAAAGGATGGTTGAGCAGTAGGAGGAGGAGTATGGAACAGGCAGCACCCTCAAATCTTCAGAAGTATGAGATGAACCCCAAAAACTTGGAAAGGTGGATCTCACACGTACCGACACAGACTATCACGCAATTTAATTGATCCCCAAAGGTTTTAATTGAATAGCGGAATAGAAAATATGATCAAAAAGAAAGTGTATGTATCTCACACGTACACCACCACACTAGGCCCCAATTACTATTGTTTGTACCCCTAAAAGGATGGTTGAGCAGTAGGAGGAGGAGTATGGAACAGGCAGCACCCTCAAATCTTCAGAAGTATGAGATGAACCCCAAAAACTTGGAAAGGTGGATCTCACACGTACCGACACAGACTATCACGCAATTTAATTGATCCCCAAAGGTTTTAATTGAATAGCGGAATAGAAAATATGATCAAAAATAAAGTGTATGTATCTCACACGTACACCACCACACTAGGCCCCAATTACTATTGTTTGTACCCCTAAAAAGATGGTTGAGGAGTAGGAGGAGGAGTATGGAACAGGCAGCACCCTCAAATCTTCAGAAGTATGAGATGAACCCCAAAAACTTGGAAAGGTGGATCTCACACGTACCGACACAGACTATCACGCAATTTAATTGATCCCCAAAGGTTTTAATTGAATAGCGGAATAGAAAATATGATCAAAAAGAAAGTGTATGTATCTCACACGTACACCACCACACTAGGCCCCAATTACTATTGTTTGTACCCCTAAAAGGATGGTTGAGGAGTAGGAGGAGGAGTATGGAACAGGCAGCACCCTCAAATCTTCAGAAGTATGAGATGAACCCCAAAAACTTGGAAAGGTGGATCTCACACGTACCGACACAGACTATCACGCAATTTAATTGATCCCCAAAGGTTTTAATTGAATAGCGGAATAGAAAATATGATCAAAAAGAAAGTGTATGTATCTCACACGTACACCACCACACTAGGCCCCAATTACTATTGTTTGTACCCCTAAAAGGATGGTTGAGCAGTAGGAGGAGGAGTATGGAACAGGCAGCACCCTCAAATCTTCAGAAGTATGAGATGAACCCCAAAAACTTGGAAAGGTGGATCTCACACGTACCGACACAGACTATCACGCAGTTTAATTGATCCCCAAAGGTTTTAATTGAATAGCGGAATAGAAAATATGATCAAAAAGAAAGTGTATGTATCTCACACGTACACCACCACACTAGGCCCCAATTACTATTGTTTGTACCCCTAAAAGGATGGTTGGGCAGTAGGAGGAGGAGTATGGAACAGGCAGCACCCTCAAATCTTCAGAAGTATGAGATGAACCCCAAAAACTTGGAAAGGTGGATCTCACACGTACCGACACAGACTATCACGCAATTTAATTGATCCCCAAAGGTTTTAATTGAATAGCGGAATAGAAAATATGATCAAAAAGAAAGTGTATGTATCTCACATGTACACCACCACACTAGGCCCCAATTACTATTGTTTGTACCCCTAAAAGGATGGTTGAGCAGTAGGAGGAGTATGGAACAGGCAGCACCCTCAAATCTTCAGAAGTATGAGATGAACCCCAAAAACTTGGAAAGGTGGATCTTACACGTACCGACACAGACTATCACGCAATTTAATTGATCCCCAAAGGTTTTAATTGAATAGCGGAATAGAAAATATGATCAAAAAGAAAGTGTATGTATCTCACACGTACACCACCACACTAGGCCCCAATTACTATTGTTTGTACCCCTAAAAGGATGGTTGAGCAGTAGGAGGAGGAGTATGGAACAGGCAGCACCCTCAAATCTTCAGAAGTATGAGATTGTGTTCACTGTACCCCACAAAGATTGTGTTCACTGCACCCCACAAAGATTGTGTTCACTGCACCTCAAAAAGGATTTTGTTCACTGCACTCCACAAAGATTGTGTTCACTGCACCCTAAAAGGATTTTGTTCACTGCACCCCAAAAAGATTGTGTTCACTGTACCCCCCAAAGATTGTGTTCACTGCACCCCACAAAGATTCTGTTCCCTGTACCCCCCAAAGATTGTGTTCACTGCACCCCACAAAGGATTTTGTTCACTGCACCCCAAAAAGACTGTGTTCACTGTACCCCCCAAAGATTGTGTTCACTGCACCCCACAAAGATTCTGTTCACTGTACCCCACAAAGATTGTGTTCACTGCACCCCACAAAGGATTTTGTTCACTGCACCCCAAAAGATTGTGTTCACTGCACCCCAAAAATGATTTTGTTCACTGCACCCCAAAAAGGATGTTGTTCACTGCACCCCAAAAAGGATTTTGTTCACTGCACCCCACAAAGATTGTGTTCACTGCACCCCACAAAGGATTTTGTTCACTGCACCCCAAAAAGATTGTTTTCACTGCACCCCAAAAAGGATTTTGTTCACTGCACCCCAAAAAGGATGTTGTTCACTGCACCCCAAAAAGGATGTTGTTCACTGCACCCCAAAAAGGATTTTGTTCACTCCACCCCAAAAAGATTGTGTTCACTGCACCCCACAAAGATTGTGTTCACTGCACCCCAAAAAGGATTTTGTTCACTGCACCCCAAAAAGATTGTGTTCACTGCACCCCACAAAGATTGTGTTCACTGCACCCCAAAAAAGATGTTGTTCACTGCACCCCAAAAAGATTGTGTTCACTGCACCCCACAAAGATTGTGTTCACTGCACCCCACAAACGATTTTGTTCACTGCACCCCAAAAAGATTGTGTTCACTGCACCCCAAAAAGGATGTTGTTCACTGCACCCCAAAAAGATTTTGTTCACTGCACCCCAAAAAGGACGTTGTTCACTGCACCCCAAAAAGATTGTGTTCACTGCAGCCCAAAAAGATTGTGTTCACTGCAGCTCACACACAGAAAAATGGATGTGGATCACTGACACCTGCCTATCTCCTATCCCACACCACACAGCAATATCGATTGTAGTTTGTAGAACACAGTTTCCCTAAAATTCAGTATCAGCAGCCTCTCCCTAACAGGATTGAGAAGAGATCGTAGATCAGGATTGAGTGCAGAGTCACCCCACCCCCCACACAGCAATATCGATTGTACTTTGTAGAAGACACTGACCCTATAATTCAGCAGACTCTATCCCTAAAATGCCTACAACTCGCCCTGCCTAAACACTCCGACCTGTCCCTCAATTCTATCCGGACACAAATGTTTTTTTCCTGCCTGTCTTTCCCTAATCAGCAGCCAGCACGTTGATGTGTGCTCTGTCCCTGATCTAAGCAGCAGAATGAAGACGCTGCGGCTGCCTGGAACTTATAAAGACTTGGTCACATGCTTCAGACGGCCAATCACAGCTACTGAGACATTTGCAGGCATGGCTGGGATGGCTTAAGGCACACCAGTTAAACGATTGTTGATTGGCTGTTGAAAGCCCGCCATGAAAAGAGCGCCAAAGCATGCAAAACCCGGAAATAAAACGACCGAACACGGATTTTTACCCGAACATACAGTAAAGTGTCCGTGTCCGTGTTCGGGTCCAAAAATCCAATTATTCGGTACGAACATGAATAATACAATCCGTGTTCGCTCAACACTACTGGTGGATGTACCCAAGCAAAGCATGTCTGGTGAAACCCATTGAATTTTGCACAATCATGGTTTCAATAGCATGGTAGACGCACCATAAACCACCTGTGGAAGCGACCAAGTCATGAATGTAGAGCTACAATTTATGCAATTTGGGACCCCCATACCTTGAAGAAATAAGATTATCAATAATTATCTTGTGTTAAGTGATTACAAAGCCAGGCAGTTTTTCTTGGGGTGCAATATACCTATTTCAAATATGTAGGGGGCATTGATCTTATTGTTGATTTTATGATAGTTTGGCTATGATGGAGAATTTTATAATATTGTAATAAAGATAATTTAATTTTATTTACAATTGTTGGGAGTTTATGTGCCTAAAAAGGCCATAATTTTACCAAACCATAATTTGCTCTGATCCTTGGAAAGTGGCACTTTTTAAATTTTATTGTATCAATAGTACCACCCTATGGTTACAATGTATTCCCTCATACGGTTCCCCCAAGTTTTTGCAGTTCTTTTATGGCAATTTCTCTAAACCATGTTTGATTTTGTATCTTTATAACTTCCTTAAAATGTCTTACTGCTTCAGATTCACATTTTATGGGATATAATAAATGTTTTGCCCAGTAGAAATGGAGCTCTTGTTTCTGTTCAGGCCAGATATCATTCATGGTCACAGTTTTGTCAAATTCTTCTTTTGCCTTTTGATGTTCATTAGCTTTCATGTATACATGAGCCAATAAAATGTGAGCTGGCACAGATGACCTGTTTAGTTCGACAGCCTTTTCTGAGTGAAATATTGCATTTGCCATGGCTTCAGTGATTTGCTGCTTATTGTAATGGGTGGGCATTCTTATCATTTTTCTGTAACACATGCCAAGTTGATAGTGAGCATTACTGGAGGTAGGAGTTAAACTGAGTACTTTCTTCAATATTGCAATAGCTTCATTTATCTGTGCATTTCTTCTGTAAAATGTTGCCACATATCGAAGAACATATGGAGATTCTGGTTGTTCTTGTAGAGCTTGTTCTATTAACATAGTTCCTTGATCATGGTCATTTATCTCTAAATATTTCAAAGCAAGTTGAACCTTTGCCACTGTATCTCTGGGATTTAATTTAACAGCTCGTTTCAAGAGTGAAAAAGATTTGTTTTCTGTGTTGCTGCTGAAACCTTCCATTCTATACACAGCCATGGCATAGCCTGAATTCAATTCTGGATCTTCTGGGTAAAGTTCTAGAGCTTTTTTAAAGCACTCAGCAGCCCTCTGATAGTATTTTCCTGCAAAGGATAAGTAAGTCCAGCCTTGTTCACCATATATATCCAACAGAAGAGTGTTTTTCTTTGGAGGAGACTCATAACGCTTTAAAATGGTCTCCACCTTTTCAACATAGGTTAAACTGTGGATAAACTGGTTCTGGTGGTAGAAAACCCAGGCAAAGTTAGCATACATGACAGTTCTCCTAACATCTTCATCTTCTGACATGCTGGACTTTTGGATCTGTGCCTCAGCTTTTTGGAGCTGGAGCATGGCTTCCTCATGGTCTCCTTTAAGATGCTTTTGGTAAGCCAGGAGGTTACACATTCTGTGTTTGAGTGCATCCGGCAAAAACACAATCTGGTCATTTAGCCTTTCTTCAACATTATCAATGTCTATATCTTCTCCAAGCAGGTTCCAAGTAAAATGGCATTGCAGTTTCAGTAGACGATCCATTAAGGAATTCTTTAAGATGTCACTGAAAAGTTAGACATATAAAAAAAACATGCATTAAAAAGAATAATGTGTCATTAATTGAAGACATGATCCAGGATTATAAATGAGGGCCACATGACTGGCTGAGTTGTCATATAATCTAATTGGCAGTATATGTTGTTCAATCCACAAACATGTTACTGTTTAGGGTGACTGGAATATACACTAACAAGCATTTCAGAAAGTGAATAAAAAAATTTCACAACATTTATCAGTGAGCGAAAAAAGTACTGTGATACTGTCCACAGAGGTGGAATATTTTAGAATTTCTGTCTCTTAGTAACCACTGACATTAATTATCTTTTTAGTTGTCTATGAGGGGGTTAGTCTTCCTACTGATCATGATCATTCATGTTTTATCCCAAAAGGAAAAACTGTTTGCTGTAACGAATATAAAAAGTGAGCAGGAGTTTGGCTTTAATTTGTTAGTGTATCTAAATCTGCTAGTACATTTAATCATCTCCTCCCTCAAGACTGACAATGCTTCTGTCTGATGTGCCCCTGTGCTCATTCATCCAGAGTGGGGGCACTCTAGTACTAGAGGTGTGTTACCGGTCAGATAACCAGGTGAAAACAGAGGGGAAAAAAAGAAAATGAATGCAGGCATGTAATATTTGATAAGCTTTAAAATATTACATGTTTGATTTTTGGGTTTAACACGGCTTTAAAGAGTAGCTTTACTTATTGGGATTTTTCATACCAAATATTTGTAGCAGAATACAAATTGGTCAAAACTGATGAAAAAATTAGATTTTTAAATTACATATTATGTAGCAGAAAGTGAAAAATAAAAAAAATCTTTCATATTGTACAAAAAAATTGGGCTAAATTTAGTGTTTTGTATTTTTTTTAATTTATGAAACTGTTTTTTTCCCAAAAAACGCATTTGAAAAATTGCTGCGCAAATACTGTTTGACTTAAAAAGTTGCAATGACCGCCATTTTATTCCCTAGGGTCTCTGCTAAAAAAATTTATATAATGTTTGGGGGTTCTGAGTAATTTTCTAGCAAAAAAATTATGATTTTTTTGCATGTAGGAGAGGAGTGCCAGAATAGGAACGGTATGGAAGTGGTTAAAGCATCAACGCAGGGCTACAATCTATCGCAAAATGTGAAACCTGCGAACAACCATTGTTCAAGAGGTCCCTGAAGATGCCCAGTTCACAGCCAGGTGTGAAGGCGGGGTTGCCCAAGATCGGAGACAACGGGGAGAAAATATTAGGATTATGGCACATAGAGGCACAGATCTGAAGTGTGGGCCTGATGGTAGGGTGTGTTTTAACGGGTCGAGGGAGGGCCAAATAGCACCAAGGTGCCCTGTTTAAGGGAACGGGGCTACAGCTTTGTTCAATGGTTGTCCAAAGTTTAATAGTTCCATGTCTGCACCAATCCGTAAATCTCCCCAGATGAGCGGCATGGTAATACTTAGTCATATCTGGAACTGCTACTCCCCCATAGGTCTTAGGCAGTTGCAGAATGCGTCTGTTCAATCTAGGGTGTTTATGGGCCCATATGAATCTGGTAAAGATTGCATTCACTTGACAGAAATAGGTAATCGGAACAGAGACAGGAAGGGTCTGAACAGGGCTGGCCCAAGACAATGTGCTGCCTGGGTCCAAGAATAAAATGCTGCCCCCCCCCCCCCAAGAAAAAAAATAACGCCCACCAAAAGGCCCCCACATCCATTATTTTCTCTCATGATAATTAAAACTAAAATTAAATTTATCAGGAAGTCAGATTGACACTGACGGCACTGTAATTGCACTGATGGGGCACTGTTGGAACTGTGATTGCACTGTTAGCAATATGATTGCACCGATGGGGCACTGTATTGACACTGATTTAACTGTGATGGCACTGTGTTTACACTGATGGGGCACTGTCTTGACACTAATGGCACTGTGATTGCACTGACGGGGCACTGATGGCACTGTGATTGCACTGTATTGACACTGATGGCACTGTGTTTGCACTGATGGCACTGTAAATGCACTGATGGCACTGTGATTGCACTGATGGGGCACTGTAATGACACTGATGGGGCACTGTGATTGCACTGATGGGGCACTCTTTAGACACTGACAGCACTGTGTTTGCACTGATGGCACTGGGATTGCACTGATGGCATTGTGATTGCACTAATGTGGCACTGTATTGACGCCGATGGTACTGTGATTGCACTGATGGCGCACTAAATTGACACTGATGACACTGTGATGGCACTGATGGGGCACTGTGATGGCAATGATGGCACTGTATTGACACCGATGGCACTGTGATTGCACTGATGTCATTGTGATTGCACTGATGGCAGTGTGATTGCACTGATGGGGCACTATATTGACACTGATGACACTGTGATGGCACTGATGGGGCACTGTGATGGCAATGATGGCATTGTATTGACACTGATGGCAGTGTGATTGCACTGATGGGGCACTATATTGACACTGATGACACTGTGATGGCACTAATGGGGCACTGTGATGGCAATGATGTCACTGAGTTGGCATTGTGATTGCACTGATGAGACACTGCTGGCAGTGTGATTGCACTGATGAGGCACTCTTTTGACACTGATAGCACTGTGTTTGCACTGATGGGGCACTGATGGCAGTGGCACTGTGATTGCACAAATGGGGCACTAATGGCATTGTGATTGAACTGATGGGGCACTGTATTGACACTGATGACACTGTGATTGCACTGATGGGGCACTGTATGGGCACTGTGATGGCAATGATGGCGCTGATGAGGCACTGTATTGACACTGATGGCACTTAGATGGCACTGATGGCCCTGTATTGGCAATGATGGCACTGTGATGGCACTGATGACACTTAGATGGCACTAATGGCCCTGTATTGGCAATGATGGCACTGTGATGGCACAGATGGCCTCGTGAGAGCACTGATGGCAATGTGATTGAACTGATAGGGCACTGTAATGACACTGATGGCACTGTGATTGAACTGATGGGGCACTGCATTGGCAATGATGGTCCCGTGATGGCACTGTAATTGCACTGATGGGGCACTGTATTGACATTGATGGCACTGATGGGGTGCTGTATTGACACTGATGGCATTGTGATTGCGCTAATGGCACTGTGTTTGCACTGATTGCACTGTGTTTGCACTGATGGGGCACTGTGATGGCACTGATGGTACTGTGCTTGCACTGATGGGACACTGTGATGGCACAGATGGTACTGTGCTTGCACTGAAGGGGCACTGATGGCACGGCACTGTTTGCACTGATAGGGGCACTGATGACACTGTATTGGCACTGATCAGTCAGCAAGTGGGTGGGACTTGCCCTGAGCTGAATAAACATACATACATAGAGAGCAACCAATAGAACCATGCCAGCCACTCACATTCACTGTGAAAATATGACTCACCAGCTGGCAAAGTGGGGCCTGAGATGAGCTCCTAATTTCGTCTTGCAGCTCTGCCTGTGATGAGCAGGTACTTGTGCTGAGTGTCCCATCTGTGATGATGTGCCATTTCCCGCCGGAAAACTTTTGGCTCCGCTCTCTAACCCATGCCCTGCTCTGGCTCCGCCCACAAGCCATGCCCACCCCACGCAGCTCCAAATTATTGCTGCTCGTCTCGTTTGCCTGTTCCCCAGCAATATACAGAACACAGGAGGAGCCAAGGAGGTGAGGTCAGGTGACACACCACCCGCCCGTGACAGACACCATACTGGAGGAGGCTGCCAGATAGATTATTATATACTGTATTTCCAGCGGCTGCGGGACCTAGAGGCGGTGGGCGGCGGGGCCAGCGTCCCACAGCGCCCCTGCTCAAACTGCCGCCTGGGTCCAATGGACCCACTGGGACCCATGGCAGGGCCGGCCCTGGGTCTGAAGAGGATATAGAAATTTGGGGAGGATGCTCATCTTGATAATATTACAGTGGCCAAACCAAGAATGCAGGCCTGGTTGCCATTTGTCTAGGAGAGTACAGACTATACTCAGCAAGGATAAAAAATATAAAGTGCAGCGCTATAAGAAGAAGAATGAAACCAAAACTGTTCATAAATCAGGTGCATAACACTAAAAGGGTTATATATTGAAGTAAATAAATATGAAAACTCCCCTATTCCAAAAATGGGTAAAAGTCCATATATTGAAATGTCCCATAAATTCAATCCATGGGTGAAAAAATGGTCACTAACAAAAAGTATAAATATCTAAAGTCCAAATAAAAAAGTAGAAATCTTGTTCTCCGTTGTACGAGTAAATATATGTGCTTACCAGAGCAAGTGAACTTACACTACCATAAGGCAAGCAAGTCACTTAGGCTTCAAGGTTAATTTCAGTTTTCTTTGAAGAAGATGTCACCTGGTGCTGTTTCCTGAATGTATAATCCTCCACCAGGGGCAGAAGAGAGGAACTCCTCATCCAGACCAGATTGTAATGAGTGACATAAAAAGAAAATATATATAGTGTAATACCGCCTATGATGAAGTATCACATAAAATGTGCACACATTATCACCCACAGATTGTGAATAGTGGAATGTGGAACATTCACAAAGGTGCACTGACCAAGGAGAGATAAAGTGACCAAACAAGCCCGTCACCAGGTATAAAGATTAAATATGAATTTACCAGAAAATAAAATAAAAAACAACCAGAAGGATAATTGTCCTGAAAAGATGCTAGAATTCACCAGTAACGTATGGGTCCCGTCACCAAAGGCAAAATCCTGATATAGTATATGCTTACCAGATAGCGTGGGCCTATGATACTATACAGCATATAGGCTAAGCAGGCATTACTGTATATAAATATCCATATAGGCTGAGCAGGTGTTATATGAATATCCTCCACATGTAAAAGGATAGGATCCATAAAGGGGTGATCAACTAGATAAAGTGGTGTGCCATCACCATATGAAGTATAGTCTTAAACACTCTTACCAAAAATTGTGGACCTGTAATACTATACAGTAGACAGGTCAGCGGAGCATAGCAAAAGATGTATATGGATTCCTCTTTAAAGCGGAGTTTCGGCCACGATAAACATTTTTCAATAAAAATCCCCCCGGGACAGTCAGGGCTAGTACATTCCATAATGGATAGCCTCTGTACTGTCCCGGTTTGCACTTACCTTTTAGAAGAAATACTTACCTTGAAAATTTCTTCTCCAGCGCTGCCATCTCGGATTTGGGCAGCTGAAGCCAGCGCGTCCTCTTCTGCGTCCTCTTCCGTGTCCTCTTCTCCCAGAATGCGCTGCACCGGCCCCGCTCGTCACTTCCGGTGCGCGCGCGTTATCCCTCCACAGCTTCTGGGCATGCCCAGAAGCTGTTTAGCAGGGAATGCGGCGCCGCACCGGAAGTGACGAGCGGGGCCGGTGCAGGCGCATTGATTCCTGGGAGCGATGACGCTCAGCTCCCAGGAATCAATGCAAAGCGGAAGTGACGACGCGGGCCGCGGCCGCAGAGGGAGGAAGTGGAAGAAAGGTGAGTATATTTTTCTGCAATAACAAGGTAAGTAAAAAAAAATAATAATTCGTAACTATCCATTTCTTTTTCAGGTGAAGAAAAGCAAGCGGATGGCCCAAAATCGACTATGTCGATTTTGTGGCCGGAACTCCGCTTTAACCAGCTGTTCACAGGAGAAATATTGAAGATCTCGCAGGCACAAGTGGATGTGTAGAAAGATGAACTCCACGTTCAATGACCATGTAAGCAAGCCAAACAAAGGCACATAGTGTAAAACTGCTATATTATGTTTAATTAAAAAAGGACATGTACTTACAGACATCCACAAGTATACAGCACGATAGGTTCAAATTAGGCCAATATGATGTATCCTGACATGTTTCGCTTCACCAAGCATTATCAAAGGATTCCTATCCTTTTACATGTGGAGGATATTTATATAACACCTGCTCAGTCTATATGGATATTTATATAATGCCTGCTTAGCCTATATACTGTATAGTATCATAGGCCCACGCAATCTGGTAAGCATATACTATATCAGGATTTTCCCTTTGGTGACAGGACCCATACGTTACTGATGGATTCTAGCATCTTTTCAGGACAATTATCCTTCTGGTTGTTTTTTTATTTTGTTTTCTGGTAAATGTATATTTAATCTTTATACCTGGTGACGGGCTTGTTTGGTCACTTTATCTCTCCCTGGTCAGTGCACCTTTGTGAATGTTCCACATTCCCCTATTCACAATCTGTGGGTGATAATGTGTGCACGTTTTATGTGATACTTCATCATAGGCAGTATTACACTATATATATTTTCTTTTTATGTCACTCATTACAATCTGGTCTGGATGAGGAGTTCCTCTCTTCTGCCCCCGGTGGAGGATTATACATTCAGGAAACAGCACCAGGTGACATCTTCTTCAAAGAAAACTGAAATTAACCTTGAAGCCTAAGTGACTTGCTTGCCTTATGGTAGTGTAAGTTCACTTGCTCTGGTAAGCACATATATTTACTATTACAACGGAGAACAAGATTTCTACTTTTTTATTTGGACTTAAAATATTTATACTTTTTGTCACTAGTGACCATTTTTTCACCCATGGATTGAATTTATGGGACATTTCAATATATGGACTTTTACCCATTTTTGAATAGGGGAGTTTTCATAGGTATTCACTTCAATATATAACCCTTTTAGTGTTATGCACTTGATATATGTATAGTTTTGGGTTCATTCTTCTTCTTATAGCACTGCACTTTATATTTTTTATTCTTTTTACCAATCTTTTTTGTCAGTTGGTAGTGCCAGCAGCTTTAGTTTTGTGGTTAGCGCGGTATTTACACCTTTTATATTTTGTTATACTCAGCAAGGGTGGGAAGTTTAGGGTGAAAAGTCTTGTCGGGTCTGACGGGATAAAAGTGCCTAGATATTTTAGTACGGATGGGGACCATTTACATTTAAAATTGAATTGGAGCTGTTTGGTCGTCGAGGTCGACAACAGTACGCCCATGGCTTCCGATTTAGTAAAGTTAATTTTCAGATTGGATACTGTGCTGTATCTGTCAAATTCTGCCATTAGGTTGGGGAGGGAGGTGTGGGGATCAGTTAATGAAAAAAGTTGGTCATCAGCGTAGGCTGAGACCTTGAATTGTGTTTCTCCGATTTGGATGCCCCTAAGGTCAGGGTTAGACCATATTTCTGCTCAAGTAGGGCTCCAAAGACAAAGCAAATAGCAGGGGGGATAAAGGGGAGCCCTGACGGGTGCCATTGGAGATGGGGAATGGCTCTGATAACGTATGGTTAACCTTCACTGAGGCCCGGGGTGCCGAGTAAACAGTGAAAGTCCATTGAGTCATTCGTTCCCCAAGACCAATGCCCCACGGGAGGGAAGACATAAAATGCCAGCTCAACCTGTCAAACGCCTTTTCGGCGTCCGTACTTAAAAAAATACATGGGGACTTTGTGACCCTAGCTTTGTGGATTCGGTAAATCACTTTCATAGTGTTGTCCCTTGCCTCTCTGGAGGGGATGAAACCGACTTGGTCCAGATGTATTAGGCAGGGTAGGTAGGTCTGCAATCTAGTAGCTATAATTTTGGTGAATAACTTCAGGTCTACATTGAGGAGGGAGATGTGGGTGATAGCTACCGCATAAGGAGGGGTCCTTACCCTCTTTTGGATTTACCGAGATATGTGCAAGTAGAGTAGATGGGTGAAGAGGCGGTCTGTCCGAGTTCCTTGAACAATTTAGGCAGGTGAGGACTTAACTGTGGGAGTAGCACCTTATAATATTGAATAGTGAACCCGTCTGGTCCAGGGGCTTTCCCATTTTTAGTGTTCGCAATCGCAGTTTGTAGTTTCGTCATAGGCGTATCGAGGTCCTGTCTCTCAGGAGAAGTAAGAAGTAAGTGAGAAGTAAGTCATTTTATTTTGAAAGGTACCTTGGTGTCCTTCACTAAGGTCTGTACTTTGGAGAATGTCTGCCACAGCCTTGGTCCGTGCCTATCCCTGCCCCAAGATTCAATGTTGGGACCCTTACTTTTTAATATATTTAGAAATTATATAGGGTCTGGGATTAAAAGTACCATCTCAGTGTTTGCAGATGACACCAAGGTATGCAGTGGAATAATGTCCTTACAAGATGTCTCCAACTTACAAGTCGACCTCAATGCACTATTTTATTGGGCAACTAAATGGCAAATGAGGTTTACTGTTGATAAATGTAGTTGATAAATAGGATATTGAAGAACTGGAGAAAGCAAACTGATAAGAGGCATGGAGGAGCTCAGCTAGGAGAAAAGATTAGAGGAACTGAATTTATTCTCTCTTGAGAGGAGATAAGGGGGGATATGATCAACATGCATAAATGCATAAGTGGTCCATATAGTGAATTTGGTGTTGCGTTATTCACTATAAGGTCATCACAGAGGACAAGGGGGAACTCTTAACGTTTGGAGGAAAAGAGATTGAATCTCCAAATACGGAAGGTTTCTTCACAGTAATGCCCCATACACACGTGCAGATTATCTGCAGACTTTTGTCTGCAGACTTACCTTTTCTATGTAGTGCAAGGGCCTGCCGGATTGCATACAAATTGAAAGTGTTTAGGTTTGACCTCATATTATATGGTTTTGGTAAGTCTGCAGATAATCTGCACGTGTGTATGGGGCATAAGAGCTGTGAAAATGTGAAATAGACTCAGCCAAGAGCTGGTACTGTCCCGCTTTAAAAAGAAATGCTTTAAAAAAGGCCTGGATTCTTTCTTAAATGTACAAAATATAAATAGGTACTAACATTTTTTAGGTAAAGTTAATCCAGGGATTATCTGATTGCCTCTTGGGGGATCAGGAAGGCATTTATTCCCCTGCTGGAGCAAATTGGGCCATGCTTTGCTGTTTTTTTTTTTTTTTTTTGCCTTCCTCCGGATCAACTGTGGGTGTAGGATTGTAAATTATTTTTCCCTTTTATTGGTTGAACTAGATGGACATTGCAGATCCCATGTTAGATGAGGATATTGATCTACCAGCACAGATGGAGGAACTATAAGCAGAGGACCATTATGATTTGATTGGCTCATCCAACATTGCCCCAAGTCTCCACCTGTGCAAAACACACATTTGAGACCAAAATCTATTTTAAACCACTTAAATACAGGGCACTTTCAACCCCTTCCTACCCAGGCCATTTTTCAGCCTGTAGTGCTGTCGCACTTTGAATGACGATTGCGCGGTCATACAACACTGTACCGAAATTGATTTTTTATAATTTTCTTCACACAAATAGAGCTTTCTTTTGGTGGTATTTAATCCCTGCTGAAATTTTGTCAATGTTGTAAATAAATAATTTTTTTCTTTCACTGATGTGCGCTGATGAGGCTGCACTGATGGGCACTGATAGGCTGCACTGATGGGCACTGATGAGGCGGCACTGAAGGACACTGATGGGGTGACACTGATGAGGCGGCACTAATATGCAGCACTGATGGGCACTGATAGGTGGCGTTTATGGGCAATGATAGGTGGCACTGATGGGCAGCACTGATGGGCACAGATGGGTGGCACTGATGGGCAGGCACTGAAAGGCAGCACTGATTGGCATAACTGATGGGCACAGATTGGCTTCGCTGATGGCCACAGACTGGTGTCACTGATGGGTACTGTTGGGGCTGCATTGAAATCAGGGAACTGATGATCAGTGCCCTGATTACCTTTATATGTATTCCTTGTGAAGAAATGCTGCTTATCAGCTCTCTTCACCTCACACTCTGTCAGTGTGAGAGAGGAAAAGCGGATAAATGGCACTTCCTTGTTTACATGTGATTGGCTGTGATTGGACACAGCCGATCACAGGGATAAAGAGCTGTGGCTCTTTGCTGATATTGGGGTCGCGCTGTGTCCCAGGAAACTGGGCACTGTCATATGATGTCGTCCCAGAACGTGAGCCGCACTGGTACACCATCATTTGTCGGTGAGCGGGCGGAAAGTAGTTGATCCCACCCATAAGAAGGGGCCATACTTGCAAACCTTTTATCAGGTTCAATAATTTCCTCTTTGGGTGCTACCTGGTGACATAACTGGGTGGCCCGCCCCTTTCCTGTAAAAGAGCTGTCAAAGCTCAAGAGCGACATTCGGCGGAAGGCCTCTGACTTTTTTTCTATTTTCAGGTGCGGCGAGCGCCGTGATTGATGATGGATTTACATCAGGGGACACTATTTTTTTTATTTTTATTTTTGAATAAAGGACTTGTCAAAAACTGTCTTTTGTGTTTATTTTTTTTGTACACTTTTTTGGTGAATGGGTAGTGGTACGATGTACCCGATACCCATTCACATAGGTGGGGGGTGGGATATGGGAGCCCCCCACCTGCATATCCCCACAACCACAGCCCAGGGTTGTTGGGAAGAGGCCCTTGTCCCCATCAACATGGGGACAAAGTGCTTTGGGGGGCACTCCAAAGCACCCTCCCCATGTTGAGGGTAAGCAGCCTGGTATAGTTCACCCCCCCCCCCTTATTCTGGTCTGCCAGGCTGCCTGCTCGGATAAGGGTCTGGTATGTATTTTGGGGGGACCCCACACTGTTTTTTTTTTTATTAATTTTGGTGTAGGGTTCCCCTTAAAATGCATACCAGATCCGAAGGGCCTGGTATGGACTGGGAGCGGGACCCTATGCAGCTTTAACTTGCTTATAAGCTTTTAAAATGAGGACTTTTGGTTTTTCATGTTCGTGTCCCATAGACTTTTATAGAGTTTGTATGTTTGCTAGGACTTTTCCTCTGTTCGGCGAACACCCGATGTTCGAGTCGAACGTAACATCAAGCCCATCACTAAATAATAATACAAACAAGATCAATGTGTACAAATAACAATCAGATGTTTGGTCACTTGGCTGCCGCATCCGAATAAAAAAAAAAATCAAACTTTTTCGATTCTATATGAAATATATTTTAAATTCAAAGAAAATTAGAAAAATACACAGAACAAATTCTGAATACGAATTCCCAATATGAATCCCGAATACCAATTAAACAAATCGACTGAATTTATACGAAATAATTAGATTAACAAATCTAATAGACAACATTTTTTGTCATGCACATGTCTAAAACCTATTGTAAATGAATTGTTAGAAACTCTGTAACTAGTCCTACAGAAGAGATAGACAGTTCATTGTCCTCATAACCATTATTCAGGGAAAAGAGCATACAATAGATGCAGCAACAAATGTATAAACACTGCCATCTGCTGGCTGATGTAGTTGTTGCACAAAATGCAATTCTGTATTCCAATATTAGCCCATGTTGCACTACCTCAGGTCATCATAGAGGCCACATTGAATCACTCAAGCATGACAAGAGAACATTATCACCCAAGCTGAATCTTCCTTCCTTAAGAGAGACTTTTATAAAACACTGTATTTTTATTATTTACCAAAAGTCCACAAGGATCGACACAACCCCTCTGGCCGTCTGATCATAGCAGCGATGGAGAGTATCACCAGTGGCCTCTTGGTGTATATAGACCAGTTTTTTCCAGACACTTGCTCAGGGGCTACCCTCTTACATACAGGATGGCATACATCTGTTAGACTATCAAGTCTTACACCTGGGAGCCCACTTACTGTACATGTGGGTCTCCCTGGATGTAAACTCATTATTCATCCTCCCTTTTTGAATTGGACTCACCAGGGTGTGGCTTCCCTTTCTTAAAGCATGTGGCATAACCGTGGGAGCCCCCGCAGCTGGAGCACTTAAGGTGGAAACGACAGGCTGTGCCAAAACGGCATGTCCCCTCGTTGAACTGCCAAAAGTAGCCTTTTCTATGTGTAGCCGACTGTCCAGCGGCACCTGAATCGCCGGCCCCCCTTGAAAGGGCTGTCCTAGGGCCCTCGTCTGAGCCATGTGATTTGTCCAAAGCCCAACATCTTTATGATCCCAACGCAGCAGAGGCCTCAAGGCCTTAGGCTGATGGAGCTGCTCATCAAAGTGAAGCCACGCTGAACTCCCGTAGACCCTATGGCCCTCATGAATCACAATAAAATAGCAAAAAAGTGGAGAACAGTTCTCCAGCTCTTTTTCATCAATGACGCTCTCTAAGATAGCAAAGGCCTGAAGCCAATTGGAAAAAGTGCGAGGGATAAGCCGCCAGTGATGCTTCTCCTCCTCCTCCTCCTTGCTCTTGTCCACCTTCCTCTTTTCTATGTTAAACTTTTCTGAGGGCAAGTGGGAGAAAATCTCCACATAGTCGCCTCACCAGATCTTTTCCCTGACTTCTGGCTTAAGATGAACCCCCGAAAGGACCCTCAAAGCACACATAGACCTCACATTTCACCGAATTTACCCATTGAACCCCATCATCTTCCAAATCCTTGGTCCTTCGCGACTCCGAGCTACTAGCCTTCCCTGTCTTGGATGCAGACTCAACAACTGTCACAGAAGAAGAAGCCAACTCTGTAACCACAGTTACGTCCTTCCTCCCCTGCTCGCCATTCTGTACCGCGGCGCCAACTGCCGCTGGCAACATGGAACGAGGTATGGCGGAAACATCACAGCCTAAGCCACTTGACATTGCCCCAGCAGTAGTTCACACCACGTCTGCCCCGTAGTGTGCACAGAAGTCCCGGGCTGAGTACAATGGGCCAACAAATCCTGAAAACCCACAAAAAATTCCGCCAAACCCATCACACCCCTGGGGGACTCAACTGGAAGACCGACATTAACCCTACTAGGGGCCCTATCCTGACCCCCTGCACAATCCCCCACACCCTGCACTAAAGAGGTAGATAAAGTGTGAGACTTACCAGGCTGCCCTCGTGCCGAACGGCAACCAGCCGCACTCCTGGGTCCCAGCTGGCTTCAGAGCAGGGTGCACGTCCGTCGACTGCGCCCTGCTATCATCACTGGAGACCTCTCCGGATTCGATGGACGACTTCCGTTGAGGATCTGCTGCAGGCACCTTGCTTACCGGCGGCTCAGCTCCAGGGCACCCTGACGGATCAGTGAAGAGGGGGAGGAGAGAGGGAGAGTGCATGTCGTCCCCTCTTCCCGAGGTTCTAGCCGGTGATGGGGATTCCCCCCAGCCCCCTTGCTGGAGTCAGAGGAATGCGGCCCAGAAGGTGAAAATGGAGGGTCCCTGATGGGGCTCCCATGTGGATGCCGGACCCAGGGGTGTGATTAGGGCTCAAGTGCTCAGGAGGACGAATCCTCCTAGCACACTTGGAAGTTGGGGGAGACCCAGAGGGAGAAGGATCAACCCCCGACCCCCCCCCCCTTTTCATGCCCATCAGCTGCTGCTTGAGCCACTGCAGACCCCTAATAGCAGCTGTGGCCCTGACCTTGTCCAATAAGGCCTCCAGGTCACTCATCTTCTCCTTTTTTCTCCGCAGGGGAACAGCAGCAAAGTCTTCTCGTTGCCTGAACTTTCCAGAATGACTCCACCTACCCATCTGACCCTCAGCCACCAATTAGGTAAGCTGCCCCCCTACCACACTCACTGCAGAGTTATTTAACCCCTCTCTGACCTGTTCCTCCCTTAGTCATGATGACCCTCCGTCTATTCTCTCTTCCCCGAGTCGCACTTTATGTTATTACTGCACTTAGGTGGCACTTTCTTGTCTTCCCCTTTATGTTTGCATACAGAGGTGGCAAAATTTGTGGATGGCTGCCACCGTTGCCCACTAGCTTTGATGGACTTATTATAGACATTACCAGGGGTCTTCAAATGTTTCAGCCCTTTTATATTTTCATTGGAAAAAATGAGGGCGAGAGGAGTAGTAATTGGTCATGTCTGAGATTGTCATGTGACTAGTCTGTCTGGCAAGCTGGCTGACTTTGCAGTTTAGTATAAGAAATGTCATGCTGTGATGAAGATGGCTGCTAAACGTATAAAAAAAGTGTGGCAACTTTTTGAAGAGCCTATATACAGTATATATTACTTAAAAAATGTAAGGTCACAATAAAAACTAATGGAAAAAAAAATTATGCTGATTTTACATCTATTTAGAGTAGAGCACACAGAAAAAAAGTATCTCTTAGCAAACAATGTGAGTATATACATAGAAATGGCTAGCAGATGTATTTACAGCTAGAGGTGTCTGGTCACTGCAAGCACTTTCAATGACAATAGTTTATTTACCTCATTCTGCTTTGCTCGTCTTTGAGTGCACTGTGTTTGATGTTGTTGGGAGCTTCCTGATGTGCCTGCCGCTGGATGAGATTATCTATATACAGATAGGTTCATACCATGTGACCATGCTCTATGATAATAAAATGAAGAATGGAAACTGAAACTTAGTAACATATGTGAAACCAGAGCGCTAAAAACCTCCAACACAGGGGATGGGTATGATGAGTCAATTAAAAAAGCAAGGAGAAGGGGGAGGGGGGGGGGAGGGGGAGGGAAAAGGACAAAAGCAAAACACTAAATAAAGCTGATGGAATAAATTTACTGTATTGTATGGGATCGACGTGTAGTCAGAAAGGAGTAGTCCATAAACACTGAGCCGCTCTTCCACAGACCAAGAGGAGATTCTGTTAGAGCAAAAAAAAAAACAAAAAGGAGAAGCGCTCTAAGTGTAGACAGTTTAATAATACATAAGAAGCAATGTGTGTAGTAACTCACAAGACATAAGTGAAAGTCAGGCTGTGTAACATCATCAGATCTTTAAAGCATCCTCTGGGGGGAGGGAGGTGGTGATGTCCAATCCAAAGCGCCGTCCGTGGCTGAGTAGATGTTTAATGGGAGGAAATAAAGCCGGCAGCCTCCCGCCTCAGTGTACGATGAGCGGTCAGATGGAAGTGACCGACGGCTGCAAGGTTCCGTGGATGGATGGACGCTCTCCCGTCACCAGGGGTGATGAGTTCAAACAGCAAAGAAACGGCAGGCACGACGCGTTTCTGAGCATGCGCGGGGTCGATGTACCCGGCGCGCTCTTTCCTCAGGTGCTGGAGAGCCGTGGACTCTACAAGGTTTATATCTAGCTCAGTTAATTAGTGATTCACCGCAGCTGGAACAAAAGGGGAATGCCTCGGGATAAAAAGGATTAGGAACCAGAGCTGAAAGCAACCAGTTCATGGAAGGACAACAACTTTAAAATCAATTATACTTGAATGTACAGCATTAAAAACATAAACAATTAAAAGCATATGTTAAAGGTGGATTGTACTCGATTGGCTGGCCACAAATTCACATGTATGGGGCTGAAACAATAATTTCTCATAAGAATCAGATATATATCAAAAATGGATGATAGGAGATAATCAGTGATAATATTCAAAGTTAGACAAATGAGCATGAACTGATCATGACTCCTAAACATGATAATAAAGATAAAATTACAAATATATATGTACATGAAAAATCATGACTTTAATGAAATTATGAATGTTTTAGAGGTGAAATACACTCTAAACCTATGGACACTAAGTATGTGGAAGGGGAAAAGGGGGACAAAAAAATTGTGATATTAATGTATTTATGACTAATAGTCCAAGGAGACATCATGTAACATAATAAATTGTTATGACATGATGGAACATGCATCAAGCAGCACAATACACAAAAAGTATCGTAAAGGATCTATATAAATCTATAACAACCTATAAATGTAAGGTATGTAAAAAAAAAAAAAAAAAAAAAAAAAAAAAAAAAAATTTAAAAAAAATATAAAAAAATATAAAAATATATAAAAATATATATATATATATATATATATATAAAATGTGAATACATACATCTATGAGAAAACTATCTGGTTGAAAGGGTATAAACGGCTCAAATTAAAAGATCCATGTGTGTAGATGGATAAAGGGAAAAAGAAAACTAATAAAGGCGACATATCATACAAGGGACCCAAGTCTGTATGTGATTGTTGACAAATAGATATGTCAAAATGGAAGATGTATATATATATAAGGTTATCAAAAAAAGGGGGGGGGGAAAAGAGAATAACCTATTGTGCTATTTGGGACAAAAGAGGAAGAGGAGGAAGAAAGGAACCTCAATTATAGAATAGTGTGTACATCTAGTTCCTCGTTCAATCCTCGAGGGGCGAGAACGTCTAGCGTGTATATCCAAAAGGTTTCACGCATACATAATTTGGAAAAACGTTCTCCTTCTGGCAAATCTTTCGAAATGGATTCAATGACCCAAATTTCAAGTCCCTCAGTCGATTTTCCATGGACTTCTGAGAAGTGTCGCGGGACACTATGAAGGTCACTCCCACCTTCAATGAGACGGCGGTGTTTTCCAAACCGCTGTCTTACCGGTCTGATGGTGCGACCCACATAAAGAAACTGACACGGGCATATTAAACAATAGACAACATACTCAGTAGAGCAGTTGTAGAAGTTATCCAAGACATAGGTTTTTCCATTATGTGTGAAGTCTTTTTGGCCATGTCTCACAAAGGTGCACATTTTGCATAGTTTTTTCTTGCATGCGTACATGCCTTTCAGAGGGATCATCCAGGGCAGGTGATTGGTAGCCTTGATGTTTTTCAATTTGCTTGGCGCAATCTTGTTTTTTAGAGTAGTGGCCCTCCTGTATGTCACTTTTGGTTTCTCTAAGATGACAGAATTGAGATGAGGGTCCTGTTTTAAAATGCCCCAATGTTTGGATAGAATTTTTTCCATTTTTTTGTAATGGCAATGGAACCTAGTGATAAAACGAACCGGATGTTGCTCATCTCTGGCTTTGAAGCTGGGGGGTTTCCCTGGAAGATAAGCTTCATAAGCTGAATTAACCAAGTCGTCGGGGTAGCCTTTTTCAGAAAATTTTTTCTTTAGATGTTCGCTTTGGGCTACATAATCCAAGTCCCTAGTGCAGTTCTGTCTCAATCGACAGAACTGACCTTTGGGTATATTATTTGTCCATTGAGGGTGATGGCAACTATTGTAATGAAGATAGGAGTTTCCGCTGGTGGGTTTATTGTAGTTTTTGGCATATATATGATGTGACTCATGTCCAAGTTCCAAATCTAGAAACGGCATGGAGTCTGGATGTGAAACGGAGGTGAAGGAAAGGCCTAGGGTGTTATTGTTGCAGTGGGAGACAAAATCGTCAATTTGGGAGGCGGAGCCATCCCAAATGACGATAATATCGTCTATGTACCGCCCAAAGAAAACAATGTGCTGGGCAAAAGGGTTATTCCGCCAGATGTATCTTAACTCCCAGAGACCCATGGTCAGATTTGCATAAGACGGAGCAAAATTAGCTCCCATAGCTGTCCCGTTTATCTGTAAATAAAAAGTGTCCTCAAACTGAAAATAATTATGTGTTAAACAAAATTGTGTTGCTTCCAAAATAAAAGACACTTGATCATGGTGTAAGGAGGAGTCTTGGAGAAGAAAATGTTGTATGGCTTGTAAGCCTATATTGTGGGGAATGGAGGTATATAACGAACTAACGTCCAATGATAGCCAGGTATAACTATTTTCCCATCTATACGGAATGATTTGTTCTAATAAGTGACCTGAATCACGTATATAAGATTGTAAATTTTGGGCCAAGGGTTGCAGGAAGACGTCAATGAACTGTGAGAGGCCGCTGGTCACACTGTCCATTGCTGCTACAATGGGTCTACCTGGGGGATGTAGAGGGTCTTTGTGGACCTTTGGTAAGTGATAAAAGTAAGGGGTGTTGTAATGGTCCTTTTTTAAGAAAGCTGCCTCATTTTTATTTATCACTTTATTCAGTAGCGCCGATTGTACCAATTGTTCAACCTCAATTTTGAACGCTGGTAATGGATCTTTATGGAGTCTCATGTATGTTTTGTTGTCATTTAGTAGTCGACAGGCTTCGTTGATGTAATCGGTCTTGTTTAATAAAACAATACCACCTCCTTTGTCCGCGGATCTTATAATAAGATTGGGGTTGTCAGATAAACGCTTAAGGGCCTGAGATTCACCATGATTCAGATTAGAATGGGAGTATTTGATATGTTTGGACGTGTCTGCACACATGGTTTGAAGATCAGCAAAAACCGTCCTGTAAAAAGACTCTAGATATGGGCCTTTTGAGCGAGTAGGGTAAAAAACAGATTTAGGACGTAGGTCAGTATGAACAAAGCGTGGCGACTCTGGGAGATGCTGTGTGAATAGCAACATATCCAAATCAGAATCTTCACTCTCACCGGTGTCATAAGTGCTAAAGGGACTTCCAGGGATGGCTTCCTCTATGAAAGTGGATACATTATTTTCCACATTATCCATGAGGGGGTTATTGTCCACTTGTTTGGATTTGATATTAAAGTAGCGTTTTAATGTGAGGTTCCTTATGAATTTGTTCAGGTCTCTAAATAATTGAAAAGAATTGGGAAAGGAGGTAGGAGCAAAACTTAAGCCTTTACGTAGGAGAGATAGGTCATCTGGATTTAATGGGACAGAAGACAAATTAAAAATCTTTATAGTCTCCGCTGTTTGGTGTTTATGTTTGGTAATTCGCTTACCTCCTCTACATCCTCGTCTAATAGTTTTCTTTTTTTCTTTCTGATTTTGGTCAGTAGACTCCCCTCTAAAAAAGACACAGGAGGGAGGGCTGATGCAAGGGGAACCGTCTCGAGTTCATTAACCATAACAGGGAAGGGTATTTCCTTGCTACCTTCAAGTGATGTAGGGGTGGCTTTTACCTGACTGGCCATAAAAGGACTTATACCCTCTGGCTGATAGGCACCAGAAGGGATCTGGGCTGGAGAAAGGCTCATAACCTCCCCAGTGGTGACTGGGAGGTTAGAGCTGCTAGGGGGTCTGTCGTTTGTAATGTTATTGCAAATGGCGGAAGCATTCTCGGTTTTATTGATGTTTTTCTTATTGGTCTTAGTAGACCTCTGTAATTTGTTGGGTGATTTGTTGGTTGGACGACTGAAAGGGGGATTTCTCATATTCTGTGAGCCACCAGCTCTATCTCCCTTAAAGGTCTGGTTTCTAACTGTAGGTTTTGGTCCATGTCTGGAGATAGGTGGTGGGTGGCCTGCCCTACGAGGGGGGAGAGCTCTGATGGGTGGGACTGGATGAACCTCTAGAGACATCAGTGGAGGTATGTGATGGTTCTGTTTCCATAGAAAAACTTTATCATTACTATAGTCGTCTAAGTCTCTCCTGAATTTGTCTAATTTCGTGTGTATGAGTTGGTCCTCTTTTCTTTTTGTATTCCTTTTGAGGGTGTCTAACCACCCAAGGGGGATATGGATATGAAAATCCTCAATGTCCTGTATCAGGATTTGTATGTTATGTACAAGTGTGTCATATTTGATATGTCGCTGAGAGGCAAGGAGCCCTAACCACTTGGTTGTGCAGAACTCTGCAATGCCCCGCCACTCTTTTAGGTGGACAGGGTCCAAAAACGAACAGGTTTGTGTGATCCTAAGTCCCCTAGGGGAGATTTTGGCTGATAGATATTTGTTCAGAAAAAATTCATCCCACCACTGGGTGTTGGCTGAATGCATGAGTCTCTCTAATTTCTTAAACATACCACATAAAACATAACGATCAGCTCGTTTTCTGATGGGTTCCTCAGAAAACAGATCTGTGGAAAAAATGGAATATAATGTATCTAGAATATCATATTTGTGCGACTCAACATCACTGATAAGATCCATAATAGCACAACTCTGATCAAATGAGAAATGAATCAACCAAGATACTGCTGAAAAATAAATGAAACTAAAATAAAGGATAAAAAGGGTATATATGGATGCACAGCTGTTAAAAATAAAAATGAACATAAATATGAAAAAATAGATTAAATTAAATGTAAAAAACCAAAGGGTGAACAGGTGCTGCTGACATATGAATGAATGGTGACAGACCAACAGAGACAGTATCCACCTCTAAAAATATGTAAGCATACAATGATAAATGCAAAAGATGGTAAATGTATAATATGACAATACTACACTAATTGTGCAGTGTAAGATGCCATATATGCATTGTAGGTGATATCCTAAAAATAATAATAGTTTAATATATCCATCAACACATCTATATCAAGTGTTAGATACGTTAAGCAGCTCTAAGAAGACCTCTCAAGAAACAAGTAACATATGTGAAACCAGAGCGCTAAAAACCTCCAACACAGGGGATGGGTATGATGAGTCAATTAAAAAAGCAAGGAGAAGGGGGAGGGGGGGGGGGAGGGGGAGGGAAAAGGACAAAAGCAAAACACTAAATAAAGCTGATGGAATAAATTTACTGTATTGTATGGGATCGACGTGTAGTCAGAAAGGAGTAGTCCATAAACACTGAGCCGCTCTTCCACAGACCAAGAGGAAATTCTGTTAGAGCAAAAAAAAACAAAAAGGAGAAGCGCTCTAAGTGTAGACAGTTTAATAATACATAAGAAGCAATGTGTGTAGTAACTCACAAGACATAAGTGAAAGTCAGGCTGTGTAACATCATCAGATCTTTAAAGCATCCTCTGGGGGGAGGGAGGTGGTGATGTCCAATCCAAAGCGCCGTCCGTGGCTGAGTAGATGTTTAATGGGAGGAAATAAAGCCGGCAGCCTCCCGCCTCAGTGTACGATGAGCGGTCAGATGGAAGTGACCGACGGCTGCAAGGTTCCGTGGATGGATGGACGCTCTCCCGTAACCAGGGGTGATGAGTTCAAACAGCAAAGAAACGGCAGGCACGACGCGTTTCTGAGCATGCGCGGGGTCGATGTACCCGGCGCGCTCTTTCCTCAGGTGCTGGAGAGCCGTGGACTCTACAAGGTTTATATCTAGCTCAGTTAATTAGTGATTCACCGCAGCTGGAACAAAAGGGGAATGCCTCGGGATAAAAAGGATTTGGAACCAGAGCTGAAAGCAACCAGTTCATGGAAGGACAACAACTTTAAAATCAATTATACTTGAATGTACAGCATTAAAAACATAAACAATTAAAAGCATATGTTAAAGGTGGATTGTACTCGATTGGCTGGCCACAAATTCACATGTATGGGGCTGAAACAATAATTTCTCATAAGAATCAGATATATATCAAAAATGGATGATAGGAGATAATCAGTGATAATATTCAAAGTTAGACAAATGAGCATGAACTGATCATGACTCCTAAACATGATAATAAAGATAAAATTACAAATATATATGTACATGAAAAATCATGACTTTAATGAAATTATGAATGTTTTAGAGGTGAAATACACTCTAAACCTATGGACACTAAGTATGTGGAAGGGGAAAAGGGGGACAAAAAAATTGTGATATTAATGTATTTATGACTAATAGTCCAAGGAGACATCATGTAACATAATAAATTGTTATGACATGATGGAACATGCATCAAGCAGCACAATACACAAAAAGTATCGTAAAGGATCTATATAAATCTATAACAACCTATAAATGTAAGGTATGTAAAAAAAAAAAAAAAAAAAATTAAAAAAAATATAAAAAAATATAAAAATATATAAAAATATATATATATATATATATATATATATATATATATATATAAAATGTGAATACATACATCTATGAGAAAACTATCTGGTTGAAAGGGTATAAACGGCTCAAATTAAAAGATCCATGTGTGTAGATGGATAAAGGGAAAAAGAAAACTAATAAAGGCGACATATCATACAAGGGACCCAAGTCTGTATGTGATTGTTGACAAATAGATATGTCAAAATGGAAGATGTATATATATATAAGGTTATCAAAAAAAGGGGGGGGGGAAAGAGAATAACCTATTGTGCTATTTGGGACAAAAGAGGAAGAGGAGGAAGAAAGGAACCTCAATTATAGAATAGTGTGTACATCTAGTTCCTCGTTCAATCCTCGAGGGGCGAGAACGTCTAGCGTGTATATCCAAAAGGTTTCACGCATACATAATTTGGAAAAACGTTCTCCTTCTGGCAAATCTTTCGAAATGGATTCAATGACCCAAATTTCAAGTCCCTCAGTCGATTTTCCATGGACTTCTGAGAAGTGTCGCGGGACACTATGAAGGTCACTCCCACCTTCAATGAGACGGCGGTGTTTTCCAAACCGCTGTCTTACCGGTCTGATGGTGCGACCCACATAAAGAAACTGACACGGGCATATTAAACAATAGACAACATACTCAGTAGAGCAGTTGTAGAAGTTATCCAAGACATAGGTTTTTCCATTATGTGTGAAGTCTTTTTGGCCATGTCTCACAAAGGTGCACATTTTGCATAGTTTTTTCTTGCATGCGTACATGCCTTTCAGAGGGATCATCCAGGGCAGGTGATTGGTAGCCTTGATGTTTTTCAATTTGCTTGGCGCAATCTTGTTTTTTAGAGTAGTGGCCCTCCTGTATGTCACTTTTGGTTTCTCTAAGATGACAGAATTGAGATGAGGGTCCTGTTTTAAAATGCCCCAATGTTTGGATAGAATTTTTTCCATTTTTTTGTAATGGCAATGGAACCTAGTGATAAAACGAACCGGATGTTGCTCATCTCTGGCTTTGAAGCTGGGGGGTTTCCCTTTCCATTACCAGCGTTCAAAATTGAGGTTGAACAATTGGTACAATCGGCGCTACTGAATAAAGTGATAAATAAAAATGAGGCAGCTTTCTTAAAAAAGGACCATTACAACACCCCTTACTTTTATCACTTACCAAAGGTCCACAAAGACCCTCTACATCCCCCAGGTAGACCCATTGTAGCAGCAATGGACAGTGTGACCAGCGGCCTCTCACAGTTCATTGACGTCTTCCTGCAACCCTTGGCCCAAAATTTACAATCTTATATACGTGATTCAGGTCACTTATTAGAACAAATCATTCCGTATAGATGGGAAAATAGTTATACCTGGCTATCATTGGACGTTAGTTCGTTATATACCTCCATTCCCCACAATATAGGCTTACAAGCCATACAACATTTTCTTCTCCAAGACTCCTCCTTACACCATGATCAAGTGTCTTTTATTTTGGAAGCAACACAATTTTGTTTAACACATAATTATTTTCAGTTTGAGGACACTTTTTATTTACAGATAAACGGGACAGCTATGGGAGCTAATTTTGCTCCGTCTTATGCAAATCTGACCATGGGTCTCTGGGAGTTAAGATACATCTGGCGGAATAACCCTTTTGCCCAGCACATTGTTTTCTTTGGGCGGTACATAGACGATATTATCGTCATTTGGGATGGCTCCGCCTCCCAAATTGACGATTTTGTCTCCCACTGCAACAATAACACCCTAGGCCTTTCCTTCACCTCCGTTTCACATCCAGACTCCATGCCGTTTCTAGATTTGGAACTTGGACATGAGTCACATCATATATATGCCAAAAACTACAATAAACCCACCAGCGGAAACTCCTATCTTCATTACAATAGTTGCCATCACCCTCAATGGACAAATAATATACCCAAAGGTCAGTTCTGTCGATTGAGACAGAACTGCACTAGGGACTTGGATTATGTAGCCCAAAGCGAACATCTAAAGAAAAAATTTTCTGAAAAAGGCTACCCCGACGACTTGGTTAATTCAGCTTATGAAGCTTATCTTCCAGGGAAACCCCCCAGCTTCAAAGCCAGAGATGAGCAACATCCGGTTCGTTTTATCACTAGGTTCCATTGCCATTACAAAAAAATGGAAAAAATTCTATCCAAACATTGGGGCATTTTAAAACAGGACCCTCATCTCAATTCTGTCATCTTAGAGAAACCAAAAGTGACATACAGGAGGGCCACTACTCTAAAAAACAAGATTGCGCCAAGCAAATTGAAAAACATCAAGGCTACCAATCACCTGCCCTGGATGATCCCTCTGAAAGGCATGTACGCATGCAAGAAAAAACTATGCAAAATGTGCACCTTTGTGAGACATGGCCAAAAAGACTTCACACATAATGGAAAAACCTATGTCTTGGATAACTTCTACAACTGCTCTACTGAGTATGTTGTCTATTGTTTAATATGCCCGTGTCAGTTTCTTTATGTGGGTCGCACCATCAGACCGGTAAGACAGCGGTTTGGAAAACACCGCCGTCTCATTGAAGGTGGGAGTGACCTTCATAGTGTCCCGCGTCACTTCTCAGAAGTCCATGGAAAATCGACTGAGGGACTTGAAATTTGGGTCATTGAATCCATTTCGAAAGATTTGCCAGAAGGAGAACGTTTTTCCAAATTATGTATGCGTGAAACCTTTTGGATATACACGCTAGACGTTCTCGCCCCTCGAGGATTGAACGAGGAACTAGATGTACACACTATTCTATAATTGAGGTTCCTTTCTTCCTCCTCTTCCTCTTTTGTCCCAAATAGCACAATAGGTTATTCTCTTTCCCCCCCCCCCCTTTTTTTGATAACCTTATATATATATACACATCTTCCATTTTGACATATCTATTTGTCAACAATCACATACAGACTTGGGTCCCTTGTATGATATGTCGCCTTTATTAGTTTTCTTTTTCCCTTTATCCATCTACACACATGGATCTTTTAATTTGAGCCGTTTATACCCTTTCAACCAGATAGTTTTCTCATAGATGTATGTATTCACATTTTATATATATATATATATATATATATATATATATATATATATATATATATATATATATATATATATTTTTATATATTTTTATATTTTTTATATTTTTTTTAAATTTTTTTTTTTTTTTTTTTTTACATACCTTACATTTATAGGTTGTTATAGATTTATATAGATCCTTTACGATACTTATTGTGTATTGTGCTGCTTGATGCATGTTCCATCATGTCATAACAATTTATTATGTTACATGATGTCTCCTTGGACTATTAGTCATAAATACATTAATATCACAATTTTTTTGTCCCCCTTTTCCCCTTCCACATACTTAGTGTCCATAGGTTTAGAGTGTATTTCACCTCTAAAACATTCATAATTTCATTAAAGTCATGATTTTTCATGTACATATATATTTGTAATTTTATCTTTATTATCATGTTTAGGAGTCATGATCAGTTCATGCTCATTTGTCTAACTTTGAATATTATCACTGATTATCTCCTATCATCCATTTTTGATATATATCTGATTCTTATGAGAAATTATTGTTTCAGCCCCATACATGTGAATTTGTGGCCAGCCAATCGAGTACAATCCACCTTTAACATATGCTTTTAATTGTTTATGTTTTTAATGCTGTACATTCAAGTATAATTGATTTTAAAGTTGTTGTCCTTCCATGAACTGGTTGCTTTCAGCTCTGGTTCCAAATCCTTTTTATCCCGAGGCATTCCCCTTTTGTTCCAGCTGCGGTGAATCACTAATTAACTGAGCTAGATATAAACCTTGTAGAGTCCACGGCTCTCCAGCACCTGAGGAAAGAGCGCGCCGGGTACATCGACCCCGCGCATGCTCAGAAACGCGTCGTGCCTGCCGTTTCTTTGCTGTTTGAACTCATCACCCCTGGTGACGGGAGAGCGTCCATCCATCCACGGAACCTTGCAGCCATCGGTCACTTCCATCTGACCGCTCATCGTACACTGAGGCGGGAGGCTGCCGGCTTTATTTCCTCCCATTAAACATCTACTCAGCCACGGACGGCGCTTTGGATTGGACATCACCACCTCCCTCCCCCCAGAGGATGCTTTAAAGATCTGATGATGTTACACAGCCTGACTTTCACTTATGTCTTGTGAGTTACTACACACATTGCTTCTTATGTATTATTAAACTGTCTACACTTAGAGCGCTTCTCCTTTTTGTTTTTTTTTTTTTTTTGTTTTTTTTTTTTTTTTACTGAAACTTAGTGGTGGCAAAGGAATTATCTGGTCAAACAATAACCAGAGCAGCCCATGCAGCTACTATCAGGCCTGAGGGTGGAAGGTGGCTTTATTAGAGGGGCTGCTGAGCAAATGTAAACATAGAAAATCTGGGTACATGTGAAAATAACACACAACTATAAGTGTTTTATTAAGGATTGCAGAGGTTACTGCTGACTCTCTACACCATGTGACATTTCAATTAAAAATTGCTGACGTCCGATGGACCCAATGTTGCTTCGGAATTGGTGTCACTAGTCACAGATTCCCTTTGCAGGCTGTGCAGTGATGAAAATGCGTTTAGCTATCTTAAGCTAGCCATAGACGGATTGGAATATGGACGATTCAGCAGGGATAAAGAGGCACAAAGAGACAAAGGGCCTGATTCATAGTACGGCGAATTGGCGTTTCGGCGTGATTTTGCGAAGCGGCGATTATTTAAGTCTGAAATTGGCATTCAAAGAACGGCGGGCGGAAAATAGCGCCTAGTGTGAGATTCATTAAGATGCAATATGGTCAGAGCGCGACTTAAAACCACGCCAGCTAAAAGCTCGACTAAAGTTTAGCCAAATTTTCCCCTGTACCCCCAAAAATCCCAAATCACTGTGGAAGGTGTGGAAGTCAATTTGGAGATGACTTGCGTTTAAAAAATCTCAAAAACTGACTTAGAAAGAGAGATATCTGCGAAAGTGTGGAAAGGTTAAACAGCTCCTCCAGCCGCGAGCTGCGAACTCGCGAATGTGCGCATGCGCAACGCCAAATTGGCTCAAAAAATTTCGCCAGCGCGATTTTGGGTCAATTTTTTTTTGAATACTGCTTGCAAATCCGCTGTCTCGCCCATAGAAAATGGCAAAAACCGGCGGAATTGGAAAAACATGCACACTTCCAACAAGGGATCCTTTAGTAAACACCATCACATTCCATACACCTTTCCTGCTAACTCCGAAATCATAGCAGGCAAATCTACAGTGTTTATATAGAACCTCCACATTCTCTGAAAAAACCCACAAAATATTACATTGGGGAATTGGTCGTCAGATAGAAAAAAAATAGATGTAAAACATATTTCAAAGAAAGATTATTAGCATTTCACACATATCAAGGAAATGTCACAATTTTGACAATATTTTATGTGTTTCCAAAGAATGTTTTTAGAAATATATTGCAAATACTTATATAATATGACAGCTTAAATGCCCAACGAAAACCAAATAAAGGTATAAGCTATCCCAAGCGCTTCAAATGAGGACCACTCACCAATAAATAAATTCGCTATGCAGCTACTTAACTAAAACATATGGAGAAAGATATATAATAGATAGATACTCAGCAATATCCCTATATATATATAGTAGCGCAAACTTGTCAAGAAGCAAGTGCCAAAAAAATACTGTGCCCACTGCACAAAAGTCCGAAATGCAATAGATGTCACATAGGCAGCAGGAAAAAGTTCAGAAATGACTCAAACAGTCCATAATCCTTCACTCTATCTCCTGGGATGATAATGTACGAAGACGTGTTTCTCAAAAGGATCACCACCACCACCGTGCTCCAAGGGGGGGAGGAGAATTGCCCACTCACCAGATGCTGTGGCCCAACCCACTTTCGTGTTTGAGCATTCAGGCTTATAATGATGGTCACTGGTCCAGAGTATCCACAACAGGAATCGCACCAGCGCAGTCAAAAAAAGCTCAGCAGCATATGGGGAGGAGAGAACATAATCCCAATAGCGTGATACCGTTTGAAAGGGTTTTATTAAATAAAATAAAACATAAGGTAACACACTCACATGTCTTGTATGTCATCCAACGCAAAAAAACAGTCACAAATAGGGGAGGGATGCCCTTCGGGAGATGATGTCCAGGCTCCACGCCGTGGACGCCGCGCCTTCTGGGTAATCCGAACTCCTCTTACACAGCCTGGTTACATCGCCTGGTCACGCCCCGACGCGTTTCGTGATTTCCACTTCTTCCCCGGGAGCGTGACCACGGCGGCTTGGCGGTAACCTTAAATACCCATGCCCATCAACCCACAGGGCGGGGCCAGGGTTGACATCATCGGTCATTGGTGGTTGCTCAGGTGTGTCGACCAATCACAGACTAGATTTACAGGATCACTTCCTCTCAATTCACTAATCTCTATGGTACATTACCCTATAACCCGGAAGTAGGGTGGTGCCGAGGTTCACACCATCGGTTATTGGTGGATGCCTGTAGAATACTGGCCAATAGCAGGCTAAGACAGCACAGTAACCCTCCATCTCGCCACTATTCACTACAATGGGCCGTCCTACGACCCGGAAGTATAGCACACAGGAAGTTAATTGCACCCTTATGCTGAAAGCAAAAAGACACCAACCACTCAACCACCAATAGACCGATAGTATCCATACAAAATCGCTAGTGTATATACATACTTAAAACGCTGTAAATTACATCACTTTCCATTGGTAGTGACGATCGTGTTCTGACCAATCATAGTGATTCAGCTTTACGCCCAATCAGCTAAAACTTCCTCCTTAATTAACATATGACCCGGAACAATAATAGCACGGATTCCCGGCCGGATGTAAGGTCTCCATGACCCGGAAGAATAATAACATAGAGTCCCGGCCGGATGTATGGGCTCCACCCACCAGGAAGACCAAGAAGTTATTTATGTGTACTTAGTACACTATGCACAACAGAAGCTCCAGCATTCCAGGTGGCTCAGCAAGTAGAGTCACTGGCAAACACACTGGAGGTCACAGGTTCAAGTCCGGGTCCTGACATTGTGAAAATACACCTGTTAATTATATGCACATTTAAAGAGACTATGCACAACAGTGCCATCTACCAATGGAAGTGTAACAATGTAAGGAAAATTTGTATGGAAGTATAGCCATCTACCAATGGAAGTGTAACAATGTAAGGAAAATTTGTATGGAAGTATAATCCATATACCAAAAATATCATAATAATAAACAAAAACATGTCACACCAGAAAAAAGAACATGAATCTATTAGAAACTAATAGGCAAAACTAAATATAAATAAGTAAAATCATTAAAATATTTAAAATAACCCTAAGCCCATAACCAACGCTAGACAGCATGAGTCACAAGCCTAGGGACATTTGTGTGTGCGGACACTTTGGGGGATCACGGTCCTCCCAACGCACATCATCCAAAGATGAAAGATCAAATAACAAAAAAGATCAAGTATAAAATAATATAATATAGAGTTGGAAACTAAAATCAATGATCACTAATAAAACAATTTAAATCCAACTCTATATTTAATCCTACAGGGCTCAAAGATTGGGTCTGGAATATCCATTTTGTTTCGCACTTTGATAATTCCCTAACCCAATTGGCACCCCTCCACGGGGGTGTCACCCGCTCGACACCCCAGAATTGTAAACAACTGGGGTCCCGTTGGTGATGTGAACGGAAATGGGCTGGGACACTGTGCTCTGTTTTGCCCTTAATAATATTGCTGATGTGCTCCCCAACTCTAATTGTCAAAGTGCGTTTAGTTCGTCCTATATAAATGATTTTGCAGGGACACATTAAAGCATACACCACATGCGTGGTATCACATGTGATGAAATGCCTAATGTCGAAACTCTTGTCAATTGCTGCAACATAAAAGGACTCACGTCTCCTCTGATTTTGGGGGGTATACGAACATGACTTACATCTCCCACATTTGTGAAACCCTCGTCTACCCGGAAAGAAGGAAGTATCCGGGGGATTAAGGATCTTCTTCACCACCCTGTCCCCAAAGCTCGGGGCCCTACGGTAAATGAAGGATGGAACATCGGGCAACACAGGTCCCAATACTGCATCCATCTGCAAGATGTTCCAATGGGTTTTGAAGATGGCTTCTACTTTTTTGTGGTCCTCACAGTAATCAGACAAAAAACTCCATTGTTTATCGTCAGATCCATTTGTGGGTCTCGTCACGTTCTGCAAGCATGCAGCTCGAGGGATATCCAGAATATTTTCAATCTCTTTCTCAAGACATTGTTCGTCATATCCCTTTTGGATAAACCTCTCCTTAAGATAGTTAACGGGATAGGGTCGGTGTGTGCTAGGTTGGGCCAATATTTGGACACCTTCCTCCAACCCAGTGTCGTAACTACAAGGGCTTACCTTAAAGACACTAAGGACCTGCTTATATCGTTGGATGATGTGGTCTTGGGGGATGACTCGTCCGCTTTCTTAGTGACGGCGGACGTGTCATCCCTCTACACCATCATCCAACATGATGATGCTCTATTGGCCCTTAATTGGGCCCTGAGTAAGAGGGATGATTTACCACATAACCAGAAGTTGTTTATCCGGAATGCCCTGGACTTTTGTCTAGGGCATAACTATTTCTGGTATAATCAGTCCTTCTACAGCCAGAAGAAAGGTGTGGCAATGGGAGCGAAATTCGCTCCCAGTCTCGCCAACCTTTTTATGGCAGAGTGGGAGGACAAACATGTATTTTGTAGGGAGAGACCAGAACTCCTTTTCTATCGTCGATTCATAGACGATATTATTTTTGTATGGAACGACACAGAGTCCTCATTATTGAACTTCATGAGCTATTTGAATACTAATACAAATAACATCAAACTCGAGTTCAATTGGAGTTTAACGGATATCCACTTCTTGGACGTAAATATAAAGAAGGGTTCGGGCAGACTAACTACGTCTGTCTTCTTCAAGTCTACAGATAGAAACAGTTACCTGTCTATTCAAAGTGGACATCACCCGAACTGGCTGCGTAATATACCGCGTGGCCAGTTCATGCGAGTACGACGGAACTGTACATTTGAAGAAGACTATATCGCCCAAACCAATGTTCTTAAGGAGAGGTTTATCCAAAAGGGATATGACGAACAATGTCTTGAGAAAGAGATTGAAAATATTCTGGATATCCCTCGAGCTGCATGCTTGCAGAACGTGACGAGACCCACAAATGGATCTGACGATAAACAATGGAGTTTTTTGTCTGATTACTGTGAGGACCACAAAAAAGTAGAAGCCATCTTCAAAACCCATTGGAACATCTTGCAGATGGATGCAGTATTGGGACCTGTGTTGCCTGATGTTCCATCCTTCATTTACCGTAGGGCCCCGAGCTTTGGGGACAGGGTGGTGAAGAAGATCCTTAATCCCCCGGATACTTCCTTCTTTCCGGGTAGACGAGGGTTTCACAAATGTGGGAGATGTAAGTCATGTTCGTATACCCCCCAAAATCAGAGGAGACGTGAGTCCTTTTATGTTGCAGCAATTGACAAGAGTTTCGACATTAGGCATTTCATCACATGTGATACCACGCATGTGGTGTATGCTTTAATGTGTCCCTGCAAAATCATTTATATAGAACGAACTAAACGCACTTTGACAATTAGAGTTGGGGAGCACATCAGCAATATTATTAAGGGCAAAACAGAGCACAGTGTCCCAGCCCATTTCCGTTCACATCACCAACGGGACCCCAGTTGTTTACAATTCTGGGGTGTCGAGCGGGTGACACCCCCGTGGAGGGGTGCCAATTGGGTTAGGGAATTATCAAAGTGCGAAACAAAATGGATATTCCAGACCCAATCTTTGAGCCCTGTAGGATTAAATATAGAGTTGGATTTAAATTGTTTTATTAGTGATCATTGATTTTAGTTTCCAACTCTATATTATATTATTTTATACTTGATCTTTTTTGTTATTTGATCTTTCATCTTTGGATGATGTGCGTTGGGAGGACCGTGATCCCCCAAAGTGTCCGCACACACAAATGTCCCTAGGCTTGTGACTCATGCTGTCTAGCGTTGGTTATGGGCTTAGGGTTATTTTAAATATTTTAATGATTTTACTTATTTATATTTAGTTTTGCCTATTAGTTTCTAATAGATTCGTGTTCTTTTTTCTGGTGTGACATGTTTTTGTTTATTATTATGATATTTTTGGTATATGGATTATACTTCCATACAAATTTTCCTTACATTGTTACACTTCCATTGGTAGATGGCTATACTTCCATACAAATTTTCCTTACATTGTTACACTTCCATTGGTAGATGGCACTGTTGTGCATAGTCTCTTTAAATGTGCATATAATTAACAGGTGTATTTTCACAATGTCAGGACCCGGACTTGAACCTGTGACCTCCAGTGTGTTTGCCAGTGACTCTACTTGCTGAGCCACCTGGAATGCTGGAGCTTCTGTTGTGCATAGTGTACTAAGTACACATAAATAACTTCTTGGTCTTCCTGGTGGGTGGAGCCCATACATCCGGCCGGGACTCTATGTTATTATTCTTCCGGGTCATGGAGACCTTAAATCCGGCCGGGAATCCGTGCTATTATTGTTCCGGGTCATATGTTAATTAAGGAGGAAGTTTTAGCTGATTGGGCGTAAAGCTGAATCACTATGATTGGTCAGAACACGATCGTCACTACCAATGGAAAGTGATGTAATTTACAGCGTTTTAAGTATGTATATACACTAGCGATTTTGTATGGATACTATCGGTCTATTGGTGGTTGAGTGGTTGGTGTCTTTTTGCTTTCAGCATAAGGGTGCAATTAACTTCCTGTGTGCTATACTTCCGGGTCGTAGGACGGCCCATTGTAGTGAATAGTGGCGAGATGGAGGGTTACTGTGCTGTCTTAGCCTGCTATTGGCCAGTATTCTACAGGCATCCACCAATAACCGATGGTGTGAACCTCGGCACCACCCTACTTCCGGGTTATAGGGTAATGTACCATAGAGATTAGTGAATTGAGAGGAAGTGATCCTGTAAATCTAGTCCGTGATTGGTCGACACACCTGAGCAACCACCAATGACCGATGATGTCAACCATGGCACCGCCCTGTGGGTTGATGGGCATGGGTATTTAAGGTTACCGCCAAGCCGCCGTGGTCACGCTCCCGGGGAAGAAGTGGAAATCACAAAACGCGTCGGGGCGTGACCAGGCGATGTAACCAGGCTGTGTAAGAGGAGTTCGGATTACCCAGAAGGCGCGGCGTCCACGGCGTGGAGCCTGGACATCATCTCCCGAAGGGCATCCCTCCCCTATTTGTGACTGTTTTTTTGCGTTGGATGACATACAAGACATGTGAGTGTGTTACCTTATGTTTTATTTTATTTAATAAAACCCTTTCAAACGGTATCACGCTATTGGGATTATGTTCTCTCCTCCCCATATGCTGCTGAGCTTTTTTTGACTGCGCTGGTGCGATTCCTGTTGTGGATACTCTGGACCAGTGACCATCATTATAAGCCTGAATGCTCAAACACGAAAGTGGGTTGGGCCACAGCATCTGGTGAGTGGGCAATTCTCCTCCCCCCCTTGGAGCACGGTGGTGGTGGTGATCCTTTTGAGAAACACGTCTTCGTACATTATCATCCCAGGAGATAGAGTGAAGGATTATGGACTGTTTGAGTCATTTCTGAACTTTTTCCTGCTGCCTATGTGACATCTATTGCATTTCGGACTTTTGTGCAGTGGGCACAGTATTTTTTTGGCACTTGCTTCTTGACAAGTTTGCGCTACTATATATATATAGGGATATTGCTGAGTATCTATCTATTATATATATTGCAAATACTACCTTTTCTTCCATATGGGTATGGCCAAGTGTTACCATTTTACTACACATTTAACTGAAGGTATATATATATATATATATCCCTTATACTTGGCTAATTAGCAAAGTATGCCCAACAAACAAATAGAGCTTTAGCTCACAATATTGCTACATATTGACTTTATGTGGCATCTTTTGTATTTTGTTCATGTCTTTAGATTAAAAGTTTGCTGATACACATGCCTTTTTCAAACATGAACAAAATTAATGATGTCAACATTTGGAGGATTGGAGATATCCAAGTGTTGCCCATACAGAGGGCACCTTCCGGATTCGAACTTACAAACCTACAGCAGGAAGGCAGACTCCCTAATCATTGTGCTATTTCTCAGTGAGCGTTGGGTGTTTTCCTCATGCCGTCAAAATGCTCACATGGGAACAGGGGCCATTGAACTGAATAGGATTGGATTTTTTGCCTGTTTTGGGAGCTGATCCTTGAGCTGGACAAATCCCCCTCAAACGCCCCCAAACGGGCTACGTTCACATGTACGTGTTTGTGGTCTGTTTTTGGGGCTTTTGTAGGTGATTTCATATAACAATGCCTGCCCAAAAAATGCATGTCAAAACGCCTGTGAAAACGCCAGCCAAAATGCACATAAGAACGCCTGATATAATTGCCACGCCAAATTTAGGGATGTTCATGAGTGATGAGTCAGATTGTTGGCTTACATATCTGGTCAATTGTCACAATCTCACTTCCCAAATCCCAAAAGGTGTGTTTCAATTGTTTACCTAAATATATATTTCTCTCTCTCTCACGTAATTGTATATATATGTATGTATTCCTGTATCTAAACATTCTAAATAATGACTAGCAAACT